>NC_085137.1:94014353-94614353 GCF_035046485.1 Aedes albopictus | reverse complement strand
AATTTTTGGAATGTGCTCCGATCGGAGCGGATCTGGGATTCCACGGATTTCTTGCTTCATGGACAGATCAAAAACTATAGTGGAATTGGAGAAGTCTGGGAAGCAATCACGGTTGAGAACATTCGAAGAAGGGTGAACCTCCAGAGTCATGTACGAGTAGTACACTGTCATAAACTTTTTTTGATGAATTCGTTCGATCAGCTTCTCAAAGTTTTCAATTACCAATGGATTCAGCACCTCACAGCGGATGAGGAACCTTAACGACAATTCCACGAAACGATCTGATAAAGGGAGTACTGCTGCTAGTACCTCCAAACTCATTGTGTGCGTCGAGTTCATGCAGCCTAACGCGATCCGAAGACAACGATACTGGATACGCTCTAGCTTCAGGATGTGTGTTTTCGCGGCGGAGAGAGCAAAAGCTACCGTATTCGAGAACCGACAGTATCGTTGTACGATAAAGCTTTATCAGATCTTCCGGGTGGGCTCCCCACCATGTTCCGGTAAGTGTACGCATGAAGTTGATTCGTTGTTGGCACTTCTGATACAGATAATTAATGTGCTTTCCCCAGGTGCCTTTAGAGTCGAACCAGACCCCCAGATACATATGTGAAAGACTTTGAGTGAGTTCCCTACCCAAAAATTGAAGCTCTAGATCTGCTGGATCACGCTTCCTAGAAAAGACAACTAACTCAGTTTTCTCCGGAGAGAATTCGATACCCAGCTTTACAGCCCAAGCAGACAAATTGTCTAAGGTATCTTGCAGTGGTCCTTGCAGATCTTCCGCCTCTGGTCCGGTGATAGAAACCACGGCGTCGTCCGCAAGCTGTCGTAGCGAGCAATTTTCCACGAGACATTCGTCGATGCCTCTAACGTAAAAGTTGTAAAGAAGGGGGCTTAAGCATGAGCCCTGGGGGAGACCCATGTAACTAATTCGTGAAGTTGCCGAGGTTCCATGAGAGAAAAACATGTGCTTCTCAGACAACAAATTGTACAAGTAGTTGTTTAAAATCGGATAAAGCCCACACTCGTGGAGTTTGTCTGAAAGGACATCAACGCAAACTGCATCAAAAGCCCCCTTAATATCCAAAAATACTGAGCCCATTTACTCTTTTTGAGCGTAGGCCAGTTGAATTTCTGTAGAAAGCAGCGCCAGACAATCGCTCGTTCCCTTGCCTCTGCGGAAACCGAATTGAGTATCTGAAAGAAGGCCGTTCGATTCAACCCATGTGTCGAGCCGATGGAGAATCATCTTCTCTAGCAGCTTCCGTAAGCACGACAACATCGCAATAGAACGGTACGAATTGTGATCCGACGCGGGCTTCCCAGGCTTTTGGATGGCAATAACCCTCACTCGTCTCCAGTCATCCGGAACAGTGTTGCTCTCCAAGAATAGATTGAATAAATTCAACAAGCGCCTCTTTGCGACGTCTGGGAGGCTTTTAAGCAAGTTGAACTTAAGGTGAAACGTCAATAAATCCCATTGCAACTTTGCATACAAACTTAAGAGGCACAAATCTGACGAACGAGGCCTCGAACCAAGCCGCACTTGTTTATCCTGGCTTTGCTCACTTGCAAAAAGATGCAGCTTTTCCAAATCGAGCGCATTTGTTTACGAATTTTCAAGATTGGTGCTCTTGAAAACGTGAGTAGGGGTGCAAGTCGGCCATTGTGGCAGCCATATTGGTATTCTCTGAAGTTTCTCCTTAATTCTATCCATTCCTGGGGCAGAGTTGTTACATGACAGAAGCGCGAGTGAGAATTCTAGCATCGAAAAGGGTGAATCCATCGCATTCCTTTCGGGTGGATAACGACGAAAATTCGCTTGTACTTGGACCGAATCCGGACAGACTTTCTTTGCGAAATCGAAAATCCATCGAGGCGAGCTTTCTCGATCCTCATTAACCGATACCGCGTTTCGCATTCTCCTTCCGACCGTCCAGAGAGTTCGCATTGACGTCTCCCGCGATAAACCGTTGACAAAATTCCTCCAATAACCACGTTTCTTTGCCTTCACGAGGTTCGCGAATTTATGGTCGAGAGAAGAATACCACTCGTAGTTCTCCCGTGTACCTCGCTTCCGGTATGTTTTGAACGCGGCGGATTTTTCGCGATAGGCTCCGGTACATTCCTCATCCCACCACAATGTGGGGGGTCTTCGCCGTATCGAAGATCCCGGAACCGGTCTACGCTGCGCTTGTAGAGCACTTTCGACGATTAATCCGGACAAGAATTGGTACTCTTCCTGCGGTGGTAGAACGTCAACCGACTGCTCGCCCTCTGAGACCAATTCAGCATATTTACCCCAGTCGATATGCTTCGTGAGGTCATACGCGACGTCGATCTGGCGAGCCTACCACGAATCATTGGTGACAGAAATTTTGATCGGCAGATGATCACTACCATGGGGATCCTGAATTACCTTCCACGTGCAATCCAATGATAGTGAATTCGAACATATTGAGAGGTCTAACATACTTGGAGGATCTGGAGGTTTAATTCGCGTTGCTTCCCCGGAGTTCAAAATTGTCAAATTGAAATAGTCACAGAGGTCATATATCAGGGTTGCGCGATTGTCGTCCTTCGGAGACCCCCAGGCTGTTCCGTGTGCATTAAAATCTCCTAGGATCAACCAAGGCGCAGGCATAGCACAGCATATTTCCGCAAGATCTCTGCGAGATACTCTTGTACTAGGCGGTATATAAACACTGGCTACGCTGAAACTTTTTCCTTGTATAGTAACATGACATGCAACTATTTCAGTGCCGTTCATCGGGGGGAAATCAATTCTATAAAAGGAATGGAGCTTATTGATCCCCAAGATCACCCCTCCATATCCATCCCCTCGATCACGACGAATAATATTAAAATCGTGGAAATAAATGTCTTTATCGGAAGTTAACCATGTTTCACTAAGGGCAAATATGTCACAACGTGTACTGTGAACTAAAAATTTGAACGCATCCATATTTTTAATTAGGCTTCTACAATTCCACTGTAGGACTTCTATCATATCTCCGACCTCGCTGGACAAATTAGCCATCGAAAGATATGAAAGATTCAAGAATCGGCCATTGTGAAGTCAGTTGCTTCAGAAGAGGTGTCACAAAGGGAAGTGCCATGTTTATCAAACTTCTTATTACGGGTGAGATATTAAACGTTTCGAAGAAGATATCCACTATCCCAGAAAGAGTCAATTTTCCGGAAAGACCGACTGGGTTTTGTCGACGTTCCTGTTGACTAGTCTTTTGGCTTTCTGGGCGAAAAACTGCACCGAGAAAAATTTCTACTCAATGACTGAGTTGGCCTTACTCAGAAATCGAAAAATCCTTTGTTTTCTTACTCAGTTTCGGCTAAAAGTGGGACAACCCATTGGCAATGGGTTGTCCCACTTTTAACGGAAACTGAGTAAGAAAACAAAGGATTTTTCGATTTCTGAGTAAGACCAACTCAGTCACTGAGTAGAAATTTTTCCCTGTGTGGGGCATCTGGGGTTTTAGATGCTCCCGGAAGTGACGGGAAATCTCCAGCAGAAAATTTGAAACCTGGAGGCGGTACCTTTTTGGTGCTCCCGCCACTTCTTGATTTTTTCAGAGGTGTTTGAAGAGCTGGTTGAGCAACAGGAACGTTTTGAGAAGCTCGCTGTTGCATGTGCCGTTTTGCAACAGCTCGCTTTCTTTTCGTCCCTGTCTCAATTATAGTGTACTCTACACCATCCTCATAGTCAGAGCCTTGATCGTTATCCGGCAGGGTTGCAAAGATATTAGTACTACACCGAGAAAAATTTCTACTCATTGACTGAGTTGGCCTTACTCAGAAATCGAAAAATCCTTTGTTTTCTTACTCAGTTTCGGCTAAAAGTGGGACAACCCATTGGCAATGGGTTGTCCCACTTTTAACGGAAACTGAGTAAGAAAACAAAGGATTTTTCAATTTCTGAGTAAGACCAACTCAGCCACTGAGTAGAAATTTTTCTCTGTGTAGTAGAAGGTTGGGCAACTGGAACAGCAATCGGGGCGATCTTTTTCAGCATTTCTGCATAAGATCGCCTTGGCCGCTGTTTTAAGGAGTTTATGGAGTGTTTCTCCCGCTCTACGTACAGTCGAGACTCTTATAAGATCACTGGTCGGGGGGCGCAATAAGAATCCGCTTAATAGGAGACTAAGAGCTTATGGGATTTCGGCATTTTGGGGGTGTGGCCTATTATCTCGGGTGTGTTGAGAGTTAACGCAATACTTTCTTCGGCAAAGTTTTAGGGCTTGATAAGATCTACCATTTAGAACTTTGGTTCATATGATTAGTTGGTAATTTGGCCGCTAGAGGGACCATCAACAGTTTGATGCTAAATTGCACTACGGGAACCATATCAGGTTGTCAAGCAAACGTTACGATATGCGACAGCTCAAGACCCTGATAATTTGGAAGGATAGTGTCTTCGGGAAAGTTGTTGGGTACGCCAATAACTTACTGACGATGAGTTGCGAAGTTCGAAATTCCTCCACTGGGCGGCGCTAGTGAGCAAGTAAAATTTCAAAACCTCATATCTCAGAATCCCGATAACTTAGGAAGTTGGTGTCTTCGGCAAAGTTGATCAGTATGACATGAACTTACATAAAAATAAACACCTGTTTCGCAATTCTGCCACTAGGCGGCGCTAGTGAACATGCAAATTTTAGAAATCTCATAACTCAGAATCCTGATAACTTAGAAAGTTGGTGTCTTCGGCAAAGTTGATCAGTATAACATAAACTTACATAAAAATAAACACTTGTTTTGCAATTCTGCCACTAGGCGGCGTTTACCGGGATTTTTCGTCTTTTTTCGATTTTTTGGCGGTTTTTCGGCTTGGCAAAACTAGTGTCGCTCCCCCCGATAACTTAGAAAGTTGGTGTCTTCGGAAAAGTTGATCAGAATGACATGAACTTACATAAAAATAAACACTTGTTTCGCAATTCTGCCACTAGGAGGCGCTAGTAAACTTGCAAATTTTAAAAATCTCAAAGCTCAGAATCCTGATAACTTAGGAAGTTGGTGTCTTCGGCAAAGTTGATCAGTATGACATAAACTTACATAAAAGTAAACACTTGGTTCAAAATTCTGCCACTAGGAGGCGCTAGTGAACTTGCAAATTTTAGAAATCTCATAGCTCAGAATTCCGATAACTTAGGAAGTTGGTGTCTTCGGCAAAGTTGATCAGAATGACATAAACTTACATAAAAATAAACACTTGGTTCAAAATTCTGCCACTAGGAGGCGGTAGTGAACTTGCAAATTTTAGAAATATCATAGCTCAGAATTCTGATAACTTAGGAAGTTGGTGTTTTTGGCAAAGTTGATCAGTATGACATAAACTTACATAACAATAAACAATTGTTTCGCAATTCTGCCACTAGGCCGCGTTTACCGGGTTTTTTCGTCTTTTTTCGACTTTTTTGGCGGTTTTTCGGCTTTTCATGTTCACTAGCGCCGCCTAGTGGCAGAATTGCGAAACAAGTGTTTATTTTTATGTAAGTTTATGTCACTCTGATCAACTTTTCCAAAGTCACCAACTTTCTAAGTTATCAGGATTCTGAGCTATGAGATTTCCAAAATTTGTATGTTCACTAGCGCCACCTAGTGGCAGAATTGCGAAACAATTGTTTATTTTTATGTAAGTTTATGTCATTCTGATCAACTTTGCCAAAGACACCATCTTTCTAAGTTATCGGGGGGAGCGACACTAGTTTTTCTGAGCCGAAAACCCCCAAAAAAGTCGAAAAAATACGATAAAGCAGTAAACGCCGCCTAGTGGCAGAATTTTAAAACAAGTGTTTATTTTTATGTAAGTTTATGTCATACTGATCAACTTTGCCGAAGACACCATCTTCCTAAATTATCAGGATTCTGAGCTATGAGATTTCTAAAATTTGAAAGTTCACTAGCGCCTCCTAGTGGCAGAATTTTGAACCAAGTGTTTATTTTTATGTAAGTTCATGTCATTCTGATCAACTTTTCCGAAGACACCAACTTTCTAAGTTATCGGAGGGAGCGACGCTAGTTTTGCCAAGCCGAAAAACCATTGGCGTATCTAGGATTTTTTCCTAGGGGGTGCCAGTTTCAGTGGCTCTCAGGTTGCTTTTTTTAAGGAAATACCGATTCGACTTCAATTTCTTAGTAGGGGGATTCACTTAACAGCGTAAACTGATTAAAATGATTAAACGTCGCGATCACCAAGCCAATTTTCGATTATTTCATTCGCAAAACCATGAAACATTTCAAATAAGCAGAAAATCATGGCTTACGCAGCAATTTAATCTGTTTAGTGAGTATTGTCTATCCGGTTGGAATCAAGACCGACATTCAATCAAAAATTGCCATTTTCTTGGTCCACAAGTGTCGCAACTGTTTCGCATCTAGTGCGCTGTGTTGCTGACATCAACGGGAAGGATGCGCACTGCTTTTGACATGATTAAAAAACGTCGCGAGTTGGGTCGCGTCGCGACTTGATTGTGCGAAGTCCGGTTTGGTGGCGGCCCGACAATACCCCTAATGATACACTGCGTCGCGGGAAAATAGAATTTGTATTTTCAGTTTGAACTTAAGTACTTAGCACGATAACCCCTGTTTTGTGGATTGAAATCAATCAGGTCCATTAGAATACATTTTCGAAGCAATTATTAAATACTATAAAATATCCACAAATTTGCGTGTAACTTGTATTCATCGTGACATCCTCTTTGTTTTATTGCATGATAACAACCCTTATAAAAATAGCTTTCAAGAACAATTTTAAGAAATATAAATACTTAAAATTTCAAAATCATTTTTGGCTTGTTGGTTAAATATAAAGTGTTTTTTTTAATTAGTTGAATATTACCACGTAAACAAGAAAATACTTTTACAGAAAAATTGTGAGTATGATTCTCAAAACTACAAAATTCGCACTCGATTATCCTGAGTTCCGTTCTGAAGCTTTACTAACATATTATCAATCCAGTTGAAACCCGGAATTTGGTGCGAGGCTTCGTTTTTTCTCATCGGGATCCTGATGTTCGCACCAAATTCCGATTTCGACTGGATTGGTAATTACCGTATATTAATATATCTGGTGAATGGAATGCTGTATAAAGCTGAATTTTTAAATAGCATTTCATGCATTGTTTTGTTAATGTCAGCAATTCTATTTGCTTTTGAAAATTCTCCAATTATTGTTCAGGCAATTCCTTAGGGAATTCTTTTAGTGAAGCCATTCGACTATGCCTCTGGGAACTTCCACACATTGTTTTTAATATCTTCGGCAAGTCATTCTGCTTTTTTTGGATTTTCGTCCATTTTTTTTTGATTTTTATATTTTATGCTTTTCGGTATTCCTTCGCCAATTCCTTCGAAAACTCCTTTGGAAAGTCTTTCATAAATCGGTTCTATAATTTTATTGAAAAATCTTCAGACACTTTCTTCTAGATTTCTTCAGTTTTTATGTAAGGAATTCCTGCAGCAGATGATTCCGGAATACCTTCGGCAATTCCGATGTTACTTACATTGAACATTTATTCGGGAGTTTCATCAGCAATAACATTCGATAATTTTGGCAACTTCGATTATTACTTTTGGGAACTTCTTTGGTAATTCCTTTGGAAATTGATTCGGCAAATTTCTTAGTGATTTCGGGAATTTATTTGAATTTATTTGAAAAAAAATCTTTGGCGGTTGTTTAAAAATTCTGTCACGGTGATTCTACGGAAATTACTTTTGGGGTTTTTTTTAAATTTTCTTCAGAAATTCCATTAATGCGTTCGGAAAATTCTTTGAGAATTTCTAGGAATTAATTTCTTTGTTTTTTTATAAAATACCTATATAGAATATGTCGGCAATCTATTTTGAAATTTGATTTGGCCAATTTCCTTAAAAAGTCTTAATATTTTTTATTCAGGAATTCCTCTGGTAATTTTATATGAATTCTTTTGGCAACTACTTTGAAAGCTCTAATGTATTTTTGATGGATTTTTTCCGACAATTTCTTTGGAAATTTTTTTAGCAAGTTTTTCGTGAATTTCATGGGATTTTCTTTGACCAAGACCAGTAGAGAATTTTAGATGTTCCAATTTAGCAACTTTCGGAAGCAATAATTATAAATACAGTTAAATGATAAAGAATTTCAAAAATAATCACAAAAAAATGCCTAATAAATCCGCAAAATAACTGAAAGAGAAATTGCTGATATAATTTCAGAGAAATAGCCATTAAAATAATCAAAAAAATCCAAACAAATTGCTGATGAAATTCTAATGAAACTACTGCAGAAAATTTAAAAAAAAAGAATAATAACCATGTCGAAAGAATCCTCAATGAAATGGTCATACTACGGTATAGCGAATACGGAGTCGTAGGTTTGAATCCCACCAGAACTCGATTTTTTTTTTCGCAAATTCATTCCTGAATTTGTCAATGAGCAACATTCTGTGCCTCCTAATTAATTATGATAGGATTATAATATTTCACTAGAGATTTTCTTAGTAATACCTTCTAGGATTTCTCTGGAAATGCCAACTATTCCCGAAATTCAATTAGGGATTCCTCTAGAGATTTTACTGGAATTCCTTTAAGAAGCCCAAGAGAAGTTCCAGGAGTAATACCGTGATTAATTTCTGTAGTAATCCACAAATAAAAACAAACAAAATAATTCCTGGATGAGTCTCTAGAAAAATCCCTTGAAGGATCAAAGGAATTTCTGAAAGTATCCTAGGAACACTGCCTAGAAGAATCCTAGCTAGAAGGGCAGGAGAAATCCCTAGAGGGATTCCTGCAGGTATCACCGTGAGAATTTCTTGACGAGACCTACAAGAGGCATTCATGAAACATTAATTAATTATCCTGCGATCAGGATTTTTTTTTTAATTTTTATTATTGTGTATTTTAACTTATGCTGATTCTACACATAAGCAGGAATCGCTTATGGAATCCCAAGAGGAGTTCCTGGATGAAAGTCAAGAGGATTTCCTGGAATAATTCAATAAGAAATATTTGGAGAAATTCCAGGAAAACCTTTAGGATTTCCAGGAGGAAACACTGAAGGTACTTCTGCAATGCTCCTAGAAAGATTGCCTTGAAGAATCTCAGCAAGTTTTGAACGAATCCCTGGAGAAATTCTTAGAATAATTCCTAGAAAAATTTGAAGATATTACAGTAAGAAATTCTGGAGGAGCCCTAGGAGGAATTGCTGGAAGAACCACAGTAGGAACTGCTTGAGAAATCCAGCTGAAATTCCTGAAGGAAGACCAAGTGGAGTTCCTGGAGAAATCCCATGAGAAATTTATGAGAGAATCCTTGGATAAATATCTTCCACAAAAATGCCTGGAGGGTCACCGGAGAGCTTCTGAAGAAATCACAGGAAAAATCACAGGAGGTATTGTTAAAGGGATTCTGGGGTAAAGCATTGTAGAAATCTCAGCAGAAATCCTAGGAGGTATTCCTGGAGGAAACTATATAAGAATTTATAGAGAAACCCAATCACGAATGCCTGGCGGAATCAAAAGAAAAAATCCTTGGAATGCCAAGAAAGTCCCTGCAAGAGCCGGCAGAGGTATTCTAGAACAGTCTTTAGAGAAGGTCCTGAAGGAATCACGAGGAATTTCTGAAGAAATATCAGGAGAATTTCTCGGAAGAATTCCAGCTATAATGCTAGGATAAATTCGTAAAGGAATGACAAGAAGAATATCTGGACGTATCATAGTAAGAGTTTCTGAAGGAATTGCTGGAAGCGCTGGAGAAGCGAACTGGAGAAGCGCTTCCCAAAATTGGGAAGCGGATCTTGGGAGTTTGGGAAGCGCGGATCTGGAGGAATTCCTAGAATTCAGGGAGGTACCATAGAAGTAATTTCTACAGAAACCCTTGAATCAGGAATGCCGGGGGTATCCTAAAAGAAGTTCCTCTACCAAGTGCCCGGAGGAATTCCTACAGTTCTCCTTGAAAGAATCGGTAGAAGTATACTGGAGGAATCCCTGATAGAATCGCAGGAGGATTTTTTTTGAAGAATCTCAGGAAGATTTCCCGAAAGTATTGCAGCATGTAAATATGCCAGGTGAAATCCCTAGAAGGATTTCAGAAGGAGTTACAATAATGGGAATTGCTTGAAGAGCTCTAGTCGTGATTCATGGAGGAAGGCCAATAGAAGTTCTTGAAGAAATCCCCTGCGGAATTTCTGGAATAACCTCTGGAGGATGTCCTGGTTAAATCCTTGAAGAAATCTCTGGAAGAATCACCGAAGGAATTTTTAGAAAAATCCCAGGATGATTTTCTGGAAGAACTTTCCTTAAAGAATTCCTGAAGGTATCGCAGTGAGAATTATTGGAGGAGTTCTAAGAGATCTTGCTGGAATCCTAGCCACATTTCCCGGAGGAAGGCCATAAAAGCTTCTGGAGGAATTTCATGAGAAATTTCAGAAAGAATCTCTGAATAAAAAATCTGAAGGAATTCCTGGAAGAATCACCGGAAGAAACTTCTGAAAGAATCCCAGGAAGGTTGTCCTGAAAACCCCACCAGGAATTCCTGAAGAAATCCCAAGATAAATTTTAGAAGAATCCCTAGAAGAATTCCAAGAAGTACCATAGTAAGAATTTCGAAAGAAATACTATGAGAAATTGCTGGATCAATCTCCGCTGAAATTTCTAGTATGTACAACCCCATCTGAACTGCCTGGCGAATCCTGAGAGAAGTTTATTAAAGAAATATCGGGAGGAATCCATAAAGGAAGACTAGAAAAATCACTGTTTGAATAGATAAATGTATTACTGGAGGAATCCATGGAGAAGTTGATTGTTCTTACCAAAATCCAAAATGCCGAAACGTGCGACAGGTGTATAAGTAATTCCGGGTGTGTTTAAGTTTTATTGAAATGTGCCTTCAATAAATATTAGGGGGATTCACTTAAACTAGGGGGATTCACTTAACAGCGTAAACTGATTAAACTGATTAAACGTCGCGATCACCAAGGCAATATTCGATTGTTTCATTCGCAAAATCATGAAACATTTCAAATAAACAGAAAATCATGGCTTACGCAGCAACTTAATCTATTTAGTGAGTACCCCTATTGAAATTTATTGTCTGAAAACCTAAATTTTAGGGGACTCAATGAAAAATTCTAAGGGGTGCCAAATTTGTTCTAGGGGGTGCCAGGCACCCCTGGAACCCCCCCTAGCTACGCCAATGCGAAAAACCGCCAAAAAAATCGAAAAAAGACGAAAAAAACCGGTAAACGCCGCCTAGTGGCAGAATTGCGAAACGAGTGTTTATTTTTATGTAAGTTCATGTCATACTGATCAACTTTGCCGAAGACACCATCTTCCTAAGTTATCGGAATTCTGAGCTATGAGATTTCTAAAATTTGCAAGTTCACTAGCGCCTCCTAGTGGCAGAATTTTGAACCAAGTGTTTACTTTTATGTAAGTTTATGTCATACTGATCAACTTTGCCGAAGACACCAACTTCCTAAGTTATCAGGATTCTGAGCTTTGAGATTTTTAAAATTTGCAAGTTTACTAGCGCCTCCTAGTGGCAGAATTTTGAAACAAGTGTTTATTTTTATGTAAGTTCATGTCATTCTGATCAACTTTTCCGAAGACACCAACTTTCTAAGTTATCGGGGGGAGCGACACTAGTTTTGCCAAGCCGAAAAACCGCCAAAAAATCGAAAAAAGACGAAAAATCCCGGTAAACGCCGCCTAGTGGCAGAATTGCAAAACAAGTGTTTATGTTTATGTAAGTTTATGTTATACTGATCAACTTTGCCGAAGACACCAACTTTCTAAGTTATCAGGATTCTGAGTTATGAGATTTCTAAAATTTGCATGTTCACTAGCGCCGCCTAGTGGCAGAATTGCGAAACAGGTGTTTATTTTTATGTAAGTTCATGTCATACTGATCAACTTTGCCGAAGACACCAACTTCCTAAGTTATCGGGATTCTGAGATATGAGGTTTTGAAATTTTACTTGCTCACTAGCGCCGCCCAGTGGAGGAATTTCGAACTTCGCAACTCATCGTCAGTAAGTTATTGGCGTACCCAACAACTTTCCCGAAGACACTATCCTTCCAAATTATCAGGGTCTTGAGCTGTCGCATATCGTAACGTTTGCTTGACAACCTGATATGGTTCCCGTAGTGCAATTTAGCATCAAACTGTTGATGGTCCCTCTAGCGGCCAAATTACCAACTAATCATATGAACCAAAGTTCTAAATGGTAGATCTTATCAAGCCCTAAAACTTTGCCGAAGAAAGTATTGCGTTAACTCTTAACACACCCGAGATAATAGGCCACACCCCCAAAATGCCGAAATCCCATAAGCTCTTAGTCTCCTATAACGCTCACCCCTGTCTAGTAGGAGTTCGTTTAATAGGAGTCCGTTTAATAGGAATTCGTTTAGTAAGAGACTCGACTTCGTGTACTTCGGGCATGCACTGAGCTCGTGGGGCGGAGATTCGCCACAAGTGGCACATTTTGGCTCCATATTGCAGGAGCCCTCCGCATGTTGTTCACCGCACATACCGCAACGTGGTTTATTGCTACAGTAAAGTGCGGTGTGCCCCAACTGTTGGCATTTCGCACAATGCATTACCTTCGGTTCGTAGAGGCGAACAGGTAATCGAAGAAGCCCAACCACGAGAACGCTCGGAAGAGCGGTGCCGGAAAAGGTCACCCGGAAGGAATTCTACGGTTGTTTTGATCCGTCAGGTTGTGCCTTGTTCATTTGGACGGCATCAAGTACTGGAACCAGTGGGACGGCACGATTTTTTAACCCACCAGCTCCAGACATGATTGCAGCACAGGTTAAATTATCGTCGGTGACCACTCCGTAGCACTCTATCTCGAGGCTAGGCAGATATGTTTTATATTCCCGCGTAAAGAGCTCAAAGTTAGCGATCTTGGTCGCCTGATCGGGGTCATTTACTGTGACACGCAGCTTGTCGCGGCTGGGTGAGTCTATCTCCAGAACTCCGCGAAACGATTTTGCCAGATCTTTTGCGATTTGTAACTTATTTATTTTTTTTCCATTCGGTTTGGGCCGGAAGAAAACCAGAAAGGGACCCTTAGATCCGGGTGGGTAAGCTTTCGCGCGGGGGGTCGCCGGATTAAGTGAAAAACCACTGGTAGAGGGGTATGTGGAGGGTTGGGTTAAATTGCTATGCAGACCAAAGTTGGTATTCGTTTTATTTTGAACTACTGATGCAGTTTCGTTCATCGAACCGTCTTCGTGTAGAACATTAACTGAGAGTTGATGGACCACTTGAGTCAGAGAGGTAGAAGTTTTCGATGTTTCGCATGTATCCATGGCCTCAGTATCCTGGGTCTAGATTATTAGATCAGTAGTGATCTGACCTGAACCTGATTCGTCTTCAGAAGAAAATACATAAATATTCCGGCGAGCCCCCACCTGTATCATTTGGTTCCATGTGGAAACGAGTGGCAACGAAGAGCCAAAATTTTAATTAGGGAAAATACCCTTTTTTGCTTATAGTAGTTTATTAACTACGAATAAATTCAATGTATTTGAAAAAAAAAATTAACAAGTATTAAGAAAATATATTCGTTCTTATAATAATAAAATAACGGATGAAAAATATAAGAGAAAAAAAATAGAAGAAAAAATGTATTGAAGAAAGTTTATATGTACAAGGGGAAAAATAACTATGTTTACCAATCTGATTTGGATCGGCAGTAGCCAAAAAACGGTGGAAAAAAAATATTCAATAAAAATCAAACCGAGCGAAGAGATGGGGAACGAAAAGATACCTACAATCCAGATAATTACCTACAGCAGAACGAACTGACGACCTTGCTGCCGTCCTTTGGTTTATCCACCGAGCCCTGACAATGGTGTGTGGACTTACCTACGGTGCGATGAAAGGCTTGCGCGCCGGCGAAGCTGTCGATGGTACAGCCTGCTTGCCGTCCGTACCTACTCACTGGAGGTATGATGTCGTCGACTGGGTGCGGGTGCACTTAGTTGGTTGATGGTGATGTTGGCCGATGTTAATGTTGCATGGTCCGGTTGAATAGCGTCGCTATAACCAGCCACTCCCTCCACTACAATCGATGCAATTCTTCCGCGACCGGTGGGAATAACAACGATATAAAAAAACTCACAATCAATAGTGAGAAAAAAACTCCACTGGTTTCAAACACTACGGAAGAGCAACACGTCCGACTGTGAAGAGTGATCGGTGAGGAATGAAGATGATGTGATAGACCAAATGCTGAATGGCCAATCCATAGGACACAATCGTACTCAGGTGCTTCGCTTTGGGGGCTGGCACGTTCCTCACCTTCTTCAGAAGCGAACTGATCAGAATCTCCGGCCGTCCGTAGAGTTTGTGGAGCGAACAGATGCTGGTTACAGCAGACGACTTCGTACGGCTTCTAATGCGGAACCTCCCAAACTCCGCTATAGACGGGCCAAATTCTCCGCATCGGTATATCCGCAAACCTTGGCCTATCTCGATGCGTGGAAAATTCAGGCAAGAAATTGCTCAAGAAATAATAAAGCGTCGCTTTATTCCGGATACTAGTACGCAGCTGAAACGAAATGTCAAATCAAATGGGGCTTGCTGTGTTAAATTTCTTGACCATTCCGGTCACGGAAAAATAATGCACTGAACGAAAATTACTTGAGCGATTCCGTTTGAAGTGCATACCTCGCAAAAGCTTGAAAATACGAGCGTAGCGTACCGTGTCATACGATGCGATCAGCGTTATCACTGGTATGATGCCTATCGGTATCCTTATCGAGGAGGGCATCCCGAGCAGAAGAAAATATCAACAGCATAATAGAATATGTTATTTTGGCCTAATAACTGTATAATGGAATGAGTAATTTTTATGTTTTTAGCATAACATATTGTGTTATAAACTTGTCTGTCATAAGCGGCAAAATAACAAATATCATAACAAAAAAAATGTTCCAAGAAGAATAATTCAATAACATATTTTGTTAGATCAATTACAACTTAATAACTGGAAATTTGTGAACTTGTTACTGTTGTGTTATTCTTCATCACATATTTGTACATTCTCTATAGCAGAATAATATCTAAACGTGTTCTACAACAAAATATATTATTGAAATGTTATCATGTGGATGTATCCCAAAAACTTGAATATAACAAAATAAGACTGCCCAGCAAAACATGTTATTAAAAAGATATATTTTGATAAGTTAACAATAACGAATTATGATATAAAAACAGGCTATGCGATCCTGCTGGTATCAATTTGCTATTCTCCTCTGCTCGGGATAGAGTGCTTCGGAATGCGCGGTACATGGAAAAATTGGTAACACCTGTTTGCACCGGTTAATAGTCAGAATGTGCAAAACCGAACAGCTATTCGAAAAGCAGGAAGAAGGTGCAATTTGCGTCACCTAAAACTATTGGCTTTATGACATGTATTAAACCTGGATATTATTGGAGAAAAACCTGCGCGTTCATTTAGACTTCGATTGAAAAGTGGTAAGGCGCTGTCCATAAACTACGTAGTCTTTTTTCGGCCATCTGAGACCCCCCTCCCCCCTAAGAGTCTACGTAGTTTATGGACAGGCCCTAAGGATCCTCTGTGGCGGTGTGCAGGAATATGTTGTTGCATCGAATTTTGTAAGTACTTGAAATAAAAAACAAATTCAAGCGAATGCCAGATAAATTTTCTATTTTAAGCAAGCGTTTTGTCACATGCTCGTGGAAAGTTTGTTTTTCACGTTCAACTGATGAGAAACACGAATTCCCAAAACGTTTCTGCCCCCCTCAACTTCACAGGAAACCGTTGATTGCTGTTGGACCGCCGAGTGCTCTCGGTGCTAATTTACAAAGTATAAAATTACCGCAGCTGTTGGAAATAATGAGATAAATTTCTTTGTCCGCCTTCGCATGCGAAAACAAGCCACTCGAACCGCCGCGCTGCTGGTGGGGGGTGGTGGCGTGGCCTAGAGACTCAACAGTTCCACAGGTTCCCACCCCCCTCGCATTCCGTTTATCTAGTAGCAAAACCATGACTACCGAACCGCTCGGAGCAAATACACAATCACACTCCAGTGGCTCCAGTTCGCTCGCCAAATGCCAATTAACGCCACAGTTATCCATCCATACTTGACGAAAGGTATTGGTTTCAGGGGGCCAGCAAAAGGCAGAATCCCCGTAGCTCACAACAAAAACACGTTCAAAATGGTTTGTGCTGAAAATTGATGCATTACACAATTTCTTACTGATTTATTTGCTATCTCCGCGTTGTCGTGTAATTTCGAACGATTGCACGCCAAAATTTTGGTAACCTTTTGCTAGTTTTACACGTTTTACTTAAGTAATAACTTATGGTAATGACTAATTCGCAAACGTCGTGCACATCCCAGATCTGTCAGAGTACCCAAAAGTGTCAATTTCCCAAACATGTCAAATTCATGTGGACTACGGCACATCTATTCGTGGTTGACGTCCGCGCTACCCCGCTGGCCCAAACACTGCACTGCACGAGGAGTCGATGCTCAAACACACCACCGTGGGTGCCTAGCCACCACCTAGCTCTCCGTGTTTCAGAACGAACACGCACCGTATCTGGCTCAACACCGGTGTCGGTGGCGGTGCTCAGGCACTGGGCACAGCGTTTGACGCTTCGGGTAACGGTTTGGTGTTTTGCCCATGTCTGGTTACAATGTCGCAGTGGACATTTTGACAATTTGTGATGTGTAGATCGGATAAGGATTGTTCAATCTACCTGCCGACGCAAGAAGTAAATCAAAATTTATATAAACAAGCACGTTATAATCGAAAGAGAGAAGAGTTAAGGAGAGCCTCTCATCTGCACTTAGGACCTATAGAAATTATTCGGGATAATAACAATTTTCCGGTCGTCCACAGGCTTTCATACGGCTATTTGCCGCACGGGACCAAATCACCACACTTGCGCTAATGGAATGGGCTAGCCGATACTAGGGAAACACGAGCGCATGCAACGAAAACTCCTTGCGGTAGCACAAATCAATTGCTCCACTTTTTCACTAAAGTGCTGAGCTAATTCACTGCATTCAAAGCTTGTTGGTCTTCCACTCCGAAGGGCAATTAAGGCACACCTTCTATCACCAACGAGCAACACTAATTGCGACGAACGATATGGGTGGGGGGGGGGGGGGGTAGGGGTGCTTCAGTACGCCAACTCACAACCGATCGTTTGATGCACTTGATCTATTCGGACCACGGTTTTAGAAATCGGTCTTACCGCGATCACAGAGTGTGTTCAACTGATTTATATACAGTCAGGTTTTTTTTACGCGGTTTTTTTTACGCGGTTTTCATTTACGAGGTTTTTTTTACGCGGATTTTTGAATTAACGCGGTTTTTTTTACGCGGATTTTTGAATTAACGCGGTTTATTTTTACGCGGATTTTTGAATTAACGCGGTTTATTTTTACGCGGTTTTTTGAATTAACGCGGTTTTCATTTACGTGGATTTTTAATTTTAAGCCGGAATTTTTCCAAGCATTATTATAGAGTTTTTTCTACATATTTCTGTAGTTTTGGTGCTTAACAGCATTAAAAAGGTAGAATATGATGCAGAGTAATTTTCTGGATATCCAAGGACATCCGAACTGTTCTGAGTTTAGATCCCAAAGTCTACGTCTGTAACGGTAACTTCTTGCATTATACAAAGCAACGATTTGTAATCTATTATACCCAGTAAGTCTTTTAAAAGTTCAATAGACAGTTTCAGATCAGTCGGGATATCCTAGGTCATCCAAACTGTTCTGGAGTTTAGATCCCATATTCTACGGGTGCAGCGGTAACTTCTTGCATTATACAAAGCAACGATTTGTAATCTATTAAGCCCAGTAAGTCATTTGAAAGTTCAATAGACAGTTTCAGATCAGCCGGGATATCCTAGGTCATCCAAACTATTCTGGAGTTTAGATCCTAAAGTCTACGGGTGCAGCGGTAGCTTCTTGCATCACACAAATCAACGATTTGTAATCTATTATGCCCAGTAAGTCTTTTGAAAGTTCAATAGACAGTTTCAGATCAGTCGGGATATCCTAGGTCATCCAAACTGTTCTGGAGTTTAGATCCTAAAGTCTACGGGTGCAGCGGTAGCTTCTTGCATGAGTTTAGATCCTAAAGTCTACGGGTGTACCGGTAACTGCATTCATAATACAAAGCTACGACTTGTAATCTTTCATGACTTACTGAACATCTCAAAGTTTAATAGACAGCATCAGATCTGTTGAGATGTCTAAGGACATCCAAAGCGTTTTTGAGATTACATGAACTTTTTTCATTGTATAAATCTACGATTTGTAATCTATTATGTCCAGAGATTATTATTATATCTATTATTGTATCTATCTATCAGATGATTATGTCTATTATGTCCATTTTGGAATATTTTAAAACTATTTTGGAATAATTATTGATTTAAACCCTGTCTAATTATGTATAGTTACTATTTTTAGCTTGAGAAACTACTGTCATAGCCATAGACTTTAAAAACTGAGTTCCAAAACACTTAGGATTACCTGGAATATCCCAAATTGTTCTAATAATGCGTTGTGACCTTTAACTATCAACCCTCGAGCAATCGCGCTGTTGTATTTTGTACAACACGTTGAAATAATCTCGCTTTTCGTGTTCAGTAATAAGCGTGGTGCTGACGGTGGTGGCACAGAACAGATGTGTATCTTCGAACAAATGTGAAGTTTCGAGGTGGAAGTCGTGAAATTGTCACTTGGAAAACTAGATTGGAATGAATTTCCAAGGGAAAATAAAAAATCATCAAAGCGTGCTACGCCGCCTCCCTATGCTCGCTGCAGGCTAAAGCTTGACTTCTACCACCAGGTTCGCTAGTGTTGAGCTATCAAACGGGCAGTGCTTTTCGTGACGAAGATTCACCCCCGTGGTGGTGGGCAACCGCGCGAGTTACGGAAGGTTAAGTGAACATGATTTACTGCAAAACTTCATCTCATTCATTTGAACATTAACCAACAACTCTTTTCAAACATTTTTCCTTCTATTAATGTTCAAAACGATTTCATTCAATCAGGACACCTATCAAATGAGAAGCGAATCCTTGTCAATTGAATACATTGTCACTCGAATGAGTAGCTGGGCACGAAACACGAGAAAACCCAGCAAAATTCCGCCAGACTGAAAAAATATCGAATGTCGGGTCAAAGTTGGGTCAATTTTTATCGAATGTTGAGCCACTGTTGGACCAACATCGACCAAGTATTGGGTCCATGTTGGGTTTGGTGGCCAAAATAAAAATAGGTGAATGATAGGTTGATGTCGGGTTTGACGTCATCAATGATGGTAAAAGCTTTAAACCTTTAAACAATAGCTTGGCAGTTTGTGTAACTTGTAGAAATTTTGAGTGACAGGCTTAAAATGTTGTCTTAAAATAATTCGTTGAGTTCATTTTTTAATATAAAATTAAGAAGGAAATTATTGAGTTAAAGTTATAAAACATGGTTTTCATTTACGCGGATTTTTGAATTAACGCGGTTTTTTTTTTACGCGGATTTTTGAATTAACGCGGTTTATTTTTACGCGGATTTTTGAATTAACGCGGTTTATTTTTACGCGGATTTTTGAATTAACGCGGTTTATTTTTACGCGGTTTTTTTTACGCGGTATGTATCCCCCGCGTAAAAAAAAAACCTGACTGTAAAACAGAATCTCTCATCACTTGCCTACTAGCCTGACTGTGTTTGGTTCTACCTATACCTATTAGGTGGAGGTGACTGGCAATTGGGGACTACGAAGGTGATGATTTTGTTTGCGGTTTTCTGTGAGAAAGTGAAGGAGGGAAGATTTTTTGCTTTTTTTTCACTCATACTCCCATAAGAAACCCCGTAGGAAGAAAGAGTGTTTCCCGGCTCATCAACCTTCGTAGTCCCCAATACAGTTAGATTATCAGTGTGTGGAGTGTGGTTGAAATGATTCGTTATCATGTAGATAGCTACAATAGATTGCTTTCAATTCATGTAGGGTACAATGTTTATAATGGTGTTTTAATTTTAAGTAGAATAACAAATTCAAAATAGATTTAATAGAGAGTTCAAAACATAATTTTTCTTTAGATAGTTAACTAAATTGCCTAACAGAAATGTTTGGTCTGATTTATAGTTGGCCCCGATTGTTGGCGCTCTAGAAGCACGTGGAACCTTCTAGACGCATCACATGTTGATGACGATGATTAATAATGATGGTAGCGTGGGCTGCACACGCCGCGGATGGTAAATCTTTCTCTCTCTCAGGGTTGACTCGGTTCCTCGGTCGGATAACTCACGCTTCGTGAGATCTCTTTCTCTCGGCGCTTTTCGCACGTGCTTCGTCGTTGTCCCGGTCGTTATCACCATCGTACGCTCACGCTCGCTTGCCAGCCGGATTGGAGGTAGCCATCTCGAACGTTCCAAAGGCGTGCACTCACAGTCGCTCGGGGGGAAAGTGGGGCACAACGGACACACGATAGGGGAGTGGTGGTCGCAATTTCCTAATTCACTGCGCCTTGCGGACTGAACAAGAAGGTTCTTTCTTCTATAAAAAAAAATTGTATTATCTTCAATGAAGTGTGTATTTATCAAGTAGGATCTGTGACCAGTAGGACATGCGGATCTATTTTGGGCACTGGTTGCTATAACTCAGTCAATTTCAATCCGATTGATTTGAATTTTTGATCATGACTAGATACTATACGTATCTGATCTTGTGCCAAAAATCAAGTTAATCGGTTTAAAATTGACTGAGTTATGGCAGCTAGTGCCTAAAATAGGTCTCAGACCGGCTTTAGAGACACGTTCTCCATTTGGGAAATTTGTGCCAACATTGTGCGCTTCGTAGAACAGCTATGGCAGATTATGCACGAATACGGATTACCGGATAAACTGATACGATTGATGGATCAAGGCGAGGATGGATCGAGTGATGTGCGTAGTTCGAGTATCAGGGACACTCTCGAGTCCCTTCGAATCTCGCAGAGGGTTACGGCAAAATGATGATCTTTCGTGCTTGCTGTTCAACATTGCTTTAGAGGGTGTACGCTGTCAACCAGTGATTGTATAAGATGTTGCATAAGATGATAAAGTGAAGGCGATATGCGTAAATTTTACATACACTGAGGTAAAAAAACTTAGGAAAAGCATAAGATCCCCTTAAGATTTGGTGACACTACGATTATTGTTGAAAGCCATAAATTTCACTTAAGAGATTAAGAGAGGAAAATTTTTATGCCCAGTCACTTACTAAAATCATAAGTTTTGCTTAGGAATATCATTGGATCAAAACTATAACTATCGTATGTTTGCTCTTATAGAAATCAACTACTGAAACTTATAGAAATCAATATTGGTAATTATGAATGTCATGTTGCAAGCAAAATGATATTCGTATTCATGTGTTGTGGATTTTTTGATGGAATAATGTCAATAATGCTACAACTCATCATGTGTCTTGAATCAACGCGTAAGTAAAAATGATCGATTTCTCTTCATCGATCACATGGAATAAAGTGAAATGGAGCGTATTCGACTGTAGTTTCATTTAAGAATGCAAGTTTGCATGCGGTTTGTTTTTGCAGCACAATGCAGTCAAATTTGCTTCTTGTCACTTTTACGGAAAACGCTGGGATCAATCAAGAGAAACCGATCATTTTACTTACGTATAATTCCATGGTTGTTGTCGATTTGAGAGAATTCATGGGCACGTAAAGAAAATCAATTTGTTCTTGAGTGTCCGATAGCTCCGAAAACTGATCTGTGAATAATGCTTGTTTGTCTGAGACGTAGCTAGCTGGAATCCATACCCTCACTGTAAAGATTTTCATAGATTCCAATTATGGCTTTTTCACAACCATGTCGCTTATGTCAATCGTAAGTTGTAGATATGGAACGCGTTTGCGATAACTATGAAATTAATAAGCGAGTAATGAAACAGAAAAATCGTCCTTTCATAAGTTGCGGCTTATTAAATTCCTAAGTAGGCTCAGTGTACCAGTTATGGCCATAGTACCTCAAATTCGCCATAGTCGATTTTAAACCATTAATGATGCAAATCAACAAGAAAAAAATTGTGAACAGCAGATCACGTTCACAAAAGATGATTGCAATCATTTAAACTTCACATTTTGCTCAAATTACGATAGAAATAAAACATTTTCCTTAATTTTTCAGCTTCCGTGCACCCTATTTCGCCATAGTGTACCAGTTATGGCTAATCCCATAAGGAATGCATGTAAATAGTGCGAAGTGGAACCCAAATTAATAAATATGTCCATAACTGGTACAGGGTTCCTATCATTGGCACACGCCGTAATAAAACTAGTTTTGGACCCATTTCTATATTTTCCCTGTAAAGTATGAAAACTAATCAATCATTAGACATATCGATGACCTTCGTCGGTCTTCTTCTTATTTTTGTAGAGATAGTTCTTCTTAGGAAGTGCGATAACTGGTACAGGCACCCTATTTTTGCCTCAGTGTACGCCTAAATGGACGCATGCACGCATATGGCCTCCACTTTATCGTCTTATGCAACATCTTATGCGATTACTGGTTATTTGGGTAATTAGGAGAGCGGGGATAAACACGAGCGGGATCAGGAAGTCCGTTCAGCTGCTTGGTTTCGCTGATGATATTAAAATTAGGAATCACCGCGCCCGCCCGGCAGTGATGAAATCGAGGCGGTTGAAGAATTCGTGTACTTGGGCTCACTGGTGACCGCCGACAACGACTCCAACAGAGAAATTCAGAGACGCATTGTGGCAGTACATCGTGCTGGACTCCGCAGAACTCTACGATCGAATAATGTTCACCGCAACACGAAGTTAAATATCTACAAAACGCTGATTAGACCGGTCGTCCTCTATGGGCACGAAGCATGGATCCTACGTGCTGAGGACCAACGCGCCCTTGGAGTTTTCGAACGCAAGGTGTTGCGTACCATCTACGGTGGAGTGCCGATGGAAGACCCCAGACAACCAGGAGTAGCATAAGAATGCACGCTGTACATCGTATAAAGTACTATTTTAAGTCAGTATCGCATATATGTACAGCGGATGGACAATATTCATCGCGTATGATGATATTTTTGGAACTTATTAATATGATAATTTATATGATTGTCATCTTCACGTTCAATTTTGATTTTGAGTTTCGGAATTATGTTAGAACACACATTAAATTTCCGTACTATGATTTGTTTCCCTCTATTATCTATTCAAATAAAATACCATCAGACAAAAGAAAATTCACACCCTGTCCTACCCTGTTCCCAACCATTATTTATCAGCAATTATCATGGCACACATAGCCCCCACAAGCAAACATTCTCCCCCGCAGTTAAACCATAACTGCCCCAAACAAATCAAACCTATTTACTCGGCAACCCGCAATTCCACGAGATGACTTTTTCAATTTTCTACCCTTGGTCTACCCCCTACTTCTAAATTCTGTTTCCAAAAAAAGGGATACGCACCAAGCAAGTCCCGAGAAGAGAAAAAAACCGTCCGCCTGAATATTAAGTAAGAAATCTCAAATGGCCGGAAGAAAATGGATGGGAAAACTGTGGAAACGCCCTTGTGCAAGCCTAAGTAGACAAGTCACAATCATGGACCCACCCGTAAACCCACACAGCCCCATTCCACCACCACCCCCGAAAGTGTGTAACGAACGATGACTTCCCGGGGACGACCGGCAGAATGAATATTCAATTTTTTTGTTAAAGCGATTTTCACTTGTCGAGCTGGGGACTGATATCTGTGAAGGTTACGAAGGACCCTTTGGATGGGTGGCCTTTTTTCTCGGATGTTGGTGCATTCTAGAAGTTGTGGAAGCAATCGCGACTGTAGGCAAACTGAGTGAAGGAGGAGGACCCTGATTCAAACCCGTGTGACAGGCCGTTGTCGCATTAAGGGCAAGTATTGAGAGGGAAAATTGTTACGTGAAATCAAATTACATTTTGTCAGTGATTTCGTCGGGTGTGGGCTCGGGTCATTAGGTACTCGCTGGAGGTGTTTCAGGGGTAATCCAATAGCTAATCCGGGTGATTTCATTCTTTGTAACTGAATACATGTTGACATATGGTAGAAGGTTCGAACCAGGATTGAGCTACTAGGTACTACTATTGCATGACATATTGTTTTCTTATTCGAATATGAGTTGACAATTTTATTTGTGCTT
Organism: Aedes albopictus; assembly: GCF_035046485.1. Lineage (NCBI taxonomy): Eukaryota > Metazoa > Arthropoda > Insecta > Diptera > Culicidae > Aedes > Aedes albopictus. The sequence goes on along the minus strand of NC_085137.1, from coordinate 94,590,168 downwards.
TAGAACAATAACGATTAAGTAAGGGAACGTCCATGAATTACGTCATGATTTAAGGGGGGAGGGGGGGGTTCCAGCTAAGTGTGACAACCCCCACAATAATTTCAGAGGTTTCATACAAAAACTGTGTCATAAGGGGGAGGGGCGGAGGTTGGTTGAAAAAGGCAAATTTTAACGTGACGTAATTTATGGAAGTTCCCTTAAGGTATTCATGTAAATCAGCATCAATCTGAAGGAATACCCAAATATGTATATAGTTGAATTGTCTCAAACCACTGCTCAACTCTTCTACGAGAATTTGTAAATTGTAAATTGATAGTTATCATTGTTATTTAAAAGGAGATGAATCGCATATAGTGTGGTAGGCACAAAAATACTCTGTTCCCAGGGAAGTCAGAAAAAAATCGGGATTGATCGAGAATCGAACCCAGTATCCAGTATCCATGCTAAATAGCTGTGATTCAACAGCTTCGCCAATATGAACACCTAAACTCTCAGTTTAAATACAATTTGTATAATGGAATTTTAAAGTGCCTAACACTCGCCGAAGGAAAAACAACCATCAGGGCGGGGATTTCGATTGAATCGTCTGTTCGATCACAGCTCTGCTTTGCTATCTGTCTGGGCACGGCTAAGGGGTACGCCATTAGTTTGCAATTTGAATTTTTCCCAAGAATGCGGAAAATAGTCTCGTCTGCGGGACCATTATCTATCCGTGGTAAAGGAGCAGAACACGCTCGCCGAGTGTCTGGCGCTCTGTAATACATATCAATGAAGCGCCAGGTATTTGCATAAATTTGAATGTGAATTGCTATTGGGAAACTTGGGAAATGATATGCTTTTATATTTAACCAGAGCTTTTTGTCGTAATAGTCCGTACTGGAGTATGCTATGATAAATTAATTGTTCTGGTTAGGTTTAATTAAAATTGTATCAGCAATAAGCATATATTATGTCACACGGCGCTCTTAGCCCCATTCTTCCTATGTCGTCGTTTTTGAATGCAGTCAATCAAATAAATAAGAACCACGTTCGAAAACATTGGCAGTAAGAAATTTTCGCACTAGATGGCATAACATCTATTACGCAACATTACTCGGTTTGAAGCTGCCGCTCTACAACTTCAGTTACGCCTTATGCTCGTCAGATCACTTTCTACCTCATCTATTGTGCTAGTTGACCTACTCACTGTTTTGTATCAATCCAATCTTTGGAAAATTTCAACTTTGAAGGTTTATTACTCGGCAATCTTGCAATATGGCTTACACACCAGTGCTGTTATGGTACAATCAAAGATGGTTACTCAAGGTTTCCAAATTGCAGCGCTGCATTTACTGGTACGCTCCCAAGGAAATTACTACACTATTGCGACTATTTAAAATTATGCAGGGAGACTCCCTCCGTGTATTATTTTATTACAGTCGAGACTCTTATAAGATCACTGGTCGGGGGGCGCAATAGGAATCCGCTTAATAGGAGACTAAGAGCTTATGGGATTTCAGCTTTTTGGGGGTGTGGCCTATTATCTCGGGTGTGTTAAGAGTTAGCGCAATACTTTCTTCGGCAAAGTTGTAGAGCTTGATAAGATCTACCATTTAGAACTTTGGTTCATATGATTAGTTGGCAACTTGGCTGCTAGAGGGACCATCAACAGTTTGATGCTAAATTGCACTACAGGAACCATATCAGGTTGTCAAGCAAACGTTACGATATGCGACAGCTCAAGACCCTGATAATTTGGAAGGATAGTGTTTTCGGGAAAGTTGTTGGGTACGCCAATAACTTACTGAAGATGAGTTGCGAAGTTCGAAATTCCTCCACTGGGCGGCACTACTGAGAAGGTAAATTTTCAGAAATTTTCTGCCTAGTGGCAGAATTACGAAACAAGTGCTTATTTTTATGTAAGTTTATGTCATACTGATCAACTTTGCCGAAGACACCAACTTTCTAAGTTATCAGGATTCTGAGCTATGAGATTTTTTTTGGGGTTTTCCGGCTTGGCAAAACTAGTTTCGTCCCCCCCGATAACTTAAGTTGGTATCTTTGGAAAAGTTGATCAGAATGGCATAAACTTACATAAAAATGAATTCTTGTTTCGCAATTCTGCCACTAGGCGGCGCTAGTAAACATGCAAATCTTAGAAATCTCATAGCTCAGAATCCTGATAACTTAGAAAGCTGGTGTCTTCGGCAAAGTTGATCAGTATGACATAAACTTACATAAAAATAAGCACTTGTTTCGTAATTCTGCCACTAGGCAGAAAATTTCTGAAAATTTACCTTCTTAGTAGTGCCGCCCAGTGGAGGAATTTCGAACTTCGCAACTCATCTTCAGTAAGTTATTGGCGTACCCAACAACTTTCCCGAAGACACTATCCTTCCAAATTATCAGGGTCTTGAGCTGTCGCATATCGTAACGTTTGTTTGACAACCTGATATGGTTCCTGTAGTGCAATTTAGCATCAAACTGTTGAAGGTCCCTCGAGCGGCCAAGTTGCCAACTAATCATATGAAACAAAGTTCTAAATGGTAGACCTTATCAAGCCCTAAAACTTTGCCGAAGAAAGTATTGCGCTAACTCTTAACACACCCGAGATAATAGGCCACACCCCCAAAAAGCCGAAATCCCATAAGCTCTTAGTCTCCTATAAGGCTCACCCCTGTCTAGTAGGAGTTCGTTTAATAGGAGTCCGTTTAATAGGAATTCATTTAGTGAGAGACTCGACTGTATTTCACGAAATGTTTATGTAACTATCGCGGAACTTGTAACTTGTTGGAATTCCATTTTTGTATTTTGCAAAAAATCATCTTGCAGAAATTTTTCTAGGATTACCTCCAAGAATACCGCCAGACATTCCTTGGGAGATTCTTTGAGGATTCAAAAAAAAACCTTGATTAATCCACCTAGTGGTGATAGTGCCTTTCTCGTCGAATATGTACTCAAGAGCCATAAGCCGAAGTGTTCCTGAATCCTGAGAATATTCTAGAATACATAATAAATGTATTTGATGAAAAAAAAAATACCCAAACAATTAGGCAAAACCACTCATCGGATTTGGTAAGAATTTTTTTGGAGTACCCTAATTTCACCATAAAATTTAAAAATTTATTAGTTTATTTATTTGTGCCCTTCCTCAAAATGTTGAATTCCGACCAGAATTTCCAAGGAGGAATACCTCTTGACTTAAGAGAAAATCGAAATTTGTGTCAGTCTTATTTGTAAACTTTTTGATGGCTCATATTCCGGCGTGGTGTATTATATTAGACGTATAAGCAGAGCGGAAAAATATCAAACCTCTTAGTTGACTGCTTGACCACATTCACTAGTACTGGATGCCGATCGTTATCAAGATATATCTGCAGAATTTTTCTTCACACTTTAGCCTATATTTTGTTATCATTGGTTATAAGCTTCATGTAAAATTTGAGAAAAAAAGTGCGAGCAAGTGGAATTTCCCATTCAAATTGCAACCATGTTACAGAGCGTGAGGGCTCAACCAGTTGCACCACATTTGTGCGCAGTAATTTTAAACGCAAAAAGGGATTGATGCTATAAAATTAAAATTTTCCCATACAACTTTGATCCATCCTACTGTATAATTACGCCTCAGGAATCTTAAATGGTGTGATTTGACAAGAAGGCTCAAATTTTTATCACGATTCCGTTCTTTTACGCATATTTATCGCTTGTATTGATTTTGTTCACCTTCATAGTTTCAGTGATGCATCCAATCCTGATTCTGCAACAATGCTGGTAATCTTAGGTGTGGTCAGAGACTATTTTCTTGCTGCCCGTTTATCTGGTTATCGAACATTTTTGATGATTTGATGTTTGGCATGCATGGGTTTCGTTCACTTTTTTAACTGAAAACTTCCGGTGGGACACCTGGAACCGGTTCCGGATCACAACCGGTTCAGATATGTTATTTGTGGATTGATTGGTAATTATCGGTGACAAATTTCGGAAACAGCTTGTTAAGCGTTACGCGTTTCGACCTACTATTCTTCGGTCATCATCAGACGCATTCATTTAGATTAACCCCTTCAACTTCGTCAGTTTAACATAAAAGCGGTTCAGATATGGTCTGAAACTATTACTGCTGAAACTGCTTACCATTCATCTGGTTATCGATAAAGCCGCTATTTGGTGTGTCACATGCATAGTTTTGGTTCAGCTTTTTAATTGGTCACTTCCGACGGGACACTTGGAACCGGTTCCGGAACACAACCGGTTCTGATACGTTATGAAACTATTTTCCTGCTTACCGTTCATCTTGTTATCGAAAAAGCCGCTATATGATGTGTCGCATGCCTGGGTTTGGTTCACTTTTTTAATTGGCTACTTCCGGCGGGACAATTAGAACCGATTCCGGAGCACAACCGGTTCAAATATGGTCTGAAACTATTTTCCTGCTTACCGTTCATCTGGTTATCGAAGAAGCCGCTATATGATGTGTTGCATGTATGGGATTGGTTCACTTTTTTAACCCTTATGTGGCCGGCAGGGTACCCGGGTACCCAGCACCCATTTAAAATACACGGTGTAGAAAAAGCAAAAAGTTTGCCGGCCATATAACGGTTATTTAGCCACTTCCGGTAGGACACCCGGAACCGGTTCCGGAACACTACCGGTTCAGATATGGTCTGAAACTGTTTTTCTGGTTACCATTCATCTTGTTATCGATAAAGCCGCTACTTGGTGTGACACATGCATAGGTTTGGTGCAGTTTTTTAATTGGTCACTTCCGACGGGACACCTGGAAACGGTTCAGGAACATAACCGGTTCAGATATGGTATAAAACTATTTTCCTGCTCATCGTTCATCTGGTTATCAAAAAAAAGCCGCTCTTTTATGTGTCGCATGCATGGGTTTTAGCGTGGCCCAAAATACCACATGTCAAAAAGTTCGATGGGCCCCCTTCTCATTTCGTTCTATATGACGCCACGATGCTCTGGTCAAATTTTCAGCTAAATCCGTTAACATTGGGGCGGTGCTAAACTCATTTGAAGTTTGTATGGGAGTTTATGTGGGAAAACATCGTTTTTAGCATTTTTCTCATGAGGCTCACTATTTTTACTTAAAACACATAACCGATTATATCGAACTATAGTCTTAAATGTGCCGAAAAACTTTGTCGAAGACCACAAAGTCATCCGAAGCTTGTAAGAAAAGATATTACATGCAGACCATCTGGTGGTGCTTAACATTTTACATGTAAAGGAATAACAATAGCAATAAAATCTCATTGGATGGGCTCGTACTGCCTAGGCTATATCTTTTTTCGCAAGTTTCTGATTACGTTGCGGTCTTCGGTAAAGTTTTTCGGCACATCCCAGGCTATATTTCTATAGGATCGATTACGTGTTTTAAGAAAAATTAGAGCCCCTCAGAAGAAAATTGCAAAAAAACGATGTTTTCCCATATAAACTCCCATACAAACTTCAAATGAGTTTAGCACCGCCCTAAAGTTAACGTATTTAGCTGAAAATTTGGCCAGAGCATCGTGACATTATATAGAACGAAATAAAAAGGGGGCCCATCGAACTTTTTGACATGTGGTTTTGCCATACAAGCTTGAGCCACCCTAATGGGTTTGGATCACTTTTGTAATCGGCCACTTCTGGCAGGACACCCGGAACCGATTCCGGAACACAACCGGTTCAGATATGGTCGTAAACTACTTTCCTGCTTACCATTCATCTGGTTATCGAAAAAATCGCTCTTTGGTGTGTCGCATGCATGGGTTTGGTTCACTTTTAAATTTGGCCACTTCCGGCAGCATACCTGGAGCCGGTTCCGGAACACTACCGGTTCAGATATAGTCTGAGACTATTTTTCTACTTCCCGTTCATCAGATAATCGATGCATGCATGGGTTTGTTGCGTTTTCATATCTGGCCCCTTCCTGGGGTACCGGTCCGGAACACCTAAATGGCCATTACTCCGGAATGGCTGGACCGATATGAACCATTTTCAATAGGAAACAATGGGACAATATACCCCGTCGAATGAACTATCGGTCGTTCAAATCGGTTCATATTTACTATCTAAAAATGAGGTGACCTTTTTGTACACATACACACACACATACATACACACACACATACATACACACAGACATCATCTCAACTCGTCGAGCTGAGTCGATTGGTATATAACACTTGACCCCTCCGGAGGCTCTATCAAATTTTCGTTTTTGGAGTGAACATATAGCCTTTCGGTACACCTTGGTGTACGAGAAAGGCAAAAATCTGGAAAGTTTCAAATAAGTTTAGCAAGGATTCCTCTAAAGATTGGTTTTACTATCCTTTCAAAATGCACTTATTTCAATGGATGTTTTTTCGAAAATTTCTCCAGCGATTCCTCCGGAGTTTTATTTAGGAATTTCAACAAAAAATTACCTTGACACTTCTTTAGAATTTTTTAAGAAATTTCTTAAAAGATTCATCTTGAAACTGGTCTTCAGAAATTCTTCATGGGATTCCTCAACGCATAGGAAATTTATTCAAGGATTGCTAATTGCTACATAAGTTTATGCTTGTATTCCTTCATGTATGTTTTCAAACTTTTCTGAAGAAATCTCTCTCGAAATATTGTCAATATCTTTCCAAGAGTTTTCTTTGGAAACTCTCCGTATACTCTTCTAGCAATTTCTTCAAGAAATTCTTCGAGGAATGCCTCTAAAGGTTCCTCCAGGAATTCCTTCAAATGTTTCTTCAAAATATTCAAATCCAGGAGAATTTATTTTATTTCGGACTTTTTTTTAGAAATTCGTGCAGTTGCTTCAGACAATGATGCAAATTTTCATCTCACGAGCGGTCATCACAACTTATCAAATGTATTTCAATCACTTGCGATTGAAATGTACACTGCTAATCGATGACTAGATGCAAAGAGGTGGCAAACCGTGCGTGATGTAACTCGCAAACGATTTTGTACCCATCTGACAGTGCCATCAGGCATTAGGACGAGTCGGACGTGTGCTCCGTATCTCACCACGCGATAGACCTCGTATAAGTGGATTTTTTCCCCCGGATGCGCGGAAGGTTTTTTATATCGTGCGTTTTCCTGCTTGTGCGAAGTGTAGTGTCGCAAGGTGGAATCCAGCGCAACCCGGGGAGCGAGCTGCGAGCAGCATCGTACATCAAGGTCAAAGAATTATCGCATCCACAAGTCAAGCTTTATCGCCATCACCAGCCCCTCCGACAAGGAAAAGGACGGCGGCGACGGGTGCGAAGGCAGACGCGACGGACAGCTTTACCATCGACCTGCCTGTGATAAATATCTACCTGCTTCGGTCAGATAAGTATCACTCTTTCGATACATTTTTTTGTCCGCCCAATTTGTTTTGATCGCTTTTGTCTATTGTATCCCCAATCCACATTCGACCACGTGTTTTTTGACATCCATAACAGTGGTTCCCAAATAACTGTATACGGATAAGGGTGTACAAACTGTAATTTTTTTTTTCTTTTCTCTTGCAATATTTTTTGTCCTACAAGGTGTGCCAAAATAAAAGTAAGAATTGAATTCCTATATAATAAGTCCTTTTTTTATTTTTTTTAATATATTAATAAGATTGTTTGTTTAACGAACCAAACAGTTCTCGTCCTGAAGAAGAAACTGAACTGATAATACCCTTAGGTTTTTCTTTTCCTCTTTTGCACTTTTGACATACTTTGCATAAATTTGTTTCCACATGGACGATTCGATTGGAGGCGAAACGCCTCCCAAGGATATCATTGCTCGTACGCGGTTTTATCAGCCATCTTCGCCTGGGCCTTGGGTTCTCTATTTCCAGCGCATATGCAAACCATTGAATATGCTTTCGATTTCTCGAGAGCTGACGCGTAAGTATCCTGGGACCGTTATTCACCAGGTGAAAGCATCCAAGCTGCGTGTTACCGCACCTAGCTACAAAGCAGCAAATGAAATTGCTCAACACGAAGCGTTTACTGTTTAATACGCGGTCTATGTGCCAGCACGAGAAGTGGAAGTGAAAGGGAAGATCCTCGACGAAACGCTGACATGTGAGGACATCAAGACCGGCTTTGGTCGTTTCAAAAATTGGTCAATTCGTGATGTGGCTATCCTAGGCTGTAAACGCTTATCAAAGGCTTGCATGGAAGGAAATAAAAAGGTGTACTCGCCTTCAGCGTTTTTTCGAGTGACTTTTCCAGGTTCCGTCCTCCCGGAATTTGTTGTAATCGATGGTGGTTTTTACCCAGTGCATCTTTTTCGGCCAAATGCAAGCAGTTGGGTCACAGTGATAACTTTTGCGACAACAAGCACCGTTGTGGCAAATGCAACCAGGCTCATTTAGAGGACTCTTGCACACAGGAAGCGGAAAAATGTAGCTACTGTGGCGGAGATCCACACGACTTGCAAGTTAGCCCGGCTTACAAAAGACGCATTCGAAATGAGAGTCGCTCTATTGTAAGGCGCTCCAAGCAGACCTATGCGGAGATGGTGAAATCTTTTAAAACACTAGATTCCGTGTCTGAATCAGCTGTCCCAGTTGAAAATCCCTCTCAGGAGTTGTCCGATGATCAGGACGATGGCGAAACTGATGAGGATGGATGAGATGGATGAGGTACACGCACCGTGAAAAAGGAAGTCATCATCTTCTCCGGGATTACGTCGAAAGGTCTTTTTGAAGTCTTCCCTCAAAAGTTTGCCTAATGTCAAAGGAGGCGGGGTAAATTTAAAAACTCCGAAAAATCAGGTTCCTTTAGCTTCAGATCCATGTTGTAGCAAGAACCTGCCACCCCCCGAAATATTCGACAAGGTAACAAGAAAAAAGCTACTTAAGTTCCTCGGGGTTCAAGCAAGCCTCCTAGACCCAAGCGACCCAAGGACTGTTTACTTTTAGGGTCCTCGTGGATCGCTTATATGATGCCCTCAGCCTTCCAGAAACATTTAGAGGCATTATTGATATGTTTATGCCTACAGTAGAAGAATATCTTCGGAATCTGACACAATCATGGCCCCTCCTTGCTGCGATCATATCTTTCGATGGATAATTCATCAAGTGAGGTACAAGATATGATCACTGTGCTACAGTGGAACTGTCATAGTCTAAAACCCTTATTAGACCTGTTTAAGTTTTTGATTCACAACTCTGATTGTGATATATTTGCCCTTTGTGAAACATGGCTTTCTTCTGAAGATGAACTCAACTTCCACGATTTTAACATTATACGCCAGGATAGATATGACTATGGAGGAGTTTTTTTGGGGATCATAAAGACTTACTCATTTTATAGAATTCCAATCCCGACTCATCCTGGCGTAGAAATCGTCGCTTGCCAAATAAACGTAGAGGGGAAAGAACTTTGCGTAGCTTCCGTTTACATTCCTCCAAGAATTTCAATTAACCGCCGTCATCTTTGGAATGCTGTTTCTGCACTTTCACATCCAGTTTTAATTCTGGGTGATATGAACGCACATGATACAGGGTGGGGCAAAGTATATGACGATAATAGAGCGGCCATTTACTATGATTTGTGTGACGATTTCAACTTGAACATTTTAAATACAGCTGAAGTGACACGTATTGTATCTGACGGCAAAGAAAGTCGTCCCGACCTATCACTGGGGTAATCGAAGATCCTCATGGTAGTGATCACTTGCCCATTATAATCACCATAAAGCATATCAGGTTCCTTTTGACCTCACAAGGAATATCGATTGGCAAAAATATGCAGAAGCGGTATGTTTTGGCATCGAATCATTCAATCCCCTCCCACCTTTGGATGATTATCGATTCCTGTCTGAACTGATATACAAGAGTGCATTAGAATCACAAAAACGACGTGTTCCAAGTGCAACCTTCAAAAGAAGACCAGCCACACTAGGCTGGGATGATGATTGCACCCAGTTGTATCTTAAAAAATCTGATGCTTTCAAAACTTTTCGTAGGCACGGTACCTCAGATCTTTATCAAGAGTACGCTAAGCTCGAAAGACAGTTGAAGAACCTGCTGACAGCGAAAAAGCGTAGTTATTGGCGACACTTCATTGAGGGTCTCTCAAGAGAAACTCTTCTTTCATCAAACAAATCCGCTCCGGGACGCGATATGATCAAGTTCAATCTTCTTAAGATATCGCGAAAAGACGATTACTAGACCTGTTCAACTCATTCATGGAGAACAACGTTGTTCCGCCAGAATGGAGACAGGTCAAAGTAATAGCTATTCAAAAGCCTGGTAAACCAGCTTCTGATCATAATTCATACCGCCCAATTGCTATGTTATCATGTTTAAGGAAATTGTTAGAAAAAATTATCCTATCGCGACTCGACGATTGGGTTGAATCAAGTAACTTGCTTTCAAATACACAGTTCGGGTTTCGCAAGGGCAAAGGAACAAACGATTGTCTAGCGTTGATTTCAACAGATATTCAACTGGCCTTTGCGGAAAAGGAGCAACTGGCTTCAGTTTTCTGGGATATTAAAGGTGCCTTTGATTCAGTATCCAAAGGCATATTGTCAGAAAAACTGCACAATAGTGGACTACCTGGACTCTTAAATAATTTCTTGTATAAAAACATATGAGCTTCAATCTCGGACAACTGAAAATTTCCAGAATTAGCTACATAGGCCTACCCCAAGGCTCATGTTTAAGTCCCTTGCTCTATATTTTTTACGTGAAAGACATTGATAGTTGCTTGCTTCTAGGCGAAGCTTTAGAGTTATAACGGTTTAAATGCGCCAACATTTGACCAAACTCGAGGCGTCTGCAAAAATTATGTGGCTCTAACTTACGGGGGGGTCTATCAATTTGCGTAACCAATTGCATTTTCCTTACTTTTTTGGCGAGAACTTTCAGAAAATCGCCACCTTAAGCATTTTTGAAGACAAGGTGTAAATAGTGAGTTGGTCTCAGCGAGAGTTACTCATATATAACTTGTAAGAATGACCTATTTTTGATGAAGGCAAAATATTATTAACAGTAAGTACGCCAAAATTGTCAAAGAGCATTAATAGAAAGAACGGCGATATGTTTTTAAGAAGGCAAAATTATTTTGGAAATAGTAATGGTAATTACGCATACAGCATTACAGCCGTGAATATGTAACTCCAAAGAACTGCTGTTGTTCAAAAGGTGTGCGACCTTTACTCTATTCGGAAAACTTTAAGCTTAAATCACATCTTCATAGACTGTTTTTCGATATCATGCATCTAAGCTGAGAAAATAGCAAGCGAGTGTTCACATCCCTGCCTGCCGGGACTGCTCTCGCGATTTATCCAGGGATTATTCCTAGACCTTAATCAGGGATTCCTTTAAGAATGTTCTCCAGATTTTTTCAATGAAAATCTTGATTCCTTATGTGATTCTACTCGTGATGCCATTAAGAATTTCTTCAAGGATCGGGAGCCCTCGCGAAATTTCTTCAGAGATTCCCCCGGGATATCTCCCTGGATTATTTCAGTGTTTCGTATAGGGATTCTGCAGGGATTACTCCCGGGATTTCCAGAAATTCTTGCATGGATTCCTAGGTACAACAGTTAGTAGCCTCACTCCAGGACAACTCAGAATGGATCGGACAAGACGTAGTTATGCAAAACTTTCCACGAGAATGACTTGTACTGTGCTAGAATGAGGCTGACAATTTGTCCAGGGCAGGGACGCGATTGCGCCACAGAACCTTTTCGTTTTTCTCTTGATTAAGAATGTTAATGCTTTTTCGTGGTTAACGAAAACAAAATAGAGAGATTCTTGGAATTCATTGCCTTGCTCCAGGATGATATGAAGTCGCTAATTTGTTTCACGCGTTAATCTGGCTATCGAAATATCAAGTGAATAATCAACTATTTTGGGATTGACTTGGGGATTGGGAAGCCAATCCCAAAATAGTTGATCAGTATCCAGTCGAAATAGCCATTGCCAGTGAATAATGTTTGATTGTGTGATCATCAATGTTAATCTAAATAAAAAAATTGAGAATACATACCTTCATACATTTTTGGTTATAGATCAACTTTACTCTATTGTTGGGTGTTTAGTTGATGCCTTTTTCCCTATCCGCAATCATGTACTACGTCTTGGTAGGGTTAACCCTCCTTTGGCATTAGGGTCATTTTTGACCCAAACTGTCCACTACGTCAGCGAGCTGCTGCCAACGTGATGCAAAAGGAAGGTTAATCCGGTATAGTTGGTTTCTTGTTACACATGCGTTGCGGCAATTAGAATGAAAGCTCTGGCAAAAAGGTAAAGACGAGAATATACGGCTTTTTTCCATCTTCCAGATCTCAACAAGGTCGAAAGAAGGACGCGAACTGCTTTTCAACCTCGACGGAGGTGGCATTTTTTGATGAACCAGGCTGCGGTTCCGTTGATTGGCTGCAGATGTCTGTTGGAGACGTAGTGATATTTACTTGGGGCCTAAATTCAAGCTTGATGATTTCTCCGAATGAGCCGTCAGCTGATGCTCGGTCGGATACCGAAAGCTCAGTGTCTTTCTCAAAGAGTTCAGCTAGAAAATCTTCAACTATATCGTTTCGAAGTTCTTGCTGTCCTTTATCCATAGATTTATCGTGGGTTTCGGTGGTCGAAAGTTGATCTAGTCGCTTGTTCAATGCACATAATTTCTGAAAAAATAATATAAGGTTACTTTAAAAAGGGGCTGTTCATAAACCACGTAGACCAAAATTTGGGCATCTCAGAATCCCCCCCCTCCCCCCTCGTAGACTTTTGTCCACACAAAAAAAAAATGTATGGGGCGTAGACTTTGGCCAGAAACCTCCCCCCCTCCCCACGAAAAGTCTACGTGGTTTACGAACGGCCCCAAATGTTGTAGCTACTTGCCTTCACTTGCTCTTTGTCTTCAGCAGAAATGCACTTGAACCCAATATAAATAAACCTGGGATCGAGGTACACTCACTCCTTGAAAGCTGTGCTCTCTTTTATTTTCTGCATCCTGAACTCCATCGCTTTTATTAGTTTCTTTGCCAGTGTAACTCCAAAAATTCTTTTCAATTTCGCCATGCATGTCAACCAACCCACGTAGAGCTGTGACAGAGGTACATGATTCTTCTGAAGCTGCATTTATTAGAACAACCATCGGTTCGAAAGCTGCATAAAATTTACCAATGAAAGTTAAACGTATTCTACAACGGGGCGATCAGTTCCGGGTAACGCATCAAGAATAACTTGGCTCACAGAAGATTCCACAATTTATTTCAATGTGCGAGGTTTCTTAACTGGAGGCTCTTTTTTTCAGCTCAAATCCGGGCTCTTTAAAGTTTCTGGAAACGAACACTGTTTGCACATACACTGCAGCACTCCAACAACATTTAACACAACATCTCTCTGTAGCTGCCGTTTTTCACTCGATATTTTGATCTAAAATCGCCACGATTACCTCTTGTTCAATTTTCACTTCTTTCTCACTCTTCTGTTTGAGTAGCTTTCCGAGAATTTTGATTAATGAATGAGTACCAACGTGAGAGTGTGAGTGCCTTTGTTTACATCTTTTCGAACAGTAGACGTTATCATTTGAATTTCATGCGCTGCAAGTTAAATGAACAAAGGCGCTTGTTGTCAAAGCGCTTGCCAAAGTTTTCAATTACCTACTCTATGTTCTTAAGCAGATAATCTTTAAAAGTATGTGACGAAAGCAAACAACCTTTTCTAGCCGAGAAAGTACTACGTCCTTTTAACCTTCATCCAGCCAACGTACTTTTTCCAGCTTCGGAAAAGCACAAAAATGGTCATAACTTTTTTGTTTTTCGATGTATTTTAACCCTTATGTGGCCGGCAGGGTACCCGGGTACCCAGCACCCATTTAACATACACGGTGTAGAAAAAAGCAAAAAGTTTGCCGGCCACATAACGGTTAATAAAATTTTCACAACTTCCCGAAAAACTCTTCTAGTTTATGATGCCGGGGACATGGGTACTTGGTTCACATGGTTCCGGAGTTATTCCGGGTTGTCAGCAAAGTTGTTCAGCAGGCTAAAAACTATCTGATAGTTGAGTCTTTGATTCGTGATTTATTCGCTACGTTATTCGTTATGCCGTCTTTGACCCCCTGCAGACAAATTTTGTCACACCACAATATTGCTCCGTTTTTTTCTTCTGGGAATTTCTACAGGAACTCTTCCGGGATTTTTTCCAGGAATATCTCCGGGAATTTCTCTAGGAATTCCTCTGGAAATGTCTCCGGGCATTCTTCCGGAAATTTGTCCAGGATTTCCTCTAGGACGTACATCAGGAACTCCTGCGGAGATTCCTTCAGGAATTCATTCGGTAATTTCACCAGAAATTCTTCTGGGCATTTCTCCAGGAGTTCTCCAGGAATTCCACCGGATTTCCTCAGAGAATTTTCCCAGGAACACCTCCATGAATTCCTCCGGGAATTATTCCATAAATTGCTCCGGGATTTTCCTCAGGAATTCTTTGAAGAATTTCCCCAGGCAGGATTTCCCCGAGATTTTTTCTAGGAGTTCCTCTAGGAATATCTCCGGGAATGTCTCCGAGAATTTCTTCGGGAATTTCTTCAGGAAATCCACCAGGAATTGCTTCGGAAATTTCTTCCAGAAATTGTCCGGGAAATCCTCCAGAAATTTCTAGTAATTTTTCAAAAAAAAATCCACTGGGAATTTTTTCAGAAGACCCTCTGAGAATTTCTCCAGGAATTCCTCTGGGAATTTCTCTCTCCTTTGTTTTTTCCAGGAATTCCGCCTGGAATTTCCCCGGAAGTTTCTTCGGAAATGGCTCTGAAAATTCACCGTAGAGGACCACCGGTCTTATTAGCGTTTTGTACATGGTGCATTTTGTGCGTGGGTGAATCTTTTTTGACCGCAGTTTCTTGTGGAGCCCGTAGTAGGCCCGACTTCCGCTGATGATGCGTCTCCGAATTCCACGACTCACGTTGTAATTTTTCCAGAAATTCCACTAGGAATTTCTTTAAGAAATCCTTCCAAAATTGTTCCTGGAATTCCACTAGGATTTTTTTTAACGACTCCCTCCAGGAATTTCTCCGGGAATTTTTCTAAGACTCCCATCAGCAATTCCTCCGGTAATTTCTCCAGTAATTTCTCCAGGACTTTTTCCGGGAATTCTTTCGGGTATTTCTCCAGGAATTCTCCCGGGGATTTCTCCAGGAATTTTCCCGGGGATTTCTCCAGGAATACTCCCGGGGATTCTTCCAGGAATTCCCTCAGGGGATTCCTCCAGAGATTCTTCTAGGAATTTCCTGAGGAGAATCCCCCAGGAAGGAGGAAGGAGAAGGGAGAAATTGCTGGAGAAATTACCGGAGGAATTCCTAGAAAAATTTCCTGAGGAATTCCTGGAGGAAATCCTAGAGCGATTCTCAGAGGAATACGTGGTGAAATTTCCCAAGGATTTCCTGAGAAAATCCCGAATATTTCGTTTAAAAATTCCCGGAGAAATTTCAGAAGAGTCCCCGGAGGATTTTATGCAAGATTTTCAGAAGAAATTCCCAAAACAATTTCTTGAAGATTTCCTGTAGTAATTCCCGGAGACATTCTAGGAAGAATTCCTAGAGAAATTCGCGGAAGAATTACAGGATACCTTCCCGGAGGTATTCGTAAGTCCAAGGGGAATTCCGGGAGAAATTCTGGAAGAGAAAAAAAAAATCACGGAAGACTTCCTGAAGAGATTCCTGGAGAAATTTCCAGAGGATTTTCTTGCAAAAAAAACGTCGGTTTTCCTTAGGAAATTCCCGGATATATTCCTGGAGAAACTCCTGGAAAAAATCCCGGAGAAATTCCCAGAGAAGTTCCTAGAGAAATTGTTGGTGGAATTCTTATAGAATATCCCAGAGGAATTCCTAAAGAAATTCCCAGAGGAGTTTATGGAGGAATTCTCGGAGGCACTCACGGACGAATTCCTGGGGAAATTCTCAGTGAAATTGTCTGAGAAAATCTTGGAAAAAAAGTCCGGAGGAATTCCTGGAAAAAATCTCAGGAGAATTCCTGCAGAAATTGCCTACGGAATTCCTGAAGAAGTTCCTGATGACAGTGCTAGACGAAATCGTGGAGGATTTCCTAGAGGATTTCCCGGAAGATTTCCTGAAGAAATTCCTGGAGGAAGTTCTTGAGGAATTTCCAGTAGAATTCTTGGATAAATTCTCGGTGGAATTCTCGGAGAAATTCCTGGAAAAATTCCCGGAAGAGTTCATGTAGAAATTCCCGGAAGAAAAAACAGAGCAAAAGAAGCAATATTGTAGGGCGACAAAATTTGTCTGCAGGAGGTCAAAGACGGTGTTTAGGTATTGCCTCTTCTGCCACCGTACTTGGCCGTCTACTTTCCTTCCAAATGGCTCTTAGTTTGCTGAACAACTATGCTGAAAATGGAATACTTCTTGTTCATTAGGGTGTTCATACAAATATTTTCGTAACCCTTATGTGGCCGACAGGGTACCCGGGTACCCAGCGACCATTTTAAAAGCACGGTGTGGAAAAAAGCAAAAAGCGAATAATATCAGAACCAAGGACACCATATACGTCTTACTTCCTCTTAACTTCCGGAACAATTTGCAGGACGTTTTCCGATTTTTGAGATAAAATTGTCTGAACGTTTTGATTGCTGGTGTCACCTAAAGGGTGGTACGGTCAAATTTTGGTCATACATTTTTTTTTATGACTACAGACTGCGTACACCAAAACAGATGAAAATTTTTCTGTTTGTCAAGTATGCATGTCAAAATGTTGTGTAAAAATTTCATTCAATATTATCTAGCCGTTACAAACTTATATTTTAAGTCGCACCCGGTCAGTTTTTTCATATTCAAACTGCTACAACTTTGAAAGTATTCATACAAAATGGCTCAAAATTTAACTAAGAACATATTTTTATAATAGTATTATACTGTAAAATTTTCATAAGAATCGGAGCAGTATTGGTAGTTCTATAATCAAAATTGTAAATTACTGTCCTTAAATTGCAAAACAAAAATACTATGGAGCGCTTTGTACAAAATTTTAAAAAGGCAGGTCGTTGATTTTGATTTTATGTCAACCAATACTCAATGGGTTTTGATGAAAATTTTATGGTATAAACTACATATAATGTACCATTACTAGTCCAAAACTAAGCTGTTTTGGTGTACGCAATCTAAAGTTATGAAAAAAATGGTGTGACCAAATTTTGACCGTACCACCCTTTAGCGTCGCCATTTCTAGATAGATCTGAACCTGCCGAAAAATTTTAGAGAAAACGCCACGCTTTTAACTTATTACAGTAACAAGATACACGTGTTTGAATATTATACACAAGGTGCCACCTAGCGAATAAATCACGAATCAAAGACTCAACTAGCAGACAGTTTTAGCTTGCTGAAGAGCTTTGTTGAAGACGGCATCATTCTATCTTATTAGGATTCTGAAATATAGAAGTTTGAAGATTTTTGACCCTAGCGGGCGATTCTCGAACCAAAGACGCCATTGCCAGATGGTTCTTAGCCTGCTGAACAACTTTGCTGAAAACGGCATGCTTGTAGCTCGTTAGGGTATCCACATATACGTGTTTGAATTTTTCTGACACAATGCGCAACCTAGTGGATAAATCCCAAACCAAAGACTTTACTATCAGATAGTTCTGAGCTTGCTGAAGAATTTTGCTGAAGACAGCATCATTCTATCTTATCAGGTTTCTGAGATATGAGGGTTTGAACATTTTTTACCCTGGCGCCGCCTAGCGGCTGAATCGCGAACCAAAGTCGCCGTTGCTGAACACATTCGCCGAAGACACTATACTTCTACCTCATCGGGATCTTGAGATATACGTTGTGCAAAGTATGTGGCCAATTTTGGTACCCCAAGACAATCCAGAATAACTCCGGAACCATGTGGACCAGGCACCCATGTCCCCGGCATCATAAACTAGAAGAGTATTTCGGGAAGTTGTGAAAATTCCATCAAAATCCATCGAAAAACAAAAAAGTTATGATCATTTTTGTACTTTTCCGAAGGTGGAAAATGTACGTTGACTGGATGAAGGTTAAGATGAATAGCAAAACTTGATGGACTGTTTTCCGCCAGGAATCACTCCATTTCAAATACATATATTTAGGCTGAGGCAAATGATTAATTGAACCCAAACCCTTCTCTTTACATTCCTTCCACCAGTTAGCCTAATGGAAATGTTGAACATAAATAAGACGTTGCCCACTACGACCCGAA
This sequence comes from Aedes albopictus, assembly GCF_035046485.1. Taxonomy (NCBI): domain Eukaryota; kingdom Metazoa; phylum Arthropoda; class Insecta; order Diptera; family Culicidae; genus Aedes; species Aedes albopictus. The sequence goes on along the minus strand of NC_085137.1, from coordinate 94,572,021 downwards.
AAACACACCCCAGAAAAAAGCATAGCTCGAAAAATTTTGCGAAATTGATTTCCCCTCTTCACAGGAGTTGGTATCCGGGTAAAACAATATTTGAAAGCGCTTATGTAAATCGGTTGGAAATGGGGCAAAAAAGTGAACATCAGAGTGAATTCCGCCACCACCATCGCATCGTCGTCGTCGTCGGCCGAAGAGTTCTGTAACGCCAAAGAAATTGAAAGAACGAAATCATCCTCGGGCCATTACTCCACGCCGATCAAACGACCACCAAAGACGACGACGATGCGATGGCTGGCTGGCTGGTTGGAGAAAAGTCTAACGCTACTACCAAAGTGATGGCCGACTTTTTTCCTTTTTTCGTTTAAACTGAATAAAGGAAGGCATGGAAAAAAGATGAATTCAAAGTAGGCAACTTTCCAGTTTCAGCAGTTGGTGGCGAGCTTGCTTGAAGAGGGCGCGGTGTCCTCCGGAAGGTGTTGGTTCGGGGGCATAAAAATGAAAAAGCGATTACCAGGGGAATTCACTAACAATGGCCGTCGTCAATGCCGTCGACAGACAGAGAGAAGAAAGCGATGAAAAATAATCAACACTTCAGCATTTCCTGGAGATTTTCTCCTTATGTGTGACATCTGCATAATTCACATTTTTCTTGAAGGCTTCCTGTTGGGTTTGATTTCTTTCTACTTGGGATACGCACTCTGCAGGTATCGATGTTCTTCTACTGAAAGCAATGCTGTAGCATTGCTGCTCGCTTGGGAAGTGGTAATACTCGCTTTCGAACTTCGCGTAGAATGCTGTTCCCTGTTCGCGTGTGTTTAAGGACAACGTTACATACTTACCTTACCAATCAGGCTGGCCTCTGCTGTACATAGTAGCCCTTCCCATTCCACTCGGTCCATGGCTGTTTGTCTCCAGTTCCGCACTCTGCGTAGGGTCCGCAGATCGTCCTCCGCTTGGTCGACCCACCTAGCTCACTGCGCTCCACGTCTTCTTGTACCGGTCGGATGACTCTCGAGAACTATTCTAGTCGGGTTGCAATCCGGCATCTTGATGACGTGACCCGCCCACCGTAGCCTCCCGATTTTCGCGGTATGGACGATGGTTGGTTCTCTCAGCAGCTGATGCAGCTCGTGGTTCATTCGCCTTCTCCAAGTCCCGTTTTCCATCTGCACTCCGCCGTAGATGTTATGCAACACCTTCCGTTCGAAAAACTCCAAGGGCGCGTTGGTCCTCTGCACGTAGGTTCCATGTTTCGTGCCCAAAAAGGACTACCGGTCTAATCAGTGGTTTGTAGATGGTTAACTTCGTGTTACGGTGAACTTTATTCGATCGTAGAGTTCTGCGGAGTCCACGAAGTAAGCACGAATTTCCTGCCACATGCGCCTCTGAATTTTTCTGCTAGTGTCGTTGTTGGCAGTCACCAGTGAGCCCAAGTACACGAATTCTTCAACCGCCTCGATTTCATCACCGTCGATATAAATTCGGGGTGGCGGGCGCGCTGATTCCTCCCTGGAGCCCTTTGCCATCATGTACTTTGTCTTCGACACATTAATGAGTAATCCGATTCGTCTGGCTTCACTCTTTAGTCGGATGTACGTTTCCGCCATCGTCTCAAATTTACGAGAAATAATTTCAATATCATCAGCAAAACCAAGCAGCTGAACGAACTTCGTGAAAATCGTACCACTTGTGTTAATCCCCGCTCTCCTTATTACACCCTCTAACGCAATGTTAAACAGCAAGCACGACAGACCATCACCTTGCCGTAACCCTCTGCGAGTTTCGAAGGGACACGAGAGTGTGCCTGACACTCGAACTACGCACATCACTCGATCCATCGTCGCCTTGATCAATCGTATCAGTTTATCCGGGAATCCGTATTCGTGCATAATCTGCCGTAGCTGTTCTCGATCGATTGTATCATACGCCGATTTGAAATCGATGAACAAGTGATGTGTGGGCACGTTGTATTCGCGGCATTTCTGCAACACCTGGCGGATGGCGAACATCTGGTCCGTTGTAGCGCGTTCATCCATAAATCCAGCCTGATAGGTTGGTAGAGTACAACGATGGCCACCACAATGTCCTTAATTCATTTTACTCGGAACTTCTGGAGTACAAATCTGGCGATGCTTCAAACAAATTGTTCTGAAAATTCTACTTGTTGTTTGCTTACTCGCAGTGAACACTGAGAAGTATTTTCGGACCAATTTGTTTGAGATATATCCAGGATTGTGCTTGAGAAAACGCAAGTCAAAATGAGATATTTGACAAGTGGACGCTAATGACCTTCACCTCAAATAAAATATAACACTTACAGGGGATAGACAAAATGATCGGGACAGGCAAAATTTTCACTTTACAAAAAATGTTCAACTAGCTGTAACTTTTCGAAAAGTGCATCGAATATTCTCAAATTTTTACTGTAAGTTCTTCAACTAGTTGTGTATCAGTGGACAAAATTTGGAAAAGATCGGACAATTATTCACGAAGTTATAAAGATTTTTGAAAATGATAAAATTACCCGATAGCCAACTTTGAGCTGTTATACCTCCGGATTCAATGAACCGATTGCAATGAAATTTTGACCATTCATGACTTATATAATGAACTCTGGAAAACATTTGACTAAACTTGAAATTTTTAACAAGCGAAAAAGTTATAGCGATTTTATTTTTTTCACGGTTTTTTACTAAATTGGTCTATTTTTATTATGCATCCCATTACTTTTTCAATTTATTGGCGGCTATGTTGTTACTTTCTTTCAAAACGCATTTATATATAAGTCAATTAGAGGGAAACTAAATGAACTATAACTTGCATCTTGAATTTTGAAACGATGTTGATGTTTTGGATAATTTGGTGTTTTATTAGAAAAATAATCTAATCGTTATAATTTTCTTCCGTGTTAAGAATATTAAGTTAAGTCAATGGTTTTTCATAGCTCATTATATAAGTCATTAATGGTCAAAATTTCATTACATTCGGTTAATTGAATCCGAAGATATAACAGCTCAAAGTTGGCTATCGGATAATTTTACCATTTTCAAAAATCTTTATAACTACGTGAAGAATTGTCCGATCTTTTCCAAATTTTGTCCACTGATACACAACTAGTTGAAGAACTTTCAGTAAAAATTTGAGAATATTTGATGCACTTTTCGAATAGTTACAGCTAATTAAACATTTTTTGAAAAGTGAAAATTTTGCCTGTCCCGATCATTTTGTCTATCCCCTGTACCTTTATTTTTCGAACATAGTGATCAACGTACAGTAGCTACTTGTGTTAAAAGATTCATATCAATTGGTTTGAATTTGCTTGAGTCTTTGTAGAAAGTGTCCCCAATAGGCCCTTGTTCCTGGTAGTTAAATTCCTGGCTCTAGTAATCAAAAAAGAAATGTTCAATTTTATTAAAGTGACGAGTGAAGAGTAAAGAGACATCGGTGATTTGTTTTGCCTCCCAAGTCAACTAAGTGTTGTAAGCAGGATAATGATATCAATGGAAAATAATTATGAGCAAAAGCCATCGATCATGTGCTGGGTGAAGAGGTAACGACTGAAAGACTAGCAAACATGAGCGGAAGAGAAGATGCATACCCTGGCGCTGCTTTGTTGACTTGTTGGTGCCTGTGTGATAATGTCATTCTTTTTTTTTCTCTCTTCTTTCAGGTACGTACAATGTGGGTGACCACAAGCGTGAAGTTCAAAGGCGGCTTTGTTCTTTGATGAGTGACGTGAAATGATGATACGATGTGGCAGCGCTGCTGGTGAGTTATACGAGTGGATGGAGTGTCCCGTCCTTATAAGATTAATTAGTCGTTAAAACTCACTGATGCTTCCATCGGAATTTGTTTTCTGTAGGTACATACCAATTTACATTGATCAATCTAAGTGAAAACATCTCTTGAGATTTCTGATTGGTTCACACACTTTCGTAATGTATATATGGCTTCCTTGGTCTTATATTATCTTTGTGGCCAATCTGGTCCAAAGATAATATAAGACTCTGTTAAGAGATTGGCTGCCTAAAACATCTTTGTTAAATATTTCTCATTACAATAAGGTTTTAAAATTTCTTACAATTATTAATTCAACGATTTCAGGATGCATATTGTATGTGACGGTGAAGTGTATGTGCTCTTGCATACCTGCGCATTTGAAGGGTTTTAGTGACACAGTTTATTTTTGAAGTAAATTCCAAATAGAATGATTGCTATTAACTTGTCTATTGATTGCTCTCAGTTGTCGCCAGCAGCGAAAAGTGTAGACCTTAACCTTTATAGCAGTATTCAATCTATCGTTTGCGCTACTCTCGGTTGTCAACTTTCTCAAATTCTCACCTCACACTGTGGTGCATAATTGATCTGAAAAAACGTCGATTTTCATACAAAATGGCCAAGTTTGAGATGCTGTAACTTTGGTTTGCGTTGATGGATTAAGCTCAATTTTTGACACGGAACTACCAATATGCTGATTTTCACGTATACAAAGTACAACATGTTTTCGTTGACAGGTCTGGGCGTGGCAAGGCGTTCAAAATGTGCAAAAGTGATCGGACAGCGGCGCGCGTGTAATTCAAAGGGGTACCGCTTTCCGATCACTTTTGCACATTTTGAACGCCTTGTCACGCCCAGACCTGTGAACGAAAACATTTTGTACTTCGTTTACGTAAAATTCAGCATATTGGTGGTTCCGTGTCAAAAATTGAGCTCAATCCATCGAAGCAAACCATAGTTACAGCATCTCGAACTTAGTCGTTTTGTATGGAAATCGGCGTTTGTCCGATCAATTATGCACTTCAGTGTAACTATTTTTATTAGCTCTTCTGAACAAGCCATACATTACCGTGCCTGTCCAAATATTGTCCCTACTGCAGGGTTATTGTCCGGCATTCTTAAAATTAGTTATTAATGTCTACGACTGAGTACAACCTACTTAACCCTCTCGGAGATGAAAAGACTAAACAATGTTTACATTTGTGAACTAAATTGAAAACCAGAGATCGACTCAATGAATCTCTAGCACTGCATACATTAAAAACCAATTGATTATTAAAAAATATTTATGCTGAAAGTTGTGATCAGAGCTTTCATGGTAAAATTAGAGCTGATTCCTGAAGGTTTCTTAATTTCAGCGCCCCCTATACTATTACGCTCTAAGGAAATGACTGTACCTTTGCGCCTGATTTAGAATTATTCCGGGAATAACGTTCTACCCTGGTCGTCTGAGCGTCCGACCGGGTCGAGTTCTCGACGCATACCAATTTAGACACCAGCAAAACAAACTGCCTGGTATCTAGCCATGCGGAGTGCGAGAGTAAGTCTCGGCTTCATAAACATAGTTCGCTATCACTTGTAGTTAGTGGGCACAAACGGGAGTGTGTTATGGATTGGCATTTAAGCTGAAAGAGAGATGAGTTTGTGAAATAGGAGTGTTCACGGAGCGGCTTCGGAGTCAGTTTGGCTTTCTATTCCGCAGAATCAATACTTGTTTTGTGGCTTAGTTGGTTAAAGCGCCGGTCTAGCGAATACGGAGTCGTGGGTTCGAATCCCATCAGAAGCGATTTTATTTTACAAATTTCATCTCTCAATTTGTTAATTAGCAACATTTCGTGCCTTTTAATTACTAATTTTTCCAGTATTGTCTCAACAATTCCTGTAGAAATAAATTCAAAATTTATTCCTTAGCGTTGTCCATGGAATTTTTCAAGAAATTATTCCATGATTCCTTGAGACATTCATTTTTTTGTATTTGGTGGTTCTCTAGGATATTCCTCCAGGTTTTTGTATTGTTATTGCAGAATATCCTTCAGAATTTTTTCCAGATAGTGATTTAGTTTAGGTTACGAGTTGAACCAGCCGATTGCTGAACATCTCGATAATAAAGAAAAATAATAACAATAATAGTTTAGGTGAGGTGTATTTATTAGAGAGATGTTCTGCCCAAGAGTAGTGGTTTAGGGATTTTTGTGTACAAATCCCTTCAGAAATTGTATAAGAAATTCCTTAAGAGGTATGTCCAGGAGTTCTTCCAAGGATTCCTTCAGAAAATCCTCCAGGGGTTCCTCTGAAATTTATTGAAGGATTTCTTAAATTTAAACAGTACCATTGTCTGCGGTTTTTGCTGACGTTTTTTTTAAGATCCCTTCTGAATTTTCGGTACGGTGTTTTTTTACATGAATCCATCCAGAGGTTTTTCAAGCATTTTTTCCTAGGAATTATTTGCAGAAGTCCAGAATATTCTCCTAGTTGTTATTCTAGGAATTCATCTACGAATTGCTTCAAGATAATCGTTTCAGAAATTGCTTCAGGATTTTTTGCATAAATTGCTCCAAAAAAAATCAAGAATTTCTTCTTAGAAATTCATTTATAGTTTCCCTTAAGGATTCTTCCAGTATTTTAGTGGAATTTCTGGAAAAACTTCTGGAAAATTCCCTGGAGCAGTATCTCAACAAATTCTGCTGGGATCTCTAAAAACAAGGACATATTTCTGATGAAACAGTAAGAGCAATTTCTAAGAAAAAAACTTTGTAGGAATTTCTACATAAATCACTTAAGAAATTACTCAAAGAATTCTTGGAGAAACTTTGTTAACAATTTCTCAAGCAATAGCTGTAGGATTTTTAGAAGAATTTATTTAAAAAAAAACTCCTTGGGTGAGGTTTAGCAGAAATCCCTTGCTAAAATTTCTGATGAATTCACTGCAAATAAAAAAAAATCTACTTAAATAAATTTCAGAAGGAATCTCAGCAGGAAAGAAACCCAGAGGAGGTCCGTAATCAGGAAGGCAGAGAAGATCTATCCGAAGAAACTTCTCGGTAAATTCTTGGAACAATTCCTTGGAAAAAATAAGGAATTTATAGAAAAAAAATTTGGAAAAAAAAACCTGGAAAGATCCTTAAGTAAAACTTTTGGAGGATTTTTTGAAAGTATTCTTGGAGAAATCGGTGGACGAACTTCTGAAAAAAATGAATACCGGGAGAAACGCACAGAAAAGTGTCTGCAAAGATCCCTGGAAACTCTTGAGATACTTCTGAAGGAATTTCCAAAGAAATTCCTTGGAAATATTTTTGAAAAAAAAAATATTGAAAAATCCGTAGATTAATAATTGGAATTATCCTCCCAGGGAATGCTGGGTAAATTTCTGGGGTAATATATAGAGAAATAACTGAAACAAATCTTGCAGGAATCTCTGTTTGCACTCCTGCAGAAATCTCTGGAGGAAATCCTGCCTGAATCACTGGAAGTATTAATGCAAGAATATCTGAAAAAGTTTTAGTAGGGTTTTCTGGATAACACATTCATGTGAAAATTTCCAAAGAAATCCTCAGAACAATTTCTTCCTTGGGAGTTCCTGATTATTACAAAGAATGAAATAAGAATCCGTTATTGAGTTACTCCTCCAAATACTGAAAGCTATAACCTCCAAACGTATTTGATGAAGTAAACGAAATTTGAAAAATATTCCCATTAAACCAATGGAAAAGTATATTTAAGAACTTTTAGGATAATTACTGAAGAAATCCCTGTAGAAAGCTCTGAAGACATGCTGGATTTTTTATCTTTATCAACTAGATTTTAATGCCGGAGTCACGCTTTACTTCCCTACCGAAGAAAGAAACCACACTAAGTGAGTTTGACGGGAGTGGTATTTGATCCCATGGCCTTGGCGTGATAGTCAAGTGTTCTAACTATCACACCAGGTTCGCTTCACTGGGAATCCTTGAAGAAATTTCCCTTGAGTTTTTTGAGCGAATCTCTAGAAGGATTTTTTAAGTATTTCCTGGTGAAATTTCAGAACGAACCCATGGAAATCTACTCAAAAGAATTGGAGAGGGATTATCTGAAGCATGCCCAGAAGAAATTTCCTAAATATTTCCTGGAAAAATTTCTAAAAAAATAACCGGAGGAGTTTTTGTAAGAAATTTTAGTAGATTTTAGGATCAATTTCCTGGTGTAAGTTCAAAAGGAATTAATACATAGAATTTTAGATGAAATCCAAAGAAGTTTTCCTCAGAATCTCTGGAATTCATAGACAAATATATGGAGGAATTTCATAACGAATTTTCGATAGTATTTGAGAAATTGTCAAATGAATCTCTGGATATATTTCTAAAGTAAACTTTGTAAGAATTTCTAGTATATGGTAGATTTTCTCAAAAAAAAAAAAGTCGTGGAGAAATTTCTGGAGGAACCTTTGATTTCTTTCTTTCCGCTGCATGCATTTCTAAAGGAATCCGTGTATGATTTCGTGAAAAAAGATCTCGTTTGGATTCGTGAATGTATCTTTGGGTTTTTTTTAGGAAACCTCATAGAAGCTAAGAGCAAATTTCCTGAAACTTAGTCCTATCACTCTGCTTGGTTTGAAAGGATTTGAAGCCAATTTTGAGATCAATGGGTTTCAAAAACTTCCCTCATGACGAAGAGAACGAAACTACCGAAAATACATAAGTTCTTCTGTTTGAGGGCGCCCAGCTCGTACCCAAAGGAGAAGTTTTGAGGGTTAACCCCTTCCCATTAACCAAGTTTCATATTCCTTTCACCTTTTACTGAAAATACAAAATATCCTTGGAGGGCCGAAAACCATCGAAAAAATCACCATTACCAGAAGGGTAGAAACAATTCCTAATTCCACTGAGAAACTATTTGCTTACATGTATAGAAGCGCACTGTTTCTCTTTTATTATATAGAACCCCCATACTGGGATTTTTTATAGTTGACTTATTGAAACTGATTCTATAAAAACCCATCAAACCGAAGCAGAATACCCTCTCCGAATGAGTGTAGGTAATCATTTTTGTACAAAACTGACAACACTCATTCGACGATTTCGATATTTTGTCCTTTCATTCCCCTCCATCTACTTTGTGTCAAGTATTTCGCTCAAGCACAAGGAATCGAATGCAAATGAATATTCATTCAAGCCTCCATCGCTAGCAATAATGATTCCGGAGAAAACAATCCACGCACTTAAGGCGAAACTGGAAGCATTTTCTCATTTTTTTGGTTTTTGATTTTTTATTAAATAACGAAGCAATATTTTCAAAATCGGTTTTCGTGCACATGTAGAGTATGGATCAGGGTATCTTCTGATTTTTTTACGCGGTAGAAAATGTGTTTCGTTTTTGCAGAAACCATTTTTTAGTGAAATTTTGTTCAAAAATGGTTTCTGCAAAAACGAAAAACATATTATACCGCGTAAAAAATTCAGAAGATACCCTGATCCATACTCTACATGTGCACGAAAACCGATTTTGAAAATATTGCTTCGTTATTTAATAAAAAATCAAAAACTAAAATATGAGGAAATGCTTCCAGTTTCGCCTTAATGAAGCTTTCGACAAATGCTGCTTAGCCGTTCTAGGACCGCTTCCAAGCCTGCCCAAGAATCGATTCGCTGTTCATAAATATGCAAACAGGTGCAAGCTAAATTCTGTCTCAAAGGGTCACGAATGAATGGCTGCTACAGTTGCCAACCTATGTACATAACGCCGACTTCGTGATGATTTTCCATTACCTCGACAGTTTACCATGTAGCATGTAGCCGTAGCCTAGCTAATGATGGGCTGCACTGCATTGGAAAATAAGCTATTCCAACGACTAACGAGCATCGGTTTCCGCCCAGCGCCAGCGTTCAACTCCGAACCGAAGAAGACGTGACGCGCTTGGCGTAAAGTGCTAATTGGAATATGGATGAGGCGTAGGGTGCCTCGTTGGGATAGAAGGACCAATATAATTGCGAGTTATTAGAAATTGAATTGAAATCAACTTCAGAGGAGTGATGAATTTCCATCCGGCAAGTAGTAACCAGCAAATTTATGTTCATTACTTTCATATTAATTTAAGAGCTCTACTACAATTCTAAGAACGTTTTGCGGATCGAATGAGGAATCTGAGATTTTAACATTTTCCTCCCAAAAAGTTTATTGTTAAACCCTTGTTAATATTGTGTTTAGTAGTAATTAAGCAATATAATCATTAAGAACAGTTTAAAGATCAAATTATTACGAAGAGGTTTCCAGAACCACAATAACAACCATAATGCTTTTACTTTGGTTTTATAAGAGATCTTTTCTAATCATTTTTAGACTTTGGTATCCAATTAACTGGAATAATTAGTTCCCTTGAAACACACGAAACCATCAAAATCTCATCCATTTTACCCCGTTCTCCCCACATCAGTGTTGCGAAGTCACGTCGATGATGACAACAAGACGTGTGTGTACCGCACCGGTGTGTTCCATACGGGGCGTGTGAATGTGCACTGCTTCCGATTACCCCTTCGCCGTAGAGCAGAGGGCGGTGTGGCCGATCTCCAAGGAAGTGCACACTGACTGTCAAGATTAGGTAAGACAGGCTAGGTTGAGCTGGCAATGGTTGATAATGGTACTTCGACTGATTGGGAGTCGTGTTTCTGAGTGGTGGTAGGTATTAGGCTGTGTGTGGTGTGTCGGCTGGAAGCTGTCTCATTCATGGATGGTGGGTGGCGGCCAATTTGTCTGAGTGCAAGTTTGTGCTTCCGGAGAGCGTTTTCAGTGGAGTGCACTTCCATAATTTTGCTTGATAGACTATAAGTTTGAATTGAGCTGTTGCGAGAAGACGTAATGCATATTGTTTGATTAGTGGGAGGAGCGTAAAGATGAAACGAAAATATTAAAATCGCAGTTAGGCCAATGCAAATATTTAATTTGTTTTATGTCACCAAACCAACCCCCCTCCCTTCAGCAATCCTCAAACATTGAAGGGTGAAAAAAACATTACAGTCCCATTTTCAATAGTGAAGGCAAAACTGGAAGCATTTCTCATTTTTTCAGTTTTTTTTAAATATCGAAGCAATATTTTCAAAAACGGTTTTCGTACACATGTATAGTATGGATCTATGTATATTCTGAATTTTTTCGGTGTTGAAAAAGTTTTTCATTTTTTTCTAAAACCATTTTTTTGTGAAATTTCGTTCAAAAATGGTTTCTGCAAAAGCGAAAAACATATCCCACTACGAAAAAAAACAAAAAAATAGAAGATACCTTGATACATCCTCAACATGTGTACGAAAACCGACTCTCAAAATATTGCTTCGTTATTTAATAAATAATCAAAAACAAAAAAGTGAGGAAATGCTTCCAGTTTCGCCTTAAAACATATGTTCTCAATAGAGCGTATAATTTAAAAAAAAAATCAATTTTTTTTTCGTTTTATTTTTTGTTACTTATTTATTGTTGTCACCCCTTGGAACCCATTAGAGGATTAGGACATAAAAGTACAATAATATTTGCATCGGCCCAAGGAGTGACAAAAAAATCAATAAACATAAATTTCTTTCACGCCTATTATCTCCAGATCAGTTTTGCGCATACCAGCTCTGCAGGCTGGAGAGGCCAGACATGAAAATGCAACAAACCCATGCATGCGACACATGAAACCACGGCATTTTAGATCAACTGACGAGCGGTTAGCAGGAAAATAGTCTCAGACCATATCTAAACTGGTAGTGTTCCGGAACCGGTTCCGGTTTTCCCGCAAAATTTAAGCAGATCCAAACCCATGCATGCGACACATCAAACAGCGGCATTTTCGACAACCTGATGAACGGTTAGCAGGAAAACAGTATCAGACCATATCTGAACCGGTAATGTTTCAGAACAGGTTCCAGGTGTCCCACCAGAAGTGGGCAAATATAAAAGTGAACCAAACTCTTCTACGCAACACCCCTAATTGCCGCTTTTTCAATAACCTGATGAACGGTAAACAGGAAAATACTTTCAGACCATATCTGAACCAGTAGCGTTCCGGAACCGGGTCCGAGTGTCCCGCTGGACGTGACCAAATATAAAAGTGATCCAAACTTAAACATGCGGCATCTGTGATCTGTGAAAATAGGTATATCCTAGCTTGTAATTATCATCTCGGTATGGATCGGCCTCCAGTAAAGGTAGTCAAGCAGTTAACTGAGAGGACTGATATTTTCAGCGTTGAACATAACGTCGGAATACTCCTACTCTGAGAATTCTTCAGGGAATTTTTCCAGGAGTTCCGTCGCGGAATTCCTTCAAGAGGACATCATCAGAATTCGTCCAAGAGTTTCTCCACTGATTTCCTCCTGGAGGAAGTTAAACCTGGAGTTTAACTTCTGAACTCTAGGATTTCCCTGCAGTATTCCTTCAGAATTTCCTCCATGGAATTCCCCCAGGAGTTCCTCCGGGAATTCCTCCAGGAACACCGCCTGCACAAGTTTTTTCCGGGAGTTCCTGTGGAAATTTCATCAGGAGTTCCATCTGGAGTTCCTCCGGAAAGTCTCCCAGAAGTTCTTCCGAGAATCTCTTAGGGGTATCCTCCGAGACTTTCTCTAGGGTTTGTTCCAGGATCTCCTTCAGGAGTTTCTCTGGATATTTCCTACAGCAGTTACTCCGGGAAATGCTCCAGGATTTTCTCCATGGAATTTCTCCAGGGGCAACGGATCGATAAGTCAGTCGATTGACGGATGCAGACAACATCGGACGGCAGTGCCAGTATTCCCCTTCTCCGGAATTTGGATTCAATTCTCCTAGGACTACATCCAGCATACTTTCAGGTTTTCCTTCCGAGATTCATTGAAAATTTCTCCTGGATTTTTTTGTAGCGATTTTTGGAATTCCGTTAGGAATGCCCACCTTGATTCCTGCATTGATTTTTCCTTTGAGTATTTGTCCCGGTATGCCTCCCTTCTCCTGGATTTTTTTGAAGATATTCCTCAAGATTTTGCCAGGAAGTCCTCCCCAGGACATCCATAGGGTCTCCCGTTATGATTATTTCAGGGATTATGATTCCTTTAGGGTATTGATCTAAGATTCTTCAGAAATTTCTGCCAGGATTCCTTCAGGAATTCCTGCAGATTTTTTTCCTTGTTTTTCTCCAGGATTCCAGGATAATCTTCCAGAGATTTAATAAGATACATATTCTGGGATTCCTTCCGGCATTCTTTTACATTCTACTCTCTAGATTCGTTTAGGGATTCTATCAAGAATTTCTCCTGGATTCTTTCTGAGATTTTTTCAATAATTTCTCCAGGAGTCGTTTCTAGATTACTTCCTAGGTTTTTCTTGTGATTTTGTTCAAGAATTCCTATCAGAACTCCTCCAGGATTCTCTCAGGGATATCTCTTGAGATTCTTTAAGGGGTAACTCTCAAGATTCCTTTAAGGATTTATGCTGGGATTCCTTCCGGGATTACTTCTTTGTTGTCTCTTGAAATTATTTGAGGAATTCCTCATGTGATTCCTTCTGATTCAGGGGTCTTCAGGCTATTGATCGCCAATCTGGAGACGGCAGGTTTGATTCCCGTTCCAGGCGGGAAAATTTTCTCGACTCCCTGGGCATAGTGTGTCATTGTGCTTGCCTAACAATATTCAAATTCATGCAATGGCAAGCAAAGAACGCCCTTCAATTAATAACTGTAGAAATGCTCAAAGAAAACTGAGTTTGAGGAAGGCAGGCCAAGTCCCAGTAGGGACTTAGAGCCATGGAGAAGAAGAAGATTCTTTCTGATATTCCTCCTGGAATCCCCCGAAAATGGCTCCAGAAGTTCCTCAGAAAGAAGAGTTCCTCCTGCAATTGTTCCAGGAGTTCCTCCGGAAATTGTTGCTGGAATTCCTTCGGAAATTACTTCAGGAGTTCTTCTGAGCATTGCTCCAGAAGTTCCTGCAGGAATCGCTCCAGGAGTTTCTCCAGGAAATTATTTAGGAGTTCCTCATAGATACCTCCAGAAGTTCCACCAAGAAACACTCCAGGAATTCCCCTGGGTTTTTCTCCAGGAGATCCTCCGGAAATTCCTATGCGAATTCCTCTAAAAGTTTCTCCGAAAATTCCTTCAGAAATTCTTCCAAGAATTCCTTCAGGAATGCCTCTGGGAATTGCTTTAGGAGATCCTCTGGGAATTGCTCCAGGCGTTCTCCTGGAAAATGCTATAGGAGTTCCCCCCGGAGTTTTTCCTAGAACTGTTCAGGAGTTCCTTCAGAAGTGGTTCCAGAAGTTCCTCCGGAAATTCCTCCAGGAGTTCCTCTGAGATTTCCTCCCAAAAATTGTTACTGGAATTTCTCTGATTATTCCTCAAGAAATTTATCTGGAAGTTGCTGCAGGAGTCCTTCCGAGAATCGCTCCAGGATTTTCGTCAGGAATTGCTCTATGAGTTCTCCTAGAATTCCTCCAGAAGTTTCCACGAAAATTGTTCCTAGATCCTGGTGAATTGTGATGAATTGTGGTCAGTGAAGAGAATTGTCAGACAAAAGAGGCACAAAACAAGCAACAAAGAAGGTGCGACGATTACTCTTTATCCCTACTGGTAACAGATAATGACATGATCTCGAAATTTTTTGTTGCAGACAAAACGGAAGCTGAATTTGTTGCGTACTTTTCAACTCGTGAATAATCAATTATTGCTAACCCAAAGTCGAAACTGTTTGATGATAGAGCTTCACCAGAGTTGCAGTGTTTACCGACTCGAAGTTACCGTTCGAAAATCGCAATGCAAGGCTTAGAAATCTCTAAACTCGTGGTGTACGATGTTAATCCCATTATTTTCAAGTTGGGACAAACTCATGTCGCATGGGTTTGTTTGTCGCAACAAATACAGGTTGCGACATTGTCATTATTGTTGCGCGATGGTTGAATTTTGATTCACTGATTGTGGTACTAGAGATTAGTAAATAGGGAAATACTCTCAGACCATATCTAAACCGGTAGCATTCCGGAACCGGTTCTGGGTGTCCCGCCGGAAGTGACCAAATATAAAAGTGAACCAAACTCGTACATGCGAAACATCTGTGATCTGTGAAAAAAATGTAAATACTGGCTTGTAATTGTCGTCTTGGTATGAATCGGCCTTCAGTGAAGGTGGTCAAGCAGTCAACTGAGAGGACCGATATTTTCAGCTCTGCCTATACGTTGAACATAACGTCGGAATAAGTGCCCCAATTCGATGATGACGTTGATAATTTTTTTGCTTTTTTAATAAAGTGAGAAATAATTCGTTGATGATACAGTTCCAGATCGCTGTTATGAGAATTTTCTCCTTCTCGTCTGTTACCAAAGCACAGAGATTTGGGGCTGATTACTGACTCTAAGGCAAGATTGATTGCGTCGACGGAAAGATTATGATAACATATTCGACAAGAAAGGCACTATCACCACTAGGTGGATTATCCTGGGTTTTTAAGATTTATATCTCTTTAGTGTCCAAATTGGCTTGAAGACAAACGGTTGTGCAGTAATTGTTAATTGTATGAAATGTAAATATATATTGATTGTAACTGTGAAAATATGTATTTAAAGTTAAAATAAAGTGCAATAAGTGTTAAATGTCTGTGCTTATAACTACTAGGCGAACGAAGGAATCTAGGGAAAGGGAATCATGGCGCTTATTGGATAAAATACACCATCCAACACCCACCTCCTGGAAAGGATCCTTCCGTGGGCGTGAACTCCACAATATGTATTGGGGCTTGGGCGAAGGGAGCTCCCCAACAGCAAATATTTTTAAAATGAGATGTCCATAGGCACGGAGCAGTGACGGTTAAAAAACAAGTGATTTTTCATTCAACTATAAGTCCGTTGCCGGATGAAAAACAACTGTCCAATAAGCCCTTTATTAACGAAAATCTTCTTGAATTTGTACAATTTTAAACTAAATTTAGTTGCACACACATAAACTTTTAGAAAGTGTTCCTTTGATTTTTTCGGAAATAAGTTCAGGAATTCCTTATGAAATTCTTGAATGTTTTTTTTTTCAGAAAATCTTTCAAAATTTCCAAACAATTACCTACTGGAATACATCCAGAAATTTCTGATGATTTAATAGTCCAACTATTATGTTTAAATTGAATAAAATTTTAAAATAATTTTATGCATATTGAAAATATTCACTGTTTGTGCTTATTGAAACCTTTTAAAGCACGGTAAAAAAATGATCACAAAAATTAATCATCGGCATTCCTGTAGAAATTTTTTTCGCGAATTTCATTAAAAATTGTTCATGGTAACCCTGAACGCAGAGATTTTTTTCCTCCGGGGATTATTTTTAAATATTTTCAAAGGACTTATTTATGAATTTCTTCACCGATAACTTTAGAAGTTCTTGCATGAATTTCTTTAGAATGACCTCTAGCGTTTTCTTGAGAAATTCTCCTACTTTTTCCTCTCGAAATTCATCAAAAGACGCCTTCACACACGCCATTTCCCACATTGTTTCAGAAATTTCTCCATGAATTCTTTTAAGAAGTCTTCCTTGGATTCGTTTAACAAAATCTTGTAAATCTTGTACGCATATTTTTGGAAATTTCTTCACGGATTTCTGCTGAAGTTTCTCCTTGAAACCTTGTAAAATTTTCTCACGGATTTTTTTCAGAAATCTCTGAATTCTTCTGGGCAATATTCTTCATGTTTCTCCGCAAATTCCTCCGGCGATCTCTTCAAACTAGCAGGAATTCAGAATCCATTCAATTAAGTTTATTGGATTTTTTCATATTGTTTCATGGATTTTTTAAAAAAATGTCTCCAAACATTCCTTCCTAAACTCTCCCCTGGAAATTTCAGCATGAATTTCTTATGAAAATTTTCCATGGATTTCATCCATAAGCTCTTCCAGGGAATCATTCAGAAATTACTTCAGTCATTCTTGCATAAAATCTCCCAAGGATTATTTCAACAATTCATCCAGCGGCTGCTTCGGAAATTCTTTTAGGGGTTGCTTCAGATATTCCTTCTTCCATGATTTCTCCTGAAATTTCTCGAAGAATTCCTTGAAAAATATTTTTGAGATTTTTTTTTATAAAACCCTGCAGGACTCTTTTCAGAAATGTATCTATGGATTCCTTAAGAAATATATTCTGAGACTCCTACAGAAAATCCTCTAAAGATTCTTTCGGAAGTTCCTCATGGGTTTTTTTTCAGACATAATTCCAGTGTAAACTTCAAATATTCCTCTAAGATTTTTTTCAATAACTTCTCCTGGAATCCCTTTCAAAAGTCTTTAATGTTTTCTATTAATTTTGTTAGAAATTTCTCAAGAGATTTTTTCTAGGAATCTTTGCAGTGGTTTATTCCTGTGTTTCTTTAGATAGTTCTCCGAGGTTTGTTCAGAAATAGGCCTAGAAGTTTTGATAGGGGCTTTCCCAAACTTTTTTCATAAAAATTCTCAAGAAATTATGCTAGGAATTCCATCTGGCTTTGTCCAAAGAATTTTTCCATTTTTTCTGTGATAATTTGAAGAGGTTCATCCAGGTGTTTCTTCAAAAATGCATCCTGGGACCAGGGATGAGAAATGTACTGGAAAAAACGGTTACCGGCTGTACATTTGATATTTTTTCACACGAACATCACAGGCCCAGCCAAACTCAAACTGTTCGAAAAATAAATGTCATAACATTTTTTTTCCTGCAGCCTTCTTCCTCGAAACGGTTTCCAAGTGCGAGAGCGCCAGTACTCGAGCACAACGACGACAGAAATTTCTGTCTTTCCCATTTTCGCATTTTTCTGCGTTTCAAACCGCTTCTAGACAAACTTCTTTACATGCATCACAAGGCTAGGAGTGTGCTCTAGCTATTTGTGCAAATCGAATTAAGTTATTTATTAAAACAAGTGAGTTATTAGCAGTTGAAAATATTTGATATTTTTCGCAATCACCCGCCTCAGCATGACTGCTCATAAAAATTTTCGTGGGGAAGCGAAAACCGTCAAGCGTCTGCTCGACTGCCGTCGGCGCGGCGTCTGATGGTATTGGTGCTGCCGTTGTTTTGTTTTTATTTTACTGCCAGTATCGATGAACGGTAAATAGAAAAAAGTCTCATTCCCATGCCTGCCTGGGACACTTTCAGGAATTTCCTTGTTAATCCTTTAGATATTGCTTCAAGAATTTTGTTTAGATATTGCTTTAGGAAATTGATTTTACTAGAAATTTTATACATGGGCTTGACTAGAGATTTCATCAAAAATTTGTTCATGGACTTTCTTAATTAAAAAGTAATCTTTAATTTCAACAGACATTTCTTCAGAAGTTCTTCCATGATTTTTTAATTCTTAAAATAGTTGAGCGATTCTTTCGAAAAATTTTCCAGTAATTTCATAAATTTCTTTAGAAATTCATGCATGAATTATATCAGAAATATAAACCATGCGCGGTTTAAGAGGGCCTTTAAGGGCGTTTCAGGGCGTTTCATGAGGTTTCAGAGGTATTTAAGGGGCTCCGCAGGCTCTCTGGTGAGTTTAACAAGAAGTTTCAGGAGGAGGGGGGTTTCAGAGGTTTGAATATATTTGTATTGTCAATATATAATTGACAATAGGTTTAAGAGCAGAAGATCGAAATACAACAGATCGAATGGACAAAAAGCCGAATGGCCGAAATATACCTTCAATATTTAGTTCATTCGATCTTTTGTCCTCCGACGATCTGTTCTCAGACCTTTTGTCATTTAACCTCTGAAACCCCCTGTTACACTCACTTATATCCTAAATGGAGGTTCCAGTGTTTTGACGTTCTAAATGTTGAGATCTCGCATTGTGCTCATTGGGAATGGTTCAAGCCCATAAGTCACAAAATCTGGTACTTATGGTCTAAAAGGCTATAAAGACTTGTCCAAACACGTATACCTCTACAACAATTGAGATAACTTTTATGGTGATAAGCACCAACACGGTTAGTACGAGATTTGATCCAGATTTAAAAAAATCTGGATTAAATTTTAATACCCTCATCGGTAAGCACCAAGCGCACCAAGAGAGTATTAATTCATAGAAGTACGCAGCCATTCTCTCTTTCGTGATGCTTTGGGAGGGAGTGCCTTCACGGGAGTACTGTCAATCAATTGTTTTTGTTTATTTTGCTTTGCTCAGTTTTGGACCATTCTCTGCCGCGACCGCCGCGATAGGTTTTAATTTGCGTTTGTTATTTACCTACCTGTTTGGGGACCCATACTTGGAAGCAAGCGACGACACAAATTCCCCAGGAGGAGCTTTTCAAATTGCTGGTTGTACGTACGGAAACCGCTGTCGGAGAATCTGCTTCCGATGCAAGGAGCTTGCTTGCTCACGAGAAAACCAACCAAGCCAACCATTGCCATACTTTCCAACGTTATGGAAACCAAGTCCAACGAAAGATGCTGCTATTTACACGATTGAAAACCTAAACCGAATGATCCAGTAACGAATCCAAGGGTGAGTCCAGTAGTTTCATCTACACTGATCGGCCAATCCACCATGTCATCAAAATCCCAATAACCAGTACGACCCGTTCCGGCGTCTCAGAACATTGATCCCCAATCCCGTGAACATCAGGTTCAATTAGCTGTAGAAAATTTTCGCCCGGTAGCTGTGTCTTCGAATCCATCGGAAAGTGTGACGAACTCGGGCACCAACCCACAGCGTGCTGAACACCTACCCAGACAAGCTGCTGCTGGATGTATCAATCAAATGCTCCACGTGACAAGGAACAGAAAGATTGTAGTGTTCTTGGTGAGTTATCGTAATAAGCAGAAATATAGAAAGATACAAAAACTTAAAAACAAAGTTTGTTTGCATCTGTTTTACGAAGTTTTCTTGATAGCCACCGAATTCCTATCTAAGTTCATCCGCAAGGGAATTTTTGGGACTCTTTGGGGGAAGGGGGGGGGGGGGGGTTGTGGTTCTGGCCAAAGTATACGCTCCATACAAATTTCAAAAATGTTGTACAAACAAAAGCCTTCGAGGGGGGAGAGGGGGGTCTGAGATGGCCGAAAAAAAATCTACGTACTATATGGACAGCGCCATTTCTGGCTTTAAGCAATTCTGCAGAAATTTAAGAATTATTTTCGGATTGGAAGATCTCCTGTTTAACCCTTATGTGGCCGGCAGGGTACCCGGGTACCAAGCGCCCATATACAAAGCATGGTGTAGAAAAAAGCAAAAAACGCTTAAGTTTTGTAACGATTTCATGAAAGAGATCTGATTAATTTTCTGGAGTTTCCTCCAGAATTACGCGCAAGACAGAACTCTGGATTTCCTGCAGGAACTGAGAAATAAAATGCTGTAAAAGCTCCAGGAATTCTCCCAGGGAGACAGTAATTCCAACCGAAATTCCTTCAGAGATTTCCCAAGGGGTTCTTTCGGAAAGTCGCCCTTGAATTCCTCGAAAAAATCTCTTCTGGATTTCTCCGAGAGTATTTCTATGGTTTTCTCCGGGAACTCTTCCAGGGACTCCTCCGGTAGTTCTCCCACGGACTTTTCCAGGATCCTATATCTTTTTTTTCTATATTATTTTTTTCCAGGATCTATCTATCTATCCAGGGATGCAGGGTCATTAGGCCGAAGGTCATTAGGCCAAATGGTCATTAGGCCGAATGGTCACTAGGCCAAAAACTATTTTAACAATAAAACTAGAAAGAATAGCCTATGTATAAAAGAAGGAAAAATTTGTGATTTAAATATCAGCAGTTTCAGTGCCAAAAACTATTTTAGCAATTATACTATAAAGAACGATATATGTTTAAGGTGAAACATCAAGAAATCCCATTGCAATTTTTCATACTAACTTTAGAGGCACAAATGTGACGAACAAAGCATCGAGCCAAGTCGCACCTGCTGGCTTTGCTCACTTCCAAAAAGAGGCAGCTTTTACAAATCGAGAGCATTTGTTTCCAAATTTTCAAGGTTGGTGCTCTTGAAAACGTGAGTAGGGGACCAAGTCGGCCATTGTGGTAGCCATGTTTGTATTCTCTGAAGTTTCTCCTTAAAAGAAGGAAAAAATCATGCTGAGGGTGGGCACTGGGTTCAATTTTCCGGCCCAGTAACTTTCGGTAAAGGAAATTCCCTTGACTTTTTTGGTTATAGTTTATCTTCGTGCCTGCCGTACGATATACACATTACAACATGGTCATTGGCAGCGGAAGCTCTCAGCTAATAACTGTAGACGTACTAATATAACATAGAAGTTGAGAAGCAGGAATTGTCCCAGTGAGGACGTAACGGCAAAAAATAAGACCCAATGACCATTCGGCCTAATGACCATTCGGCCTAATGACCTTCGGCCGAACGGCCTGACACCCTATCCAGGGATTCTTATATCAATTCCCAGGGATTCAGGAATTCTCCAAGGAATTTAAAATTTCCTCTCCGGTATTTAGGGGCTCCCTTCAGGAATTCTCCAAGGGATTCCTCCAAGAATTTCATTAGGGATTCCTCCGGGAATTCTCGCAGGTGTTCCAACAGAAATTTCTCCTGGAGTTCATCCAGAAATTCTTCCAGGAATTTCTCCAGAAATTCCTCTAGGAACCTGCCCAGGAATACCTCCAGCAGAAATTTCTCTAGGAATTGCTCAAAGAACTCCCCCAGGGATTGTGGAATTCGTCTATTAATTCCAGTACGAATTCCAACCGGATTTCCTCTTAAATTCCTTCAGCAATTCTCCAAGTAATTCCTCCGGAAATTGTCCTTATTACTCCTCCGGAAATTCTCCTATAGATCCTTCCGAGAGTACTTCCAGAGATTACTCCGGAACTCTTGAAGGGATTCCTCCGGGAATTCTCCCAGAGGTTCTTCCGGGAATTCCCCAAGGGATTTAAAAAATTCCCCCAGGGATAAAGGAATTCCCTTCAGGAATTCTCTAAGCTAATTCTTCGGGAATTACCTTAGGGATTCCTCCGGGAAGTGCTTTACAGATTCCGCCGGAATTTTCCGAGATTCTTCCGAAACTTTCGATAGGGATTTCACCGGGAATTCCAACAGGGATTCTCAGGAAGGATATCTGAGGGAATTCCCGGAGGAACCCCTGGGGAAGCTTCCGGAAAATATAGGGATGGATACCCGGAGGAATCCCTATCGAAATTCCCGAAGTAATCCCCGAGGGAATTGCCGAAAGAATTCCTGGGGAGTTTCCGGAAGAATCTTTGGAGAAAATCATAGCGGAGTTCTCGGAGGATTCCCTGGGGAAATTACTGAAGAAATCCATGTTGTGAAGTGTAGAATTAGTATTAAGTCTAAATACACGTTAAGATAAAAAAATCCATGTCGGAAATCCCTGGAGGAGTTTCCGGAAAAATGTATGGAGGAATTCTCGGGGTAGTTTCCGGAGGAACCCCTATCTAAATTATCGAAGGGATCCCTGGGGGAGTTTCGAGAAGACTTCCCGGAGGAAATTCCGAAGGACTTTCAGGCAGTTTTTCCTGTATGTTTGAAGAATCAGCGTTAGAATTCACAAATAAAGAAAATAAATAAAAAAGAGGTATTTCCGGCGGAATTTCTGAAGGAATTTCTAAAGGAGAGGCCCCTAGGCCCTTTTTGGCAAACGCAGAGGAATTTCTGATGCAATTCCCGGATGAATTTCTCGAAAAATTTCCGGAGAAATGTCGGGAGGAGTTTCTAGAGAAATTTACTGAGGAATTTGCGGAAGAAGAAGGAAATTCTGGAGGACTTCCTCAGTGAATTCCCAGAAGAACTGATTAAAAACTCATGGAGTAATCTGTGATAGATTTTCCGGAGGAATTTTTTGAGGAGTGCCCGGAAGAGTTTCTTGAGTACCTTGCGGAGGAGTGTCCTGAGGAATTCCTGGAGGAACTTCTAAAGAAATACCCAGAGTATTTTTTTTTATGAATTTCTGAAGCAAATTCTGGAAGAATTCCCAGACAAATTTCAGGAAGTATTCCGGAGGAATTTCATGTGAGATTTCTTGAAAAAATTTCACGAAGACTTCCTTGAGGAATTTCTGGAGAAATTCCTGAAGAAATTTCTGGAAAAATTCACGAAGGAATTCCCTGATAAATTTCTGGAGGAATTCACTGATGTTTTTCTAGAGGAATTTCCTGCGGAATTTCTGTTAAAAATCCGGTAGTAATTTATTGAAGATTTCCCAGAGTAATTTATGGATGTATTCCAGGAATTACCGGAGAAATTTCTGGAAGAACTTCCTGAGAAAATTTTGGAGGACTTTCCCGAGGAATCTCTGAAGAAATTTCCTAAAGAATTCCTGGATAAATTCCTGAAGGAATTTCTGGATGAATATCCAGAGAAATTTCCTGAGCAATTCCTGGAGGAATTACTGACAAATTTCTGCAGGAATTTCCAGAGGAATTTCTGGATACATTCCCAGAGAAGTTTCTGGAGGAATATCCGAAGAGGAATTTCTGAGGAATATAGTGAGGAATTTGCACAAGAATTTCTGGAGAAAATTCTAAGATTTTCTGGAGGAACTCCTAAAATAATTTCTGTAGGAACTTTTGAAGGAATGATCGGAGGAGTTTCTGGGGGACCTTGCAGAGTTTCATGAGAAATTTCTGGAGTTACTTCTGGTGGAATACCCGGAGTAATTTCTTGATGAGTTTCCGAGGGAATTTCTGGATGAATTTATAAAGGAATTTCTAGAAGAATTCCTAGAGAAATTTCAGAAGATATTCCGAAGGAATTTTTTATAACATTTTCCAGAGGAATAACTTGAAGAATTCTGTGAGATATTTCTGGAGAGATTCACAATGGAATTTCTGGGGGATTTATGGAGAAATTTCTGATTGAATTCACTGATGTTTCTCTGCATTAATTCCCAGCGGAATTTCTGGAGAATTTCTTTAAGATTTCACGTAAATTTCAGAGGAATTTATAGAGGGATTCTTGATTGATTGATTTGTCTTTATTAAAGAGACTTTCAGCCCTTGGCTGGAGAGGGATTCTTGAATCAATTTCTGGATAAATGTCCAGTGGAATTTCGCGAGGAATTCCCAGAAGAACTTATGTAAGAATTCGTGGAGAAATTTTTGGAAGGATTGCCAGTTGAATTTGTGGAGAATACCAGGATGATTTTTTAAATTAATTTCCTAGGAAATTTTTGGAGATATTCCCTGAGAAATTTCTGAAAGAATTCCTAGATAAACTCCCGAAGGAATTTCTGGAAGAATTCCCGAAAAAAATGTGTGGAGGAACTCACGAAGAAATTTCTTTAGGAATATACGGAGAAATTTCTGGAGGAATTTTCGGAGTAGTTTCTGGATTTATTCCCATAGGAATTCCTAGTGGACTTTCTCGAAGCATTCTCAGAAGATTTTGAAGGATGAAAATTTCCTGAAGGAATTTCTGGATTAATTCCTGTAACAATTCCAAGAAAAAGCACTGGTGAAGTCTCTGAAGCAAGTACCGCACGATTTTCTGGAGGAATTTTCAGAGAGTATCTGGATTAATTCCCGGAAGAATTTCTGGAGGAACTCCGTGAAACAATTTTGGATTAATTCCCGGAAGGATTATTGGAAGAATTTCTTAAGGAACATCTTCATGAGTTCCAGGAGAAATTTGTAGTTGAATTTCCGGAGGAGTTCCCGAGTTCCTCCAGAAATTCGTCCGGTACTTCCTCCAGAAATTCCAACAGTGCATCTTTTTGGAATTGTTACTGAAATTAATATAGAAATTCCTTCAGGAATTTTTCATCCTTCAGAAAATCTTCTGGGAATACCTCGAGAAAGTCCATTAGGAATTCCTCCAGAAATTATTCCGGAAATTCTCCACAAATTCTACCGCACATCCTTCCAAAAAAATCATCAGGAATTCTTACATAAGTTCTTCTGGGAATTTCTCGAGAAATTCCACTGGAAATTTTTCCGGAAGTTGATTCAAGAATCCCTCTATAAATTCCTCTGGAAATTACGTGGAATCTTCAAGAAATTATTTCGGTAATATCTCCAGAAATTCCACTGATAATAAATAAAGAGAAACATCAGTGAATCATCCTCCAGAAATTTTCTTCGGAAATTCCTCAAGGAATTAATTACTCGAAGAATTCCTTTTTTCAAGAAATTCCCCAAGAAATTCTTCCGGTATATCTTCTGAAATTTCTCTCGGAATTCTTCTAGAAAATATTTTATAAATTCATCCTGAAACCCCTTCGGAAATTACTCGGGGTATTCCACCAGAAGTACTTCCAGGAATCCCTCATGAAACTCTGCGAGATTACCCAGAAACTTCTTCGGGCATTACTTCAAAAATTCCGCCGGGAAATCCTCCAGAAATTACTTAAGGAGTTCCCCCAGAAGTTTTATTAGGATTTCCTCCAGAAATTCTTCGGTAAATTCCTCAGTGAAACTCTCCGGATCTCTACGGATATTCACTCAGAAATTCCTTCTCCCTGAAATTTCTTCAGGAAATTCTCCAGGAATTCTTTCGGAAATTCCTCCAGAGATTCCTCGGGGAATTCCTCTAAAATTTCCTCAGAGAGTTTTTCCAGAAATCTCACCGGTAATTCCAGGAATTCCTCCAAAAATTACTCTGGGAAATCTTCAAGAAATTACATCCGGAACTTTACAGAAATTCCACATAAAATACCTCTAGAAAAACATCAGTTAATTTTTCTAGAAGTTTCTCCGGTAATTTTACCAGGATTTCCCTTAGGAATTTCTCCATGAATTCCTTCAGCAATTCCATAGGAAGTTTCTCCAAAAATTCTTCAAAGTATTCTTCGTGGAAAATTTTCAAGACATCTTACAAGAAATTCCTCCAGAATACTTACTGAAATTTGTCTTGGAATTCTTCTAGAAATTCCTTTATGAATTCATCCAGAAATTGCTTCAGAAATTCATCAAGAAATTACTCCGGGTATTCCTTCAAAAGTTCCTCCAGGAATTCCTCAAGGCACTCCTCCGTGAGGTACCCAAGAAACTCCTCCGGGCAAATTCCTTGGAAAATCTACCAGGGATTACTCCATGAGCTTTTTCCAAAGTTCTTCTGGGAATTCACCGAGGAATTTATACAGAATTCCCTTCTTCTACCGAAAATTCCTCAGTGAATTCCTCTAGAAACTCTTTCAAAAATTCCTCTGTGAATTCCACCAGAAATTCCTTTGGTTTGATCCAGAAATTCTCCTTCAGGAATACTTCCAGACATTCTTCAGGGAACTTTTCGAAAAGTCATCCGAAAATTCTCTCGGGAACTCCTTCAGAAATTCCTCCAGAAATTCTGCCGAAAAAAAAACCTCTTTTTTATCCGTTAATTTTAACTTATGCTAATTCTTCACACACAGGAAATACATCCTGAAATTCCTTCGGGAGTTTCTATTGAAATTCTTTCAAAATTTCTCTGGGAATTCTTCCAGAAATTGCTCTTGAAATTTTGCAGAAATTCCTCCGGGAATCCCTCCAGAAACTTCTTCGGGAATTCCTTATGGAATTTCTTCGGGTATTTCTCCAGAAATTCTTCAAGAAATTCCTCATGAAATTTCTCTGGGGATGTATCAATAAATTCAAGCGGGAGTTTCTCCAGAAATTCCTACAGCAATTCCTACAGGTAGTTCGCAGGAAATTCCTCCAGAAATTCTTCCGAGAATTTATACAGATATATCCAGGAATTCCAGAGAATCCAGATATTCTTCTAGGAAGTCCCAAGAGAATCCTCAGGGATCACAAGAGAATCCTTAAAGCATCAGGGATTCCACAAGGAATTTCCTTAGAGAATCTTAAAGGAGATTACTGAAATTTCGGCAAAGACCCTTAAGAAATTTCCTCAAAGAATCCTTAAGAAGTTTCCGCATGGATTCTCAAAGAATTTACCTCAGAGCATACTCAAGGAATTCCTTCAGGGATTACTCAAGAAACTTCCGCAGTGTTTACTTGTGGAATTTTATCTGGGATTTCTTGATAAATTTCCTCAGAGAATTCTCACGAAATTCACTCAGGGAATCCTCAAGAAATTTCCTCAGGTATAGCTTCTGAGGGAATCATAAAAAATCATAGAGAAATCCTCAAAGTTTTGGGGAAATCCTCGAAAGAATTCCTGGAGTAATCCCAAAATAAATTCTTGGCGAAATTTCCATAGAAATGAATTCCTAAAAAGACTTCGCAAAGGTATTCCTGGAAGAATGAGCAAAGGAACCCCTAGAGAAATCAACAAAGAAATTCCTGCAGGATCGCAGAAAGAATTCCTGGAGGAATCCCAGAAGAAATCTCTGAAGAAATTCCTTGAGGAATTCCTTCTGGGATTCCTGGAAAATCACCAAAGAAATTCCTGATGGAATCCCTAACGGAATTTTTGGAGGAATCGCAGAAGGAATTTCTGCAGAAACCCCTCTAGGAATTCCTGGATGAACTCCTGAAGGAATTCCTGGAGAAATCCCCAAAATCAAAAATGTATGTGGAGAAATCTAAGAAAAAAAATTGAGGAATTTTTGGAAACATCCCAGACGGAATTCTTGAAAGCAATCCGAGAAGGACCTTCAGTACGTCTTTTTGAAAAAAAAAAAAAAAAAACAAAATATGAAAGAAGTCATAGAGAAAACATTGCAGGAATTTTGAATGAAACCCCTGAAGGAATTCCTGGAAGGATCTCCGATAAAATTTCTGGTAAAATCCTTGGAAACATTCCTTCGACGAAATTCGTGGAGGTATCCCCATAGTTATTGCTTGCGGATTCTTGAAAGTATTATTGAAGGTATTCCCGAAAGAATTACTAGAGGACTCCTTAAAGCCCTAGATAAATTCCTTAAAGACTGTTCGATGCATTTCCTTAAATATTTTGCAAAGGATTTCCAAAAAACATCTTTGAAAAAAATCGGAGAAATCTCGAAACTTTTCCTGGAGATCTCCTAGAAATTATTACTACGAAGAATCCTCTGAGATACTCGCAGAAAAAAAAAAACAAAAACAAATGCCTGAGGGAATATTCTAAAAAATCCCTTGAAGCATCCGTGAAGAAATTCCTGGAGGCATTGCTGAAGCAATTCCCGGAAGAATTGCTACAGGAATCCCGGAGAATCCCAAAAAAAAATCTTGTAATAATCCACGACGATATTCCCGAAGATGATCTTGGAGAAAACCATGAGAAAATATCTGGAGTTTCTGAGGGAATTCCTGCGGGAATCCTCGAAGATATTTCTGGAGACATCCTCGAAATTCGGAAATTCATAGAAATCCTGGAAGCATCCCCGAAAACAATCTCGGATTCTTGGTTTTATTACTAAAAGAAGGCTTTGTCCCAGTGGGTACGTTACGCCAAGAATAAGAAGCAAAAGCCGCTCCTGCGGACGGACCACAGATGGAGGTCTCCATGCCGATGTTCTAATTCTGCGGCGAGAATATACACAAGTTTCGCAACGGATTCGCCAATTCAAGCGGCAAATGATCGCGTAATGCAGTAAAATTCCAACATGACAATGAGTCCAGTTGGATTGCCTCCATAAATTATTATACTTCCACCAGCTTTGCCTCAGAAAAATGCATTTTTGCGGATAAAAAGTAACTTCAGCTTCACTCCCGCTCCACCACAAAAAAAATCCAGTTTGTTCCTCCGTTTATTTTGATTATGCTCTGACGTTTTCCCAACATGATAGCGTAGCAGGCGTGTCAATTTATTTACGCACGCAGCCAGTTCTTGTAAATCCGAGATTTGTTTTTAGTGCGCCGAAATCGGCGCACTAAAGTTAAATCTCAGATTAAAAACAGGGATAATACCGCTTTATGCTTAAGAAAATCGAGGATAATACGTGATTGGCGTCTAAGACGCTGTGGAGCTTACCGCCATTAATGCGATGTAATGGCAAAAACCAGCGACTTTGGTTTGGATGAGTACGTCCAGACGCACATTTTTACCAGTAATGTGCATATTTGATGAGAAAAATCTCGTTCATATCCTATATCAATCTCGCACCAGCAAACATCAAAGCTCATGCCACACTTCAGTTGAACCCGCCCGACACATGTGTACCTACTTTTATGTACGTTGTTAGTTCCTCCGGTGAAATTTAATCCCCAACTGCGGAGCGTGTGAACAGCATGGCGTACCGTATGTCTGTGTGTACGGTACCTACATGGTTCGACCAGAACTTGAAATTTCAGAATGTAACGTCTAAATAAATGATGATTCAGAGCGCAACGGTCGGGTGTTGGCGCTGCGTGGATTCTCACATATACTTTACATTTTTTCGCCTCTCGCTCGAACTCTCTCGAACTCACAGCAGCAGCCTCCTACTCGCTCCGTAGGGAAATCGGGAAAAGGTCGTTATCACGCAGCAAGCATAAAACATGACGATGGCGATGGTCTGCAGAGCTTCCGACCGTTCTTGGTAGCAACGCTAAGTGCCTCCAACCGTCAGGGGTCTTCGCCAGGGGATTTTAAATTTGTAGCTTTTCGACGTGTTCGGTAGCGCCGCTGACTGCTGCGCAGGAAGTGTTGACGATACATGAAGAAGTTAAGGCTCCATGCCTGGCTTCAATGTGGGACACTTTTTGAGTAAAATCGGGCGTTTTTTTACGAACCGCTTATTTCCCAGGAAAATTTTAACGAAACCCGTTTACACCTCCATCGATTTCGGAAGCCAGCTATGCGGCTACTCTATTCGAAATGGGACATAAAGCAATGCAATGTTGTTGAGGAAGGCGATGTGGCGCTGAGTCCCAGGAGACGGCTGTTGATGTTGTAAAAAAAGTACTTTATTAGGGAAACCGGTTTGTTTGCTGGGCAAAACGAGCAAACGGAAGCGAATAAATATTCAACTGCACCATTCATTCCAATAAAACCCGGGTGTGAAAGAGGAATAAAAAAGTATGCAGGAAAGAGGAAAAATCGTTTGTTCAATTTTGGGTGGATGGTTCTGCATTTTACTGTGACGATGGATACCGTATGTGAAAGAAGCACTTGTATCATCTTGTAAGAACTTTAAATGTGCTTTATTTCATCATGTTAGTAATGAATGTAATAATATCTGTTGAACTTTATTCGTTTATTCACTCGTTTTGCAATAATGACCATGTAATTCGGAACATGTCTTATTCAACTTCATTGTAAACTTCTAAGTGACAAGTGTGCACATGGCCAAAGCCTAACGAATACACACTATTCATTACGTTATTCTCTGTAACTACAAACAACTGCCTTTCATTAATTACTAATCACGCACGAAAGGCTTACCAACTACAGATTGCACAGTCATTATTGCTATTCAAGTTTACACCGCCCTGTTAATACCTACCACCTCTCTCCATTCCATAAGAGCAACAGATAGCAGCTTGTGACAGCTTTTGAACTGTACTGTAGGATCTAAAGTTCAACTCATCACCGAGCAAAATTCCCCTTCTGCAACATCAAAGGCATGATACCTTCCTCGGATTGCTAGGCAACCGCAAGCAGTGCCACGGTGTAAGCAGCACTCAGTAATCGAGTTCTGGTCACACTTAACACCTCAGTTCATAAGTGGATTTATCGTTCGGAGGTAGGGTGACTAATTCATACCAACTACACGCAGTGAAATAAATTGTAAGCTCAATAAAAATTTGGGTCAGTCCCAGAAGACTGAAAAGCCAGCAACATAACTGAAGAGATGAAGGATAAGTTCTATGAGAGCCTTGATAAGGCCTACGGAGAGTGCCCAAAACAAGATGTCAAAATACTCATCGGAGACGCAAATTTGCAGATCGGCAGAAAAAGTTTCTTGTACCGACTTTTCGAACCCTCTAAGCAGAATACCCTCTTTGAATGAGTGTAATCAGTTTCGTATCTTTTAATTCCGCCCTATGTTGCTTATCCTTTGACAGATACGCGTATTTCGACTACCACTTGTAATCTGTGTAATCTGTGTAATCTGTAATACGCGCATCTGTCAAAGGATAAGCGACATAGGGCGAAATTAAAAGGTACGAAACTGATTACACTCATTCAAAGAAAAAGTTTCTTTCTGCCTGTCATTGTAAGGAAAGCCTTTCATTCTGTTACCAACGATAATGGTCTACGCCTTGTGACATTCGCTGCTGCTAGAGGGATGGCAATCAGCAGTACTTACTTCGCACCTAAGAATATCCGAAAAGACACCTGGCAACATCCGAGTGGTGACACTTACTCCCAGATAGACCTGGTCGACGGTCGACATTTTTCGGACGTCATAGATGTGAGGTCCTACAGAGGCCCGAACATTGACTCGGATCATTATCTTGTAGCCGCAAAAACTCGGGCGCGATTATCCAGCGTCACGAGTTCAAGAAACAACAGGACGATGAGTTTCAATATCCAGCGCTTGTCAGCCGAAGGGGTTGCTTAGTGGAATACCTAAAAGTAAAAGAAAATCAAGTGAAATACTGTTCCTTTTGATTCCAACAATGTGTGTGTATCCTATGACAGATACGTGTTTCGACCTCAACTGAAAGGTCGTTTCTGTGTTCGTACTTGACTAGACTATTACAGGATTACGAGGATTACAGGGGCGTTTCAATAGTATTATGGAAGTTTCAAGCGTAATTAAGGGTCTCATGACCTTAAGAAGTGCTTTGAAAGGGTTTCATTGACAATTCAAGGCATTTCAGAGAGTTGCAGGAGACTTCATAAAAGTTTAAACCCCTTGGGACCTGATTATTTTGCCTCAGCTGCCGTAACCACACCGGTTTCGAACACGTTATGCTCGGTTTCAACGCAGAGACCGTATATGACCCCTCCGGCTACAAAGGATTCAAAGTGTTCCAAGAGCTTTTGGAGCATTTGATAGCAATTCAGCGACGATTGAAGGGGTTTTAAGTTTTGTTTCAGAGGGGGAGGGTTTTCAGAATTAAGAAACCCTTTAGGGGGCGTCCATAAATGACGTAGATTTTTTGAGCAATTTTTAATACCCCCTCCTTCCTCGTAGCATTTCGTCACAAATTCAGACACCCCCCTCTATAAATGACGTAGCTTGTTAAACAACCCCCCCCCCTCAACAATATTTTCATGTAAAAAAAAACTCGAACTTTGTTCTGATTTCAATTTTAACTTGTTTGCTAATAGAATATTATGAAAAAACAACAATAGCAAGAAACATTGCCGACTGCCAGGGTCAGATCGCCGACATCAAGACCATAGGTGCAACCAGTAGAGATGATCACCAAAGCTAATGACTCAATAAACCACCTATCGTTCTGCTACCCTATTAGCCTAGAAGCTCTTCCAAAGATATTAGTTTGTTCACTAATAAATCTATTAAGAATATCAAATTGATTTAATTTGAATAAAATTCACCACGACATTTAAAGGACCAGGAGTTTCTTCTAAAATTCTTACAGCAGTTCATTTTGGAATTCCTAGAGAAGTTTATTTTGGGATTCCCATTTTTGAGAATGTCTCCCTTTTTAGTTCCTCCAGCACTTCCTTCTGGGATTTCTCCAAGGATTTTTTTTGGTATTCCATTAGAAATTCCTCCCTATTGTATTCCTTCAGGGGTTCCTTCAAAGATTCCTCCAATAATTCATTCCGGAGTTCCTTCTTAGATTCCTCCAAAAGCTCCTTCTGAGATTTCTCCAGGAGTTTTTTTTCTACGGTTTTTCTAAAAGTTTATCCATGGTTTCCTTTAGGAGTTCTTTTAAGGTTTTTTTTCCTCTCTTCCACCAGCAGTTTCTTTAGACATCTCTACAGGGATTTTAACCAGAATTTCTTTTGAGATTCCATCAGAACTTCTTTCTGTGTTTCCTAAAAAAGTTCCTTTCGGGATTCCTCCAGGAGTTCCTTCTTGGCTTCCTTCAGGAATACAATCAGATATACATTCCACGATCTCGCCCAGACAACCAGTCATCGTATAAGGTGTTGCATAAGATGATAAAGTGGAGGCCTTATGCGTGCATGCCTCCATTTAGGCGCATGTAAAATGTACGCATATCGCCTCCACTTTAACATCTTATGCAACATCTTATACGATGACTGGTTGTCTGGGCGGTAGGTTACCCCTCCGGTATTCATTCAAAACCCTCCCAGGAGTTACTTCTGTGATTCCTCCAGGTGTTCCTTCCTGGATTCTTCTGGGATTCCTCGAGGTCTTCCTTCTAGAATTTATCCAAGATTTGTTTTGCCGGGATTCCTTCAGTAACTTTTTCCAGCAGCCCTCTATTCACTCCATCCAGGATTCCTCCAGGATATCTTAGAATTCTGCAAGGAATCCCTTTGCGGATTCCTCCCATAGTCGCTTCTGGAATTCCTCCAGGATTTTCTTTCTTGGATTGCACTAGGAGTTATATCCAGATAATCTTTTGTGATTCCCCATAAGTTATTTTCGGGATTGCTTCAGAAATTCCTTACGGAGTTCTTTCAATAATTTCTTCCGTGCTTTCTTCAGAAATTAAACCAGGAGTTCCTTCTGACAATCTAGAAATATCTCCATCTCAGATTCTTCCAGAAGTTTATTCAAGGTTTCTCCGAAAGCGTCTTCTAAATTACTCCAGGTATTCCTCACGGAATTTCTTTTGCAATTTCTCTATTTCCTTTCATGATTGTTTCAGGAGTTCCTTCTGAAATTCTTCTGGAAGTTCCTTCAAGGATTCCTTTTGAGATTCCTCCAGATCCTTTTGAAATGTTTTCAGAAGTTTTTTTTTCTGGGATTCCCAGTAGGAATTCCTGTGGAAATGTTATCCTTCTCCTGTTTGGGAAACCTATGAAGAACACAATGAGATATTCCTTACAAAGTTGCTAAAGGAGTTCCTTAAAAAAATGTTGGATGAATTCTTCGAGGAAGTCCTGTAGAAACTATATAAGGAACTCCTGGAATCTTGCCGTAATGCCAAAAGCTTAGAAAAATTTTCCTTTGTAACCTTAGCGGCGTGCAGTGCCCTCTATGTCAAGCAGCAAACTATTGGTCTTGAGAAGCATTTCAGCGAAATTGATTTTTGTCTGCAAACACAATACATATATTATTCTTTACGCAGGATTTCAAAAACCACTTTCTCAGATACAGTTGTTGCGTCCGATAGCTGCATGTGTAATGAAAAAAAGCCGGCATTTATTTCCATTATTTGTTATTTACAATAATGTGAATGAAAAAAAAAATGCATTTTTTTATTTACTGGATAATAATACTTAATGCAAGTAAAAAGATTATTAATTATGAAATATTTTTTCTACAGGCCTAGTAAAAAGCTACGTAGCATATCACAAACCCCTACCCCCTATCGTCACACTTCGTCACAAAATCACAAACACCCCCCTCCCCCCAAAAAGCTACGTCATTTATGAACGACCCCTTAAGAGTAAGGGATTACGGGGATTTTAAAGGCGTTCAATGGGGTTATGTAGGCTTACGGAGGTTCAGGGGTATTTCGATGTATTCCAGGAGCATTTCAAGGGGTTTCAAGGATTTTTTTTCCGGAGGAGTAGATTACGGGGGGGCTGCAAAACGGTGAGTCGATAAGGAGAGCGTCCAACATAGCTCTGGTCCTCACAAGTTCCTACCTCATGCTTCCACGGGTCAAACGATGACAAAGACCGCCAGCTAAGAGTTGTGTGCTTAGCTGGTAGTGCAGCCTGGGCACTGTTGTCCTTCTGACTTTAGCTAGATTGAGGAGGTACGATCCGAGCGTCTGTTCACCAAGGAGGTGCGGCTCAAACAGCGTCTGTTCTGGCATCCAGCGGCTGAGTATGAAATGCTGTATTGCGTCAGCTATACCTAAGAAGGCAGCCCCTTCAACACAATGTAGGCAGCGCGGCCCCGGTAAGGTAGCCTGCTGAAAACCTTCAAACACCCAGAAAAGCAATAGTAGAGTAAACGGATTGATTCAACGGCAACAGACCCGGCAACGAATAAAGGACAACGATTGGAAAGTCGGATCTTGGAACGTGAGAACTTTGAATGAACCCGCACGTGTTGGGCTCCTGGCTCGTGAACTGCGGAATGTCGGCGTTAATGTGGCCGCTATCCAGGAGATACGCTGGCCCAAAACTGGAGAACGCGAATTCCGAGCGGTGGATCCCATCGCCAACACTTCATTCAAGTATTACATCTACAGCGGCGGCGATAAGGCAGAACGCGGAGTTGACTTTATAGTGATCGGGAAGCAGATGAAGCGAGTTATTCGGTGGAAGCCGATAAGCGACCGAATCTGTGTGTTGAGGATGAAGGGCAAGTTCTTCAACTACAGCCTGATCAGCATCTATGCGCCAACGAACGACAAACCCGATGACATGAAGGATGAGTTCTATGAGAGCCTTGATAAGGCCTACGGAGAGTGCCCAAAACAAGATGTCAAAATAGTCATCGGAGATGCAAATGCGCAGATCGGCAGAGAAAGTTTCTTTCGGCCTGTCATTGAAACGGAAAGCCTTCATTCTATTACCAACGATAATGGTCTGCGCCTTGCGACATTCGCTACTGCTAGAGGGATGGCAATCAGCAGTACCTACTTCGCACGTAAGAATATCCGAAAACACACCTGGCGACACCCGAGTGGTGACACTTGCTCCCAGATAGACCACGTGCTGGTCGACGGGCGACATTTCTCGGACGTCATAGATGTGAGGTCCTACAGAGGCCCGAACATCGACTCGGATCATTATCTTGTAGCCGCTAAAATTCGGGCGCGATTATCCAGCGTCACGAGTTCAAGAAACAACAGGACGATGCGTTTCAATATCCAGCGCTTGTCAGCCGAAGGGGTTGCTGCACAGTACCATCAGAAGCTAGACGAGAGGATAGGAGAGACCAACGGATCTGGAGATGTCAACAGCTTGTGGAGAAGTATCCACGAAGCAGTGACAACAACAGCGCAAGAGGTGATTGGTATCGCTCAGCGACGCCAACGTAATGGTTGGTTTGACGAGGACTGCAAACGAGCGATGAACGAAAAGAATGCCGCCAGAAGTCGAATGCTAGTGGCCGGTACCCGGCAGAACAGAGAGCGGTACAGGGTTGCAAGAGCAGAAGAGAAACGAATCCACCGCAGGAAAAAACGGCAACACGAAGAGAGTGTTATTGCTGAAGCGCAGGAAAGTATGGACAGGAACGATATGCGGAGATTATATGCAACTGTCAATGGCGCGCGGCACAAGACTGCGCCAGTGCCCGCCATGTGCAATGACCGGGAAGGAAATTTGCTGACAGACAAAACAATGGTGGCAGCCAGGTGGAAGGAGCACTTCGAAGATTTGTTGAATGGTAGCAGCGAAGGAGCACCCAGGAACAGGATTAACATAATGGATGACAGTCAAGCAGTGGAACCACCAACACTGGATGAGGTTAAAAAGGCCCTTAAGGAGCTGAAAAACAGCAAGGCTGCTGGAAAGGACGAGATCCCGGTCGAACTTCTTAAGCACGGAAGCGAGCAGCCACATCAATCAATCCATCAGATTATTATAAAGATTTGGGAGGATGAAGAATTGCCCACTAGTTGGTTGGATGGCCTCATATGCCCAATCTACAAGAAAAGGCACAGACTGGAGTGTGCCAATTACAGAGGGATTACCCTTTTAAATTCGGCGTATAAGATACTGTCGCATGTCCTGTTCAACAGACTGCGACCTCTTGAGGAGTCCTTCGTCGGCGAATACCAGGCTGGGCCGTGAGGGCCGATCAACGATGGATCAAATGTTTACCCTGCGGATGATCCTAGATAAATTTCGGAAATATAACTTGCGGACTCACCATCTGTTCATTGATTTTAAAGCAGCGTACGATTCAGTGAAAAGAAATGAGCTTTGGCAGATAATGTCAGAACATGGTTTTCCGGCGAAACTAATTAGGCTGATACGCGCAACGCTGGATGGATCAAAATCAAGTATTCGGATCGCGGACGAAGTGTCTACGTCGTTTGTGACCTTGGATGGATTGAAGCAGGGGGATGCTCTTTCAAATTTATTGTTCAACATTGCACTCGAAGCAGCGATTAGGAGGTCAGGCGTGCAGAGAAATGGCTCTATCATCACATGATCGCACATGCTCCTCGGTTTTGCGGACGATATTGATCTCATCGGCATCGATCGTAGGGCAGTGGAGGAAGCTTATGCTCCTCTGAAGAGAGAGACAGCGAGGATAGGCTTGACGATTAACTCTACCAAGACGAAGTACATGATAGCGGGTAGAGACAGAAGCAGGCCTAGTGGTGTTATTGCTGAGGTAGTGATTGATGGGGAAGTGTTTGCAGTTGTTGAAGAATTTGTTTATCTTGGAACACTTGTGACATGTGACAATGACGTTTCCCGTGAAGTGAAAAGGCGTATTGCAGCTGCGAATAGGGCCTCTTACGGATTGCGTAGCCAGCTTAGGTCCCGTAACTTGCAAACGCAAACAAAATTCGCTCTGTATAAGACGCTGATTCTTCCGGTTGCCCTCTACGGTCACGAAGCGTGGGCGTTAAAGGAGGTAGACCGAAAAGCTTTTGGAGTTTTTGAGCGCAAAGTGCTGCGGACAATTCTCGGTGGGAAACAAGAAAATGGACTGTGGCGCAGACGCATAAATCACGAGTTGTACCAAGTGTACGAAGATGCGAATATTGTCAAACGTATAAAATACGGCAGACTTCAGTGGGCTGGACACGTAGTGCGAATGTCGGAGAAAGAATAGCGAAAACAATATTCAGCAGAGAACCCGGTAGAGGTAGGCGACTTCGTGGGCGGCCGCGAACTCGCTGGCTGCACGCGGTTGAAGAAGATCTACGATCCCTACACGTTCGGGGAAACTGGAGGAACATCGCCCAAGACCGACGAAGATGGTGCTCTACTATACACTCGGCATTGGAGTAAAGTTACTTTGTAGCCAACAAGGTATCAAGGTAGGTAAATTACGGGGATTTCAGGCGCGTTTCAATAGTACGAAATTCCGTGAAACACTCTGAAACGCCCTGAGGTCCCTTGAAACGCTTGTTAGATCACTACGTACCCCCTGAGACCCTCGGAAACGCACGTGGGACCCCTTATTACCCCTGAAACTTCCTGTCTCCTTCTGAAAAACCTCTGAGATTCGCTGAGACGCTCCTAAGACCCCTGGAACGCCTTACTTTCCGGTCAGACTTAGGCCTGAGCGTCGTCTGCTGTACGCAGGAGTTGTCTCGGTCAACTCGGTCTAAGACTGTGCATCTCCATGCACGCACTCTGCGAAGGGTGCACAGTAATATGGGACAAACATGGAATTCCCGTTCCAATCGACTTTTTTGATTCCATTTGGGTCTTATGTGAACTGTGCAAAATTTCAGCGCCATCAGTGAAACTATAATTTGGCGCAAGCGATTCATAGTTTGCATAGGATTTACTATGGGAAAAGTTACACTTTCAGATATAAAATCGCAGAGGTCGCCCCTTGTTTCCTTAATTCAAATCGATCAACGTTTCCTGTAGAAAAATCATTTATGAAACTTTCCTTCAAAGGCCGCAAAACACTTGGATGCTTGTGAAATAAGTTATTGATTTATTACCGATTAGTGATCCAACGAACGGCTTTTTGTTTTGTTTTACTAGCAGCACTGTAGCTGCTGCCTTGGCTGCTGCTGCTTCTGGGGGTGGTGATGAGGGATACCATATATACAGATTTATCAGTATTATATAGATTTTTGAGCTTCCATACAGATTTTGTTTTATCTATATGGAATACAGATTTTTGAGCTAGAGAGGCCATTTTATTGTTGTATGGGATACAGATTTTTCTTCCATATTTTGTATTGGATATAGATTTCTGAAAAAAGTCATACAGATATTTCAAAAAATCATCTGGCATCCCTGGTTGGGATGCCTCCCGCCACCCCATGCAACAACGGCAGCAGCAGTGCTGCTGATAAAACAAAGCAAAAAGCCGTTCGTTGAATCACTAATCGATAATGAATCAATATTTTTTTTCCATAAGCATTTAATTACAGGGTGTTCAATAAGTTCGGATACACCATATAACTTGAATTAATTTCACATCTGTAATTCAAATTTTCAAAGTAAATGTATTTATTGAAAGGTCATATAACACTGATCAAATATAGCATATGGTTTTGAATAAAATCTTTTTCTACTTTTTTTTATAAGCCTTAGATGTATCTAAAGTTTGTTAGTTCCGGCACGCTGGAATAATTTTCGATAAGTTGCTCAAGCTACAGAAGTCTAAAACGTTGACTTTTGAGTTTACATCTCACTATACTAAATTAGAATAACTAAATTAATAGACAAAAGCTTTACACTGCTATTTCAGTGATGATATGGTGATAAATTTGCAAGTTTAGTCAAAATGTGCTTAAATCTATGAAAAAGGCATAAATACATTATATAAAGCTAATTTTGGTTAAAATTTGCCACAATAGGGATATAATCAAGTTTTGGAAAAGGTTATGATAGATTAAACTGAGATATAACGCAGCCTTGCTTTTTGACAAAACGAAAATCATTAAAACAGGTACAGCGGCAATTTCAGCAATTTTAAAGATCAAAATAAAATGAGTCCGTACTTCACCCAATCTGAATTTTATAGATTATTTCGTATGGCCATAGTTGCTACCACTAATGCTGAGGACAACGACCTAATTTGATTTAACTTAACACCATTACACAATAAAAACTAGACGAAATGCTAATGACAGACGTGCGTGCCGGCTGAAAGGATCTTGAGACACATTTGCAATTATTACAAAAGGATAAACGACAGTTTGTTTCAAAACATATACTGTATTTGATCAGTATTATGTGAGCTTTCAATTAATACATTCACTTTGAAAATCTGAATTACAGATGGGAAATAAATTCAATTTTACTGTGTATCCGAACTTATTGAACACCGTGTATTTTGCAGTCTTCGAAGGAAACTTTCATAAATGATTTTTCTACAAGAAGCGTTGATCGATTTGAATTAAGGAGACAAAGGGCGACCTCTGGGATTTTTTATTTGAAAATGTAACTTTTCCCATAGTAAATCCTATGCAAACTTTGAATCGCTTGCGCTAAATTATAGTTTCACCGATTGCGCTAAAACTTTGTACAGTTCATATGGGACCTAAATGGGATCCAAAAAGTCGATGGGGATATAAATTATTTTTTTCCATACAAGCGTGTCCCATGCTAGTGCACAGATCGTCCTCCACTTGATCGATCCATCTCACTCGCTGCGCATCACGTTGGTCTTATTGTGCTCTTGAACCATTTTCACCGGTTTGTTAGCCAACATCTTGGTGACGTGTCCCGCCCACCATAGGCACCCGTACTCGGGTAGACGTGAATATCATAATCATATCTTAAAACGTTTAAATTTTGATGTCATATCATAATGTGATATTGATGAGATATGCAAAAAGTTGCCAAATATCTTCTCAATAACTCATCTGATTTCAAAATAAGTACTTAATTTGATCTTTGGAAAGCCTAATGCAACCCGCTGTAAGAATGTCGAAATTTCCCAACATTGCGCATAAAAACTATTTTAAGTCTTCAACTTTGATTATGCGCCGTCCCCAAATAACGTAACGCTTCAGGAGATAGGGGTTTAATAAATTACGTAACGCTTCAGGGGAATAGGGAATACAACCTAGCGTTACGATCCATACAAAAAAGTTGGAGTTAGCATACAAAAAACCCTCATGGAGGCCACCAGATCCTAATAATCCAACCACCGAGTTCAAAAATGTCGAACTTAGCGTTACATAATTAATAGATGTTCCCTTATCTGAGTTATCAAAACAAAAATGCATACAATCGATATTTGCTTTTCAGGCACAAAAGTATATACTGAATTATCTGATAGATTACTAAATCCCAGTTTATAATTATTTTATTTCACTGTTAGTAAACCAGCACAGGCTTTCCAATTGAGTCCGATGACAACATGAGCTCCATGAGCTAGACCTCGATGTCGAGCTAGCATTTGTGGTACGAATCCAATAAATGAATCACCGGACAATTCGGGAACTTTATCGGCCCGCTAAGCAAAATACGTCCATTTCAAAAAACGGACCGTTGATTCTAGATTCAACAAAATATACCGCTGCAGACGACCAGCTTTTTGGGTTTCAACCAACAAATTGCGTAGCGATTCTGCCTCGGGTATAGGAACAGACGACAGTCGTGACGACTACGATCTTCTAAAATAATGTTTCCAGAGCTTTTCTGGGCGACAGTTCACAATTGAGCACGTTCAGTGAAGTACATACTAGATTTTTAGCTGGTTTTTATGGCTAGAAGGTAAATTCTCCGTTTCTGCAACGAAATTATGCAAAAAGCGTGGGTATTATGATTCCTTGCCTTATTTAATGCTGTTTGAACAAAATTTTGGAAAACTTTGTTGCAAAAAATGGAGAAATGGAGAAAACAATAACACAGTTACTCAAACACCATTGAATTAGGCAAGAAATTATAATAGCCAAGCTTTTTGCGTCATTTCATTGCAGAAATTGAGAATTTACCTTCTCACCATACAAAAAATCAGCTCATTATTACAATCTAGTTCTTCACTGATTACGTCCTATTGGTGGAAATTCGTCCTGTTTTAGGCGCAAAATAAACCAAACATGTTTCTACACAAGTCGTTTTTAAAATTTGGATCACTAGCTTTGTTAACATTTCAAAGAATATGCATAAAATGTGAAATCATCCATAGAAAAGTACTCTCTTAGTTAAGGAAAATATGCAATTCCTAATTGAGCCTTAATTCATTTTTATGTTCCATACTTATGCTTGAGTTTGCAACTTTTGGGTGGAAACTGTATTAATATTCTGCAATAGAACATTTATCATTTGAAAATCTTAAAAATACTGCTTAAGATCAAAATTAGCTCTTCACATTTCCATCTGCAACATCCAGAAATTGAAAGATCTGAAAATTACTTCTCAAGATCAAAATCAGTTCTTTCACACATTCATCTAAAACATCCGAGAATTGTAAGATCTGTAAACTACTATTCAAGATCATAATTAGTTCTTTCACACACTCATCTACAACATGGCGGGACCAAACCAACACAACTACCATGACTCGCAAACACCTTGGAAAACGTAGAACTTGATGCTCTTGTTACCTCCTATTTTCAGATGTGAGTCGTAGTGCAGTGGTAATGTCACTGCTCATAAAACACAAGGTCATAAGTTCGATTCTGGTCGCGGCCATTTTTTTTTACTCTAATCCATCTGTCAGATCATTTTATGATATTGCTTCGATGTACTACAGCCCAAATCTCCCCAGATATTACCCAGGTAACCACTAAGCATTTGAATAAGCCGTGTATCAGCCCGTATTACGCATTTAAACTGCTTGCTGCCCTACATAAGCAGTTCGAATGCATAGCTGCCTTGAGCTAGCATAAGCTGTGCTGCTCAAAAGCTTTCGGCTGTTAATTAGCATTTCAACTGCTTGAAGTGGTTTCACTTGGGAGCATACAGAATGCTTTTCAACTGCTCTTTGAATGCAAGGAGCAAAAGGTTGGGAGATATGTTACGCATTTGGCAACACATTTTGTCTCTCTCTTACAGAGCCTATGCTTCTGTTTACAAATTTGTGCATCTTATTTGTTTCTTCATTTTCCCCTTCTCATCCAAAAGCACCAAAGAAAACATCACTGCAGCTGGATTGGATTGATGAAGTTCAAAAAACACCAATTATTTATCATTTCGTCGGAAAATATGTGCCGAATAGGTAGATGCTTTGGTGGATCATAGGATTGTTTGAAAAAGGGAAGAAACAATCATATTCCACAGATATTTAAAAGAAGGGATCGTAATGATCTACCACAATGAAATATCTCAATGAAAACAAGTTTTGGATGTTGAATCTGAAGCTGTTATCGAATCATTCTTTATATTGACGATTAAATCAACGCACGCCATCGGGACAACTTTAGCATCGTGGATCAGGAGCAACAGAATCCGAAGCAGATATGATTAATCAATCTCCGGATCGTTAGTTCAAACCTACATCACTACAATAATCAGCAAAAAAGTACCACCTAGCGCCGGCTGGAATATGGAAGGACGATGAAGCGGGGAAGCAGGCTGAGAGAACGAGAAGCAGACGTCAATCTATTTTTGTTTTTTTTTTGCTCGACGAGGCGTTACGCTTCTTTGACATTTCGTCACGACGTTCCTGAAGGGATAGCACTAAGACAGCCCGTTATTTTGCCAAAACCTGCTGTGAGGTAGCACTACAGGCGCATATACGGCTAATTAGCATTAAACGCCTTGTCGTAAAGGCTACTATAATGCTGAAGGAATGCTATTTTAAATGCTTACTGGTTACTTGGGTAGTCTGATCTTATAATATCAAAATGAGATATTATTTTGTTCTTCCCCATACTAATTTTTGATCTTATTTTTGATCTTTTATCTCTTATGTCAAACAAACCAATAGCTTATTATGATCTTGAGTACTTCACTGAGGAATATCAAATGATGATATTGTTCTGATTTTTACTTCTACTCGGGTAGTGTTGGCGATGGTTGGTTCTCTTAACACATGATGCAGTACGTTATTAATTTGTTTTCTCCACGTTCCGTCTTCCATCTGCATTCTGTCGTAGATGGTAGATTCCCTGGAACTCCTCTAAGATCCCCTGAGACTACCTGCAACGCCCCGGTGATCGCTTGGAACGCTTCTGAGACTTCCAGGTACCCCCTGGTAGATCTCCTGAAACGCCCCTTAGACCCCCCTGAAATGCCCTTCAGATCCCCTGGAGCTCCCTGAAGCTTCCTCAAATGCCCCGGAGACCTCACGTACCCCCTTGGGATCTTCTTGTAACGCCCCTGAGATCTTCTGGTACTCCAGAAGAACACCTTCTGAAAGTTCCCGGGAACTGCATGAAACCCATTGAAGCGGTGTTGCAAAAATCATCCCATTCGTTTGAACAGTAACGAACATATACTTTCAATCAACAAGAACATTCTTCGAATGAGAAGCGATGCCTTCCCGGGTAGAGGAAAAGAGCTAAATAATAGCACATTTTGATATGCAGATCAAAAAGTGATATTGGTTTGATTGATATAAGAGATAAAAGATCTAAAAATAATATCACAAATTTACTCCTGGAACATCATCATCATATCATATTTAGATTTTGTAAGATCTAACCAATAGCAGCGAGCTATTCGTTTGATCTTGAAATATCAAATTTTGATATTGTTCAGATGTTCCAGGAACATTTTTTAGATATTATTTTCAGATCTTTTAACTCTTATATCAATTAAACCAATATCACGTTTTGATCGTCAGTATTTTACCTCTACCCGGGTTGTCATTTGAAGAGCATTTATTGTCAATGAAGAGTACTGTCACACTTTTCTAGACAAACACCTCCTCCCCCAAATGTTAGACGTAATTTATGAACGTTCCCTTATGGCCGAGATCACCATCATATCTTAATACGCCATATCACAGTACGAAAAATGTTCCTCTGTGGTTGTGAAATACGATGTTTCGTATGCATAAAACCCACGCACACATTTGCTTGCAACTTCGCAAGGACGAAGACAACTGTTTGTTTATAATTTACCGACGGGAAAAAGCAATATATTTCAATAATTGAACAGCTGATGCTGTATTCTGCAGCAGTGATATCAAACTTTGATGTGTCACCGAGCTTTGTAGGGTGTGTAAATTAAAGGTCAGCTCAATAAGTAAATCTGGTAAAATGAAAATTGAACGGTGATGAAGAACGATTCGGCTAGCTGCTACTTTGGTGCGATTGCCTACGGCATCAGGTATCAGTAGGTCGGCTCCTGAGGCACGTTTTCCTCCGTTTGGGAAATTTGTGCCTTTGGCATACGTAAAACGAGAAAAATGTGAAATCTCATGTGAAGCGAAATTCAGTGATTTTCAGTGCTATTGAAGCTAGTTATTGACAGTCTGTATCTTTTTGCTTTCAACAAGTCTTTGGCAAATGGAAATTTGAATGTTTTTAATCATTGGCTATTTACCTATGACGGGAAAAAAAGCGCATATCACTATCAATTGGTGTATTTATTATTAACATTATTCTGTTTTCATTTTTGATGTTTTAACCGTTAAAACGACCAAAACGACAACAGCCTGAGTTATCAAAATTTGCAATATCACAACATCAAAATTTGTTTTCAATATTCTTTCAGACTTTGCTCCGGATACCAGTGGATACATATTTCTGTTTATCTTGCCCCATTCTATAGAAATCATGAATATTGAAACGTCGCACGGCTTGTTTTGGTTGCGATCCAGAAATGTTCATGATGACGCCCCCGTTGAACCTGTGGTAGATGTTCCGAAGTG
This sequence comes from Aedes albopictus, assembly GCF_035046485.1. Taxonomy (NCBI): domain Eukaryota; kingdom Metazoa; phylum Arthropoda; class Insecta; order Diptera; family Culicidae; genus Aedes; species Aedes albopictus. The sequence continues at coordinate 94,527,158 of NC_085137.1, read as the reverse complement.
GCCATATTAGTTGATACAGACTTCAGTCTATCGTTTCTGACTCAGTCATTCAAAATAATGAAGATGACGTGATATGTCTCACGGCTTATTTAGGTTGAAAGAAGTGTCCCCAATAAGGCCCCGCGGAACCTGTCACGGTGTTCCGGATGATTAAACTTATTCAAATCTGGTTATCACAGTTGTGTTTCACTGTTCGCAACAAGAATTTCGCTGAAAATCGATGGTTCATACACAATAACACACGTAATAATCAGTTACAGTCATTTTGGCAACCCCCTGACCCCAGCACAATCCGGAGATTACATCTATTCTACCTTCCTTTTGCATCACGTTGGCAGCAGCTCGCTGACGTAGTGTACGGTTTGCATAAAAATGATCCTAATGCCAAAGGAGGATTAAATATAAATATTAAAGCTACATGATTCGAGTAAATCATTTTTTGGTTACCCTAAATACTTCACCATCCCATCCTTGGCGCCAAAGTTCACATGACGAGCAAGCATAACTCGGACCTAGTTAGATAATGTATGAAATGGATGCAGAAGTCAACGCCCTTGCGAAGCGATTGTTCTCACAGATTCAGAAACAGAAAAAAAATGTCTAAAGTTGTCTCTGTTCGCATGTGAACTGACTTCTAACCCCCATTTGCGACCATTTCAAACCATTACCTCTCGGTCTAGCGTTATTGGACCGAAAAGGGAACATCAGATGGGCAGACGAAGGATATTACCGAGCTCACATCAAAGCCAAACGTGGGCCCTTGACAGGATATTGAAGCTCTCGACAAGCGTACCCAGTTACATATCTATGGTTGAAAGTAGGAAAGAATGCCCAAGAATTGCCGAACTGCTCGAGTGGCAGCCGGTGTAAATCTCGGACCCAGCAGCAGGCCAGCAGCTGTCGCAACCAAATTGAGTTTCCGTTTTCTTTTGCGTTTTGTCCGACTGAGTGGACTGATGTGGGCAAAATTCCACCACCACCACCGCACCGATGCGATCCGATAGATGGGCGCTGCAGAAGATGGCTTCCTCCCGCCATCTGACCATCTGACAAGAGACTGGGATGTGTGAAGATGTGCGAATGACATCTGATTTCGATCCGATGTGGGTAGAAAAGGTTCACCGGCAGCGGCAAAGGGTTTAACCTCGAACAGAAGTTTGTAGGAGTTGTTTTTTTTTTTTTGAGTGGTGAGAAGAGTTGAGCCTTTCTTGAAGATAAATGTTTAACGAAGGGGCTGAAAATGATATGCTAACATATTTTATCAGATATTCTTTGGTGTGGGCCCATAACATGAGCATCAGCTTCCTCACCCTTGTTGGGTCGAATCATAGCTCACCCTAAAAGTTAGCGGCAGTTAATCTTTCGGTTTGTTTGAAGTTTGATCGAGAATTTGTTTCGTTTGTAAGGTTAGTCTAGTTTCATAACATGTTCATTTCTGACGTTGAATCCCAACTGGGATAAAGACTGTTCTTACACAGAATTCCCTTAGCTATTCCATTAGCATTTCCACAGATATTAACAGGGAGATATCTCTGCCATAAGGGTAATTTTTTGTTTCCATATATCTGGTTCAAAGATATTGCTAAGTGTGGAATATTTTCAATTTGAATCATTTTGTAGGCTTCCCCTACTTCTCAATATTTTCGTACATCTAGAAATTCAAGATGAACATAATGATCCTAAACGACCAAGTCATGCCCGTCAAATTAAAAAAGGACCCGCTCGGAGTTAAACAAACCCACTAATCACGTCCACCAGTGACCTCGACCAGCACATAATCGTTTAATCACACAGCCATCTCGCCGTTTTTTTTTTCACGACCCTCCAGCCCTGAATGATTGATGAGTTCCACTTCCTTTGGATGTTTCCTTCAAGGTCATTGTGTAGTCACCGCGTACAACGGCAACATTTAATTACCATGCACACCACGTCAATTCGCTTTACATTTCTGCGTCCGCGGTGAACGTGGATCTGACTTTTGACTTTACCGTGGGTCAACCGACGATTCGATGTGGGCTTACAATACAAGCGAAGCTCCTCCGCGTTTTCCCCAACTGTGTCACGTCATCTAGATTCTAGAAATTTAACGCTCCGCAAACGATTTGCCTGCCGGCGGCGGTTGTCTTGCTTGTGCGATGTGGGTGGAAATTTCGAGTGCACAGAGTGGATTTGGAATACATGGACAGGTTTGTCGTTTTTGTTTGGAATCACAAAATACACAATGAGTTGTCTGTCTTAACCGGAATTCTATTTTTTTTTTCAGAAACGATGAGATAGAACAATACTATAGACGACAACTTAACTTTGTTGAATCATATTGTAGACTACGCTTGTTAGGTTGAGGCGAGCGAAATGTTTTCAAGATTTTAGGGAAACGAAAATACAAGAGAAAAAAGCGTGGTGAAGGTTCCACAACGGTTGCTTGAACAGGAACATTTCTCCAGGGAATCCTCTACAGATTCTTTCAGGGACTTCTTTCGCAGTTTCTCAAGAAACTTCATTCAAAATTTATCTTGAAACCGGCTCATGGGATCCGTCAAAAATTTCTTCCGAAATTCCTCCAAGAATTCCTCAAGGGATTCTATATGACATTCCTACAAGGATTGCTATACTGCCGTGTGCAGCATAGTTGTCCCATGTTCTATGGGAACCCCTATTAACATGGGACAACTATGCTGCACACGGCAGTATAGCTCATGCTTTTACTGTTTCATGTATTTCTTCAAACACTTCTAAGGGAATTCCTCCAGAAAAAATTCCAGAAGTTTTTTTTCGGTATTTCTAAAAAAATTCTTCTAGAAATTTCTAAAAAAAATTGCTAGTAACTTCTACAGGAGTTTTCCTCCAAATGTTTTTTAAGAAGATGCAATTTCAGGAGATATTTTTTATTCACAAAGATTCGGAGATTCCTCAAGGGGTTTCCTTTAGAAATCCAGATAGTTTTCTTGTAACTTTTTCAGAAGTTCACTTGATTTTCTCCAGAGGTTCATTCAGATATAATCTATTTATTCTGGTGTTTTCTCGGGCATTTATTTAAAAATACCTCCAGAAAATTCTAGAGCGATTGTTCTGAAAGTACCTCCAGGGGTTTCTCCATTAGGTTCAAATATTTGACAATACTTCAAATTTATTGAGACCTTCCTTAAGGGATTCGTTCAGTTTTTTTTCCAAAGATTAGCATTTTCAAGGAATTTTTCAATATTTTTTCCTACAGATACATGCCGAGCGTTCTTCAGTTCTTCCAGGTATTATTTTAAAGACTCCATTGGAAGTTATTTTTTCTTTCTTCAGTAATTATCGAAGAAAAATCCACTTTTTTGTTTATGTGTGATTTTCTTCAGAAATTTTGTGTATAAATTCCTTCAAAAATTGTACAAAAAAATACTCTGGGAATTGCCATCCAAAGGTACATATACAGGGGATAGTCAAAATAGTTGGAACAGGTAAAATTTTCGCTATTCAAAAAATGTTCAACTAGCTACAGTGTATCAAACAATTGTCCGTACAGCAATTTTTTGGTCAAAATAATTTTGCATTCAATTGATCATAACTTTTTTATACATCGATCAAATACGCTGAAATTTTGGTCAATCATGCATCACATATCAAAGCTCTATTATTAAATTTTTTATCAAAATCGAATAAGTTTTCTGAAAGTTATAGAACTTCTTGTTAAACTTATAATATTTTTGAACACATTTTTAAAACATTATATCTTAATATGTACTCGATGAAATTTTTTCATTCTTTTCTGTTATACAGCTTATACTTAAAGCTTTCATATGCAGCTTCGTTTGAAGTTTTATATTCACTGCAAAAAATATGTTAAATCTATATGTGTTCAGAGTGTCATTTGGAAATTTATCATATTTTGATCAATAAAAGTGCCAAGTGTTTTCAACGTTTTTAAACTCTCTTAATGTAATATTTTTATACAGGACCTACAAAACTACGTATGAATAGTAGGTCCTATGTATTTTTCGTTCAGTTAATGCACTTTTATTGGTGGCAAACGTTTGGCAGATTATATGTGCAAAATATGGTAAATTTTTAAACATCGTCAACTACCTAAGCACATTTTTCATATGTTTTGTAGTGAATATAAAACCTCAAAAGTAGCTGCATATGAAAGCCTTAGGTATCAGCTGTAACACAAAAAAATGAAAAAGTTTCATCGAGTACATACTGAGATATAATGCTTTAAAAATGTGTCAAAAAATCTTATAAGTTTTTCTAAAAATTAAACAACTTTCAGAAAACTTATTCGATCTCGCTCAAAATTATACCAATAGAGTTTTAATATATGGTTCATGATTGGTCAAATTTCAGCGTTTTTGATTAACGTATAAAAAAGTTATGAACATTTGAATGATTTTTGGCAAAAAAATTTCTGTACGGACAATTGTTTGATACACTGTATAACTTTTCGAATAGGGCATCAAATATTCTCAAATCTTTACTGTAAGTTAATCAGTTGTGTATCAGTGGGTCAAATTTGGAAAAAGTTCAAGCTATTCTGCACGAAGATAATGAGATTCAAAAGAGGTAAATTATCCGATAGGCAACTCTGAGCTGTTATAAATCCAGATTCAATGAACCGAATGCATTGAAATTTTGATTATTAATGACTAATATAATTCATTTTAAATATCCTTCGACTGAATTTGAAATTATCAATAAGAAAAAAAGTTATAGCGATTTCATTTATTCTATTTTTTTTTCAGTAAATTTATCTATTTTTCATATGGATTCCATTACTTTTTCAATTTAATGTCGGCCATTTGATTGCTCTCTTCCGAAACAGAAATATATTCAAATCAATTAGAAATAATTTAAATGAACTAAAATTACCATCTCAAATTTTTAAACGATGAAGACGTTTTGGATAAATTAGTGTGATATTAGAACAATAATATATTCGTTATAATTTTCTCTCGTGTAAAGAATTTTAGGTTTAGTCAGAAGTTTTTAATAGCTCATTCTATTAGACATAAATGATCCAAATTTCATTGCATTCGGTTTGTTGAATCCAGAGATATAAAAAACTTAACAAAGTTAACTATAGGATTATTATACCTTTTGGGCATGTGCATTAGGCCGTCCCTTATTTTGCAAAAATTGGAAATGTTCTAAGTTCGTTAGTGGAAAATGATCGTTTTAGCTAAGAAATGATCGTGTCAAAATTTGAAGTCCGTATCTCAAGGCTAAGTGGTCCCTCAAGGGGCCTAATGTTGTCAAAAATTGTATGGGACCAAAATAAATGAAATTTTTTTCAACAAAATAAATACGCTATTCTACTAAAACCGGTGATTTTAGGACCCTAAAGGGCCAAAAATGTACTTAGATTTGCGATATCTCTAGTCGTTTTTGAGTTATTGAGCAAAATAGGGTAAGTTTCCTTCGGAATCTAAAAAAAGGTCAAAAATGCTGATTTTTCTGTTGTTTTTTTGTCAATATCTTGGAAACGAGTAGAGATATCGCAAATCTAAGCACATTTTTGGCCCTTTAGGGTCCTAAAATTACCGGTTTTAGTGGAATAGCGTATTTGTTTTGTCGAAAAAAATTTCATCTTTTTTTGGTCCCATACAATTTTTGACAACTTTAGGTCCCTTGAGGGACCACTTAGCCTTGAGATACGGACTTCAAATTTTGACACGATCATTTTTTAGCTAAAACGATCATTTTCCACTAACGAACTTATAACATTTCTAAATTTTGCAAAATAAGGGACGGCCTAATGTCCATAAACTACGTAGACTCTGAGGGGGGGACGGGGGGGTCTGGTCAAAGTCTACTGTCTTTACAAATTTCGAAAATTTTGTATGGACGAAAGTCTACGAGGGGGAGGGGGGTCTGAGATTGCCAAAATTGAGTCTACGTAGTTTATGGACAGCGCCTTTCCTAGAATATTTATAACTTCGTGAAGCTCGATCTTTTTTTTTTTTTTAATTTTGACCACTGATACACAAATAGATGATGATCTCACAGTGGAAATTAGAGAATATTCGATGACCTATTCGAAAAGTTACAGCTAGTTGTACTTTTTTTTTGAAAAGTGAAAATTTTACCTGTCCTATTTATTTTGACTATTCCCTGTATCTGTGATATATGCATGAAATTTTTAAAAAGATTGCTTCAGAAAATCCTCTATTGACTTTTCCAGAAATTTGTCAATTATTTTCTCCTTGGAATAACTTGTATTACTGCTCCAGAAGTCTCTCTGAGAATGAAAAGAGTATTTCTGCTGGTATTCTCATACGTATTATTGTAGCCATTCGTAAAATAATTGCTTCAGTGATAACTTTACAAATTGTTTCAGGATTTGTCCAGAACTTCCCTAGAAAATTTTCGAAAATTTATTCAAATAGTTTCCAAAGGTATATCCAAGAATTTTTAAGGGGTACCTTGAAACGTTTCTCCAAGGATTTCTTGAATATTTAATAAAGGTTTTTTTAAATAATTCTACCGTCATTTTTGTGCATTTTCTGGAAGAGCGTCTTGAAAGTCCTGGAAGAATATAAAAAAAATCTGAAGAGATCTATGAAGACATCACAGGAGATAATTCTGATGGAACCGCAGGAACTATTTCTGAGAAATCCTTGAACGAATATCTGCACAACAACTAGTGAAGAATCGCCGAAAGTAATAATAGAAGAACTGTTTGAGGAATTGATGCAGAATTTTCTGGATTAATTTCTGAAGAAGTTCCTGAACACAATGTTTCGCGAAATTTTAATGGAATGCCTCGAGCCTTCTGATGAACCTAAATAACCTAAATTATTTTTTTTTTGAAATTCTCTGAAAAAAAGCAAATCTTGGTAAATTTTGAGACCTGATTCCTGGAGTAGTTTTTGCAGGAATCCGTGGACCAATTTCGGATGAAATCCATAAAAGATTATTTTCTGCTTCTCCTTGGAAAAATTTGTGGAGGAATTTTATGCAGAATCTTTTAAGAAATCACCAGGAAAAAAAACCCTGGAAGAATTTCGGAAGGATTCTTTGAAATAATTTCTGAACGAGTCTGTGGAATATTTTCTAAAGAATTCTTTGAAAAATAATTGCAGATGAATCTTCCATATTCTTAAAGAATTTTGCTGAAGGAATCTGTAGATAATTTCCTGAAACAATTCTCGTACAGATTTCTGAAACAAAAAAAACTTTTGGCAGAGTTTTTAAGGAAACCCATAGGAGTTTTTAGATCAATTTCTGGTAAATCTAAATGATAGCGAAATATTTTTTTGAAGATATTTTGAAGCAACCCATAGAAGCTTTTCTAAAGAATTTAAAAAATAAATCCATGGTAGATTTCCATAAAGAATTCTTGGAAGATATTTTTAAAAAATCCATGGAGCAATATCGGAAGGAATCCAGAGAAAATTCTATAAAAAACATCTTCAATTATTTCATTCGGCCCTAAATGAATGCTTATCTTTTGACAGTTACGCATATTTATAGATAAAATTATGGAGGGAACTCTTTGGAAAGTTTTGGAGAAATCTTTGGAAGACACTCTTAAAAAAATATGGGAAGTATAGTTTGCAACATTTGAATTAAAAATCAAAAGAAATGATCGAAAAAAAAAAACCATGGAAGAATTTCTGTAAATAATCCCAGAAGGATTTTCTAGAGGTATTTCTGGATGAATTCTTGGAGGAAACTTTAGTGGAATATCTAAAACAGTAAATGGAATGCTTTGTCAAGTGACGTCTGGAAGAATCTCTGAAAAAAAATCTCAGATGAGTTTTTGAATAAATCTCTGGAAAAAAAAAATCTTTTAGATACATCAGAGGTTTTAATACAGTACGTGGACCTGGGTTTGAAATATGTTCTGAAGGAATCACTATAAGAATTTTTGAAGGGATCGGTGGAAGACTTTAGAAACGAATCCACGAGGGATTTCTAAACAAATATATGTAGGATTGTTCAAAGAAATTCGTGTAGAAATAACTTAGGCAATCCATCGAGGTATTTCTAAAGAAATTCTTGGATGAATTATTGGAGGAATCGTTAGATCAACTTCTGAAGAAATCTCTGAAGGATTTGCTGAAAGAAGTACGTAGAGCAAATAAAAACAAAAACTAAAGAAGATAAAAAATACTTCGGAAAATATCAGAAACAACTTCTGAGAGAATACCTTAAAGAAACCCTGGAGAAAATTTCACATTGCGTCTTCACCAGGTTTTCTAGTAAAATTCCTGGAAATGTTTAGGAATCAATGGAAGATTTACTTGTGGATTAATTTGAGAATTTTCTGAAGGAATCATCGAAAGGTTGTCAAATAGCATCCATGAAGAAATTCACACAGAAATCAGTGCAAAGGGTCATTAGACTGTTTGTCATTATGACAAATATTTGCCAATGAAGCCCGACATTTATCCAAGGTTGCTATGATTCACGTTGTGTTGGTCATTTGTTAGGCTTGTTTGGCCATATATTTGTCATGTCTTATGGGACCTTAAGATTCTAAGAGGTTTCTAAAGGAATCCTTCGAGAATTTTGTGGAGGTATCCCTGAACTTTTTAAAAACTTATTCATAGAAGATTTTTTGATGATATCGCTGGTATGATTTCTAAATTAATTCCTTGAAGTTTTTCTGGAACAAAAACTGAGAAGGCTTCTCTGAAGGAAACAATGGATTTTTTGAACGATACCCCTGGAAAAAATATAGGAGAAAGTAGTGACTTCCTGGATGAATTTCCAACCAAATTTCTTAAAGAATTTCTGAACAAAAAAAAATGAAAAAAATATGCAAGAATTCCTGGATTCATTTCCGAAAGAAAATTGTTGAATATCTCTTGGAGAATCCTTGGATGAATTTCCTCAGGAGTCTCAAAAAATCAAAAGAAACCACTGATCAAAAAAAAAAACATTGGTAAAACTGGATGTATTTCCTAATTTTTTGGGTTTTGATTTTTAATAAATTACGGAGCAATATTTTCAAAATCGACATGTAGGAAGATTTAAGGTTTCTTCTTATTTTTTTTCCGGTGGAAATGATTTTTAGTTTTTTGCTCATATTCGCAGAGTCGACGTAAGCACAACTGTAGTTTTCAACCAGGTCCATGCACAGAAGTGGCGCCAAGGGAGTGGTTTTTCCCAATTTCGGCAAAAGGCGGAGGGGCGCGTACTGTATGAAGCGTCGGTAATGGAAGAGGGGTTTAACACCCAAACCCCCACCCCCTTGTGCACGGGCTTGTTTTCAACACAGTTTTAAAATTTTACCAACGACTAATAAGAAAATTAGGTTTTTTTTCTAGTATGGCTTTCCACTAATTGTTAGATCTTACGGTCTTTAAAATAAATCTGGCTATAAAAACACACATACGATAGATAATAGCTTGGAAATGCTAACATTTCCAATTATGGTTACGTCAACTTTGCAAACATGGGCAGTTTTGAAAAAAAAAATAAATGAAATTTCAAGAAAAATGAATTGTTCAAAAATGAAAAACATGTTCTACTAGCACAAAAAGTCAGATGAAACCTTGATCCTTCCTTTACATGTGAATGAAAACAGATTTTGAAGTATTGCTGCGCTGTTTAATAAAAAAAAAAACAAAAAAATGAGAAAATGCCTCCATCCAGTTTTGCCTTAATAAGGAGGATTTCCTTAGAGAAATTCTAGAACAATTTCTGAAAGACACTTTTGAGAAATTTCCACAGAAGTTTCTGGTAGATTTTCGAAAGGACTACATGTAAAATTTCTCAATTTTCGATTTTCTAAATAAATCCGAGGAATACTTTCCAAAATGTTGCCCAAAGGAATTTTTGTTACAATCCATGGATGAATTTCTGAGAAAATCTTGATGGGCGGTTTTATAGAGAAATCCTTGTATCTCTGAAAATCTCAACGAAGAATTTCTAAAGGAAACTCTGCAGGAATTTCAAACACTAAAAAAATGGTTGAAATCGGTTGAGAACTGTTTCCGCAATCGTAGTCTCCGCATCGACGTTTTGGGACAACATACTTCCGAGATAATAGCGTTTAAAGTTTCAAGTATGCACTACGCGCCCGTAAGGGAGTAAAGCGCAAAACGCTATATCTTTGATTTTACTGCTTGGGTCTCCATGAAAATTCGACATAGCATTCTTAGGAACCCATACTTTAAGATAAAATATAAGATAAAAAAATCGATTTTATACTCGACCTCAACATATACAACCCCTTAAGGAAATTCTCGGAAGAATTACTGTATAAATCTCTGGAAGAATTTACAAGCCAATTATGAACCAACCTTTGCAAAGCATTTCAAAGCAAACTCTAGGGAGTTCTAAAGTAATCTATGAGAGATTTTCTTAAGAAATAATGAGTGGAGGAACCTATGCGACAATCTGAAGACATTCCTGAAGAAATCAATCCTTGCAAAAAATCTTAATGAACCCTAAAGATTTTGTGGGAGAATTCAAAGGTTTTTTTTTTTAGTTTTTATTAATGTGTATTTTAACTTAAATGCTAATTCTACACTCAAAAATTCAAAGGTGATATTCCTAAGCATTCCATGGCAGATTAGGATTTCTCGGAGGGATTCTTTTAAAAATTTCTCGAAAGCTGCACTGGTGGAAATTCTGAAGAAATACACGGAAGCTTTCAAAAGAAATCTTTTTTAGAAATTTCTAAAGGACGCTCTAGAACAATTTTTGAGGAATTTTCTGAAGAAAATTTCCTAATGGATCCTTGAAAGATTTCGTGGAAGAATCCGTAGAAGAATTCCTGCTCGAATTTCTGGTGGAATTCTTTGAGAAAACACCTTATGCCTGAAGGAGTTTCGAAAGCGAGTTTTGCAATTTTATATATTAATCCCTGGAAGAATTTCTGATGGAATCTGTGAAGGAATTTCTAAATTTTCTTAAAATAATGACGGAACCTTTCTAATGTCCGAAATAAGTGCAAAATTACACACAACAGCCAAAGGAAACTTTTTACGCGATTCGGGCTTCGAAAAGTGATCAATATCACTTGAAACATGTCGCGTAACTTCAAGAAAATTGCGTAAAAAAACTGTGCCCAAATGCCCAATTACATTTTTTCACTTTGCAAAAATGGGTGTAGAATTAGCTCTAAGTTAAAAAACAATTCGATAAAAATTAAAAAAAAAATGCAGAAATAAAACGTGTAAAAAGTAGTGAAGTGTGTCACAAACGAGTGTCGACAGCTGTTGTACAGGAGTCATTTTCAAGTTATTTTGCTTTTGGGTTAGAATTACATGAATGTAGCTCCTGCGCAACAAAAATCCTGCGCTGTCGACACTCGTTTGTGAAATGTGTGCTGCTTGGGTAGTGGCCCCTTAATGGAGCTGAATCTTACTCTAGTTTTTTTTATCTGTATTAACAAGATTTTTCACCCTAGGCTAGTTCATCTCGGGACCCACGCTTTACTTCCATTCTGAAGGAAGAACCCACTCTAGTGCTTTTTAGGCAAAATTATCTAAATTTGACACAGTAATCAATAAGGCTGTAACATTAAGTTAAGTGACTGAGAAAAATATATATATGAAATAACATCTAAATTAATATAATTTAAATTAAGTGGTTTTGCCTTTCTCGTACATCAAAATGTACTGAAAGGCTATATGTTCACTCAAAACACGAATTTTCGGTAGAAGGCGAGTCGTCTCACATATACCAATCAACTCAGTTCGACGAATAGAAATGATGCCTGTGTGTATGTATGTGTGCATGTATGTATGTGGGCAAAAAAATTTAATCACTTTTAAAATACTTCTCATTGACCGATTTTACGGATTATAGCTCGATTCAAACCGGAATTTTACAGCATTTGTTGCTATTGAAAATGGTCCGGATTGGTCGAGGCGTTCCGGAGTTATGATCAATTTAGTGATCCGGACCAGCACCGGTGAACTGCTCATGTATAAAACTGAACCGAATACTATCATGCCACACATAAAACTGCGCCGAACTTTGTAAACTTTGGCATGGTTGCCGAATTTTATTGGGAAATCAATAATGGAAACCACAAAACCACGATGTCGGCCAAAAAATCAAGATAGTGGCCCACAACTAGAAGAGGCGGCTGTTTTAAGGAGTTTAAGGCTCTAAAACCATTCGGTGTCCGGCCATTTGGCCGAATGCTAGTGAACCGAATTGAATGACATTTTGAGCGATTATCAACCTTTTATGATTGCTCGAAAATTCTTCAAAACATAGGTACTTTTTGAATGTTGAAAAAAGTTATGAAGATTTGATACTTTCACCAATATAGAGGAAAATGAGTCAAATTTACAATAGGAGGCAATCAGTGGAGTACTAGATTGAAAGTAGTGAGCTGGATTTTTGTATGGTGAGATGATCGATTCTCCATTTCTGCAATGAAATGGTGCAAACAGCGTGGGTTATATGATTTCTTGCCTAATTTGATGCTGGTTGAGCAAAAGTTTGGGTAACTGTGTTGTTGTATTATTTATTTCTTGCAAATTCAACCACACAGTTACCCAAACTTTTGCTCAAACAGCATCAAATTAGGCAAGAAATCATATAACCCACGCTGTTTGCACCATTTCATTGCAGAAATGGAGAATCGATCATCTCACCATACAAAAATCCAGCTCACTACTTTCAATCTAGTACTTCACTGCTTGCCTCCTATTCCGCACAAAAAATACTAAATATGTTCTTCCTTTATTTCAAGTGGGCTCTAATACTTCTTGGATATCTATTAGAGTGGGTCATCGTTTATATGGAAAAATGAAAATTTCAGTGGTATCTCATCAGATCAAAGCTTTTTTGATCCCATTTAAGGACCCAAATAAGTGTGCAAAATTTGAGCACGATCGGTTATGTCTACGTTTTGCGCATCGTGTTTGAAGTTTGTATGGGGTTTTACATGGGAAAACACACTTTCTTGCATTTCTCTCATAACAAGTCAGAATTTTTCTAAAACCGTGTAACCGATAAAGTGAAAACATAGCCTAGGGTGTCCTGAAAAACTTTGTCGAAGACCGCGAAGTGATCTGATGCTTATGAAAAAAGTTATAGCGTTGACATTGCTTGGCGGTAGACCTATGCGCCGCCGCGCCACGCCGCCGCCGCCGACACTTTTTGTCCCACGCCGACGCCGACCAAGGTATCGGCGGCGCGCCGTACGCCGCTGTTTGTCACGCCGCCGACTTTCATTTTTCGCGCCGGTGTTCAGTGCACAAACAAATTTAAGTTTACATAAAGTCTAGATAAAAAAAAATCTCACGATCACTATCATAAATGATTGACTACAATAATTGATTTCTCAACTCTTAGATCATTTGTTTTCATTTTTGATTAGATTGTATTATGTCGAATTCGTTTTTGATTCAGTTCCAACCTGGGTTGGAACTGGATGAGATCACAGTTTCAACCCCAACCCGACTTCGGTTTCGCTTGTACTAAAGTTTGTTTGAGTTTGTTTGACGTTTGTTTGTTTACACATTTTCCGCCAATCCAGTTCCAACCCAGGTTCAAAAACGAAATCGACATTAGTTATTCCTCATTCACATATCTCCAAAAAAATTTTCAGGGACGCTTCCAGGAGTTTTATCATCCATTTTTTTCAGTAGAGCTCTCAGGAAGATCTCAACAGGGAAAAGTTCAGGAGCTCCTTCAGAAATTCATTCAGGAGAGTTCAAGAATGCCTCCTAGAGATACATCAGAGATTCATCCAGAAAATTCTTCAGGTATTCTCATAGGAGTTGTTCAGAGATTAGTCTGAGAGTTTCTTTATGGATTAAGTCCCTTCAAGAATTCATACAGGAGTTTCTTCAGGAACTAGTCCAGGAGTTTCCTCAGAGATTTTTCCAGGGTATCTTTCAGAAATTCCTCTAGAATTCAGGGGATTTCTCTTGACGTTCTGTAGATATTGCTCAAGAAGATCCTTCAGGGATCACTCCGGGAGTTTCATCAATGGTTCCTACAGGAATTTCTTCTAGCATCCCTCCTAGAATATGTTCAAGAATCCCTCCTGAAATTCCTTCGGGGGTTCCTCTTGGAATTACTTTGGGATCCCTAATGAAAATTTTTCAGAGATTCTTTCAGGAGTTCTTTCAAGGTTTGCTCCAGAAGTTTCTTTGGTGATCTCTTCAGGAGTTCGCTAAGGGATCTTCCCAATAGCTCCAGGAGGATGCAGGGATGCCTCCGGGTGTTCATAAGGAGTTCCTTCAGAAGTTTCCTATGCTACTTTAAAAGGAGGTTTGTCCAGGAATCCTTCCAGAAGCCCCTTTAAAGAATCTTGCGGAGGATTCATAAATGCCGCCTGGAGATCCATCAAGAATCCCATGAGAAGTTTTTTATTCAGGAGTTCTTGCAGGAAGTCTATAGGAATTCCTACAGGAGTTCTTACAGAAATTAGTCCAGGAGTTCCATCAGAGATTTCTCCAGGAGTTACAGGGATTCATGCAGATGTTTCTTCAGAGATTCCTCCTGAATTTCTTCAGGGATTCCTACATAAAGCTCCTTCAGAAATCTCTACAGAAGTTCCTTCAGAGAATCTTATACGAAGCTCCAAAGATACCTCTAGGAGAGTTTAGGGATTCCCCCAGAAGTTTCTTCAAGAATGTTTATAGGGTAAAAGCTCTCGACTTGGTTTTCCCCCAAAATTCTGCTCTAATCTTCGCCACTTCATACATAAAAAATGGAGTTTGCATGGAAGGGGCGAAGACTACAGCAGTGGCGAAGTCTAGTGCTTTCACCCTAAGAGTTCCTTCCAAGATTCCTTCAGGATATTTTTAGGTGGGGATTCATCGAGAAGTTCCTTTAGGGATTCTTCCAGAAGTTAATCCAGGGATAGCTCCTGGGGTTCTTTCAGATTGTAGATGGAGATCGAGATGTTTCCAGGAAAACTCACGGATGCCTTCAGGAGTTCTCCAGATTTCTCCAGAAGCTCATTCAGGAATTCCTTCAGGGAAGGCGTTCCTTTGATATTTTTTTAAGGATTATAATCAGCCATATCTCCAGGATATTCTTGAGGAATCTTTCTTATTGTTATTGTTTATTTTAACTTCAAATTTTGAAAGAAGAATTCTTCAAGGATTTCCTTCTGAAATTCTTCCAGGATTTTTTTAGGGAATACCTCCTGCAAATCCTTCCCCCTATCTGGAAATATCCGCTGAAAATTCTTCGAGGATTCCGCCTGAAAATCCTTTGGATTTGCCTACCGGAATATATTTTTTTTTATTGCTGTTTATTTTAACTTATGCTAATTCTACACCGAGTTCTACACTACCTACCGGAATAGCTTCGTGCATTTCCCTGGAATTCCTGCAGAGATATCTCTTGTAATTTCTTCGGGGATTCCTCTTAGACTTTCTTGAGGGGTTCCCTTGGACTTCCTTCGAGGATTCTTCCTGGAATTTCTTCGGGAATTCCTCCTGGAATTTCTTCGTAGATTCCTCCTAAAATTCCTTCGTGTTTTTTCCTGGAATTTCTTTGGCGATTTCTCTTAGAAAACCGTTGGAGATTACTATAGGAATTACATCGGGGATTTCTTATATAATTCCTCCAGGCATTTCTCTTGGGCTTCATTTAAGGATTCCTCCTGGACTTCTTTTCGGAGATTCCTCCTGGAATTCTTTTGGGGGACTCCTTCTGGATTTTTTTTCGGAAGCTCCGCCTAGAATTCATTCTGGAATTTCTCCTGGAATTCCTTCATGGCTTCCTCCTAAAATTCTCTCGCGGATTTCTTCTTATATTCTAACGTGGATTTCTCCTGAAATATCTTCGGGGTTTACACCTGGAATTTCTTTGATGATTTTTCTTAGAATTATCGTGATTTCGGGTGAATTTGATCAATGTGAGGGCTATTTTTGTTTGTCAAAAATAAAGCTTTGAACTTAAAACAATTTGTAGAAAATAACCATCATCTGGCTCAAGGGTTATTAAATGATGAGTTTACATGTTTTACAGCTAATTGGCCACATATTTCTGTATAAAATTAAATATTTTCCGAAACTGCGTGTTTGGCGAATTTCAAAGACACTTTCAAACTTTTGTTACCGTCGCTGTATGGCAAACTTAATAAATATTTGAATGAATGTTTCTAGCCGTCGAGTGTTCGCTAAACCCGATTTCGTCATCAAAAGTTCTATAAATATTGATATTTATGCATAAACTTGTACTTTTGCTAAAGTAGAGACTTGTTTAGTATGAAAATTGCATACCTTTAGGCGTTTTCTTTAGATTTATTAAACTTTAAGCCTAAATAATTAAGAATTTACTAAACTTGTATGAGTTTTACAAAGCTTTTTGCATTCTGGGGTAATTAATTCAGATGGGAAAAATATTTTCGGCACTTACAAAGACTGACTGATATATTTCACCCCGAAACTAAACTTTCTGATTTTTTATTTTAAATGATATTTATTGCAATAAAATGATTGGCAGTACAAGTTTCAACCTCGTTGACTGATGAAACCCGTGATCGTACTTGTTTTAAAGCATTTTAAAGCCAAAAACTGTGAAAAGTGATCAATTTCGCCCGAAATCACGGTACTTAGGAGATTCCTCCTGAATTTGCTTCGGGGATCCCCATTGACTTCCTATGGGGATTCCTCTCGAAAATTCTTCGTGTTTACCGCTTAGAAATCCTTCGGAGATTCATCCTAGAAATCTTTCCTGAGTTCCACGTGGGATTCCTGCAGGGATTTTTCCTGTAATTTCTTTGGGGGGGTTTATCCAGGAATTCCTTCAGGATTTCTCTCATTTATTTCGTCGGGTATTCCTTCTGGAGTTCCTCAGAGATTCCTCCTGGATTTCTTTTGGGGATTTCTCCTGGAATTAATTCGAAGATTCCTAGAGTTCCTTTGGGAATTCTTTCAGAGATCCCTCCTGGACTTCCTTCGAGGATTCCTCCTGAAATTTCTTCGGTGATTTCTCCTGCTATTCCGTCGGGGATTCCTCCTGAAATTTCAACGGGAATTCCTCTTCGAATTTCTTCGGATATATCTTCCGGAATTTATTCGGGGATCCCTCATGGAATTCCTCCGCGGATTACTCTTAGAATTCCTCAAAAAATTTCTTCGGGATTTTTTTTGGGGATTCCTCTTGGAATTCCTTCGGTGATACTACTAGAATGTCCTCAGAAATTAGTCCTGTAACTCAGTCAGAGATTTCTTCTGGATAGTTTTCATTGATATCTCCTAGAAACCCTTCGTAGATTCTTTCAAGAACTCGCCTGGGTTCCCCCTGGATGTTTTTGGGGATTCCTGTTAAATTTTTTTTGGGATTCGTGCTGAAATTCTTTCAGGGTTTTCTCTTCAAATTCCTGCGGGAACCCCTCTTGAAATTATTTCAAGGGTTCCTCATGGAACTCCTACGAGGATTCCTCCTGGATTTTTCGATGGTTCTTACTAGAAATTCTTTGAAGATTTCTTCTTGAATTCCTTTGAAAATTATTTCTGGAATTCCGTTGGGGATTCCTCTTGGACTTCCTATGGGGTTTTCTCTTGAAAAACATTTGATGTTCCGCTTGGAATTCCTTCGGAGATTCCTCCCGGAATCCCTTTGGTAGTGCCCCCTGGGATTCCTGCAAGGGTTTCTGTTGTCAATTCTTCTGGGATTCTTTCTAGACTTTCTTCGAGGATTCCTACTCATATTCCTACTGAGATTTCTCCTGATGTTTCGCCGAGGATTCCTTCTGGACTTCCTTCGGGATTCTTTCTTGGTGATAAATCTTCAAATTTCTTCGGAAATTCCTCCTGGAACTCCTACGGGGATTCCTGCTTGAATTTCTTTGGGAGTCCTCCTAGAATTCCTGTGGAGCGATTCTTCCTAGAATTCTTTCGAGAAACTCTTTTGAATTTTATCGAGGATTCATCTTGGAAATCCTTCGGAGATTCGTCCCACAGTTCCTTCGGGGATTTCTTCTAGAGTTCCTTCAAGGGTTTCTCCTGAGGGATTCTTCCTTCGAGGATATCTCCTAAAATCCCTTCGGGATTTCTACTGATATTTCGTCGAGGATTCCTTCTGGATTTCTTTCGGGATTTCTCTTGGAAGTTCCTTGGGGATTCCTCTTCGAATTTCTTCGGAGATTCGTCCTGGAATTCCTTGTAGGATTCATGGTGGAATTCCTTAAGGCGAAACTGGAAGCATTTCCTCATTTTTTTGGTTTTCGATTTTTTATTAAATAACGAAGCAATATTTTCAGTGAAATTTTGTTCAAAAATGGTTCCTGCAAAAACGAAAAACATTTTCTACTGCGTAAAAAATTCAGAAGATACCCTGATCCTACATGTGCACGAAAACCGATTTTGAAAATATTGCTTCGTTATTTAATAAAAAATCAAAAACCAAAAAATAAGAAAATTCTTTTAGTTTCGCCTTAAGGGATTCCTCCTGCAATTCCTTCGAGGAAATTCCTCCTAGTATTCTCTCAGGGATTTCTCCTGGAATCCCTCCAGAGATTTCTCCTAGATATTTTTTGTTGATTCCTCCTAGATATTCTTAGGGGATTCCTTCTCGAATTTCTTTTGGAATTCCCGCTAGAATTCCTTCGAAGATTCCTCCTGGAATTCCTGGTGTAATTCCCTTGGGATTCCTGCTTATATTCATTTGGAGAATCCTCCTGGAATTTCTTTCGAATAATTGTCATGGATTTGCTTCTGAAATTCCTCGAAAATCAGCGATTTCTTCAGAAGTTTCTGCAGGGATCACTCTAAGAGAGATTCCTGCAGAAGTTTCTTCAGGGTTTCAAACAGCAATTCCTGTAGATTAGTTTTTTTAGATTAGTTCAGAGTTTTCATCATGGGTTCCTTCAGGAGTTTCTTCAAGGCTCCTCTTGGAATTCCTTTGGAGGTTTTTTCCTGAAATCATTCGGAGATACCTTAGTCTAAATAGTGTGACCTTAATACAGCCAGGTCTTGTTTTACGCGGTTTTCATTTACGCGGCCGCGTAAATGAAAACTCCATATAAAAAAAAAATCATCGTCTTATTTTTGCATGATTCGTCGAGAAATGGTGAGACTTTTCTTACGCGGTTTTTCTAATTTTGAACTGAGTTTTTTTTACGCGGTACGTATCCCCCACGTAAAAAACCTGACTGTATCAAGTTTGATAGCTTCTGAAGGACAAAAACTATAGCAAAATCGATATTTTATTGCCCTTCATTTGCAATGCAGTAATATCAGGGACAGACTGGTGGTATTCGTACCATGGTACAAGTTGTCAAGAAAATTATTACAAGGCTGTCTTGACTGAAGATAATAATTAGTATAGAACTCGTTTTAAGATAATTGTACCATGGTACGTATACCACCAGTCTGTCCAAGGCATAATGCAACAAGGATACAAGTAATGTCTCAAAATGTATAATCACTAGTGGCAGTGACGGACCCGAACGAAAATAAAAAAGGTATTCATTCTAACATAATATTTTATGTCATCGATGGTCATGAAAAAGTTCAGACTACAAATTTTAGATCGTAATAACAACTTCTTTGCTTTGCCAATGTTGACATTGTGATCAAATTTTAGTCACGCCGATTCACGCCGCCGCCGCCGCCGATAGCTGCCACCGGCGTGACGCCGATGACGCCGCCGCCGCCGGCCAAAAATGGCCCTCACGCCGCCGCCGAACAAAATATAGTCGGCGCACAGGTCTACTTGGCGGAACAGCATGATTTTGTTGCTATTGTTATTCCTTTATATGTTAAAACATAAACACATGCATGCGGTTCGTTGGTTATAATTATTTTCACAAGCATCGGATCGCTTTACGGTTTTCAACAAAGTTTTTCAGAACATCCTAGGCTATCATTTTACAGTATCGGTTAAAAAGTTTCAGACAAACTTTTTCAACTTATGGCTAAAATGCAAAAAAAATATGTTTTCCCATACAAAATCCCATACAAATTTCAATTGCAATGCGCAAAGTGTAGACGCAACCGATCGTGCTCAAATTTTGCACAGATACTCAGGACTAAAAACGAAACCAAAAAAGCTTTGATCTGAGAAAACGGTTCCGATGACCCACACTAATATCTATATCTTAAGAATAGAAGTAGAAAGTCTTTGGACATCAAAAATAAGATTCAATTACGTAGATGTGAAGAACCATGAGATATCTGCCGGGGACTAGCAGGCATCTTCAGTGATCTTCTATTTTTAGACGACAATGGTGCCTGCCATGTCAGGTTGCAGGTCAATGTGGGGAAGGGTAAGGAAGTGATGATTGCAATCGTTTGTATCCACATCAGAACGAATATACCTCTACGCCAGCACAAATTCATGCGGATGTCGGAGTGTTGGTAGGACTTGGTTGGCAGAAGGTTCACACATTGGTGTGTGGATACCAGGGTAAGGTGATAGAATTGTGTGTTTATTATTATTTTGAAGATGTGCGGCACAGTTCGCTTGATTGCATAACTTGTAGGCGTTTTCTAATAGGATTGAGACACTGTGCTGTGAAAGTTTGGAAGGAAGGGAAACGGCTTTTTCAACCCGATTCTGTTCTAGCGATGGCTATGAACATGTGAATATATATGCGTTGTATATGTAGAGAGCAGAGAGAAAGTATATAGAAAGATACAAAGTACAAAGTAGGAGGAAAGGGACGGCCAGTGATTGAACCCTGAACCTGCTGCATATAAATCAGAAGCGGTAGCCACTAGACCATCAAGCCCGTCTCTCAAGGGGTACATTAAAATATGAAACTAAACATTTACATTAAAATGAAAACATGGAACGAGCTCACCAATAAATATTTACATACTTCCTTTGCTCCATTGCTAGTCCAACGCCGGACACCACATTGGCTGGTAAAAACATTCACATTGAACCAAGGCGGAAAACCAGGCTAATCGTTATTTTCGAGCAAACTTTTATTGCATTTGAAAAAGCAATGGACAGAGCAGGTTGTTTAGGCGATCGAAACAATGAGTTCTGTACAGTTTTCATTCGATTCCGTAGAGCACTGAATCCTTGATACGTCAATGAATGATTATGTATCGGTCCATTCAATCATCTCCAACGAGAGCTACGCCTACGTACGTACACTCCCGTTCAAAAGTTTGGGGTCACCCCCTCAAAAACATGTCATTTTTTTAGGCCCATATCTCCGCCAATTTGCGTCCGATTTCAAAACCCTAGATTTCATTCAAAAGATAATAAGTCAAAGAGACTTTGAACATGATTAAAAAGAAACTTTTTCAAAAAATTTTGTATGTAAACTTAACCCAAAGTTGCCAAATTTTCTAAAAAATGAATATAAACTTACGGCAGTGTCGCTGGAAGTTGGGTCGACCAAATTTTAAGATGAGAGCGGTAATATGACCCATTTTCTGTTAGCTTTCAACTGCTTTTTACAGAACTTAGCTAAAACATCTAGAAAAAAAGTTATTAAGTAAATTTATCCATGATGTCATCGACCAAAAGTTTGGGGTCACCCCTCAATATGATGTATCGGCCAAAAGTTTGGGGTCACTTTCGTAAAACATGGAAAAGTGATTTGGTGATATCTTCGTCATCTATAGTTCAATTTTAATTATTTTTGGCTCATTTCAAAGATAATTAACTAAATTTACGTTTGATGTCTTTAACTTATCGTATTTAACGATTTTTGTATATAAAAATGTTATGTAAAGTTAACACATTTCACCACGCTTCAAAAAATGAGGCAACTTTACGTTAAGTTTTAGTATGTAAATTTCAACAAATATGTGTGGTTCAATGTCTATGCAGTAAGTATCATTCATTTTGTTTCAAATAAGCCAAGAAGAATTAAAATTGAATGAAAGATGACAAAGATATCAACAAATCACTTTTCCATGTTTTACGATAGTGACCCCAAACTTTTGGCCGATACATCATTTTGAGGGGTGACCCCAAACTTTTGGTCGATGACATCAAGAATTAATTTACTTAATAACTTTTTTTCTAGATTTTTTAGCTAAGTTCTGTAAAAAGCAGTTGAAAGCTAATAGAAATTGGGTCATATTACCGCTCTCATCTTAAAATTTGGTCGACCCAACTTCCAGCGACACTGCCGTAAGTTTATATTCATTTTTTAGAAAATTTGGCAACCTTGGGGTAAGTTTACATACACAATTTTATGAAAAAGTTTCTTTTAAATCATGTTCAAAGTTTCTTTGATTTTTTATCTTTTGAATGAAACCTAGGGTTTTGAAATCGGACGCAAATTGGCGGAGATATGGGCCTAAAAAAATGACATGTTTTTGAGGGGGTGACCCCAAACTTTTGAACGGGAGTGTACGTATGACAAATCTTCAGAGATTGGCACTAACGGTGGTGTTGGATAGGCTATTCAATTCCAACCCGAAATACAGTTAACTGACTTGTTTATCCCATTTAGTTAATCACAAAATCCACATGCCCTATTCCCCTGCCATACATTCTCCATCGGAAACCTGACGTCAGCAAATCCAATAACAGCAATGCAATGTAGTGGGTGCACATGGGAAAGCTTTCCCACTTTCGTCTTCCTTAATTAGAACCACTTGATTCAGTTCCCTGACGATGCAGCAGCAGCAGCAGCAATGAGTCTCCAAGCTGTCACTGTGTCAGCCAGCAATCCGACACTCCATGTTTGGCATGTGCCGTTCCAATAATGTTCTCACCGGACCAGTTCTAGGAACACAGAAAAAAAACGACGGAGAACTTCCCTCGAGGGAAAACTAAACGATGATGATGGTAATGCTGGTTCGGTGGGTAGGTATGAGCCATGAGCCAAAGCAACGATCCGGCATCTTGTCGGCTGTCACGTTTATCTGCCTATGGTCCCCGGGCGCATATCTAGAAGCTAGATCTCTCGTTGTCGTCGTTGTCATCCGGCTTCTTAATTAACGTCGGGACCTTCAAGCGTCACCGCACATAGTGTGACACACGCTCGCTAGGATGCGCAAAAGACAAAGATGAGTCTATTTCGGTGCGTGGGATTGGGGAGGGGGACTGTGTGTGTGCGCCAGTTGTTTACCATTTTGGTTCTGTGTTGCTAAATCTTCAAGATGGGAAAATTGAGAGCAGCCCAATTTGGCAGAATGGCACTTGCAGGCAGAGTCTTTTCATCCGCGTCGACGGGCGATGTTGTCGGTGGCTGTGGGTCGTTTTCATCAAGGCCGATTGAATATGGTTAAGCTTCATTACATGAGTGGCACGGAGAGGATGTTCGTAGTCAGCGGAATTGGGAGGCGTTCGGATCGGGGAAAACAGTTTAAAACTATTCATGCGGGAAGCTTTCCGGGAGCGGTTTGACAAATTTTGTGGTGTTTGTAGAAACAAGATCCTTTAAAGGTTTCTCGTGATGGTTAAGAAAATTAAACTGTCCCTCTTATACTCCTCAACTTAATTAAAACTAGTAGAATGAAAAGAATGCGAAAAATTATTCAAGAAATTTGAATAAAAATGAAGCCAGTCAATAAGTTCCATAGCAAATCAAAAGCGTTGTTTCATTTTGTTAAGAAACATAGTTTTCATTATTCTTCAGTTATTCAGATTTGATTGGCACTCAATTTTCACCTACATGTTTAATAAATTTGCTGTCGACTTCACTCTACAACCAGTTAATATAAAAGCACTCAAAAGCATGATGCCCAAGGTACGACCAAAGCGAATACTGCTTATATCTACACAAAATTGCATTTCACGAGCACACGTCTGCATTTTTCCATCTGGTTTCATCAAACGGTGACAGCGAGCGAACCGGGTGACATTGCTTTTCCGAGCACTTCATACGATCGTTCGGTGGCACAAAGAACAAACCCTTCATTGACATACAACACATGTTTCAACCGGCTTGCCGCTGCTGGGCCTCTAGTATGACGTTGTGCGCTTGGTGGTTTGTAACGCGACATATCCTGGCAGAGTTCAAGGTAATTATTCAAAATGTCACCAACGTTGCACGTTCGTCAGTCATTCGAGCTCTTACCACCGTCCGAACACAAACCATCGATTCGCTGTACTGACAGATTTATGTGACTGACATATTGCCCGGTTCAGAAGAGTTTTACACAGAGAAGAGATAAAAAAATGGAAGTCGACTACCATGAATTGAACGAGCAAGCAAATTGACAATACCGACTAAACCTGGTTCGAATATTTTTAAATTTTACAGAAACATGAAAAATACTTGATTCCACGCTTTGGAATACATACTTATCAAATCTCTTCTATCTTCTATTTACTATCTTCTATCTTATCATTTTCTATCTTCTTTCATCTTCTGATAACATCTTCTATCTCCTTCGGCTTTCTTTTATTTTCTTCTACATTTTTCTATCTTCTTCTGTCTTCAAACTTTTATTTCCTTTCATCTATCTTCCATCTTCTTTTTACATATCAACATTTCATTTTGATAAATTCGATCAAATAAAACCAATCATGTGTATCAATACAACATGCTTTCATATTTTCGTCAATATGCTCCATCTGAGCCTTTCATCCTGTCTAACTTGCTCATGGTGCGAACATGTGGCTAAAACTGAGATCAATTTCAAACTAGGTATCCACATAAAAACGCACCCACTTTCATCATTCATCCATCAGAGCGCTCCAAAATCATGCGGCTGCGATGCTTGGTTTGATGAATGCACCCGGTACGGTGGTGGTGAGGCTTGGTGGATGGTTGAATTGAATTGGTCAGCCAGTGAATCGGAAAAAATCGCCAAAAAACTTATGCAGGCTATCGTGTGGCTAGGATAGACGGAATTCTACGAAGTAAGTATTGAGTGCCATCATGTTTGACCGGTTTGAACGCTAATCGAGTTGTGGAAACCATATTGGTTTCGGGCTAATGAAAGTATCTGGCTATTTCTACAGCGTTGGTCATTGGGAGTTCCGATTTATTTGGCTTAAATTCTGCACAGTATGTGACAGATTTGTGATAAAGTGTTTGTAACTATGTGACATTTGAATTGGTTGGGTTAAAATCAACTGAAATGCCTTGAACCCCATAGAAAATCCCCCTGAAAGCGACGTAAACTTCCCTTAAACTCATCTGAAGCCTCACGAAACCGACCTAAAAACTTCAAGTATTTGGAGCAAAAGTACGTTCAAGTGACAAATTGAGAGATCAATTTGTGAAAAAATACCACTTGTTTATGCGGGATTTGAATCTACGACTCCGTATTGCTAGCCTAGTGCTTTAACCAACTAAGGTACAGAACAAGTCACGATTCTGCGGAATTTGTAAACTGCATTCGAAGCGCCATCCTAACCGGGTCCGTCTTTAACAACTTTATCGCTCCCTTTGATTTTAGATATCAATCTCCTGCACTTTCGCGGCCTACGAACAACAAGTGTGAGCGCATTGTTTTTCGAATGTTTATATTAAAGCTCGACCAACATATACTTCGTCAATGACCATTTGATCGGTGCAGCTTCGAATCTAGTTTGACTTTCTATTCCGCAGACTCTTAACTTATTATGTTGCTTAGTTGGTTAAAACGCCGGACTAGCCGGACTAGGATACGAAGTCGTGGTATCGAATCCGTAGAACAGAAATACATTAATTTTCTTCAAGAAAATCCTTTTAATTTTCACGTACGTTGATTCCCCCTTTAACCCTACTGAACCCCTGAAGCCTTTGAAACCATCACAAACCTTTCGGAATGCTTTCTGGAGTTTCAACCATGACACGCCCTATAACTCCTCAGAAAACAGCCTCGAACCCTAGAAAATATCTCTCAAACTCTACCGAAGTTCTTCAAAACACTTTGATACTCTTTGAAACCATTTGCAATGCCTTTGAAGTTCGCATGAAAGCCCCTCATAAACACCAGAAACCGCTCTGAATCTCTCCTAGAAGTCCCTTCAGCTCGCTGAAACTCCCTTGCAACTCCCTTCTCATAGACATTTCTGCAGGAATTCCTGATTTTATTTTTCAAAAAATCTTTCATAGATTCATTTGAAAATTTTATGCAGCAATTGCTTTAAAAATTCTCTGAAGATTCTTCAAAAAAAATCCACAAGAGGTTACTCCATTAATGAAATTTAAGAAACCCTTCCATGGATTTTTCTTTCTTCGAAATTTTTTCTAGAATTTTCTTTATAAATTGCTCAAGATATTTATTCCTTTTTTTTAATTTCTATGCAAAATCTTTAAATAGTTTTATTAAAATTTTCCTAAGAATTTTTGAGAAAATTTTTCGACAACTTTTCCAGATTTTCTTCTGGGGATTCCCCCAGAAATTTCTCGATGAAAGCCTCAAATAATTCCCCTGGAGTTTTCCACGGATTCTGTAGAAAAAACAGCAACAACTCTTATAACAATTCCCTTCAGAAATTGCTTTGGGAACATTTCCAGGGTTTAATTCATTGCTTACAGAAATTCCGCCAGGAAATTTTCGAATGATTTTTTTAGAATTTTTCAAAAATTCCTTAATGATTTCTTCAGAAATTCGATTGAAGATTCATTCAAAAAGTTCTCTCAGTATCTCCATTGAAAATCTTTCGCAATTCCTTGCAAAAGGGTTCTGTAAGAATATACTCAAAAGCCTACTTCGTAAATTCATTCAAGAATTTTCTCAGATATTCCTGCAGAGCTCACTTTACAAATTTATCTGATGTCTTTACAGATACCTTTGAAAAACCTTGTTTTGATTTTACGGGTTTCTTCAGAAGTTTCTCTAGACGCTTTTTCAAGAAATAAAATTCTTTAGAAATTCTTTAAGAAACTGTTACAGTGATACTTCTAGGAAACTCCAGAGATTCATTCGGAATCTCCTGAAAACATCCCTTCAATATTTCTCACAGAAGTTTCTTCAGACATATTTCCAGGAATTCCTTGATACAATTCCTCCAGAAATTTATTCAACGATTTCTTTAGAAAACCTCCATGAATTATTTTAAAGTAGTTGCATGGACTGCTTTAGAAACTTTCTAATAGAAAGTCCTCCAGGCATCCTTTTAGAAAATCTTCCACGAATTCCTTCATAAAAATTTCCACGGACTGTTTCAGAAATGTTTCCAGTGATTTAAGGTCCAGTGCAATTTGAGCAAGTGTACCTATTTTGGGCACTTGCCGCTTTAATCAAGCCAACTTTATACCTAATAACATCATTATTCGCACACAGTGAGATATGTATTGTATCTAACTATATGCGAAAATTCAAAACAATTAGTTTGAAATTCATTTCAAATGGTAAGTGCTCACCACTTGAGCAGGTGTACAAGACCCTGTATACAAAATCATCCTTTGAGAAATGCCCTAATGGATTTCTTCAGATAGGGTCTGGTAGCTTTTGTGCAGGGGGACCGATTTTGGGCACTTGCTGCTATTAATCAGTCTATTTTTAACCGATTTAATTTAATTTTTGTACTTGGCTACCTACTGTGCATATCTCATCGTGTACCAAAAACCAAATTAATTGGTTGAAGATAAGCAGAGTTAAAGCAGCAAGTGATCTAAATAGGTCCCCCTACCCAAATGATCCCTTACAAAATCATAAAAAAATATTTTCAGAAATTTCTCCTGGGGGCTTCTAGAAAGATTCATATGTTTTTTTTTTCAGAAATTTCACTATGACTATAGATTGCTCGTGGACAATCTTCCACAAATTCCTTTGGTCATTCTGTAAATGATTCAAGAACTCCTTTAGAAAAATTTCCAGGGATTCCTTGTCAGGAAAATAGACATTTCTCCCTATACTTAATCAGCTGTCAAAATTAGTTGCAGAAAAAGAATCATTTTTTTCTTGAGCGTTCTCCAGGAAATTTAGCTTTAAAGGTAAAATTAGAACAGATAGAAATATAAATGGTGACTTCCTGGAAGATCAATCTATAAAAATAAAACAGGGAAAAATCTTCCAGCAAAATTTGTGCAACCAAGCTTGAGAACCCAGAGGTTGTCCGTATCTCTTAATTATTTTGATCATAATTCGGTCAAACGGTATTCAACCAAACGACCCATTCGACCAGATGGCATTCGACCAAATAGCAGTCGGCCAAAGGACCCATCCGGCGAAATGGCCAAACAACTGATAAATGTATCCAATAAATTACTCTAAAAATTTCTCCAGACTTTCCTTCACAAATTTCTCTGTAGATTCTTCTGAGCATTCCATTGGAAAACCCTCTATAGATATCGCCAGTAATTTCGTCAGGTCTTTTTTACAAAATATCCCACGGATTTCTAAGAAAATTACACGGTATTTCTCTAAAAAAATTGGTTTAGACATTCTTCCAGTGATTCTCTGAGGCGAAACTGAATGCATTTCCTCATATACATTTAGAAGAAGGATCAAGATGTCTCCGGATGTTTACTGGTTAAAAAATGATTTTTTAGTTTCGAAAAAAAACAACTTCTAGAAAACTGAACATTTTTCACCAAGTGTGAATAAAAACGAAGTTCAAAAATATTGCTACGTTATATAGGGTCTTGTACCATTTGAGCAGGTGCACCTATTTTGGGCACTTGTCGCTATAACTAGGTCAATTTCAAACCGATTGATTTGAAATTTTGTATAGAGTTAGGCACGTACAGTATCTAACTCTATACAAAAATTGAAATCAATCGATTTGAAATTGACTTAGTTATAGCGACAAGTGCCCAAAATAGGTACACCTGCCCTAATGGTACTAATATGCAATAAAGCCAGTCAAGAAATTCCTCAATGGATTTCTTCAGAAACTTTGCCAAGTATTTCTTTAAAAAAATGTCCATGAATTTTTCAAAAATTCGTCCAGAGATCCTTTGAGACAATCTTCTTAAAATTTCATCCAAGAAATCTTTCAGAAATCGCTCAAGCAGTTTCTATTTTTTCTAGAAATTTTCACAGAGCTTTATCCGTTTATTCCAGAAATTTCTTTAAGAATTGCTCAAACAAAGCGTTTAACGATCTGCACGAAAACCTTTAGAAAATCTTCTTGCCTTAGTTTTAGTGAAAACACCTTCGATTGCTTCAGATATTCCTCCAGGGAGTATCACAAGAATACAGTGATTTTTTGTAAAAAAGTAAAAAAAAAAATCTCGAATGATATTTTACAAGGTCCTAGACATTTTCCTTTATTGTTTTTCGTTTTTTTAATTCGTTGTAGATTAAGTATGGTTAGATGTAGAAAACAATATTCATTGTTTTTTTTTTTTATTTCAACCTGTACGTAGAATCTATGTTTGATAAAAAAAAACAAATTTCCTTTCGATTGTTTTGAAAACCAATGACCAAAAAAATTCAGAAAAAATAGCAAGAAGCAGAGACGAATTTTGAGACTAAAATCAGCTTTCTACAAAAAAAAAAAAAAGAAAATAAAAAATCGAAGGGTAGGGTTTTCGGAGAACTTAAATTTTATGACATCTCACATTGATCCGCGATGATTATTAATCCCAGTATTTTTTTTTTTTTCAAAAGACCATCAAATATGTTGAAACATCTTCGAAGATATCATTTCAATCCAGCAAACTGTTTTCGAGTTAAATTGTTTAATAAGAAAATTTTCTATTTTTCATACACCTTTTCAAAACTAAAGTGAGGAAAATGATTATAAGTTGAGCATAATTTAATAATTCACGATATCTAGCGCAAAATATCGAGTTCTAGCGATATCTAGCGCCATTAGCGGAGCCAGCATTTTCTTTTTTCTTACTCACTCTCCCAAACATACACGAGAAAGAAACAGATGAAAGAGGGGGCAGCCTGCCTCCTCTTTCATCTCGCTCATTCTCTTGCTTGTTTAGGAGAGTGAGTAAGAAAAAAGAAAAAGCTGGCTCCGCTAATGTCTAGCGCAAAATATCGAGTTGAAAATGGCATTTTTTTGAGTTATGGACTGGAAATGCTCCATAGCGAAGGGTACCTTAGCTCAAATTATTCTTCTGTTTGATACTACGTTCCAACTATAAGAAGAAAGTTTTTTACAGCTTGGTAATAAATAATAAGAAATGTTAGTTTGAAAGTACCATAGCACATCCTACACTGTTTTTGTTTTATCACATTCAACACGCCGAATCTCTACAGTCAACTCCCATCATGGGTGCAATTATGAAAATATTGATTTTTACCTCCCAAAGTCCGAGATCTCTGGGCTGATTCTTTCCTGTTGAGAGCTTCAAAAACCGCCTACACCACACGTACGATGGATGAACGGGAACGGACGATCCGGACGGACGGACGGAGTGCAATGCCATCATTCATTCCGAACCAAGAACAAATATTAATTTTCCATTCAACATCGACAGTCAGCCGGATTCTCCCCATATATGCAGTTGACCCCGAACCGGATAAAGACCAACTTTTCAATTTGCTTTTTTGGTTTGGTTTGGGTTTGGTTACTGCTTCTTGTTTGAATCAGATTTTTTTTAATTTTTGCATATGTCAGGGTTTTTTCCTTGGGTATGTATGAATGACGTACGTACGAAAGTTTGAGTGGAAAACTTACAAAACGTATGTAGCGATCTGAATTTCCATTGAATCCATGAATCCAATTCACTTTCTAGAGCAATTAAAAGGTTCCATTGACATACTGGGGAGAGTCGCACACTTTTTCCTTCAAAATGTCGACATACATTGTCATTTCTGTGAATGCTGCGAGTCAGACAGTGATTATCAACAAGTTACTTAACTCATACGTGTGCAAAGAAACTTTTATCAAATTTCCGTTAGAGTAATTTTGAAATCTTTACCAAAAGTTACATCACTTTTCAAAATATAAATTAAAACATAAGGCAGTGTCACTAGAAATTGGCCGACCAAATTTAAACATGAAAGCGGCTATGTAACCTAGAACCAAACTCTATAGGTCTCTCCAAAATTATTTTATATAATCTAGGTTTTATTTTTTGTATGAATTTTTAACGTAATATGGCGTTTGAGATTGGCCCACACGAAAACAGCTTCGAAACCATTTCAGTCGAATCTACCGACAGCGCGTGTTTCTTTTAAAAGTGGATAATGGCCTCGTACATTGTCCGTGGAACCTGCACGATGTCAATTCAAATGGAAACCATTCCATTTTAAGCTTAATTCACCGATTCTCGTAACAATGCATTGACTGTCGCACGGTTGAGGTTGAGCTTCGATTAATATGGACACAATAATGGTTGTGGTGTGCAGTAATGTGGTTATCGGCATTTTTTCGCCTGTCGGCCTTGGTCTTCACGGCTGCGGGGTTGTAACTGATATTGTGTCATATCAATGCGTGGAGTAACAAAAAAAAAACAGAATTCTACAGAAATGTTTCGTTCATTTATTAATTGAGTTTCGTGTGGTTGGCGATGTACACTAGACCTCTTCATAAAAAATGAAATTTCTCGAATTCTGCCAGTCACCCCCACATCTTAATTCTAATGCTGAAACAAACTTCTGGTCAAATTTTCAGTAAAATTGGTGAAGATTTCGAGGTGCCTCAAGTCAAAAATGTGTTTTTTGGTCATTTTTTACCTTTAAAAAATGCCCATGAAGGCTAGAAGCCATATAAAATATCGCGGCCGCCAGTAAATGAAAGTTTTTTCTATTCCTTACAACTTTTGTGAACATTATGTGCTGATCGGAGAATGTTTTGATCATATTTATTCGATTTTGAGTCATGCAAGTACCCTAAAAAGTTACATTTTTCAACAGTTTTTGTTCTACGAAATTCAAACACACAACTTTTCTAACAAGTACCAAATCATTAAATAATTGCCCACATTTTTCTGAACAATATTGCCATACATCATTTTCTTATCCGATCTACGAAAAAAATCACAAAAATCGAAAACTAGAAGCTTTCCTGAGTTTTTTGATATCTGGGGTTGACGCAACTGTTGGCAGACAGAATAATCAAACAAAGTAGCTTTGCTTTTTCTTGATGATTGCGATGATTGATCATTGATTCAAGTGACAGGTAGGCACAAGCAAACATTTCTTTAACAAAAGTGTCGTATAATGTGTCACAGTAGAATGTGAGGATTGGCTCAGATGGTAAGGCTATGCACTGGCAAACCAAAGGTTCAGAGTTTGAGTATCGTCGTTTTTATCGTATTTTTTATGAAATTTGAATGCATTTTTTTTCGACATGTGAAAGTTGGTTTTCCTACAATTCAATACGCTAACCTAACGACGGAAAATTTTATGATTCTAATGAGCGGATGTGATCCGCTACCCAGCTACCCAGTAATGGCCGAATTACGGATTGAGAAATAAATTAGTTAGCGTGATGGATTTTCAACTACGCAATCATAAAAGTTCTGTCGGAGTGATGCGTACATGCATGCGTTTTCCCTACACCAGCCATTGATTTAAAAAGATTACACGGTCAGGTAAATTGAAATGATGAATTTATTCGTTTATTTTGCATTTTAAGTGCAGGTTGCTATTTTCAGCATGATGATAAAAAATACGATAAAAATGACGATACTCAAACTCTGAACCTTTGGTTTGCCAGTCCATAGCCTTACCATCTGAGCCAATCCTCACATTCTACTGTGACACATTATACGACACTTTTGTTAAAGAAATGTTTGCTTGTGCCTACCTGTCACTTGAATCAATGATCAATCATCGCAATCATCAAGAAAAAGCAAAGCTACTATGTTTGATTATTCTGTCTGCCAACAGTTGCATCATCACTCTTTGGCGAGCGTTCGTGTGAGACAGTCGCAACTTTTCGTTCGTCCGGTTTGTCTCCAGATATTCCCAGTTCGGTAGCTAATTTCCAAAGCGCTAGTTTTCCGAGTGATCAAGTGTTTAAGTGGTTATCCCTAGTGGGACGAGTGCGGTTGGCTAGGCCACTATTTTTGCCGCAAAAGTTCAGTTAGTTTGAGAAAATTTCACGTTTTTATTGTACCGTCTACCCCCGTTGGTTTGAACGACACCTCATGTAAATCAACGGGGTTCATTTTTTAATTTGAACTTCTAGTAACCCTGTGAGCATCGAAAAACACACTGATGGTAACCCTTTTCGCTGTTTTGTTTTGATCTTGCGTTCCGTTTCACCCCGTTCCATGAGCAGAATGACGTTTGAACTATTTTTTGTTTGAACGATGTGCAGATTAGAGGGGGTCAAATTAAAAAGTGTTCAGATTAGATGAGGTCAAACCAACGGGGGTAGACGGTATCACGTGGCGGATTGACCGATTATCGAGCACAGCAGTGCAGCACCCCCCGCATACCACGCCGCTCGCGCGGCCGTGATCGGGTTCTTCCAGTGAGTACCCAAGCTCATCGTCGTCGACAGCAGCAGCCCACCGAGAGAAGAGCAGAGAGCGTGACGGGCGCTCAGCAGCAGCTCGCCTCTTCCCAGTGCGGGCGATCCGATCGCTGTCGTCGTCGAGCCTGTGGCTATACAGAGTGCACAAAGATAAGAACATAAAGTTACCCTTCGTTGTTCCCCCTCTCCACTGACTCTTTGATTAGATTTAATTTGGTATATAAGCATTTTTTTCTCACTTTTCCTGTAGCGTTATTTTTGTCCCTTGTTTTTCGATTATTCCTCGCCCCCGTGATAGTGTTAATTTTTGAGTGCCCCGTGGTGGTAGTTAGCTATCACAATGGGCGATGATGAAGATGGCGGGGGTACGTCGTACCGCATTAACGAAGCTACATTATTGGCATCGGATTGCTCGAGCCAACATGGCGATGTAAATGCTAATCCCTTTGTCTCCCTTCACCCTGACGCTTCTGCAATGGACACCAACAGTAAATCTGTTTCGACGTCCCCCCGCCTCAAGGCCTACCCTCCCGACTTTGGCGGGCCATATGTTGTTTTCTTCCGACCCAAAGGCAAACGTTTGAACACCGTTCAGATTAGCAAGGACTTGACAAAGCGGTTTTCTTCTGTTATCGCCATTGACATGGTTGGTACAGGAAAGCTTCGGGTTTCGGTTGGTGACCGAAAGCAGGCTAATGAGATTGTGGCCTATGAGCTCTTCACACTTGAATATTTCGTTTACATTCCAAGCCATCAGGTCGAGATCTCGGGGAAGGTCGCCAAGGGATCTTTGACCTGCGAAACGATCATGCAAGGCTGTGGTCGCTTCAAGAACCCTTCTCTTCCTCCTGTCCAGATACTGGACTGCCGGCAACTGCATTCGGTCTGCCAGGAGGGCGAGAAAAAGGTTTACACACCATCGGATGAGTTTTGTGTGACCTTCTCCGGATCAGCATTACCAGACCTGCTGGTGATTGGCAAACTTCGGCTACCTGTGCGGCTGTATGTACCAAAGGTTATGAACTGCACCAATTGCAAGCAGCTGGGCCACACTGCCCAGTACTGCGGCAACAAACCTCGCTGTGCAACATGCGGGGAGAGACATGTGGACGGTGCGTGTAAAACGCCGCCCAAGTGTGTTTATTGTGGCAGTGACCGTCCACATGATCTCAATGTCTGCCCGAAGTACATACAGCAAAAGCAACATCAAAAACGGTCGTTGCAGCAGCGTTCAAGGCGAAGCTACGCCGAGATGCTGAAGAAAGCTGCTCCGGTCGTTGAATCACGCAACATCTACTCGTCTTTGTCTCTCGATGATCAGGGCTCTGACTCTGAGGTTGGAGACGGGGTTCCCTTTGTTTTCAAAGGTGAAACGAGGAAACGGATGAGGCTCCAGAGACCAACCAAAAAACCTCGGAATCTGCCTAGCAGTGACCCCCAACCCACCGTGACAAATTCTAGGAGTGTTAAGAAAGGCACCAAACATTCACCTCCTGGATTCAAAATCCAAGATGAACGGGACTTTCCTTCGCTCCCAGGAACATCAAAAATCCCAGATTGTAGCCAGCCCGGGCGATCCGTCTTTAAACACGTGGCTTAAGCGCCACTCCACAAGGGAGACCACATGCCCAATTTTAATTGCCCGGTTGAGACTCTCCTGAGGGCGAGTCCATAGATTCTCCTCGAAAGGAATTTTACAGATCGTTGGCTGGCTTACGAACCAAACGTCCGAACGGGTTCACCCTATTATCACAACGAAATTCTTTACTCCCAAAGACACTCAGAGATTCCGGTAAGAGATCCACTCATTCTCCCAAACGATGCAACATACTGAGTCACTCGTTATTTCTCATCACGGGCAGACTCTCCGATCGTCGCGCAACAAATCAACACATAAGAGATGGACTGATTGCCCATTAATCAAACCCCAACTGGGTGGAGGACGGGAACCGATACTTATCGCGAAGTGACGTGCAACACATGAAATTAACTAAACACCAGGGAGCTTACACAACACTAACATTTATTTCTGAAAGACGGAAACGGAATTCATGGAAGTTTTAGTTATAATTTTATTCACATCTAACAAACATTTTCCTTCGGTTGTGTGTGTATTGGGTATGGCTAGCTACTCCCTATCTTGTGTGCATTCTCTTGCCCTGTCTGTCTACTCTCACTCTGTGCTCATGTGCTTTGCGTTATCTCGCGTGACGTCACGGCTTTAGCAGCGCAGATGCGTATTAGTCTGCGCTCCTGGTTCTACGGGGATCGACACGGCGGCAGTTTGTCACGCACGTGTTCACGATCCAAGGTTTCGTGTTCGCTCTAGATGCGCATTTTTCTCAGTCTTTGGACTGGCAACAAAAAACTCCGAGGCGCCCTCATCGGACGCCCCACTTCACTCCAAAAAAGATTGTCTGGTATGACTCACCGGTTTCGTTGGTCTACTCTACCGCAGTCGATGACCTATGGCTGGGTCAACGATCTCGTCCACGGAGTTCGTTCAAGATGGACGAACAGAGACTGAATCGTCAATGCTGACAATGGATGTCCTAGGATGGCGGTGGATGCATTCACGAGGTCCCCTGAACCTCGTTCGGCCGATATGTTGACGAATCGGGCGACTTCCAGCTGGTTGACGGTCGCTGGGCACGTTTTCGTCCGTTGAGGGGCAGGTTTTGGGCGCTTGGGTGCGAGATGAATCTGCTGCGAATAAACAGCCTAGCGGCTAAATCGAACACTAAGCACAGGCACTAAACGCACATGAAAAGCACAATTACCTTGCTATGTTTGGTTTCCTAGCTAATTTCGCACACAATTTTCAAAACTACGCACACTTTCTAGGAACTGGGAATGAATTAGACATTTAATTATTTTACATGCACATAACGTCACTAACTTTCATACTTTTTATGAACTCGAACAAAATTCTCAAACGCGCACACCTCTGATTAACTGAGAAGTCACGGACGAAATGGACGAATCTGTGGCTCCTCAGATTAAAGAACATGGACCTCGGACAAACCGGACTTTGTCATTTCCCGAACTCCCGTCGTGCACTTTGTGACTATAGAACCCCGAAGGATAACTCAGTACGAAGGTCGTGCCGCTGTCCTTTTCCAACCTTTCAATGAGACGGAGGAGCCCGCCCCGGGAAAGATTTTGCAAAGTGCTCGCAACTCATGATTGCATAAGCTAAGGGATGCTTTATATTTGAACTTCTTTTCGTTCATTAATCTGATTGACCTATCCAATCTTATTGAGACATATATTTGGACTATATTAATGGAATTCATGCCTGTATATACATATAAACTATTCACAAAATTCCTGACTGCTACATTGCACCAGGACTATTTTACGAAAATTTGGTTTAAGGACTTAAACCAAATTTTCGTAGTGGTAAACTGTACAATTTATGTACATTATTCATTTATCTATTCCCTTAACTATTTCATGTTTATATATTACAAATTCATCCGGGTTCCTAACCTATTTTCCATAATAATAACTTTGATAAATTCGAAAAAAAACTTTATGTACACATTATTCCATATTTATATCTACAATAATATTTACAAAACATAGGTTCACCCCAAGGAAAGATTGAGCTG
This sequence comes from Aedes albopictus, assembly GCF_035046485.1. Taxonomy (NCBI): domain Eukaryota; kingdom Metazoa; phylum Arthropoda; class Insecta; order Diptera; family Culicidae; genus Aedes; species Aedes albopictus. Next base: position 94,490,490 of record NC_085137.1, on the reverse strand, counting down.
CTTGACGTTCTCAGACTAGGTAGCATATCAACACCAACATGTAATCTCAAAACCCCAAAGAAATCCTAAAAACTGCGTTGCTGCTGAAACCTTTCAGTCTCAGCAGAAGCATCATCCCAACAACACGTCATTAACTAACAGAACATCTGATACTCAATGAACATACACCAACACAGAACAGGTACATATCGAGAAACCAAGCACCAAACCTAAACGTTGATTTATTGCATTTCTCTGATATGACCGCACACACTCTACAACAATAACTGGATCATTCAGATTCGAAACTACACCAATCCTTGTTGTTGGTAACACGTTTCTCCTCTGAATTCACCGCAACGATTCTATCTCACAGAGAACCACCGAGCCTGCTACCCGGTATCCATGCCTCTGTGTAGGACAAACCGAAAACATCAACCACAACACAAAAACCGCCACAACACCAATTAACTCGCCAAAAAAAAACTCTCTGGCTTACGCTAATCCATGTGTGCGAATCCTAAATTCTCCCAAACAATCATTCCAATAACGTTTCATACGCTAGAGGTTCTCTCCAGCTCTCACGAAGCATTATTAAATGAGAAAACACAAATCACTCACAATTACGTCACTCAGAGAAATTTTTCTCCGGACACTCACGACACTCAAACTCTGATATTCTACCCATTCTGAGAACCGTCAAACGTAAACAAAAACATTGTAAGTGCAGTAGAAAATCTTTGAAAGTTTTTTGAGGTAATTTGGACATTAAATATGGACCTAGAAAGACTGCAAATATCGGAAAATTACGGGAAAAGTGACTATTGAACTGTAAGTAATAATATTTCCTATTTTCTTTGTGGTTTAGATCGCATACGGTGGGTTTGAAGACTGGCTGACGGAGGCTCAAGGAAACAATACTTGGTACCTCTCGCTGAACCGGGTTATTGCACGACGATCTTGCTTTGAAGACCACCTCCCCTTCCGGATGAGGCAGTTCCAGGCAGCAAAGATATCAGGTGAGTGCGTTTCCAATCGCTTTACGGTAATGACAACGGATTCTAATGCTTTTTCTTGGTTTTAGGTACTATCGGACGGACGGAGTATGCGATGACGTCAAAAGGAGGGGTGGCCCTGTTCAAGCAAGGGCCAATTAGTTTTAACATTATTTTATACAAATAAGAAATAAAGAATATTAATTTTAAGTACTAAATTATACATAAGAAACATTTGTGAACTACTATACTAACATTATTTACAAAATTGCCAAAATGTCCCTCAAATCATCTTAATTTCGAAGGTAAATTTGAAAAATGATCACATTCGGGCAGTGCTTCCACAACAGAGCCATTTTCTTGAAGTTGTTGTGCTATCGCTCGATTGACTCGGGTTGCTCAACATCGTTTTTACTGGTAAAAACTTCTGAGTCTTTCTTCGATCAACATCTGACAATCCCCAATGCCAGACTCACGAATTTTACTTCTTTAGACAGTACTGCTCGTCATCACTCTACGGCTCTGAGCTTTTGGTAATGAGATCATCGCCCGGGAAGACCTCCAGGGCTCTCTCTGACTTCTGGTCGAGGGGATCGCGCATAACCACAACTTCCTTCCAACGGTTCTACTTTGAAAGAACTGACTAATTCCATTCTCCAGCACACTGCAAAGCTTCTTCTTGGACTGTTGAACAGTCCAAGGATGCCCCTAGTAAGAAAAGGTTTTGTAGGGGCGGCGGCTGATCCAAAGATCAGCGCTAAGCTTTGCAATGGCGAGCCAGTATGTTATTTACCCGGAGCACAGCTTCAACGGGATAAAAGTAACTCTTGGGTGAAACCCAAGAGCCTCATAGCTGGAAAAAAGGTTAATTTCAAGTGTTTTAATGAGACCAGACCTTTAACTGGCTCCTTGTCGCTGTTTCACAACAGTTACATAGCTGAAGGTTATCCAAGGTCAAACTATGGAGAGCCTGCTTTGGCAAGTTTTTTTAGGAACTTGCAATGGAAAATGCCAAGTCGTTTTCCATCCAAACTCTCCAAGTCATAACAATGACTGCCCACTGCCCTCTTGACGATTGCTGGAATGAATTTCGGTGCCAGCTTGGCCGAGACACCTTTCCCCTTGTCCGATAGTACGGTATTCTTCTTCAGAACCGTCTCGCCAACAGAATAAGTTGGACAGTTAGCATTCGATCGGAGATTGTAGTGAGACGAATGCTTCTGGTACGCAGCCCTGAGGTTATTTCGCACATCTTCCAACAGTCTATCCTTCTGTTCTTGTGAAAGACGCACATCATCGGTTGACTTTGTATCACGCAGTCGCCGGTACTCCCTTCCATCGGACACTTGATTCCTGCCGAACACCAGGAAGTACGGCGTGTACTTCGTTGAGCTGTGAACAGAATTTCGAATAGCATTCGCGATTCGCTGCAGGTTGTTCGCCCAGTCCTTGTGGTTGTCTTTGATGGTCGCACGAATGGCGGTCGTTACTACCCGATTCACTCTTTCAGAATCATTCACCTGAGGATGGTAGTTGGGTGTTTTCCAGTGAGACACGTGGTACTTCTCCAGTAGACCCTCGAACGTTTTCGAAGCGAACTGCGTCCCGTTGTCAGTCAACACCACTTCGGGAACTCCGAACAACAAAAAGATGGAATTTTCGACAAAATGGGCTAACGTTTCTGCCGTTGCTTCCCGAAAAGGCTGAATCAGCACGAACTTGCTGAAGAGATCGGTCACTACCAACAAGCACGAACTTCTACCCTTCCCTGAACGTATTATTGCTGCCTATATTGCCATTGTTCGTGCTGTTCATACACCATTATATTGAGCTCTAAGCCATCTGCCGTCGAGTAGAAGAAACTGAGCTGCAACCGAATAGGGATTACGATACCGCATTATGGTTCTTTCAACTTGTCATCAGTGTAAAGATAGAATCTCTTCCAATGATCCTGTGGTTACCTGCAGCGAATGTGAAAACGCACTTCTGTTTCATGCAGTGTGCGTAGGATTGTCAGTAGCGGAAGGGATCGCATGTATGAATCCGAATATTCTTTGGATATGCAACAAATGCCGACGAGCCAAGGAGGAACGCAGATCTACTAAAAATGCGAGTACCATTGATAGTGCAACCACCAGTGAAGTGGCTGAGTTTAAACTGGAAATGGTAAAAATGAAGAAAGTGCTGGTTGATCTAAGTCGTAAATTCGACAGTTTGAACGCATCCTCATCACATTTGGGACAAAGTGGCGATAGTAATCAAAGCGTGTTAAACTCATCCCTTTTAACGTCCACAAGGCTTGATCATTCCATCCAACATCAAGGATTCTCCAAGACGGCATTATTCGTATCCAATATAGCTCCCGATGTGACCGACGAAGAATTTAAGCAAATGGTCGAAGAAACTGTTGGATCGGGAAATATAGTTTCGCTCAAATGTTTGGTACCAGCGTGGAAAATAAAAGCGAGTTTGGACTACATCTCCTACAAAGTCGTCGTCAACATCAAACATGGAACTGCGTCACATGCTGTCCACTGGCCAAATGGAGTGCGTTGCAGAGAGTTTGTCAACCGATTAAATGAATCGTGGCGACCAGCTCATCGCATCGTGTAAATTAATAATGTGTTAAAAAGTGTGATTTTTTTTTTCAAATTTTTTGTTGTCGAATGTTTGTTTTAATGTAATGTTTTATAAATAATGCATTTGTTTAATGTAGTACTACTCCTATCAACATCATTGGGGCAACATTATGCCTGTTGATGTAAACAAATAAATAAATAAATAAATAAGAAGGCAACGGGCCCACATAATCCATGGACAGGAATTGCCACGGGTGCTCAATTACCTTCTTTTGATCTCCCATCGGCGGTGTGGTGTTCTGATTCGACGCCTTGCTCGTCTGGCATTTCAGACACGTTTGACACTGCCTCTTCACCTCCGTGCTCATTTTCGGCCACCAGAATCGTTGTCGGACCGCTGCAAGCGTCTTCTCCGGTCCCAGATGCGCTTCCTCGTGTATTCTACGAATTAGTTCACCCCGCTCTGCTTTAGGAGGATACCTTTTCCATCGGAAACGGACATCTTCCAGCCTATCTTCTGCCTTGCAGTAGCGCAAGATTTCTCCATCAACCACTCGGAAGCCACGATACTCTGACGGGTTCTTGTCAATCTCGGATGCCAGCTCCTGGTACTTTGGGTCCACGCTTACTGTAGAGATGGTTTCTACAGATCTCGACAAGCAATCAGCTACGATATTGTTCTTCCCCTTCCTATATTCCAGCTCGATGTCATACGATTGTATTTTCAACGCCCACCTTAGCAATTTTGCGTTACCAGATTCCACGCCAATCGTGAACAGCCACAATAGACTACGCGCATCTGTAACCACCCGGAAACGCGTACCTTCAACGAAATGCCGGAAATGCTGAATTGCCAACAACACTCCCAAGCACTCTTTCTCGACGCTCGAGTACTTCCGTTGGGTGCTACTCAGTTTTTTACTGAAATAGGCGATAACCCGCGGCTGTCCTTCCTGCTGTTGGATCAGCGCCGCTCCTACGGCAAGGTCTGAGGCGTCGGATTCTATTGAAAACGGTAGAGAAAAGTCTGGATTGCCTAAGATCGGTGCCGCAATTAATGCTGCCTTCAATTCTCCGAAAGCGGTTTCTGCAGATTCCGTCCAGATAAACTTTTGCTTCGATTTCTTAAGCAAATCCGAAATCGGGGCAACTATCCTACTGTAGTTTCCTATGAAGCGTTGATAGAAGCCCGCCAAACCCAGCAACCGCCTTATGTCCTTCACATTCTTCGGCCGGGCATAGTCCAGGATCGGTGCGATCCGGGCGTTGTCAATGGACACTCCTTCCTCGGTCAGTAAGTATCCGAGGTACGATACCTTCTTCCGACAAAACCGGCTCTTATCCAATGAAATCGTCAAGTTGGCCTTCGCTAGTCTCTCCCCTACGATACGCAGCAATCGGACATGTTCGCTGAAAGTCGTCGTGGCGATCACAATATCGTCCAAGTACACAAAGACATAGGGTTCAAGGTCGAACCCTATGACTTTGTCCATGAGACGGCACATTGTGAAGGGGGCGTTCGTTAACCCGAAAGGACAAACCTTAAAACGGTATAAGCCTTTGGGGGTCCGAAACGCCGTGAAGTCTCGGCTTTCCTCTTTCAGGGGGATCTGAAAGTACGCGTCTTTCAGATCCACCACGGAGTAATATTTCGCCTTCCCCAATCGATGAAATATTTCACCCATATTCCTCATTGGGTAGGAATCCTTTTTTGTCAGCGCGTTGATCCTCCGAGAGTCCAAACACACACGTAGCTTCCCATTCGCTTTACGAACGGGAACTAGTGCACTCGCCCATTCACTCGCGCATTCCTCAATAGCATCCATCGTCTTGTAGCGTTCCAGCTCCGCATCCATCTCGGCCTGTATTGCTGGAGAGCACCGATACAGTGGTTGACGCCTCGGTTTCGCCTCTTCGCTCAGCACGATTTCATGCTGAATCACCGATGTCCTTCCTAATCGCTGCTCGGTCGTACAAGGAAAAGTTTTAACCGCCTCTGTCAGCTCCTTTCGCTGTTCCGGAGTCAAATCGTGCTCGGTTTCAACCGTTTCCGGCGTTGTCTTTGACGGTTCCGGCAGTTCTAACGCTGGTATATCCAAGGATTCATCTGGGTCAGATCTTTTGAGTGACGGTAAAGACTCGATCGGTAATACAGAAAGTTCCTGTTCGCAGTTCAAGTCGGTCCCTCGTGTGACGTCTACCGTTGCAACCTGTTCGTAACCATCCGTACCCTGGATCATTGGCTGAATTCCGAAGGTTTTCCAGAAGTTGTACCCTAGAATTAGGTTTCTCGCAACCTGTGGCACTATTAGAGTTGGAATAACCTTCGTTACTCCCCGAAATTCCATTGGCATGTTGACGTAACCCAAACTCCTGTGAACCGTCTTGTCCGCGGTTACTATTTTAACCGGACTCTGATGAACCTGCAAACCGTTTTCTTCAGCTAGATGTTTTAAGCTTGTCACGCTCACGCTTGCTCCTGAGTCCAAGAGTGCGTCATAATCCTTGTTAAATATCCTCACGGCTATATGCGGACACGTGTCCGTGTGCACCTTGACTTCGCACACCTCCTGGTACGGGTCAGTAAAAAGAATCTGCTCGTCATTTTCGGGAACTCTGGAGATCGGAATGCTGTCGTCCCCTATCTGGCATTCCAGAATTAGTTTCCCGAGTTCTCTGCTGGTTGTGACCTACCCTCTCCTGAATGCTTCTCACACGTAGTCACCGTTTTTCCCTGTGCACCGCACAAGTAGCAGAACAACCGCTTTTCTTCCGGACAATTTCTCCACAGGTGGCCACACTTTCGGCAGTTCCAACACAACGGACTCTGCGAAGCGTTTGGAATGTCCCGCCTGTTCCCTTGACTTCCCCCATTCGTCCCTGATGATCGCTGCTCCTTGTACCTCCTGTCTTTTTCGAATTTACTCCCTATCGCATTCACGTTCTCTGACTCCGACTCGGAGCTGTACGATTCCTCATCCTTTTGCTCCACCTCGATGGTGTGAATTGCCTTACTCGGTCCTTCCCGAGCATTCCTAAAAACTGGATCGTTGGCGTCAATTCTGTACGCATAGTACTCCAACTTCCGCAAGTTGTCGACCGTCTTACAAGCCAACTTCGAGCGGTAATGCGGTCGCATATTGTCCCAGATTACTTCGAAGATTCGCTGTGGGTCCAGTGGCGTACTCAACAGCTTATTCAGTCGCTCAATCTCCATCTTGAAGCCCAGGAAAGTTTCGTTCCGATTCTGCTTCCTCTCGTAGATTTTCTGGCGATTTCCCTGGTCTTTGTTCGGATTGCCATACATGTATCGAATTCTCTCTTCAAAATGTGCCCAGTCGTGAAACTCGTCCGCATAGCAAAGATACCAGTCATAGGCTTCTCCTCTAAGGATAGTATGAATTCTCTGCATTAATACATCGTCGGCTATTCTGTCCATCTTGGCGAGACGACGTACCTTAAGCAAAAAATCTTCGAGAGACCTGCTTCGTGCATCCCCGCTAAAACTAAGATGCCACTTTTCCATCCTACGATCTGCGTCTCGAATCTCGGCTTCGGTAATCCTTCGGAAGTGCCGATTTCGCTGATGTTGCCTCCCAGCCCATCTTCCTTCGTCTTCCGAAAACTCATCCGAACTGAAGTCTCGTTGTGGTCTTGCATCTCCTCTTGACACTCGCCTCATTCTGTCGCCTTGGCTCCAGCGCCGTTCTTCAAACTCCTCAAACCGATGCAGTTCCGTGTCCACCGGCGTGTTCCGCTGCTGCCCCGCTGGTCTATCCGACCGATGTACATCGTACGAACGTCTATACGGATTATATGGAATTGGACGTCCAGCTGGTTGGTCTCGGTACCGTTCTCTGGCTTCATACTGCTCTTCTTCCCACGGACTGCCCTCTCTCCATGGCTCCCGTACTTCATACTGCCGAGGTTGTCGCTCCTCAATGTCTGCCTCCGCACCTTGTGGAAACTGCCTTGTTACCCGACGCTGAAAACCCTCATGTGTTCGGCCAAACCGTTCGTCACGGAACCTGTTGCTGTCCTGCTGATATCGCTGCCTGTCGTAACCTTCATTCCTCTGGCACCTATCGTCTCTTCGTATGTCTCGACCTTCTGTTATACCGTAGTTCCTGCTCTCCTGTCGGTAGTAGCCATCTCTCTCACAGCTTCGTCGATCTCTATCGTTCACCTCATTTTGCCCTGTAGCATTCCTACAGAAATCTCTCCGTTTCCCACTTCGACTGCTAAGAGACGCTCTTGAGTCGTCGTCCACTCTATCTCGTTGACCCCGCGCTTTACCGTGTTCTGGTGTTACTTCGTGCCCTGCGTTCTTCATGTTACCTCTCCCTGCAACGTTTTCGCTCTCTTTGCCACTTCCTACATTTCCTCCCCTGGCTCCTTCAGAACCACGTAAAAGCATCTCTACCTGTTCACGCAACTCTTTCACCTGCGCCTCTAAGGCTTTCTCTCTTTCGCTCGCCTGACTCTGTTCTTCGTTAGGTACTACTGGATTCACCGATGATGTCGCGGATTCGGATTCTTTATTTGAGTTTTCCGCTGTTTTCTCCTTCGGTTTTGCGCCATTCCTATACGACCTTGCATCTTCTTGGAAACCGAAAGGACTGGGCCGCCTATCCTGCTCTTTCCTACCATCAAACCTGTTCAGCTCTGTTCTTATCTCCTGCAACAACTCCTTCCGCATTCTTTCTGAATCCGCGTCTTTTGTCATAATCCTGTAGACTCTACCCCAATAGTGCTTTAACCGAGAAAATGACCTATCGTCCAATCCGTTCGCCAACTTATTTCGCAACTCTCCAACCCGTGAGCAACTGATGTCGTACTCCTGATCGATTGTAAACGGCGACTCATACACTCTACTCTCCTTTTCGTCTTCCTTAAACAAGTACCTCAACATCCGATATTTTGCCTCAACGTCATTTTTCGTCTCATCAAACTTCCCTCGTATAATCAGTTCATAATCTACTTCCTCGTTGATCAAATGGTCCGCATGTGGAAGTTTTACAGCCATTTTACCGAAATAATAAATTGAACAAAAACAGTAAGAAAAAGTAACAGAAGATTAACAATATTAAATAAACTTAAAAAAAAACGCAAATAATGATAATTTCAATTTTACACTGTATATTACTGCACAAACTCAATTTTTATTCTGCTCAAAATTCCCCAAAAATGTTCTCAATACACAAAATTCACTTAAACACTCAAAGACTATCCACAGAATCCAAATAACGGAAGAATTCAACTCATAATCCAAAACTATCTATATGTGAACCTAAAACTAACCATAAGTACAAAAAATTCAGAAATACACACAATTTTACATTAGAAATTCAACAAATACTGAAATATTCTGAAGACCTTTAGTTGGGCGCCAATTTGTAGCCAGCCCGGGCGATCCGTCTCAAAACACGTGGCTTAAGCGCCACTCCACAAGGGAGACCACATGCCCAATTTTAATTGCCCGGTTGAGACTCTCCTGAGGGCGAGTCCATAGATTCTCCTCGAAAGGAATTTTACAGATCGTTGGCTGGCTTACGAACCAAACGTCCGAACGGGTTCACCCTATTATCACAACGAAATTCTTTACTCCCAAAGACACTCAGAGATTCCGGTAAGAGATCCACTCATTCTCCCAAACGATGCAACATACTGAGTCACTCGTTATTTCTCATCACGGGCAGACTCTCCGATCGTCGCGCAACAAATCAACACATAAGAGATGGACTGATTGCCCATTAATCAAACCCCAACTGGGTGGAGGACGGGAACCGATACTTATCGCGAAGTGACGTGCAACACATGAAATTAACTAAACACCAGGGAGCTTACACAACACTAACATTTATTTCTGAAAGACGGAAACGGAATTCATGGAAGTTTTAGTTATAATTTTATTCACATCTAACAAACATTTTCCTTCGGTTGTGTGTGTATTGGGTATGGCTAGCTACTCCCTATCTTGTGTGCATTCTCTTGCCCTGTCTGTCTACTCTCACTCTGTGCTCATGTGCTTTGCGTTATCTCGCGTGACGTCACGGCTTTAGCAGCGCAGATGCGTATTAGTCTGCGCTCCTGGTTCTACGGGGATCGACACGGCGGCAGTTTGTCACGCACGTGTTCACGATCCAAGGTTTCGTGTTCGCTCTAGATGCGCATTTTTCTCAGTCTTTGGACTGGCAACAAAAAACTCCGAGGCGCCCTCATCGGACGCCCCACTTCACTCCAAAAAAGATTGTCTGGTATGACTCACCGGTTTCGTTGGTCTACTCTACCGCAGTCGATGACCTATGGCTGGGTCAACGATCTCGTCCACGGAGTTCGTTCAAGATGGACGAACAGAGACTGAATCGTCAATGCTGACAATGGATGTCCTAGGATGGCGGTGGATGCATTCACGAGGTCCCCTGAACCTCGTTCGGCCGATATGTTGACGAATCGGGCGACTTCCAGCTGGTTGACGGTCGCTGGGCACGTTTTCGTCCGTTGAGGGGCAGGTTTTGGGCGCTTGGGTGCGAGATGAATCTGCTGCGAATAAACAGCCTAGCGGCTAAATCGAACACTAAGCACAGGCACTAAACGCACATGAAAAGCACAATTACCTTGCTATGTTTGGTTTCCTAGCTAATTTCGCACACAATTTTCAAAACTACGCACACTTTCTAGGAACTGGGAATGAATTAGACATTTAATTATTTTACATGCACATAACGTCACTAACTTTCATACTTTTTATGAACTCGAACAAAATTCTCAAACGCGCACACCTCTGATTAACTGAGAAGTCACGGACGAAATGGACGAATCTGTGGCTCCTCAGATTAAAGAACATGGACCTCGGACAAACCGGACTTTGTCATTTCCCGAACTCCCGTCGTGCACTTTGTGACTATAGAACCCCGAAGGATAACTCAGTACGAAGGTCGTGCCGCTGTCCTTTTCCAACCTTTCAATGAGACGGAGGAGCCCGCCCCGGGAAAGATTTTGCAAAGTGCTCGCAACTCATGATTGCATAAGCTAAGGGATGCTTTATATTTGAACTTCTTTTCGTTCATTAATCTGATTGACCTATCCAATCTTATTGAGACATATATTTGGACTATATTAATGGAATTCATGCCTGTATATACATATAAACTATTCACAAAATTCCTGACTGCTACAAGATGTTCCAATTTTTTCGACTTCTCAGCCAGAGGGACAGCATTCAGAGAACCAGGAACAACCCCTTGGTGCTCCGATGTTTACGCTGTCTGGCATCGTAGACATCATTCTGAACTTCTTCAATGCTCCCGACTCAGTGAAGAACATTATTAAAGGACTTCTTCCTTGTGTGTCCCCTCTTTTGAAGCAGCTGGCTTCTAAAATGCCTCTTCTTGCGACAATCGTATCTTTCGATGGCTAATTTAACCATCGAGGTCGAAGATATGATTTCTGTGCTACACTGGAACTGTCGTAGTATAGTACCGAAATTAGACGTTTTTAAATTTTTACTTAGCAATTTACAATGCGATGTTTTTGCGCTCTCCGAAACATGGCTGACACCTGATGTGACCCTACCTTTTACCGATTTCAATATCATCCGCCTTGATCGATCCGACTCGTATGGAGGGGTGCTTTTAGGGATCAAAAAGCAGCACTCATTTTATAGAGTCGATATACACCCGATGACAGGCATTGAAGCCGTCGCATGTGCAGTGACTATCCGGGGGAGAAGCCTAAGTTTCGCCTCCATTTATCTTCCACCGAGAACTGCGATATCTCGCAGAGATCTCGCTCACATCTGCTCGGTTATGCCTGAGCCACGGCTGCTGATGGGAGATTTTAACTCCCATGGTACAGGCTGGGGGGAACTGTACGATGATAGCCGTTCATCTTTGATATATGACCTCTGCGACGACTTCAACATGACAATTTTGAACACTGGGGAAGTTACGCGAGTGGCACCTCCAGCTAAAGATGGCAGTCCCAGAGACAGCCGATTAGACCTCTCAATCTGTTCGAGCTCACTATCGCTGGAGTGCACATGGAGGGTTATCCAGGATCCCCATGGTAGTGATCATCTGCCGATCGTTGTTTCTATTTCCAATGGCCCACAGCAGCCTCCATCTATTGACATCACCTATGACCTCACGAAACACATTGACTGGGGGAAGTACGCGGAAGCAATCATCGACGGTGTGCAATCTGTAGAAGTCCTTCCACCGCGGGAAGAGTATCAGTTTCTCTCAGAACTGATCATCGGTAGCGCGCTTCAGGCACAACGTCGGCCAGTACCAGGTCCGTCGGTTCGTAGGAAACCCCCCAATCCATGGTGGGACAGTGAGTGTACAGAAATCTATCGCGAGAAATCCGCGGCGTTTAAAGGGTTTCGTAAACGCGGTACGGTCGACAACTTTGAGCGGTACGCTTCCCTTGAACGCAAGTTTAAGAACTTGATCAAGGCGAAGAAAAGCGGTTATTGGCGTCGCTTCGTCGAGGGCTTGTCGCGCGAGACTTCGATGAAAACTCTTTGGAACGTCGGGAGAAGAATGCGTAACGCGTCGTCGGTTAACGAGTATAGGGAAAGCTCTCCCCGGTGGATTCTCAAGTTCGCAAAAAAAGTTTGTCCAGATTCCGTACCCGTGGAGCGAATAATTCGTAACGTTTCCGAAGATAGGGATGACATGGATAGACCGTTTTCGATGGTGGAATTCTCACTTGCTCTCCTTTCATGTAACAATTCTGCTCCAGGGATGGATCGCATCAAGTTCAACTTGCTTAAAAACCTCCCCGACGTCGCTAAGAGGCGCTTGTTGAACTTGTTCAATCAGTTCCTGGATAACAACATCGTTCCGGATGATTGGAGGCAAGTGAGAGTGATAGCTATTCAAAAACCAGGGAAGCCCGCGTCGGATCATAACTCGTACCGTCCAATCGCGATGTTGTCTTGCCTACGGAAGTTGTTGGAGAAGATGATTCTCTTTCGACTGGACAAATGGGTTGAATCGAAGGGCATGTTGTCAGATACACAATTTGGTTTCCGCAGAGGCAAAGGAACGAACGACTGTCTTGCGTTACTTTCTTCAGAAATTCAGCTTGCCTTTGCTCAAAAACAGCAAATGGGCTCAGTGTTTTTGGATATTAAGGGGGCTTTTGATTCAGTTTGTGTCGATGTTCTTTCCGACAAACTCCACGAAAGTGGCCTTTCACCAATTTTAAACAACTTTTTGTATAATTTGCTGTTTGAGAAGCAGATGAGGTTTGCTCATGGTGACTTGACAGTTTCACGAATAAGTTACATGGGTCTCCCCCAGGGTTCATGTCTAAGCCCCCTTCTTTACAATTTTTATGTCAGAGACATAGATGATTGTCTCATGGAAAATTGCACGTTAAGACAGCTTGCGGATGACTGTGTTGTTTCTGTGACGGGATCAATAGCAGTTGATCTGCAAGGACCATTACAGGATACTTTGGACAATTTGTCCACTTGGGCTCTCAAGCTGGGTATCGAGTTCTCTCCGGAGAAAACTGAGATGGTTGTCTTTTCTAAAAAACACAAACCGGCTAAGTTTCCGCTCGTTCTGATGGGTAAGACAATCACTCATAGCATGTCTTCTCAATATCTTGGTCTCTGGTTCGACTCTAAATGCACCTGGGGGAAGCACATTGTGTATCTGATACAAAAATGCCAAAAGCGAATCAATTTTATGCGAACTATTACCGGAACATGGTGGGGAGCACACCCGGAAGATCTGATCAGGCTGTACCAAACAACCATTCTGTCGGTTTTAGAATACGGTAGCTTCTGTTTTCAATCCGCGGCGAAAACACACTTACTGAAGATTCAACGGGTTCAGTACCGTTGCCTTCGGATCGCGTTAGGTTGCATGAACTCAACTCACACTATGAGCTTAGAGGTACTTGCTGGTGTACAGCCTCTGACAGACCGCTTTGCGGAGTTATCGTTCCGGTTCCTCATCCGATGCGAGGTTGTGAATCCATTGGTCATTGAAAACTTCGAAAAGCTGCTTGCACAGAACCCTCAAACTCGTTTTATGAGTGTGTACTACTGGTACATGACGTTGGAGGTAAGCCCATCTCCGGTTAACACCAATCGTGATAACTTCTCAGACTTCGACAGTTCCTCTGTGGATTTTGATCTGTCCATGAAGGATGAGATCACCGGAATACCAGAATCTTTTCGTTCCGTGTGTATTCCACAAATTTTTGCAAGTAAGTTCGGGCATGTTAGCGGGGACAGACAGTTCTTCACAGATGGTTCGAAAACCGATGATTCGACTGGTTTCGGTGTCTACAACGAATTTCATAGCGCCACCTTCATGCTTCAAAAGCCATGCTCGGTATACATTGCTGAGCTAGCGGCTATATACTACACCTTAGAGTATATTCGCACTCTCCCACCTGAGCACTACTTCATTTTTACCGACAGTCTAAGTTCTCTGGAGGCTGTTCGGTCAATGAAACTGATGAAGCACTCAGCGTACTTCCTGAATGGAATTCGCCAAGTCTTGAGTGCTTTGTCCAAACGCTCATACACCATCACCATAGCTAGGGTCCCTTCACATTGCTCAATTCCGGGTAATGAGAAAGCGGACTCTCTGGCTAAGGTGGGCGCTAGCGAAGGCGAGATTTACGAGCGTCAAATTGCCTTCGACGAATTTTTTGCATTAGCCCGTCAGGAGACCTTGATCAGCTGGCAACACAAATGGAGAGATGGAGAGATGGGTAGATGGTTGCACTCCATCATTCCGCAGGTATCGAAGAAGCCATGGTTCAAAGGGTTGGATTCAGGCCGCGATTTCATTCGTGTAATGTGTCGGCTGATGTCCAACCACTATTTGTTAAACGCACATACCTTCCGTATTGGGCTCTCGGAAAGCAATCTCTGTGTCTGCGGCGTGGCTTACCAGGATATCGAACATGTCGTGTGGGGATGCGATGAGCATCGTGAAGTCAGATCTGAGCTGTATGAAACTCTCCGGGTCCGAGGAAAACAACAGAAACCCGTTAGAGAAGTGTTGGCAGGCCTTGATTTGGAGTACATGGATCTTATTTACCAGTTTTTGAAACGTGTTGATGTCAGAATTTGATCTCGTACGTTCCTTGTTTTCGTTGCCCGAAATTTGGTTTTGTTGTTCGCTCCCTGTCTTTCGTTGCCCCCCTTTCCGTTTGTCCTCTTCTTGTCGTTGTCTTCCGATAAAGCCCTTTCTGTTTAGCCCCGTTACAGATTAGGACAGTCGGTCCCATCAAGGTTTTTAGTATAAGATAGCAAGTAATTTAGTATAAGTCCCTTAATTCCCTCCTTTCCAACTTTATATATTTGTTATCCCTAACCTCGAAACAGCCGCGAGTACTTCGGCTCCCAAAACTAACCTAGTATTAAGTCAGTATAAATTTAAAAAACAACATGTAAAATCAACATAAAAAAATGTAAAGATGATTTCGGCTCTGTTATGCCCAAGTGGCGCCCGAGCCTTCCAAATAAACGAATAAGTAATAATAACAGTTGCATCAACCCCAGATATCAAAAAACTCAGGAAAGCTTCTACTTTTCGATTTTTGTGATTTTTTTCGTAGATCGGATAAGAAAATGATGTATGGCAATATTGTTCAGAAAAATGTGGGCAATTATTCAATGATTTGGTACTTGTTAGAAAAGTTGTGTGTTTGAATTTCGTAGAACAAAAACTGTTGAAAAATGTAACTTTTTAGAGTACTTGCATGACTCAAAATCGAATAAATATGATCAAAACATTCTCCGATCAGCACATAATGTTCACAAAAGTTGTAAGGAATAGAAAAAACTTTAATTTACTGGCGGCTGCGATATTTTATATGGCTTCTAGCCTTCATGGGCATTTTTTAAAGGTAAAAAATGACCAAAAAACACATTTTTGATTTGAGGCACCTCGAAATCTTCACCAATTTAGCTGAAAATTCGACCAGAAGTTTGTTTCAGCATTAGAATTAAGATGTGGGGGTGACTGGCAGAATTCGAGAAATTTCATTTTTTATGAAGAGGTCTAATGTACACTTATGCTTGAATGACCACAAAAGCCATACAGAGTTCAACCCAGGTAACAAATTGATGCTGTACAAACGTTTTGCCTACTATTTTTAAGCAGCTTTCATGTGAGCACATTTATTCAGCTTCTAAACATCTAATGTTGGTGATTTTATTTAACCTTTAGCTGATTTTTGGTTCATTGAAAGGCTTATGTAAGGCTTAATATGCGCTTCATCAGTACTCAACCAAATTAATTAATTGTGTAAAAATTAAAAAAAATACTTTCGTGACATTATATTTACCATTTACTTTTTATTTGCAGGAGAGATGTTCAGGAATGTATAAATGAATCTATTGGAAAACTGGGCATTGAACTCGGGCTTGATGTTTTATAGTCACTTAACTTAAGTACCTACACCACACAATTGTATACATATCCCCGAACACGAAAGCATAACTTGTTGTGTCTGAACAATCAAGAACATAAGTTGAACTAAGCCTGCATTGAGGCTGGAGAAGCGATGTGGGCTCTACAAAAAAACATGTTTGGGTCAGCTGTCAAAAGTTATTTGATTGAAGGTTAAACAAGAGATGTTTAGTTCTACATGTTGGTGTATGTTTTAAAGCGGTTACATAGATTACAATAATATTATATTCAACTTAATATTTAGACATCTATGTATCGCTGACTAAATAAAGAGGTTGAACAACCATGTTTCAGACCAATATTCAGCTATCATTGTATTCAGCCTTTCTCACCATTGATCAGCCACTGTTTAGCTATTACTCTCACTGTTCAGCATTAATTGTTATTTTGGAATGCATGCGCCATCGTTAATTTTAGCTATAATAGAATATTCATAATGAAATGTTCATTGACTTGACAGAAAAATAAAATATTGCAAATTTGATAAAAATCTGTGTTTTCTATTGCTTTCTTTCATATTTTTGTGACAGTTATCAAGCAACTGAAACTGCACCGTGCTCGCGCTGTTCAGCTATTAAGATAATAAAATAAACCCATTGAACTCTAAATTGGCCTCAAATCTTTCCCAAATGATCACCCTATATAAGAAATCCACAAATATGAATTTTTAGATATTTCAGAAAAAAATGTGAATATTTTAGCCTGTTGCGCCTAACTAACAGACCAATTAACCGCCTATTACTATTGTTTGCGTCCTCATATTGGACTTTTCCATTTTTGTGTGCCTCACACGTGCAAACAAAAACTCTATGATAAATAATAAAAAAAATAAATCGGGATTTTTTCTGTAATTTTCTTGAACAATTACCCCACAAATTTCCCCTGAAATTTTTATACGGACCGTTAAAAAATGTTACCATATAAACCTTTGGAAATTCTCTTCTGAGATTTCTTGTGTTTAATACAGGGATTAACTCAGATATTTAATTAGCTATTATTCCGATATTTCACGAAAGAAAATCTTGCATAGATTGCTTCAGAAATTCCGCCATGAGTTCTTTTTTTTTTCAGAAACCAGGTTTTTTTTCAGAAATCCTAAGACGGGTGTGGTGGTCTAGTAGCTACCACTTCTGATTCGTATGCAGAAGGTCCTGGGTTTAATCCCTGGCCTGTCCCTTTCCTCCTACTTCGCATCTTTCTATATACTCTCTCCCTCCTCTCTACATATACAACTCATGTATATTCACATGTTTCTAGCCATCGCTAGAACAGAAACAGGTTGAAAAAGCCGTTTCCCTTCCTTCCTGACTTTCACACCACAGTGTCAATCTATCAGATAATGCATACAAGTTATACAATCAAGCGAACTGTGCCGCACATCTTCATAATAATAAAACACACAATTCTATCACCTTACCCTGGCATCCACACACCAGTGTGTGAACCCTATGCCAACAAAATCCCACCAACTCTCCGACATCCACATAAATTTGTGCAGACGCAGAGTTATATACGGTCTGATGTGGATATAAACGATTGCAATCATCACTTCTTTCCCCTTCCCCACATTGATCTGCGTTATGACGTGGCAGGCGTCATTGTCGCCTAAAAATAGAAGATCACCAACGCTCACACAGTGAAGATGCCGACTAGTCCCCGGCAGATATCTCATTGGTTCCATGTATGAGTGTAGCTGGTCTGGCGATTTTGGAGCAGCACCTACGGGCGGTAAAGCTGAAACTCATGAGTTTTTTCTAGAAATCCTGTATTTATTATTTTAGATATTCTTTGAGAGATTCCTCCACAAATTCCTCCATCGATTCCTTTGAAAAATCTTCCAGGCATGTTTTCAGAAATTTTTAGCATTTCCTCCAGGGAAATTTCAAGAAATTCTACCAGAAATGCCTTCGAAGAGATTTATCTGAGAATTTTTCCATGAAAACCTGTAGAAGATTACCCCGGAAGTTATTTGAGGAACTCCTTCTTTGAATTCCTTCTAAAATGACTCTATGGATTCCTGTAGAATATCCTGCAGGAAATCTATATCTATCTCTGAAGTGTGCTACAGAATTTTTTTGACATTCCTCAATTTATTTTCCCAAGAATTTCATTGCGAAATCTTCTATGGACTCCTTCCAAAATTGATACATGGATTCCTTCAGTAATTACTCTAGGAATACGATCTACCAAGATCTTTTCCAGAAACTTTTCCATCAGTTTCTTTGGAAATTCTTGCAGGTATTCTTTAGAAAGTTTATCCCAAATATGTATCCAATAATTCTTTTGGGTAATTTTTTTCTGAAACTCCGAAAACTTTTTAAATACTTCTGGGGATTTATTAAGAAAATCCTTTAAGAATTTCTCCAGGGATAGCCTCAGCGTTTTCTGTGGGGATTGTTTCAGAAATTCTTCCGAATATTCTTTCATTATTTCTTCCTGTGGTTTCTTCAAATATTCCACAAGATATTCATTCAGAAATTCGTACAGGTATTTCTTTAAAAGATGTCCACCAGCGTTGTATTTGTTTTCAGGAATTGCCGTCTGAATTCTTTTGAAAATTTCCTCGAGGCTTCATCCAGAAAATCGTGAAGGAATTCTTCCAGAGATTCTAACATTGTACTTCTCTTCTAGAGTTCTTCTTCTAAGTGTTCTCTATCTCTATCAGAGATTTGTTTTGGGTTTCCTCCAGATACCCCTTCATGTTTACCCAGAAATTTCTTCGAAATTTCTGCTAAGAATAACTCTAAGATTTTCTCCTTGAAGTCAAAAATATTTTTAAGGCTACCGGAACACCATTGAAAATATTTCAAGAGATTTGTATAATGATGCTTAAATAGACGTGTCTCCAGAAACTCCTTCAGAAATATGTCCATAGAACGCTTCAGAAATATTTTCAGAAAATTTTCCAAGAATTTTATCGGAAGTTTTCTCCTGGAATTTTCTTAAAAATTACTCAATAAACTTTTCTAGGATTTCCGCTAAGGGTTTCTTGAGAAGCTTCTTCAAAAATATTTCCAATTTTTTTTTTCAGAAATTCCTCTTGGGATTCAAGATTATCCCTAGTACTTCTTCGGTTGCTCCTCTAGAGATTTAAACAAGGAAAATTTCATTGGTTTCAACTGGAATTTTCTACCGGAATACTTTCAGTGAATCTTTCAAAAAATTCTGCTCGAATTGATACTAAAATTTCTTCAAAATGTCTTCAGGGACGTTTGCAGAATTGTAGGAATTTTTTTTCAAGAATTGCAACAAAAGATTTCTCCAAAATTCCCTCTTAGATTTTTCTTAGAAATTCCTCTTAGTTTTGTTTTTAACCCTACAGAGATTCTTTCGGTAATTCTTTCAAGGGTTCTTCTAATAACTCCTAGAGATCAGAAATTCCTGCAGAAGCTCCTGCCAGAATCTTTTTTTTAATCTCCCCTTCAGAATTATCTCACTGGGTTTCTTCCAAGATTTCCGGAGGAATTGTTTCAGATATTCCTCCACAGATTTTTTTCAGAAGATTCCCCCGATATTGCACCAAAATACAGGAAGTATTCTTGAAAGAATTCCTCAGTAGATTTGTAGGGAAATTTCTGGAAATTACTGAAGGAATCGTTCAAATAACTCCTGGTGTTACTTTTGGAGATTGCTGGAAAAAAGTATTGAAAACTTTCTGGAGGGATTCCAAGATAAAAATTCTTGAAACAATTCCCGACGTTATCTCGTGATGAATTCCTGAATAAGCATTCAGATTAAAAAAAAACAATACCAGAAAAAAATCTTTAAGATACCTCTTCCATTTTTTTGAACCAGAAGCTTCTGCAGGAAATGCAGGAACTACCCAGTCAACCACTCATCGTATAAGATGTTTCATATGATGTTAAAGTGGAGGCGATAAATGGAGGCATGTACGCATATGGCCTCCACTTTATCATCATATGCAACATCTTATACGATTGCTGGTTGTCTGGGTAGTTCCAAAATTTTCTGAAGAGATGCCTAGAGAAATCCGTGCAGAATTTTTTGAAGGAGTGTCTTGAAAATGTATGCAAAACACACAGATGAAGGTACTTGTGAAATTCTTCAAGAAATCCCTCTATGCATTTTTGAGGGATCCCTGGAGGATTTTTTGAAGGAATCCTTGGAAGACCTCTTAGGGATATCTCTGGAGGAATACTTAGAAGAATTTCTTATACAACTTCTGAAGAGATTGGTTCACAAAAATCCCTGAAGTACTGGAGAAATGCAGTTAAAATCCCGGAGCCAATCATGAAAAAAAACATTGAAAAAAAATAAAATTTTTGAAGAAAATTTTCAAAAAATAATCGATGGAAATGGAGAACTATTTTTAAGGTATTCATAAAAGAGTTTCTTAAAAAAAATCTTGATAAATGCCATGTAGATTCAGAATTAAAGGAACTGTTGAGATAGTATTTGGAGGAATTCCTGAAGCATTACCGAAAAAAATCCCTGTAAAAAGGTCTGAATGTATTCTAGCTAAATGATCCCTGGAGAGAGAAAGTCCTGGAGGATTTTTAAGTCGATTTATTTGAGAATATTTGGAGAAATTTCCAATTAAATGGCTAAAAGAATCACCGAGTATACGTAGAGTAACACATGAAAGAACCTTTGGAGAAATTGCAACAATAATTTCTGAAAGAGTTAGTAAAAACATTCCAAAATTTCTAAAGAAGAACTCTAGGGAAACATCTGAAAGAATCTCTAGAAGGTTAAAAACAGAGACGAACCAGATAAGGGCAGAAAGCGTCTGAAATAAAGACAAATCAATAAATCAATCTAGAAGATTGCCCGACCTCAGTGAACAAAAAAAAAACTTGATTTCGGGACCGTTATGCCCATGTGGCGCCCGAGTCATCCAAATCCAATTCAAAAATCTTCAAGAGGTGTCCTAGAATATCCTTAGATATTCCTTTTTCTCTAGGGGTTGCATAATAAGCTTCTCTTGGGATTTACTATGACCTTTCTTTATGGATTTTCTCGCTTTTTTTTTCAGGGATCCTCAGGAATTCCTTCAGAATTTACTTCAGGATTCTTGGCGTTTTTCTAGGATTATATCAGGGATTTTTTCTTCGAATAACTGCAGAGCTTTTTAGGCATTTGTTCAAAGATTCCTTCAAATAAATCAATTCATTTGGAAATTGATTCCTTGCAAATTTGTTTGTTATATCCCTTTAGGATATAAGAATTACTCCAGTATTTTTTACTTCCAGTATTTTTCGTTAAGCACTTCTGTGAAAAAAAAAAAGCCGAAGAATATCTGGAAGAATTCCTGGAATAATCTCTGAAGCAATCTCGGGAGATATTTCTGAACTGTAGAAAAAATATATAAAAAACAAGCCTGAACCCGATTCAACAATCACACATGGTTAGCTTATTTTCACAATCCAAACCCCATTCGGATGGGATTAGCTGAACGTCTTACACATACAAGTGGTATTAAGGTTCAGCAAATATTTGAAAATGAACAATTTTCGCGTAACCTATTAGGTTAAATTTATAACCTTTCTAAGGAATTATTGGACCCCTATAGCCCCGGCCTGAAAGGCATGGGTATTCAGCATGGCCATGCTGAGAGTGGTGGGTTTGATTTCCGGTCGGTTCAGGAGCTTTCTGTAGCAGAAATGTCCTGGACTTCCTTGGACATTAAGTATTTTCATATCTGCCACAAGAAACATATGAAAACCGGTCATCGGCAGAGGAAGTTATCAGTTGAAAACCGTGGAAGTTCTTATATAACACTTAACTGAGTAGCAGTCTTTCTCCCAGTTGGGATGTTACGATAAGACGAATGATAAGAAACCAATGAAGCCATTTAAGAAGCTTCTACATAGAAATTCTTTGGAAATTTTTTGGAGGAACTCAAGACACCTCTAAAAATTATTTCGAAAAGATTATTTGGAAGATATTTTAGAAAAAAAAATCTCTGTAAGAATAAAACTATTGAAAAAAGATCAAGAATTTCTTGATGATTTTCTGAAAGAATCCCCCAATAAATTTTTGAAATAACCCATGGAGGAATTTCTTCACCATGGAAAATTTAGAACAATTCTCAGTAAAATTTCCGGAAGTTCCCCTGTAGGAATTTCTGAAGGTAATTTTGGAGGAACTTCTGAAAAAATCATCCACAATGTTTTAGGGAATCTATGGTTATTTTGTTAGAAATATCTGGAGGAATCTCTAGAAGAATTCCTAAAAAAATATCGTGTTATATTAAATATACAGTAGGATCGGGAATACAATTATTCATCATCATAGATCCATTTGAAGCCTCAACCATTAGGTTTTCATTGAAATCTTCTAAGAAAATACAAACAGTTTCTAAAGTGCTGGTGAGAAAACCAAACCTTTGTCATATTATCATAGTCATACACTGCCATACGTAGTCTGACAGTGTTCAGTATGGCTCAAATGACTGAATAATGATTAGTTAAAAAATCTGTACAATTATTACACTGCAAATAACTTTATAACACAAAAGTTAAACAATGAAAACGCAAACTCAAAGTCCTCCCCATGGAAAAGTTTTCCCTCCCCAATAAATGCAGCCATTGTTCCATTCAGCTGGGGCGACAGCCGGCAGTAATCCAATTGAACCATCATCTACATTCCGAAACAAACAAAACTCATTTATCTTTTCTCTGTCTTTCTCCATTTACAGAATATGGATCTTCGGCACACCTAGGAACTATGAAGCATATAGTGGTTGTGATGATTTTCTTAAACATTAATAACGGTAAGATTAGATCCGCACGTCCCGGACCGAATTTCATCCTGATCACAGTTTGTTTGTGATCCCCCCATTTCCCTCCGAATGTGTGTACCAGTACCATATTAATCAAATTCTAAAGACAGATTGATGAAACCACGTCCCAGAGTCGACTGCTGAATGCTGGCAGCCCCCCCCAAAAGACAATCCCAGCGCGAATGGAAACTCTGTCACCAGGATGAAATTCGTCGGCCGGAAAATGTAATTAATTTCGGATCAATCAATTTTGCCACTGCGCGTCTTTTTCCACACTCTTCTTCTTTGTTCCGTTTCCGTTTGTGTAGGCATTTCCTCCCACTCGCAGTCGGTCGACATCGACGAGCCGCACACGTACACACCTCCGAAGCACTACTTTCAGACGTCGTCCTTTGACGACGCCGACCTGGACGGGGACGACATTGGCGTGAAAAACCCGCTGGACCGGGGGCCGTACTTTGACATCTCGGCGTCCCGGAATGTGACGGCGCTGGTGGGAAACACGGCCTATCTCAACTGCCGGGTGCGAAATCTCGGCAATCGAACGGTAAGTTATGGGGGTGGAGGACGTTCGGGTCATGTAAGATATGAGCTTCCGTTTGGTGCTCTATTCGGGAGTCACTGCATATTATACGACCCTGCATTAGGCAAGGAGACCATTCATAAAGAACATTACGATATTAGATACAGGGTGGGTTTGATATTTTGAAACAATCCGTTTATTAAGACACAAATTTTGATTTTCTCTTATGTCACCCCCCACTCGGAAAATTTTGGTAGGATTCTAGTTTTTTCGAGGTGGGTTGGCAAAAATAATTGGTTGAAAATTATCAGAAAATTTTAGGCATAATCTGAATTGTCCAGAATTTTCATGACAAATTCAATGTGTTGAATGAATTTGCCTGATTGTTTTGGTATATTTTTTCTCTTCTTAGAAATAAAGTATAACTTTCTATCAAGCCATAACAGATTGAACTTACGATGTTTTATCTATAGTGTTTTAGTCAGCACTAAACTGATTTTTGCAGTATAATAAAGGGTGGTACGGTCAAAATTTGGTCATACATTTTTTTTCATAACGTCAGACTGCGTACACTGAAACATCTGATTTGTGGACCAGTAATGGTACATTATTTGTAGCTTAGGCCATAAAATTGTCATCAAAATCCACTAAGTATTGGTTGATATATAGATAAAACCAACGACCTGCCTTTTTAGAATGTTGTACAAAGGCGCTCCATAGTAAATCTTTGACAATTTAAGATCAGTAGAGCACACTTTTGGTTATAAAACTACTAATACTGCTCCGATTCATATAAAAATTTTACAGTATAATACTATTATACAAATATGATCTAAGTAAAATTTTGAGCCATTATGTATGAATACTTCCAAAGTTGTGGCAGTTTGAATATGAAAAAAACTGACAGGGTGCCACTTAAACAAATATAACTTTTAAAAGGACAAAACAAATTGAATGAAATTTTTACACAACATTTGGACTTGCATTCTTTATATACAGAAAAAAAATCATTGAATTCAGTTCAGTATTTCTGGCTCTATAAATAAAACAGTAAAAATGTGTTCTTATTTTTGAAGCCTCTTTGTACAAAATTTTAAAATTGCAGATCTCAGGATTCAACAATATCTAGTCTAGTCTAGTCTAGTCTAGTCTTCACATACACAGCCATTCATTGAAAAAATCCTGGAAAATGATAGAATCGACTACTTCCATAATTTTTCTTGTCATTATTAATGATTGCAGTACATCATAGATGCATTACAAGCATTAAAGCGGCCAGGCCTACTGTGCAGCGTTTTTAATTCAGCAATTAAAAATATGAGTGGGGACATCTCGTACCAACCGCTCAGTTTATGGAAAGGCAAAATACGGTGAAAATCGGTGGGGGTGACGATGCTAAGAAGGTTAATGCCACCCCTTGGTCCTTGGTCCTTCCTAGGATGGAACACAGGTATTTACTCCGTATCCTGGCCCTATTGCCTAGGCTTAAGCGCTAGGCTTAAGCGCTACTCGCTCTCTAAAAACAAACTAAAACGTGGGGGTCCCATGATCCCTCAATAACGTCCAATTTTAAAAATATTAATTAATTTTACGATTATGACACATTCCAAATAAAAAAGTTTAGTCATAGATTATAGAACAATATAGTGTACGAAGAGTAAATCAGACAGATCTCACCAAGTTCCATTTCATCGGACGAACATATCCACGCCTCGATTTCTATCCATTTCCGGCATGCAATCTGTTGCTTTCATCCGATCTCAGGATTCATCAATATCTCCGCAAAAACTAAACCGATTTTGATGAAAATTGTATGACATTAGCTACATGTAATGCACCATTACTGATCCAAAAATCAGCTATTTTGGTGTACGCAGTCCAAAGTTATGAAAAAAAAAGTTTGACCAAATTTTGACCGTACCACCTTTTACGGATGGCAATTTTATTTTTCAACACCGTAATTTGTCACGTAATTTTTCAGTTCCAAGTTTAGGCGCCGTTCACAAATTACGTAATGTGCTAGGGGGAAGGGGCAGTGCGACCAAGTGTTACGACCCATACAAAAAAATGAAATGTGCCGATTTAAGCGTTACGTAATAAATGGACGCTGCCTTATAATTATGTTTTGTTGCTTATTAGCAAACAGCAAAAAAAAAGTTGCAACTGCCTGCTCCTCAAAGCTAAAGAATGACGAACTTTCATGAAAAAAATGCGCGCTGGAGTTCCTGGAAGATTTTAGTAGGAATCCTTATTGGAATTTAGGACAATAAAATCTTCTAAAGAATATCTGCAGAAATCCCTGTTATTTTACCTGGAGGAATCCATGGAATACTTAAGAGTCTTTGGAGAAGTTTCAGAAAGATTTCTTGGTGGAATTTCGAAAGTAGCTTCGGGAGGAATCTGAAAATAAACTCTTGAAGAAATTAATGAAGAAAGCTGTAGAATTTTTGTAGAAATATCTGGAAGAAGTCTCGGAAGAATCACAGATATTTTTCCAGAGATTCTTCCGAGACTTTTTCCAGACATTTCTACAAAAAAAAATTACAGCTTCTACATGAATTTCTTCAGAAGTTTAGTGTCAGATTCCTTCCAAAGCTATTTTAGAAATTCCACCGAGAAATCTTTCTGGAACTTCTCCAAAGACTCTGAAATATTTGAATTTCTTGAAGAAACTTTTCTAGAAATCTCCATTAGAATTCCCAAGAGAACTTCTTGGGATATTTTCGGAAGAATTCCAGAATAAATGTCATAAGGAGTTGTTGAGGAAATATGTTCCTGAATGTATTTCTGGAGGAATGTCTGAAAAAAGAAAAGCAGGAACATGTAGATTTAAAAAAAAATGAAAATTGAGAAATTTATGAAGGAAATGTATTTAAATACCCAGTAAATATTTCTATAGAAATATCTGAGTGATTCCAAGGAGAAATTCCTAAAAGTATTTTTGGAGAAAATGCTGTAAGAAGTTAAAAAAATAAATACATGAAGAAATATTCGGATGAATTAGTAAGGTAATCTCTCAATGAATTGCTTGAAGTAATCCAGTAGGCATTCTAGCTTAAACCACTGAAGAAAAAATGTGAGAAGAATCTCTGATGGAATCGCTGAAGAAAGTTATGAAGACATTTCTTCAAAAGATTCCAATTAAATGGAGAAATTCCTGGAAGACTCTATAGAGGAGTTCGTGACAGAATGCTTGTTTGAGTTCTTGTAGGAACCACTGGGAGAAATTTGAAAACATGGCCAGAGAAAACAATCATTGGGAGAGTATCTTGAAAAATGTTAAAAGAATCCCTAGAAGGTTATCTGAACGAATATCTGAGAGAATTTGCGAAGGAATTTATTGTAAATTTCAAAAGAAATATAAAGAATGTCTAGAAAAATATCAAAAGATTTTTTTTAATCCCTGGAATAATGTTTGAAGTTACTACTGGAGGAATTCCTGAAAGAACCTCTGGAACATTCAATGAGGAAATTCCAAGAAAAAAATCTGAAGAAATCTGTACAATTTTGGAACCTTGGATGATCCATAGCCTTAGCCACTAGGCTAACTGAAGATTTTTCATAGATTATTCCAAAGATTTGACTAGGGATTCTTTCCGTTTTTCGGGATTCGTTTATCGACTGTACTTAGTTTCTGAAATTCATTCCAGAATGAATCCTGGAATGAATTCCAGAAATCCTTCCAGAGATCACTTAATGGGTTTCTTCCGGAATTCCTGTATAGATTGCACTTGGTTTTTCTTTTCGACATTATCAAAGGTATTCTGCGATATCTCCTGGGTGTTTTTCAGGGATTCCTTGGGAGACTTCTTCCACGATTCCTTTATTGATTTTTCCCAGATTCCTTTTA
This sequence comes from Aedes albopictus, assembly GCF_035046485.1. Classification (NCBI taxonomy): domain Eukaryota; kingdom Metazoa; phylum Arthropoda; class Insecta; order Diptera; family Culicidae; genus Aedes; species Aedes albopictus. The sequence goes on along the minus strand of NC_085137.1, from coordinate 94,463,367 downwards.
GGGATTTCTCTGACGAATTCTTCCAAGATTTTTCCTGAGATTTTTTCAGGAAATTCGTTCGGAAGTTTTTAATGATTTCTCCAGAAATAAGTTTGAGTATTTCCAGCTTAACTCATGATTTACCTTTTATACAAATAATCTTGTCAAAAAAATATAACTCGAAAACAGTTTGTTGGATTGAAATGATTTCTTCGAAAATATTTGAGGATATTGAGGGACTTCCTAGGCTATTAAGAAAATCTAAAAATCAGTTTTCTACAGAAAAATAAGAAAAAATCTAAGGATAAGATTTTTGGAGAATTTAAAATATTTGACATCTTCAAAAAATCCGCGATGAGTATTACATTCAGTGTATATTTTTTCTAGAAGTCCCTCAATATCCTCAAATGTTTTACCAAATTTTAATTTTTCATCGATTTTCTAAACAAGCAAACAAGAACATTTTTAGATTTCTTATATCGAAACGTACAAGCTCCAAAGAAATAACAATGATTGTTTTTCCTTGAGCAGCAAATAAAAAAAAGAAAATCCATCACTGCGTATTCCTTACAGTTCACTTTGCACTCATTCCTCACTACTCACTTTTCACTGCCCACTTCTTACTTTTCACTGCTTCACGCTTATTATCGTTTATTTCTCACTGTTTACTGATTACGTGTTACTCACCATTTTACACTGTTTACTTCTTATTGCTTATTCTTCTCTATTCATTTATCACTACTCACTCTTCCTTTCTCACTCCTCATCTCGAATTGCTAACCTCTCACTTTTGACTGCCCAATATTTAGTAACCACTGCTCACTCGTTGGCCCTTACCACCACACTTTCTTCAGTGCATCATACCCCTCTCTTAACACTCTCCATTATTCAATGCTCACCTCTCACTCTTTACTTATCACGCCAATCTTCTCACTCATTGTTCGGCACTGCTCAATTGTCACTCCTTACTGCCCAACCTCTGTGCTTTCCACAAATTATTCCTTAAACAGTTTGCTCAATCTTATTGAATATTATACATTATTGATTTCTCACTCTTCATCATTTACGGAACTGATTTTTTGTCTATAAACTGAATATAGGATAACTTTCAATAGAATAAAATGAACGTGGAGCAGTTTATGCTGAGAAATCGAACATGGGACAGTTTATGATGACAAAACTTAACGTGGGACAAATTGTCTTGAAGTTGTTTTCATAGAGTTTCCGACCAAAGTTTACTGACCAAGAGTGGTATCTGAAAGTATTCGTACTAATGAACCAATTGGCGATAAAGGTCAAAATTGCCAAAAAGTTACATGAGACAACTATGCTGCACAAGGAAGTGTTGAAAATACCATCAGAAACCTTTTTTATATTTTTTCGAGATATTAACCATAGTTAATTGTCATAATTTCTAGAGTAAAAGACTCTTACCCAAAAGCTTTCAAACAGCTTTGACATCCGAAAGAAACATTTTGAATTGAGCTCAGAAACTTCAAAAAGTATTCTTGTGCCACTTAAACCTTTGTCTCACCTTGCCCTATTATTAGACTGAAAAATAAAATTGTTTTGAACTAAAGAGCTGATTACTCAATTAATAGCTTGGAGTTACCTGTGTCGTTAAGGTTACTCCAAGTTATTCATTGAGTTACAGCTCTTCAAATTACATATAAAAGTGTTGATCATCATCACTTATTACATCAATCCAAACATGTCTAAAAGTACTATCTGCAGAAGAAAGGCTCTCTTTGGTTTCCCTCTCCTTCGTTAATATCTCAGCTGTTTATTTGTATTATGATTGTCTCCTTGCATTGAACGATGGTCAAAACAATCGCCTTTTGATTTGTACTGCAAAAATAGTTGAAAAGTGTACCATTACATTGCAATAATTGAAAGAGAAAGTGAACAAAGAGATGATAGGACCTATTGAAATGTTTGGCCTTATATGTAATGGATGTTACGAAATAGGAATTTACCATTTGCATTTACATTTATTTGAAAATACAAGAAGTCTGTCAATGAGGATTACATAGTGAAGTGACTAAACAGTGAATTCCATCATTACAGGTCTCGTGGATACGGCACCGGGACCTTCACCTGCTGACAGTGGGAAAAGCTACATACACGTCAGACCAGCGGTACCAAAGTGTGCACAACCCCGCGCTAGATGACTGGTCTCTGAAGGTAAGTCGGGATCCTAGCCTCAAAATTTGAAGCACAAACAGCCACCACAATACATCAGAAACAACTCGACCGAAATAACATTGAATGACTGTTGTTTTCGGAGGAATAGCAAGCCAAAGTCATCACCGCGAAATTGCACGGTCCGCCACGGGAAATCGGTTTTCTCCGAAATCGAAATTCAACAACTCGTTGCGTTGTTCGAACAAACCGAACCGAACCGAACCGAATGAGGTCACATACCGCATCGCTGGCTGCGCTGCTCCATAATCGATACGAGGGTTTTCCCCGGAAAGGATGAAATCTTTTCCACCTTCATAAGCTTAACTCGAAATTCTCCACGGCCAGTGTTTTCGACACGTATCAATTTCCTATTCCGTTGAAAATTGTCCGTTGATCCTCGCTTGCTGTACGGGTTGAGGCATGTAATTGAGACCGACCGAAGGCGTGCTCAATGTTCATGTAGCATGGGTGTGGCGGTTTAACGAACGATTACATATTGGGGAATTTGGTCATAGATTCCCATATACTCATTTTGCTTTCAATCTCAAGCAGAATTAGCTTAAAAGTTTTGAAATCTGACAAAGAACTCAACAAGTGCTTTTTATGACGAACCGCATATCATCAAGTAGAAGTCATACTCGTGTGTGTGCAAAATGTGTTTGGGAAATTCGAACAACGGTCCATGTCCCTTTCTCCTAGTTACTGTTGTAGCACCTGGAGAAGCACGCACGCACGCACCATCAACAGAGCCGTTATCACATTGTAAAGCACCCACTGCCTTGAGGTGATAAAAACAAACTACCGTCACAGAACGGATAGCTTTTGCTAGCTTCTGGCGATGAAAATGTAACAGTGAAGCCAGGTGAGTTTGAGCCAGTGCTGTCATGGTAAAATAAAAGCTGGTAACCCAACTAACATTTTCAGCGCTATAAGCTTCAGTCATTTGCTTTCTGTTGTGTAACCCTCGAGTTGAAGCAGTCGAAACTGAGTAAAAGGGAAACTAGTCAAATATAATCCGTAAGCTAATACACGGCTGCAAAACAAGCACCATACAGCTACCAAACTCGGTTTACAGAAATCAATCACTTGTCACTGAGGCTGCCTTAACTGCACTCTGTTCCAACTCGGGGAGATTTTCCGGAAGATGTGAAAACTTGAAACAAATCGAATTGGAGTCCCTACTAACAGAACAGCTGCTACTATGCAGTCCAATTCGTAACACTGACAAATTCACAAACCAGCAGCGCTTTGAAGGCCGGTATAAGATATCATTACAGCTAGAAGCTGTAGTGAAGAAACTGTTGATATACTGACACGGCTTGTCAGATGTAAACATTATTGTCAAAACAAACTTTAAGCGGGATATATAGTTACTACACAAATTCTTTACAACTACCCATCTCTGTGCTGTGAAAATGACTGTGTTGCTTTTATTGCACTTTAATCTAACTCCGGAAAATTTGCCGGAAGATGTGCAAATCAAATAAGAGTCCCAGCCTATAAAACAGCTGCTTTTATACAATACGTTTTGTAATGTTGCCAAATACACAAAACAGCAGCGCTTCGTAGTTGTTTAAAGATCACTGTTTCAGCTAGAAGCTGTGACGCAGAGTCTGTTGGCGCAACCACACAGCTCCTTCAATGTGAACATTATTGCGTTTGACGTTTCACAAGCTTTTGCAGCAAGATTAAGTAGGGTAAGGTTTCTTGTGGCACAATTTGAAGCATAAGCATTGTCTGGAGTAAAACAAAACGGGCTATTTTATATGCTACATATATATTAGACCTGTTCACTTTTTTTGACCTACCCGTGTCACATCAAATTATCAATCCACATGCAAAAACAAGTCTTCAGTCCAAAAAAGAGCCAAATTGATAAAGGTTTAGAGGTGTATCAAATCGATTTTGTGTTTTTTCGAGCATTTTCACGAAAATGTACTCCAATATCCAGAAAATTGCACCGAAAAGGTACCGAAAACACCGTTAAAATATAGTTGGAACAATACTCCACAACTTTGCCGAAGACACTACGGTGTTAAAATTGCTTATTTCAAAGTTATTCAACAATTTTCGTTAAAAAATCGCGAAAAAATACAATATTCTTACGGTTTTTCATGTAAAAGTCATGTAAATTTACATTGTTTTAAGTGACTAATTTAATTAGCTATTGCTCCTATGTGTAACGAACATTTCGTCCATACATCATTTTAGTGTAGGAATTCGTTTTCATTGACTAATTATCAAAAGTATGTCACGTTGATACTAAAAATCGCATAGAGTTGCCAGCACAAAATTAAACAAAGTTACCCATGATTAAAACGTCATTACATTTCTTTGTCGCATCTGCATCAGTTTCAATTTGGTGTAGATGGTTGAGCATGAGACTGCCGATTCAAAGATTCAAGGTTCGAGCCCTGGAATAGGATTTTTTGCGTCTCGATCCAGCTATAAGTTAATGAGAATACGCTCTGCATCTCATTGCAATTTGGCATCATAGCCTTGTTTCGAAACCGTAGAGTGCATAGAAAGAATGAAGTTTCCCTTTATCGTGTAGTTGTGTTGCTTGTGGCTAGATAGATGCATGTAATCTCCACAGTTGTATGATAAATTTTGCATCCAGAAGCAGTTCTATCATCGTATTGAATTGTTTTAGCTAAATTAATCGGTATCAAACAGATGTCCAATATTTCGTCCAGCTGATCTCGTCGACACGATTTCTTGTCAACAAGTAAACTAAATATCTAGCTAGTCCTGGAATGGGCTTAATTGGCAGGTACCGATCATCATTATTTGGGAGATTGCGTGTAGTGTAAGTCATGGCAGATTCATCATCCTAACTGCTACAAAAAAGAAAACAAAAAGTTTATTATTTATTTGAGTTTGAACCTGGGACCTTCTGATCCGCAGGCTCGAGCCTTATCATCTGCGCCATATCTGATACTTGAATCAAAAGACATTAGAATACGATGGCATGACGTCTTAATCATGGGTAACTTTGTTTTAATTCGTGCTGGCAACTCTACGCGATTTTTAGTATCAACGTGACATACTTTTGATAATTAGTCATTGAAAACGAATTCCTACACAAAAACGATGTATGGACGAAATGTTCGTTAAACAAAGGAGAAATAGCTAATTAATTTAGTCACGTAAAATAATGTAAAATTACATGACTTTTATATGTAAAATCGTTAAAAATATCGTGTTTTTTCGTGATTTTTCAACTAAAATTATTGAAGAGCTTCGAAATAAGCCATTTAAACACCGTAGTATCTTCGGCAAAGTTGTAGAGTATTGTACTAACTATTTACTAACGGTATTTTCGGCACCCTTTCGGAGCAATTTTCTGGATTTATGAGTAAATTTCTGTGAAAACGGTTAAAAAAACACAAAATCGATTTGATACACCTTTAAATCTTTATCAATTTGGCTCAATTTTGGACTGAAGACTTGTTTTTGCATGTGGATTGATAATTTGATGTGTCACGGAGAATCGGAGAAAAAAAGTTTCAAAGTGAACAGGTCTAAGCAGTGTTGCAGCGAGGACATCATCGGGACCAGTGGATATGGAGATCGAGAGTTCAATTCCAAGTAGCGGCAGGTACTTAAATTATTCAATTTTAAAAGCGTTAATTTCAGTTCCACATGTATTAGATATCCATAACCTAATTATATATAATCGATTAGATTGGGGATGCCGCATAACTATTATTAAACAACTGTAAAAAAACTGAAAAAGCGCTTTCTCAAGATGTTATTCAGTTAGTGGTTACAAAGGAGCCGAGAAAGAGCTATGACTTGGTGACATAGAAGCTACTCGCACAGCATATACATGTGGATTAAGTTCGCTAGATTCATTGGTATAGGGTTTGAATAGAAGCTTCCATCCATATCTACAACACAGTAACTCAGTATCAAGCCGTATTGAGGACGCTTTGTTAACGTTTACATTCACAATAAATGTTAGTTAGGTACTCAAGAGTACCTAATCTCAGCGCCCCCTATACTAATAAACCCTCCTAGGAATGACTTCAAATGACTGAAATTTGAGTTCAGCTCTTGTAAAGATTCCTTTAGGTTTTCTTTCAGGCATTCTCAGATTCTCTCAGTATTTCCAAGATTGATTCAATCAAGGTTCGTTCGGAAATTCTTCTTTAGATGCATTTAGCCATTATGTATTTGAAATATTCCTTGCTACGGAAGTTTGTTCATATATTTATTCTTTCATGTGTTTCTCTAAACATATTTGTTAGAATTTACAAACAGAATTCTTTTGGAATGCTCTCAAGAATTCAAGTAATTTCTCCAAGGATTATCAAGGAGTTCCTCCTGAGACTTCTTCAAAAGATGCAATTCCAGGAAAAATAGATTTGGAGGTTATTTCAGAGATTAATTCAAACATTCCTCTAGGGGCTTCCTTTGCAAATACAGATTTTTCTTTTAACTGTTTAAGGAGTTATTGTTGAAATTTCTCCAAAATTTCCTAAAGTCTTATTCCATGTATTCAGAGATTCCCTCAGGCATTTATTAAGAATTTTCTTCAGAAAATTCTCAAGAAGTTTCACCAGAAGTTCCTCCAGGTATTCCCCCAGGGATTGCTTAGAGCTTATTTCTTGCAGGAATTTTGCAAGACATTTTTAAGAAACTCCTTCAGAAATTTCTTTACGGATATCTCTCAAAAGTATATCAAGCAATTTTTCCTTGAAATAACTTTGAGAGTTCCCCAAGAAGTTGTTTTTCAAGGAGTTAAGGCAGGCTTGACAGAAACTCCCTCGCGAGAAAATGAGGATGCGATTTTGGCGATTTTCTGAGGAGTGAAAATAAAACTCAGAAATCACAACGCAAATCCTCAACAGCACCGAGCGCGAGCTTGCCGCGCAGCGAGGAGTTCGTCCAACACTCATAATTGCTTGTTGTGTTTCTCACGTCCACTCACACTCAAAAAGCTCTCGCGAGTTCCACTCCCATACAAAGAAAAACTCCCGAGGCGAAAATCGCACTCAAAAACCCGAAATAATCATCGGCTCTTTTTTTGTTCCCCTCTTCCTCGCTCAGTTTTTATTGCCTCTCTGTTTGGGGTTCGTTCGCTCCCTCGCGACGAGGCAAAACCAAAACACCACTCTAGAGCATGTTGTAAAACTCTTTTGATTTCGAGGAGGATTATCAAGCCTGAGTTAAGGAGTCATTTAAAGGAGTTTCTTCAAGTACTTCCCCAGTATTTTTGTCCAAGAATCGCTCCAGATTTTTTTTAAAGAACTTCTTCTGGAAATCTACAAATTTATAACAAGAAGTTTTTTTTTTAAAGAAGGGATTCTTTCAGACAATCATCCAGGGAATTCATTAGAATTTCCTTCAGAGATTCTTTCGAGAATTCTTCCATGCATTTTTGTGCTATTCTAGCCACATAACCAATTTGCAAAATAAAATCGTGTAGGAATTTCTGCAGGAATCCCAGAAGGAATGCCCCTTGCAATTCTCGAAGAAACCTTTAGAATAATTTCCGAAAGAATCTTTATAGTTTTTTTTTAAATGAATTTTTGGTAACTCCATGAAATAACTGTTAACGAAATCCTGCACTGAAATTAATGAAGAAGTCCCTTAAACTCTGAAGATATTTTTAAATTAATCCCTGACGGAATGTCAGAAGAAATCTAAGCGAGAATTTCTAAAAGAATCTCCGAAGGTATTTTTGAAGAAATCTTCAGTAAAATTTCTTTTGAAATCTCAGGAAGAACTTTCGAATGAATCTCCAGTGGAATATTTGAAAAAAAAAACACCCCTGCGAAATTTTAGAAGAAATTCCAGCAGGCAATTTTGAAAATATTTTTAAAGAAATGCATGGAGAAATTCCCAGGAAAAACCTTGGGCGGAATTCCTATAAAAGTTTATCAAATTATCTTGAAAAATATTGCTGAAAAATCCTTTAATAAAACTCTTTGACGAGTCTGTGGTAGATTTTCTTAAGAAATCCATAGAGGATTTTTTAACTTTCGATTTTATGAAAGAATCGCTGAAATAATTGCTGAAAGTATTTCTGGCGCGTAGAGATCATTTCAAAAACTCGAGAAATTTCTAAATGCATTCCATCCAAATATTTGGAGAAAAACCTCATGGAATTTCCGTATGGATTTTCTGGGTGAATCACCGTAGAAGTTCCTGAACACACTCTGGCGGGAATTTCTAATAGTATTTTAAGTGTGGCTTCGTGGTCGTGTCACTAGTGTCACCAAACATTTAGTCGCATCGTGCTGAAGAGCGCGGGTTCAATTCCCACCGCAGCTGTCAGGAAAAGTTTTCGGCTTTGCAACGGGCGTTGCATGCTAGACCGTTGTCTAGTGTCATGCTTCCTTCAAAGAGCAAATAGCTCTCGTGCTTTCATTGAAAGTGTTCGTGTCTTAAAAAAAAGTGTGGTGTAATGAACAAAAACGTTTTTATTTTCAAAAAAATCGATGGTCGATTTTGTATGAAAAAAATGGTCTAAATTTGAACTTTTTGTCAACAAACTTTAAAATGTTGTTATTTTGTGATGCGATAATCAATCATGCTGATTTCTTGACAGGTTATTGCCCTAATATTCATGAGTTACTTGTGTGGATTTGAACTCGATTGGTCAATTATTTTGGACGATATGACAATTTTAGTACATGTCCACTTATTATAGTACATTTTTTTAAAAGGCTGAGTTTCTAAAAGTAATGAAGCAATCAAGTTGAAATTTTGTCCACAAGTAAAAGGAACATAGGCCTTTCATTCCTCATCATTCGATTTTCAATTCGCTCACCATAACAGAATTTCGAGCTTATAAACCTTCATGCACTCAAAAATGGCAGTTTTTGAAGAGACATTTTGTTCTAAAAAAGCCCATTCATATTTGCTATGGCTCAAAAAAATCATGAGTGTTCACAAAGGCCTAATGTATCCATCAGTTAAAACAAGAGTTGTAAAAATTTTCTAAACGAACAGAAAAAATATGTGTATAAGGTGGCAATATAGTTGCCACTGCCTTATAAAGGGTTAAGGGTTTTCTAAATGAAACCATAGACAAATTTCTAAAGTAATCCCTGGCGAAGTTCCAGGAGGGGCTTATAGAAATTGGCATAAAAGATAAAAGTATTCCTGGATAAATTTCTGGAAAAATTCTCAAGGGAATTTCTTAAGTAAACCTTCTGAAAACATCCATGGAGCAATTATGAAAGCAATCAATGGATGATTTCTTGATGGAGTCGTTGGACAAATTTATGGAGGAAAAAATTCTGGAGAAATCTTACAATATACTTCTTAGAATTTTTGAAGAAAACTTTGGAAAAGTTCCTTAAGGAGTCTGTGAAAGATTTTCTAGATAAATCCGTAGAGTATTTTCTAAAGGAATCGCTGAAAGCTATTCTGAAGCAATCCGAGGATGGTTTTCTCAAAGAATTGTCGTTTGGAATTTTGAAAGAAATGGAGGAACCCATGGAAGGTTTTCTAAATGAGTTCTTGAAGAAATTTCTGGAAAATTCTCAGAAGGTAACATGAATGTTATAAAAAAAACTTTCGTAAGGAATCCGTAAAAGACTCTGAAAGTATTTTAAAAGACAATCGAAAGGCATCCATGGAGCAATTACAGAAGGAATCCAAGGAGAAAATTTCTAGAGAAATGCTCGCAGAATATGTATTTAATTCTCTGCAACAATTTTCCGCAGGAATCGCGTTAGAATTTCTGAAGGATTTTTACAGGATCCATAGAGTAATGTCTGAAGACGCATCCTTCTATAAATTTCTGGAGAAACCTCTCAAAGAATTTATGAAGAAATTATTGAAGAATTTCTTAAGAAATTCTTATATGAATTTCTGAATCAATCCTTGCAAGATTTTTTAACATAACCTTTTGAGAAATTCCGGAAAAATAGCTTATAAAATATTTGAAACTTGTTGAAATTAAATACATACATTAAAGTTAAATATACACATTGCTCAACATCACATTAAATTTTAAGACAATACATAATCAACAAAAGTACGCCACAATACTCGGTTTGAGGCTGCCGCTCTCCGTCCTCGATCACGTTCAATGCTTACCAAGTCAGGCTCCACCTGGTCAGACCATTGTGCTCTCTGCGCTCCACGCCTTCTGGTGCAAACCGGATCAATAGCGAATGCCAGCTTTGCAGGGTTGCTATCCGGCATTCTTGCAACATGCCCTGCCTACTGTATTCTTCCGGCTTTAGTCTCCTTCTGGATGCTGGGTTCGCCGTAAAGTGCAACGGGCTCGTAGTTCATCCTTCTCCGCCACACACCGTTTTCCTGCACACCGCCGAAGACCGTCCATAGCACACGACGCTCGAAAACTCTGAGTGCTTGCAGGTCCTCCTCGACCATGGTCCTTCTCTCGTGTCCGTAGAGGACCACCGGTCTTATTAGCGTTTTGTACATGGTTTTGGTGCGTGGGTGAACCGCAGTTTTTTTTTTTTTGGAACCCGTAAGAGGCCTGAATTCCGCTGATGATGCGCCTTCGAATTTCACGACTCACATTGTTGTCAGCCGTAAGGATCCGAGGTAGACTCCACCAACTCGAAGGTATCCCCTTCTATCGTAACATCGTAACTATCGTTACTTGTTGAAATTATAAAAAAAGTATATCAGTCAATGGAACAGGGTGATAAATTTCACACACATTCAATATTCTACAAGCTCATTCAATTCAACTTTCCACCAATCTACGGTTACGCGGTCGGGTGGAATTTGATTGGGGGATATTGTTCTTCTCCTACCTAATTTTACGACTAACCACTCCCAGCCGCAACCAGTAGTGAGCCAACCGCCCAAACGCCGAACGGAAGCATTAATTAGCCTCGTTAAACGCAGCCCGGATGGCCCTTCTGATAACGCAACGGAAGCGGTTTTCCCGGAGGTGTAAATTCGAATCGCGTGGCCTGCTTTGTTACCGGACCGGAGCACGGTGCGGTGGCAGATATGATCCGGAAGGGAGGAAATGTCGAGCCTTTAAGGAAATTGGAAAGTTGTGAAACAATGAAAAACGAATTAGGCAACTTTGGTTGGAGGATGTCTGGACTGGTTCGATTTGCTGGAAGGTTCGTAGAATTTTAGCAATGCTTAAACGTTCATGGCGTCATCTATATCGCTCTTGCTTGATGGAAGAAAGCTTAAAATGCCAATTTGTATTCATTTGTGTGACTGATTGTGTGCAAAGGCTAATGTAATTTTACTTTATGTACCATTTACCACGTCGAACGCTTCAAACATTCGCTCTTACTTATTTTCCATTGTCAAACAAATCATGAAGCATAAAGTTGAGAAACTGCTCGCAATCTGAAGACTTGAATCATCATCAAAATTGTACGCTAAGCTAACACTTTCAATCAGTATCTTCACACCAGCCATCTCTCCCGGATGAGTAATACCCTATTCCCTAAATGATTCAATTATAACTCCTATTACAATGGCCACGTCCAATAGTCTGGGAAATTTCCCCGTCTTGCGACTTAGTAGCCATCATTCATCATGGCTAAATTTAAGCACCCCGAAATCCTCCGTTAGGCAGCAAAACCATTCATTTCGCAAATCCATCCTCTCGACTTTGATATTACCACCGCGCGGTGCCGCATTGACTGGGCCTGGGGTGAGCCATCCGGCCAGCCAGCCAGCCAACCAGCGTGGGAATCCCCCGAAGAATGTCGAATGTCTTCGTATCATACCGCTGCTGCCCCTTGTCTGGATGACTTGGCCACTTCGGTGCGGTGACTCGTCACCAAGTGCAATTCAGTTGTGGTCATGGCGAGACCGTTTTCTCTCCGACGCGTTGCACAGTGGTGATAAGAGAGATATGTGGTCAAAGAAAAAAACAACTGTTACCTAATCCAGAAACACTTCATATGTTCTATGCTTTACTGCCTTGTGCAACATATTACTATTCCATGATCCAAACCAGCAACCTGAGAAAAATGAGTAATAACACTGATTTCTTCTCTACAAACAAGTGCTATAAAAACAAGATCAGGGTAATGTGAGAATTGGATTTTTCAAAGAAGTGTGCAAAAAAATCTTTTGAACATTCAATTTTCTTCAATTTTCTAAGGAAAAACTACGGATAAATTCGGCTATTTTTGAGATTTTCATGGCATTCCATGTCATGCAAATCACATTGATATGGGCCATAAGCGGTAATACTTGCTTGAAACTCAGCAAACGTTGATAACCATCAGAATTTACTGAACGAATCAGCAAATTTAGCAGAACTTCAGCAAATGGTTTGCTGAAACTTTCAGCTGGGCAAAATTCAGACAAAATTTAACAATGAATGGGGTGTACTCCATATTTTGAGAATAACTATATTTTTGAAATTAGAAACGTGACGCTTCTTTAAATTGTAAAAAAGGTGTTGTAAATCCATATGAATATTATTGGAAACAACTCGATGTCAGATGTCAAAAACAATGGTAGACGCCATTTTTAAATCCTTTTTGAACAGAATCACAAGTTTTCATTCCTCACGCTGACTGCAGACACTCCTCTTCTTCTTCTTTGTGACTCGACTTTCGCATTGGAACTTGGCCTGCCTCGCTTCAACTTAGTGTTCTAAGAGAACTTCCACAGTTTTTAATTGAAGGGCTTTCTTTGCCTGCCATTGCATGAATTTGTACATTGTGTGGCAACCCGGGTAGAGCTTAATGGCAAAAGAATGGCAAATTTTACCATTAAAACAGAATGTTTGAATGGCAACATGTGTTATTTGTTTGTTTGAAATAAGAGTTAAAATAACAAAAATAATAACAAAATTTTGGTAGCAGAAAAACTTGAAAATTACTTATTTTGCCATTGTAATTACAAAGTAATGGTAAAGCATGCGGATTAAATTGAAGAACAAAATAAGTTATTATTGAGATATTGATAACAAAGTTATCGGTGAATAACAAAATATGACATTCTTGAGTTATTGATAACAGAATAAGAACAAATTTAGCTGCTTATGTTGCGATCAAAATAATGGTAGGTTTAGTTGTTCAAAGTCAATGTCAAAATAATGGTAGATTCAGTTATTATTTCAAAGTAGCAGAAGAAAGGTAAAATGAGCTATTTCTTTTTTATTTTTCTTCTATAAAATTGAAGTTCATCAATCAATGTAAAAACAGTTTTGTTTTGTGGAAATTAAAAACTCAAAACGAAACGAACTTAAAAAACTGTGTATCCTAATCTTGACAACATTACTTATAGACATACCATGTTCTCGGATTACTTTTATCTCGCGCAGCAATTGATTGAGGCTTATGGATATTTTTATACCAATTTTCTATTTATATAACTTACAAATGGATGCAATCTCTAAATGTTAAATTTAAACCATGTATGCAAATAAAAATAATTAAAAAAACTGTTTAGAAAAGCTTTATATAAAAATTGTTCTGATTACGATTTAAAATTCTTTGTTTACAAGTGTGACATGAGCCCTTGTCATATATTATTACAATTGCTGTGGTGTATCTTAATAGTTTGTATGTATCAGTATGAATATACAAAGCGACAACAGTACAAAACATTACATATCAAAGTGTAAAATTCACACTCAAATTGACTGAGCATCGAGAGAAAAAATAGCAAAAATAAAAGTTTATGTTATACACAACTAGTAGAATCGATGTTTACATGTGCAAGAAGAATCCCACTACACCAGTTCCCTAGTAGCTTTCTTAAAAAGATCGAGAAAGATAGATACGTCGTTTTACAAATTATACTCTTCAATTGTTTGAGTTCTAAATTAACATAAATTGATGTGCAACAAATAGAATCCATTGCGAATTAAACACACAGCTGAGAATCCGGATTTGTTTACTTTTGCGGGATACGTCGAATTGAAAAGTTATGCTTGAAATATACAATATAATAGTTAATGGTATATTAAAAGTAAAATATGTTATGGTGCCTAATGTTTATAAATAATTTCTCACAATATCAAAATAATGGCAAATTTAGCTAGGTATGTAAATTATGTTATTGTTTTGATATTTTATACAATTCATTATAAAAGGTGCTAAATTGCAAGTTTTACCATGATAGTAATTTTTGTTATTGATGTGTTATTTAGCATTATTCATGAATAACATATCAATGACAAGATTTGCTATGATTGTATATTTTGCTATTGATTTGCCATTTTAAGTTTTTCATAATAACAGAAGAATGGCAAAACGAGATATGATGGCAAAACCAGTTATTATTTTGTCCTTTGTTTGCCATTAGCCTCTACCCGGGAAGTACAATGATACTCTATGCCCAGGGAGTCCAGTAAAACTTCCCGACCGGAACAGGAATCGAACCCGCCGTCTCCAGATTGGCGATCCATAGCCTTAACCTGGCTTAACTAGGCTAACTGGACACCTGGAGAACTGGAGAACTCGAAACCCCAGACACTCCACTGTTTTCACTTTTCACTTTACATTCCCTTATGTTCACTTCTCACTCCTCGTTTCTCTGTTTTCACTTTTCACAGCTCATTCTTCACAACTCACTTCTCCATTCTCACTACTCTCTACTCCTCAGTTTTCACTGATCATTTATCAATTCTTACTTCTCGCTAGTCTACACTAACTCTTCACCTAACACCACTCACTTCTTGTTCCTCTCTTTTCATTTCTCACTTCACTGTTTTCTCGGAGCACTTACACTCCTCACTGCTTCGTACTCTTCCATCTTCATTTTTTTTATTTATCATACCTCACCGCTTACTTCTCATTTCTGACTTATTTCTGCTTCAGGGATAGAATCATCCAATTGCAAAGAGTTACATTAACTTACTACTATCTCACTCCGGAAGCATGCGATCAAAGAACAATGTGTGGATGAAATGAAAATTGTAACTTAATCTGAAAGTTTATCGAATACGCATACTAAAGTCGTGAGCGAGCTGTGAAGCAAACTCTCCACGCCGTGAATGTTAATTTAATTCACACCGTGGAGCGATGCGTTTGATGCCTCCTGTTGACTTGATTCTACGCTGGCACATTGTTCAGCACAGTTTCAGGTAAAACTAAAATGAAAAAAATTCTATACATTGTTTAACTACGATGTTTCTGAAGCAAGTTGACAGCAAGTGAAGGTAACTGATTGCAAATGAATGATCCCATCCCTGCTGCTTACTTCTCACTTCTCACGCCTTACTCCTCACTGATTCGTACTCCACTCTTCACCCTTTAAGGCGAAACTGGAAGCATTTCCTCACTTTTTGGTTTTTGATTTTTTATTAGATAACGAAGCAATATTTTGAAAATCGGTTTTCGTACACATGTAGAGTATGGATCAAGGTATCTTCTGATTTTTTTTGTGGTGGAAAATATTTTTCGATTTTGCAGAAACCATTTTTGAACAAAATTTCACAAAAAAATGATTTCTACAAAACTGGAAAACATTTTCCACAACAAAAAAAAATCAGAAAATACTTTGATCCATACTCTACATGTGTACGAAAACCGATTTTGAAAATATTGCTTCGTTATTTAATGAAAAATCAAAAACAAAAAATATGAGGAAATGCTTCCAGTTTCACCTTAATACTCACTGTTTGTTGATTACTTCTCACTGACTAAATGTTTTTCACTGCCCAGTGACTAAGAAGTGGGCAGTGAAAAATGAAGAGTCAGTGAGAAGAAATCAACGAGAAGTGAGCATTGAAAAATGAAGAGTGAGGGAGTACTCATTCAACATTACTAAGATTTAACTTCTCATAACTGACTACTAGCTTCCTAATTCTCATTTTTCAATGTACACTGCTGCCTCCGTACTGCCAATGTTCCATTCCTCATTCTTTACTGCTCAAAACTCGGTTATCACACAGCGTAACAAATATTAACTTTTGGACTGTCTCTGACAGATTTTGGGCCGCTGAATCCGAATCTGGGCTCAGATTTGCTCCAGCGCGTCATAATTTTGAACTTAACCCGTAAACACCCGGGACGATCTACTTTTGGTAGAAATGCAATATCTTCTTTGTTATAAAACATTTTACCCCGATTTTTTTTTTAAAGTCAAGGGGAATAGTTGTGCTAAGAAATGCATGGTACCTCCCCCCTTTGTACCCTCCCCCCTTTTGCGGGAAGCCGAAAATACGTGGCTTTTTTTTTTGTATTTTTTATAAATTCTGCATGTTTTTGCTCAAATTTCATCGTTTTGCTAATCATCAATAGTTTTCACTGATCCTAGACATGCAATGTATTACTACCCATCATAGTCTGTTGAAGTTTTGATCCCAGAGCTATTCTAAGGCCTCCAAAATACTCCTAAGTTTGTGACACAAATGTAACATTCTCAGCCAAATTTTATGCACGATGAATGATCACAGAACATAGGGGTTGTCCATAAACCACGTAATCATGAGGGGGGGGGGGGGGGGTTCGGCCAATGACCATTTTATATGAACAAATAAAAAATTGTGTATGGACTAATGACCACGCGGGGGGGGGGGGGGGGGTTGAAAAGTCCCAAAAAATGACCACGTGGTTTATGGACAGCCCCATAGTCTACGGTACTCAAAAAGCCTCAAAGCACCCCTAGAAAATTCACGGTACATGACTTGGGTGATCTAGGTCATCCAAACTACTCTGGAATTCATTTTCTTAAGATCTGAAATATCTACCATCGTTTGTGTTCACTCTAATCAAGAAATTTAGTCACGTTGATGTCCATTAGACCTCACTATGCTATGGGCAACTTGATATTGTGGTAGTTGGACATTCCATGAAATACAAATGGCCGCCAATACACTTTGAAGTTTGGGTTACGATATCTTCATACTGTATCATGCTTTAGTTGTGAAAAATATTCGTGGAATGTAGTCTATACTGATGATGGAACCTCAGTGCACATCTATAATGCTTGCGGTACACTCATGGGATATTCCAGGCTTTCCAAACTATTCTGGAGTTAGGAACATCAAGGCCTACAGGCTCTACTCTTGTTTTTCTTCACTCTAACGGCATAATTCTTTCACGATTGTGTCTGTTGCACCTTATTATATAACGAGTATCTCTATTTGTTGTTATTTGGGTGTCTGCTGGCATACACATGGACCCAATGTATTTTGATGTATGGGTCGCAAACTTAGAATATTTTTATTGTTGCGAATGCTCGCGGAATATAATCTCCGCTACTCCACAGAGTACAATTCTGATAACTTAGCAACAGTCACTTGGTGATCTAGGTCATCCAAACTGTTCCTGAGTTGAGACTTTCAAGCTCTACAAGCTCTACTCTTGTATCTCTTTACTTTATCGATGTAATTCTTCCACGATTACCTCTGTTGTATCTCATAATATGTTGAGTATTTCTTTGTGTTTCTTCTTTGTGTTGCATCCACTGACATACAAATGATCTTTATGGTATTTGAAAGTGTTGGAAATTACCCAAGAACTCCTCTAGACGTTCCTCGAAAATTCCTCAGAAGTTCATCGTGATGTTCTCCAAGAATACTTCTACGAGTTTTTAGGGAATGTCTCAGGACTTCCCGTGAAATTCTTCAGGAGATTCCCAGCAGTTTCTCGAAAATTTTATCAGGAGGTATTCTGGAATTCCTCCGAAAGTTCCTCAGGAATTCCTCCGGAAATTTCCCGTGGATTCCACGGAAGTCCCCTAGAATTCTTCCAAGAATCCCTCCAAGAATTTCAAAAACTCCTACTGGACCTTCCCTAAGAATTTCACCAGAGAACCCTCTAAGATTTCTGCCAATAATCCCTTCAGGAATTTCGCCAGAAATTCCTCCAGGGATTTTTCAAGAAATTTCTTCAAAAATTCATTTAAAAAATCTTCCAGAAATTTCTTTATGAATACCTACTAGATTCTTCAGGAAACCTCCAGAAATTCCTCAAGAAAATACTCCCGGGGCAACTCCAGGGATTCCACCGAGAATAACTGCAAGGATTTCTCCAAGAACTTCTCCGAGACTTCTTCCAAGAATTCCTCCAATATTTCTCAAGGAAATACTTCAAGAATTCCTCCAAAACATTCTCCAAAAATTCCTCCAGGGATTTCTCCTGATATTCCTTCAAGAATCCGTCCAGGCATTTTTCCAGGAATTCTTTCAAGAAGTTCAAGAGGAACTCTAATAAAAATTTCTCCAAGACCTTTCTCCAATATTTATGTCAAAATTCCTCCAAGATTCTGTCCCAAAATTTTGCCAGGGATTCCTTTACAAATATCTCTGGAAATTCCTCCAGGGATTTTCAATAAATAACTTCAGAAATTCCTCCTGAAATGCCTACAGGAATACCTCCAGGAATTCCTCCAAGAATTCCTTCAGGAAATCCTCCAAAAATTCGTCCAGGAATTTCTCCAAGACATCACCCAAGAATTCCTCCAACAATCCCTTCTAGAATTCCTTTCCATGAATTCCTTCAGCAATACCTCTAAGAAATCTTTCAAGAATTCCTCCAAAAATCTCTCTGGGAATTTCTCCAGGAATTCCTTGAAGATTTTTTTCAGGAATTCCTCCAAGAATTCCTACAAGAATACTTCCAGGAATTTCTTCAAGAATTTCTTGAAGAAATGTCTGGAGAATACCCTGAAGGAATTCCAGGAGTACTTTCTGCAAGTATTCATGCAGTAATTTGTGAGAGATTCTTTAAAGAATTTCCCATTACTAACAATTTCCTTGAACTGCGAGAAAATTTTGAAGTTTTGTTTTTCAATTTTAATTTTCTGGAGGAATTCCTGGAGTGACAATGATTTTATTGCCCTTTTCCGGCTATACCAGTCGGCTAGTATGTCTGAAATAGACGTAAAAACTTGAAGTATTTTTAGTACAAAGTAGTATTTTTAGGTATAGCCGGAAAAGGGCAATAAAATCATTGTCATACCTACATGAGTTGCGTTCTCTCTAGCGCAGTTGGACGGCCGTGCGTCCGTCCGCGTTGAGCGCTCAACGCATACTGAGTTTGCACCGATCATATGGTTGGTGACGAAGTATGTGTCAGTCGAGCTTCAATATCAACATTCTAAAAAACAATACGCGCACACTTGTCGTTCGTAGGCCGCGAGAGTGCGGGAGATTGGCATCTAAGAGCCGAAAGAGAGATAAAGTTGTGAAAGACAGACCCGGTTTAGGGTGGTGCTTTGAATCCAGTTTGACTTTCTATTCTGCAGAGTTGTAACTTGTTCTGTAGCTTAGGGGCTGTCCATAAACCACGTGGTCATTTTTTTGGGACTTCTCAACCCCCCCCCCCCCCCGCGTGGTCATTAGTTCATACAAAATTTTTTATTCGTCCATACAAAATGGTCATTGGCCGAACCCCCCCCCCCTCCCTCATGACCACGTGGTTTATGGACAGCCCCTTAGTTGGTTAAAGGGCCGGACTAGCGACAACGGAGTCGTGGGTTCGAATCCCACCAAAACAAGTGGTAATTTTTTCACAAATTTATCTCTCAATTTGCCAATTAAACGTACTTTGCCTAAAAATACTTCAAGTTTTTACGTCTATTCCTGGAGTATTTCATGAAGTATTTCCTGTAAGAATTCAAGGAGTAATTCCGAATTCACGTTAGGTTTTTCCCGCAAGAACTGGAATTGAAGGAATTTCTGGAGAAATTCCTGTAGTAATTCCTACAGCAATTCCTGTAGGAATTCCTGTAGTTATTCCTGGAGGAATTCGTAGAATATTTTTTGAACCAATTCCTGAAGTGTTTCCCGGAACAATTCCTAGATGATTTTCTGTAGTAATTCTTGAAGGAACTCCTGGAGTATTTGCTGGAGGAATTTCGGAAATATATCCTGGGGTATATCCAGGAAGAATTCCTGGAGGAATCCCTGGAGGAATGACTGATAGAATTCTTGAAAGACTTTGAGGAGGAATCCCTGTGAGGAATTCCGGGAAGAACCCCTGTTGGAATTGCTGGAGGTATACTGGGATAATTTTATGGAGGAATTCTTGGAGGTATTCCTGGAGGTATTCCGGGAGGAACTCCTGGAAATATTTCTGGAGGACACCGTGGAGGAATTTCTAAATTAATCCGTTGATGAATTCATAGATAAATCAGCAGTTATTCAAAAAGAAATTCTTGGAGGAATTTCTGGAGAAATTAGCCGGGAAACCCGGAAAAATTCCCTGGAGAAATTCCTGAAGTATTCCCTGGAAAAGTTTCTGGAGGAAACTCTGGAAGAATTCCTGTGAGAATTTCTGGAAGAATCCCTTGAATACTGAAGAAATCCCTGGATTAGTTGTTGGTGGAAAACTTGGATGAATTACTGAAGGAGCGGATAGTAATTCCTGGAGGAATACCTGAATGAATTCCTTGATGAGTCCATGGAGGAATTTACGAAGGAATCTCTGGAGGTATTCCTGATGGAATACTTTAAGGAATCCCTAGAAAAATTTCTAGAGAAATCGCTGGAGCAATCCCTGGAGAAATTCCTAGGAAAATTCCTGGAGGAATCCCTGGAAAACTTCCTGGAGGAATCCCAGGAGAAATTTCTGGATGAACTCTTGAGAAAATTTCCTTGAGAAGTTTTAAAGGAATGCCTGGCGACATCTGCAGGATTTTTCGAAAAGCTCTTGAAGTAATTCCTGAGGAACTCCTGAAGGAATTCTAGCATAGCTCCTGATGAAATTTTCGAGAAACTGCTGGGAAACTCCTGAAGAATTTCACGGGAAGTCCTGAGGCATTCCCTAGGAACTCGTAGATGTTCTCGGAGAACATCACGATGAACTTCTGAGGTACTTCTGGAGGAATTTCAGAGGAACGCCTAGAGGAATTCTTGGGTAATTTCCGACTCTTCCAAATACCATAAAGATCATTTGTATGTCAGTGGATGCACAAAGAACACAAAGAAATACTCAACATATTATGAGATACAACAGAGGTAATCGTGGAAGAGTTACATCGATAAAGTAAAGAGATACAAGAGCAGAGCTTGTAGAGCTTGAAAGTCTCAACTCAGGAACAGTTTGGATGACCTAGATCACCAAGTGACTGTTGCTAAGTTATCAGAATTGTACTCTGTGGAGTAGCGGAGATTATATTCCGCGAGCATTCGCTACAATAAAAATATCCTAAGTTTTACAGATATTGCGACCCATACTTCAAAATACATTGGGTCCATTTGTATGCTAGCCAGGGATGCCATATATACAGATTTATCTGTATTATACAGATTTTTGAGCATCTGTACAGATTGCGTTTATATGAAATACAGATTTTACATTTGTATGGAATACAGATTTTTCACCTAAATTTTGTATGTGATACAGATTTTTGAACGAGTGATACAGAAAACCATCTGGCATCGCTGATGCCAGCAGACACCCAAATAACAACAAAAAGAGATACTCGTAATATAATAAGGTGCAACAGACACAATCGTGAAAGAATTATGCCGTTAGAGTGAAGAAAAACAAGAGTAGAGCCTGTAGGCCTTGATGTTCCTAACTCCAGAATAGTTTGGAAAGCCTGGAATATCCCATGAGTGTACCGCAAGCATGATAGATGTGCACTCAGGTTCCATCATCAGTATAGACTACATTCCTTGAATATTTTTCACAACTAAAGCATGATACAGTATGAAGATATCGTAACCCAAACTTCAAAGTGTATTGGAGGCCATTTGTATTTCACGGAATGTCCAACTACCACAATATCAAGTTGCTCATAGCATAGTGAGGTCTAATGGACATCAACGTGACTAAATTTCTTGAACAGAGTGAACACAAACGATGGTAGATATTTCAGATCTTAAGAAAATGAATTCCAGACTAGTTTGGATGACCTAGATCACCCAAGTCATGTACCGTGAATTTTCTAGGGGTGCTTTGAGGCTTTTTGAGTACCGTAGACTATGTTCTGTGACAGGCCCGTGCACAGAAGCGGCACCAAGGGAGGGGTTTTCCCCTATTTTGGCAAAAGGCGGAGGGGCGCCTAGCGTATGAAGCGTCGGTAATGGGTGGGGTTTAACACCCAAACCCCCCCCCCCTCCCCTCTTGTGCACGGGCTTGTTCTGTGATCATTCATCGTGCATAAAATTTGGCTGAGAATGGGATCAAAACTTCAACAGACTATGATGGGTAGTAATACATTGCATGTCTAGGATCAGTGAAAACTATTGATGATTAGCAAAACGATGAAATTTGAGCAAAAACATGCAGAATTTATAAAAAATACAAAAAAGCCACGTATTTTCGGCTCCCCGCAAAAGGGGGAGGGTGCAAAGGGGGGAGGTACCATGCATTTCTTAGCACAACTATTCCCGTTGACTTAAAAAAAAAATTCGGGGTAAAATGTTTTATAACAAAGAAGATATTGCATTTCTACCAAAAGTAGATCGTCCCGGGTGTTTACGGGTTAACTTTAGGAACTTTTGATCTGGTAAAACGAAATATTTTGCATGAGTCGTTATTTTAGATGATGATTGACTAATTTACCTTTTGCTTGCCTAAAAAATATGTTCATGCTCAATGACTTGCAGTCAAAAAAGCCAAAAATTGTATATTTTGCCATATAAATTGAGGTATAGCGCAAAATTGTAACGTGCTGGAGCAAATCTGAGCCCAGATTCGGATTCAGCGACCCAAAAACCTTCGGAGACACATAAGTTTGCTCTCACAACTCGCTCCCACTCACTCTCTCTCTCTCTCTCTCTCTTCTTGGCGTTACGTCCTCATTGGGACAAAGCCTGCTTCTCAGCTTAGTGTTCTATGAGCACTTCCACAGTTATTAACTGAGAGCTTCCTCTGCCAATGACCATTTTGCATGCGTATATCGTGTGGCAGGCACGAAGATACTCTATGCCCAAGGAAGTCAAGGAAATTTCCTTTACGAAAAGATCCTGGACCGACCGGGAATCGAACCCGTCACCCTCAGCATGGTCATGCTGAATACCCGTGCGTTTACCGCCTCGGCTAATGGGCCCCACTCACTCGTCGCTGCTAATTCCACATTCTACACTGCATATTTCTTCTCTTCAAGAAATCATGTGAAATATTAGCATTAGTTTAAATTCACGAATAAAAAGAAAATCAAATGAAAGAAATTTTCAAGAGATTACAGGTGGATCCCTCAGGAGGAGCTTTTTGGGAACTCCTCCAGGAGTTCCTGGGAAACTCCTTGATATATTCCTTGGAGTTCCTTGAGAGTTCCTCTAGCAGATCTACAAAAAACTTCCTGAAGTTTCTCGGGAATCATTCCGGGTGTTTCTAGGGAATTTTTCACGAGTTGCTGGAAAATTGTTCTTTGGAAGTTCCTCCTTGCAATCTTCGGAATTCCTCCAGGAGTTCCTCGGGAATTCTTCATGGAGTTCTTCGGAAAATTCTTCAAGAGTTCCTAAGAAATTCCTCCAGAAATTTCTTGGGAATTCCTGTAGGAGTTTGTAAAAAAATTTCTCAGATGTTCCTCTGGAATTCCTTCAGGAATTGCTTTACAATTTCTCTAGGAAATCCTCAGGAATTCCCCCAGGAGTTTCTAAGAAAATCCTCCATATATTCTTCGAAATTCCTGCAGGAGTTTTTTTCTGGAATTCCTCTAAGAGTTCCTCGAGAATTCCAATAGCAGTTCATCAGAAATTCCTTAAGGGGAACTTCGGGAATTCCGCCAGGAGTTCTTCGTGAGTTCTATGAAGAGTTCCGCAGATATTCCTCCATGAATTTGAAAAGAATTTCTTCAAAAGTTCCTCGCGAATTCTTTCAGGAGTTTCTTGGAAATGTGTTCTGAAACTTTGATAATAACTGGAAAATCTCTTTGAATTTTGGATTACTTTTCTTAAAGATGTTCTGCGCAAAATGGTAAATAAAAGAAAAATATGATTTTGATACACTTTCTGAATGTCATGAAAACAAGGTGATTAATTTTGTCCAAACAACACATCAGTGTGCACAGTCGTCGTCATCCACCAGCCACCATCATTAAAGTCACAAATCCTATTAGGATTATCACTCGCTCGACCAAAGGCATCTTGATTTACTGTCACATTTCTTTTCTCGACTTGGACCGATGACGACGACGACAACGACAAAGACGACGGCTCGGAGGCAACCGCATGCGTGCACCCGAACGGAAGGAATCTAAATTTAGTCCTGGTCGACTCACCCACGCCACCAACATCCGTCCGGGGCAATTTCAGGCTGGGGCGCAGGGTAATTTCGTTCTCCTAATCTCATGGTAGGTATTCGGTACCCGGCGCGTGGTGGCTTCTGAGGTGGGCCGGAATATCTGGATTCCATTAGCCGCCGCCGCCGCCGCCGCCGCAGTACGATTTGTTCTACCAACGCATTGCAGAACGGTAGGGAGTTTATCTCCATTGGAGTGGACGATTGATGGGCAACACAATGGGAAAGCCTGGCGTGTGTCGTCGGGGCGGGGTGATTAGATTGGTGAGGAGGTGTGTGACTGAAAAGGTGGGAAGGATGTGGCAGGAAATGCCGTTTGTAAATTGGTGGGGTTCGACCTGCTAAGGCATTTGCTGACTTTGATTAATGTTTGGAGGCTTTGTCAGAGTAGCAATGATTGAAGAGAAAATGAATTCCTATAGCATGACATTTTCCGCTTCATCACGACTCATCGATCTTGTTTGATCTCTTGACAAAGTGCTTTGTAACAGCTTTCTGGATGGTAGAATTTGTAGCAATGTTCAGCTGTTTATACAAAAATTCTTTGTCTTATGTTATGGGCTACTGTCCCAACAGGGACCGATCCTTCTTTTCAGCCTTATTATTATGTACAACATTTTTAAAAGGGTAACTTACGTATTTTCGGCCGTTTTGTTCTCTTCGTCATGAGGGGATTTTTTTTGGCAAAAGGTTATTGCAACCATAACAAATTGCAAATGCTCTATAGAAAATCAAAAAGCGCTCCATAAAGAATGAACATATGTTCCATGAAAATGTGCAATGTCACCCATAAATAATTGAAAACGTTCCATACTTATTAAAAAATGTACACTCAAAATATTCTTTCGTAAAACCTCAACGAATATGTTTCGTAAAACTAGTTTTCGTAAATTGAAAGCAATTTGCGTATAATGTACGGTCCATTCGTACCACCATGCTGAAACAATACAAATGGAGTAGTATCATGTACGAAATCACGAATCCGACACGCGGTCAACTTGCTCATTCGTAAATTTTAGCTCCAGCTGTGTAGAATAAAACAAAACATACAAATGTCAAACGTTTTTTACAAACCATACGTAAAAAGAAAATTTTGCTTCGTAGAATGCAACAAAGTTTTGCAGTCCTCACTTACGCTTGGTTGGATCGCAGAGAAAACAAAGCAACCTGTTTTCATGAGCATATGAAGGTGCGTGTGCGAGAAGAGGAAAGGAAATATGCTCTCGGTTGGAAGTGAAGGTTATTTATAAACAGAACCAAAGTGGAAAGCGTTCTGGTTGTTTTTGGATAGTTTCAACAAGCGCCCACAGATGGGTGGTTAGCACTGGTAGGTATCAATCAGAAGATACGTGATTCGAAGCCTGTGGTATCCAAGTGGACGAACGTGTGGTATTTTTTTTAAGCATGTTTAATGTCATTCCGACAAAAAAAAAGAGACAGAAAAATGTGTCGGAGCAATTTTGTACGAAAAGAACTCATTCACATTACGAAGCTTTTCGTTGCAGAAAACAACGAATGGCATTTGTAAACATGACGAGTGATTTCGTACAATGAAACAAAATATATTTTCAGTGTACCGGTAAAACATAAAATTTTCTCATTAAAAGAGAAATTTTACACCAATAAATAATACTGAAATGCTCCATAATAAAATACAAATGCTCCATAGAAAAATTAAATTGTACCCATAGAAAATTGAATATTGCTCCATAGAAAAATTAAATTGCACCATAAAAAATTGAAATTGCACCATAGAAAATAGACAAATGCTCCATAAGTATTATCAAACTGCACCACATAAAATACATTTGCTCCAAAAAAAATAATATTCTCCATTACTTTAAACATTTGCACCACTAAAGCAGTGCAATGTAAAGCAATTCAGCCCTGTCGAATTAAATTATGAGAATATGCTATCTATGGACGATTTTCAATTTTTCATAGAGCAATTCGTGTTTTCTATGGTGCAGTTTGATAATACTTATGGAGAATTCATCTATTTTTATGGTGCAATTTCAATTTTTTATGGTGCAATTTAATTTTTATATGCAGCAATATTCAATTTTCTATGGGTACAATTTTATTTTTTTATGGAGCATTTGCATTTTTCTATGGAGCATTTGTATTTTATTATGGAGCATTTCAGTATTATTTATTGGTGCAAAATTTCACTTTTAATGAGAAAATTTTATGTTTTACCGGTACATTTTTTATTAAGTATGGAACGTTTTCAATTATTTATGGGTGACATTGCACATTTTCATGGAACATATGTTCATTCTTTATGGAGCGCTTTTTGATTTTCTATGGAGCGTTTCTATTTGTTTATGGGTGCAATAAATAGGCTGCCATTTTTTTTTAAACCAGTTGATCCCAAAGTTGGCCTCAAATCTTTCTCAATCAAGCTGAATTGTACGACCAAGTTTCAGAGAATTTGGCTGACAAAAACCGCACATGATGAGGAGCACAAACCTGCTGATAATACCCCCGAAGTCCCTAGATAAGACTTTGAGTTCACAATTGTCGGGAACGTCCTTTACAGATCTCGCTAAATCATTCTTGACCTGAGGGCTTTCCGGCGTGCTCTACGTCGTCTTGTGCCGTTCGGATTTCTTGCGAACACAATCTTTCCAGGGTTTCTTTTCATTTATTTAGTATTACATCAAATTCAAGATAAAACTGAATCAACAATAATTCTGATTAATACACGGTTCCGGTGGAGTAGCCAGAAATTGTCTCTGGGAGGGGGTTTCAACGGTCAATGATACCTTTTTAAACAAATGACACTCACCTTTGTAAACAGTAATGAGCTATTGTATTCGTAGTTTGAAAATAGCGGCGCAGCCAAAACATTTTTTCGTCGTAAAGCGCTTTATACTGAAAATTTGTTCCACAAATTTTGGCTCTTGGAGGGTTTTAACCCTAAACCAAGCACCCCCCCTCCCCGTGGCAACGCCAATGCACGGTTCGTGGCTGCCGTTCTCCATCCTCGGTCATGACCGATGCTCGCTAAGTCACGCTCCACCTGAACCGCCCATCGATCGTACTCTCTGCGCTCCACGCCTTCTTGTGCCAATCACATCTGTTGCGAACACCAATTTCGCAGGGTTGTTGTCGGACATTGTCCATCGTATCCTATCGGCTTCAGCCACCTTCTCCTGCACACCGCCGAAGATCGTCCTTAGCACGCGTCGCTCGAAAACTCCGAGTGCTTGCAGATCCTCCTCGAGCATGGTCCATGTCTCGTGCCCGTAGAGGACCACCGATCGTATTAGCGTTTTGTACATGGTGCATTTGGTGCGTGGGTGAATCTTTTTGAACCGCAGCTTCTTCTGGAGCCCGTGGTAGGTTCGACTTCCGTTGATGATGCGCTTTCAAATTTAACGACTCACATAGCTGTCAGTCTTCAGTTAGGATTCGAGGTAGACGAATTCCTCCACCACCTCGAAGGTATCCCCGTCTATCGTAGCATTTTTTTTTGCTTCGCGTTTCAGGCAAGTGTACAGCTGTGCCACCGTTCAAAATGTTCTGGCGATAATGTCCATGTCGCCCGCAAAGCACACAAATTGACCTGATTTTGTAAAAATTGTTCCCCTGCTGTTGAGCCCGGCTTGTCGCATCACACCTTCCAGAGCGATGTTGAAGAGTAGGCATGAGAGGCCATCACTCCGAATGAACTGGATTGTTCTCCCGAAACCCTTTCGCAG
The DNA here is from genome assembly GCF_035046485.1 of Aedes albopictus. NCBI lineage: Eukaryota > Metazoa > Arthropoda > Insecta > Diptera > Culicidae > Aedes > Aedes albopictus. Next base: position 94,435,424 of record NC_085137.1, on the reverse strand, counting down.
TTTAGTACACCGTCCATCGTTGCTTTAATCAAGTCATCTTCCCAGGAAGCCCTTTTCCTCAATGATTATCCATAGCTCTGCGCGGTCGATACTGTCGTATGCCGGTCGATAGTCGATGAACAGGTGATGCGTTGGGACTTGGCATTCACGGCATTTCTGAAGGATTTGCCGTACGGTGAAGATCTGGTTCGTTGTCGACCGGCCGTCGATGAAGCCGGCTTGATAACTTTCCATGAACTCATTCGTTTTAGGTGACAGACGACGGAAGATGATCTGGGATAGCACTTTGTAAGCAGTATTCAAAATGGTGATCACTCTAAAGTTCTCACATTCCAAATGATCGCCTGTCTTGTGAATGGGGCAGATTACCCCTTCCTTCCACTCCTCCGGTAGCTGTTCGGCTTCTTAGATCCTGACTATCAACCGGTGCAGACAGGTGGCCAACTTTTCTGGGCTCATCTTGATGAGTTTAGCTGCGATACCATCTTTACCAGCTGCTTTCTTGGTTTTGAGCTGATAAATGTCATCCTTAACTTCCTTCAGCGTGGGAGTTGGTCAATTTCCGTCCTCCGCTGCACTGGCATCGTCGTTTTCTCGGTTGCCGTGGTCTCCCGTGTCTACATTCTTCACGGCATTCAGGTGCTGATCGAAGTGCTGCATTTACCTTTCGATCACCTCACGTCCGTCCGTCAAGAGGCCTCCGTCCTTATCCCTGCACTTCTGTTTGTAACGTTCCACGTTCTGTTGGGTCCCTTGCTGCAGCATTACCACCCACGCTGCGTTCTTCTTCCCCAAAACCGTTCTGCACTCTTCGTCGAAACATTCGTTTCGTCGAATCCGTTCCACGTACTTTTTTTTTCGCTAGGGTCGTTGCCGTTGGTCTCGGTTCGTATTGTTCTTTTGCTGATTTTCCTATACAATGTTTTTACAACTGGCTCGACGGGCCTAACACCAACCCCCTACTTTCCGGAGGACCAGAGAGCATAGTTGAGCTTAGAGTCCTTTCCGAGGCACTCGGACGTTGATCAGCCGTCCCTTACATGGGAATTAAACGCTGCTGTGAGCCGCTCCTCCTGAATAACAGACACTCAGGTTTTCAGAAGCAACCTTTCCCTGTCAGCCTAAAGACTGGACTCGGAAAAAATGAGACACAAAGAATAATGTACAACTTTTGATTGCGTGCACAAACCAGGAATAGTAGGGTAATTTTCCAATTGTTGCACGGTTAAAAACTCGCCTATTGTTGCACACTCCATGTTATTCTTATGAGGTGTCGGATCCGATAGCTCTTGCCGACACGAAAGGGTTCACCAACCTTCATTCCTCCATAGGCAGATGTTAATCCAAGTTGGCTTCGTCGACGAACAATGGCTTGCAGGGCCTGCTGCTGCTGCTGCTTCTCAGAACCGTGAACACGTCCAACTAAACAGACTCCTTGGCAATTTTTGGTATTCTTCTCATGATCGAAATGAGCACTCGCGGCGGTTCAATGATACACACATTACGAAAAACGCATTTATTACAACTAACATCTAACATTTATTACTTAAGTTACTACTTAGGCTAATTTAATGATAACCCGAACGTAGGTCCCCTTGGACCGTTCTAACCGGCGATTCTGTAGGCACTAGATGTAGCTCTGCAAACCACCAAGTAGCAGAGTAGCCGACGATCGTGCGATGAATACGATCGTACGAGATCCCAAAATGATCTAACGAACCGATGCTGGAGCTGATCCATTTCTCTCGCTCACCACCACATGTCCGATATGGTAGGTAGATGTTGACCACTTGAAAGATGAAGAGCTCCTGCCTATTTGCCATGTACTGTACAGTACATAGTGCAGTTGTACGCGGCTTCGGGATAGCGGACTGTATGGTTCAAATTTCCAGGGTTGTACTGCGGGAGGTTCAGGTGCTCCCAAACACCCTCACCCACCCAGAAAGCGCTGCATTTCTGAAATGATAAAAAGGTTTCCTCTTCGACAAGGACAGGAAGGGAATGATGGTTGGCAATCTTCGATGTCTGTTGAAGATGGTAGAATACAGATCTTTTCAACTGGTCGCGTTAGGATACCGCTCGCTGTTTTCAGTGTTACGACACGGACGACGTTGTCAGCTCCCGGATGGGTTTCTAGGATTCGTCCCATCTTCCATCGTAGAGGTGGCAGCCTATCATCTTGTATTATAACTAATTTTCCGGGTTTGATTTCGACTGGCGGGCGCCAGCGTTTCACACGTCCTTGGAGTTGCGAGAGGTACTCTCTCCTCCATCTGATCCAAAAATCCTGTACCTTCCGCTGTACAAGCTCCCATTGCTTGAGGCGATTAGTTGAAATGTCTTGATAATCTGGTTCTGGTATCGACTGTAACGAGGATCCGATCAAGAAGTGTGCCGGGGTTAATGGCTCAAGGTCACCGGGGTCTTCGGAGCATGCTGTGATGGGTCTTGAGTTCAAGCAACCTTCCACTTGAATTAGCAAGGTGTTCATATCTTCCGGGGTGGTCGGGTTATCCCCTTGATGTTCCTTATCCTTCAGTAGCCGTAGAACCTCCTGGAGTTTGTTACGGGCTCCAACAAAATTGGTGCCGTTGTCGGAGTACAGATCGGTGCAGCGGCCTCTTCTAGAAATGAATCTCCGTAGCGCTTGCAAAAATCGGTCCGTTGAGAGGTCCGAAACCAATTCCATATGTACAGCTCTGGTACACATACAAATGAAAATGGCAACATATGCCTTCACCGCTGCCCGCCGTGGAACAGGTCGCAAATAGACTGGACCGAAGTAGTCTACGCCAGTTTTTGAAAATGGGTGAGAGACAGTTACCCGAGCTTGCGGAAGATCGCCCATCAATTGCCGTACTGCTGTAGGTTTCGATCGAAAACATTTCTGGCATTTATGTACGGTTTGCCTTGCCATATCCCTTCCGCGAACCGGCCAGAATCGAAGTCTCACGACACTTAATAGTAATTGCGGTCCTGCATGAAGTAGCCGTTCGTGATAATGACGCAGGAGCAGTTGAGTGAAAGTATGATGAGCTGGAAGTACCATTGGGTGTTTTGTCTCATCGGATTCCTGCGAGTGTTTCAAACGACCGCCTACTCTAATAATGTTATCTTCGGAAATCATAGGATGAAACCAGCGTAATGGAGATTGACCGGATACATATTCCTTGACATATTCCCCTTTTTTCAACGATTTCCATTCCTTGGCGAACATCTCCTTCTGTACTCGACGCACCAAAATCTGCTCTGCTTCTCGCAGCTCGGCAGTGGTTATAAAGCTTGTGGAACGTTGCTCCTTCGGTGTGCGTAATAGTTTCATGAAACGTAACCAGATGGCTGTTCGGCGAACTAGATCCGAATAGGACGAGAATCTCCCGAAATACCATTCGTTGAAATCTCGCATTGTGGAAGCTGTTACTGTAGTCGTTGTGCGACGTCTTTCTTCGTCACCTTCTTCTAAATTCCAGCCGCTTGGCGCCTCGGGCCATTGATCGCGTTCCATCGCCAGCCAGCTGGGACCATGCCACCACATATCGTTATGGATGACTTCCTGTGGTCGAATTCCTCTGGATATCAAGTCGGCCGGGTTGTGTATGCCCGGGACGTGCCTCCACTCTGCTTGTTTGGATAGATTTTGTATTTTTGCCACCCTGTTGGCAATGAAGGTGCTCCAAGTGGCTGGGGTAGCCTGGATCCATCGCAGTACACACGTAGAGTCGGTCCAGAATACGACTGGGGCCTCGAACTTGATGGACTTCTGCACCTTCTCATACAATTCGACCATTAGAAGTGCTCCACACAGTTCCAACCTTGGGATAGTCTGACATTTAAGGGGGGCTACCCTGGATTTGGACGTTAGTAGACGAATAGCCACGCGCCCTTCAGAATCCTGACTCCAAATGTAGAGACACCCCCCGTAGGCCTTCTCCGAAGCGTCCGAGAAGCAGTGTATCTCTATAGCCGTTGCTCCCGGCAGAATTACACAGCGATCAACGTGGATTTCGTTCAGTACCGGTAACTGTTGGTAATAATTACACCAATTCTCACCCACCGTTGACGGTAATGGGTCATCCCAGTCAATTTTGCGCCCATCATTGAGTTGTAGTGTCCACAATAACTGCATAAACAGCTTGGCGGTGGTAATGACTGCTCCGATTAAACCCAATGGATCAAATAAAGTTGCGATAATGGACAAAACTCGTCGTTTTGTTAGAGGTTCTGCCTCTTTCAACAATTGGCAAATTTTTAGCCGTGCAACAATTGGAAAATTACCCTACATTATGTGTAGCTAAAACCGTAAAAATTTCATCAATATCAGTCAAGTGTTGGCGAAAATATCGTCGAAACAAGAGACTTACCATTTGAGAATCTTGGGCGAACAAGCACTTTAAAAAATATCACTTTTTTTACCTAGAGATGTAGAGCTAAAAATACTGAACCGATTTCAATGGAAAATTTTCTGTACTATAAGTATGTATGTAGTAGTATTGTGACAAAATTTCATTCAATTTGATCTAACAGTAGAATAATTAGCCCCAGAAGTCCAATGTCGCGACTGTTCGTGTGACTAACATCTAGTTTGCCACGCCCTTACAGCGTCAGCAGCGGTACTAGAAGTGTCAAGTTAATTTTGTTTACCACAACAAAAGGTCCTCTACAAGATGGACACTTTGAAATAGTAAATTAGTGCAATTAAAGTTATTAAAATAATTAAATAGGAAAACTGACTACAGCGCCATTGGAGTTCTAGTGTATTTCTATTGATCTAACCGTTAAAAGTTAGAGCCATATATGTAGCACTATGTCGCATTAAGCAGATATGGTTTTTTGGTATAGTGACATTCAAAATGCTCTAACTTTTAAAGTGTTGAACAAAAATGGCTGAAATTTTCACTGAAAACAGTATTAGACAACAATTTTACACTGTCAAAGTTTTATAAAGATCGAGACAGTGTTGCCAACTCTACAGTCAAAATAGTGACACTGATTTTAAAATGTTAAAAAGTGCCCAAAATTTGAAAACCCCGTTTTTTTTTGTCTGAATGGTTAAAAAAAAGTACTGAACCGATTATGACGAAATTTTCACCACGTAGTATGCCTTACTCGGAGAACTTACAGTCAAATTTTCAGACGTTTTGATGAGCTAACAACAAAGTTACAGCCTAAACAATTTTTAAAATAGGCGCCCAAAATTTCCAAAATCTTATTTTATTGTATCGCCAATATCTGCGCCAATACTGAACCGATTTTGATGAAATTTTTAGGGTATTAACTACACACCATATGCTATTCCTGGTTAAAAATCAGCTATTTTTGTGAACGCAATCAAAAGTTATACATTATTTTGTGTGTCTCATTTTTTTCGATTCCAGTCTTTATAACCAAAGTTCCCAACCCCGAATACCCGATCTTTTCTTAGGTTGCTCGTTGTTTCCAGCCGGTACTATACGGAGGTAGGGATAGGAGTAGCTGGACAGAGGCTAGTGAATCAGAATGGGATCTGAATTCTGCAGCATACCCAGCCTTTACCGTGCCATTGCAGAGATTCTACCCAGAATTCTTGCAACATGCTATGCTCGCTGTATCTTTCCAGTTATGGCGAATTTGTGGATGCCGTTTGTGCCAATAATGGGTCATAATAAGCCGATTCAGTTACAGAAAAAAAGGTTTGCATGAAACTTGATTTTCAGAACAAAAAGCTGCCTCTTGGAAACGAATTACACTCCATTCCGCAGATGCAACTACGTCAAACTAAAATTCTATTTTTGTTCGCTTGGAATAACTACAATTGATAGCTTGCTTCTTTGTTAGGAAGCTACTCGACGATATAATTCGCTGGAACACCAGCAGCAATGTTTTTTGGTAGTCAACGAGTTATATGTACGATAGAGTTTCATCTGGTATGCCACGTGATGATCTTCCCATGAAATGCTTTGGATTTTCGGAGATAAGGCAAACGTAAAAAAAAAGTCCAAACGAGAAAAAGACATACCGGTTCTACTTGCTGTGTGACAAATCGTTTCCCACGGAGATCCATCCAGCTTCTCCGAGAACGAGCGTTTTCTTTTCCAATCTAGGTTTTAATGGCACCCAGTGTGCTGCTGCCAGCAACCAACCCCCTCTGCCATAATCCAGCGGGGCTAGCGAGTGCCATTTCAATCTGTTTGGTTCGATGGAATTCCTGTTGTTGTTTTATTATTGTGACTGTTTGAGCTGCAGCAGCAACATCATCAGTTTTATGTTTTTTCTTTGCTTCGCCCACTACCCGACCCACCCACCAGCCATTGTCCTGATTCACTGTCCGCTCGCCGGTCGTCCGATAGTGCGCCAAACCAAGAAGCAGCGATCTTTTGTTCCACAGCACCACAGCACCACACTGACACACACAGCACCAAACCAGCAGCCAGAGCGTCCAAGTCGGAAAGCAATTTCAAAGTTCGCCGGGGAGGAATTTCTCATATCCGGGATGCTGCCGCCGGATTTTAGAGAGGCATTTGGAAATGCGCTGGCTTTCATGTCGTATTTTCTTTCCCATTTAGCTACCAACCAACCGGTGCGGTGCTGTTTCAATTCCAAGCAACCAACAACGATGTTATTCTTTGTCGGAGGAAAAGCGGGCCATTCGCCATTCGACGATTGGCTTTCGATTCGAATTTCTTACGGTTCGATTACTGGATACTGTGAAGCGGCGTGTGTGTGTGGGTGCTTATAGAGCTTCCAATAATGGAGCGGCCTTTGGTGGTCGAACGAAATAGACCCTTTTCTAGGATGATTGAGTTTTGACTTGTTTCTTGGTAGGAGATTATTTTGTGAAATTAAGTAGGTTCTTCTATACAATCTTTAGTGAAAATTTCAAAGGTTAGGGTATCGTTTCCAAAATTTTGATCTCGCGATCCCCCAGTATTTGGGAGTAGTTGGGAGGTCGTGAAATTAAGTTTGGGACAGTATGTATTAAGTTATTGATACCCTTCTTCGTCTTAGTTATCCTATTTATCTCAAAATGTCTCAATGACTAAAAATGCGTACTGGCGAGATTTATTGCTTCACACCGCATTATAAAATAACATTCCTATCCAGCCAACACGAAGTCGCATATGATGTAGAATAGGATGCTAAAGTGGAGGCCATATGCGTACATACTTCCATTTACCTGCGTGTAAATAGTACGCATATCACCTCCACTTTTGCATCCTTTTTTTTTTCTTTTTAAACCATAGGGGGAAAAATCTGCTCAACAGACACCCTAACAGGAAGGTTAGGGTAGTGTGGCGTTAAGGCCGTCTTCTACAACACTAGTAAAAGCCAGGACTACTCTCTCCTCGACCCACTAAAACACATTCCTATGGTCGCCAAACCCTACGTCTCTCCGGAACCACCAAGAAGGTGTTGCTTCAGAGAGGGGCTAGTGCATATCGCACCCTCAAGGTTAGCTGCGTAGCCTAGCAGCAACGAACATCGATGACTCGCTCTGGAGAGTCCATCACGGTAACATGCTGGCGCTTAGCCAGTTTCTCGAGTGGTCCTCGCCACTCCCTTTGTCCTCGGAAGGCGGGCAGGGTCAGACATCAAGAACTGATGCCCACGTGCAACCCGATCTGACCTGTTGAAGGCAAGGGTATCACTACACGGAACCGCCAAACTACCCAAAATTGAGTTCTTTTGACGCAATCCCATAGTTCGACCCAATAAGCCAAATTTGAGTAAATCGATTAAACTCACACTTGGTAAATTGCCTTCACCTCCAGCAAAAACATATACTTAAGAGTAGGTAAATTCAACCCAAGACCCCCCCCTCATTCAACCCAAATTTGAGTAAACCTTCATTTACCCAAAATTGGCTTATTGGGCTCAAGGACCCCCGTTGGGTAGATGCATCTCTGTTTGTTTTTGACAACATCGGTGAGGGAAAGAGGGAAAACAACCTAAATCTGGGTAACTAGTTTATTTGATATACTCAGCTTTGAGTGAAATCGACCCAAAAATTAGGTAGTTTGATTTCTCCGTGTACCCTTCAGGCCCTATCAGCTGCACCAGAAGGCTGCTGTCAGCAGGGTCTCCACCTACCCCGACCCTTGCCGGGCACCTCTTTCCAACCGCGGGCTCGAATCCAACCCAGTAGACCGACGCCACGACAGCACCGCTACCGGGACTTCCTCTCCGCGGCCACTTAATCGCTGTAAGGGTCGATGTCGACCGCAGGGCACCGGTATGACCTACGAAGCCGACTCCGAACCCCTGGACCACCTCTTGTACTGCATCTGGACTAGCCATTCTCCGAGTCCACGCGCCACCTCCTCTGTAGCTCCCAGACGATATGGGTGATAGCCGTTGAAACGGCGTTCCAGCTAACCTCATCCCTATACATTTTCTGGACCAAATTGTCCGGAGTTGTGTTCTCCCCGCATGTGGCAAGCATGCGGTCACGCATTGTGCGAAAACGCGGGCACACGAACGAGCTTCCGTCGGTAGCATTCAGTATTTAGCGCAGTGCCCCACGCCGGTCCACCATACCTAAGTAAGTGTATGGACGGAGCAACACTAGCCAGAAGCTTGCGCTTACTGGCGTACACCGCAGAGCTATTGGACACCATCCGGGACAGTGCCGCAATAGCTGTGGAGGCTCTTTTACAGGCATAATCGACGTGGCTACCTACAGAGATGAACTAGCCACCGGCTAAAAATCTCTATAATAAAGAAAAAAAAAAAGAAAAAAAGACGTGGCTACCGAAGGTAAGCTTATCGTCGATCATCACGCCCAAGTGTTTGACAAAGCGCTTTGACAGGAATCTAGACCTCTTCATAAAAAATGAAATTTCTCGAATTCAGCCAGTCACCCCCACATCTTAATTCTAATGCTGAAACAAACTTCTGGTCAAATTTTCAGCTAAATTGGTGAAGATTTCAAGGTGCCTCAAGTCAAAAATGTGTTTTTGGTCATTTTTTACCTTTAAAAAATGCCCATGAAGGCTAGAAGCCACATAAAATATCGTGGCCGCCAGTAAATGAAAGTTTTTTCTATTCCTTACAACTTTTGTGAACATTATGTGCTCATCGGAGAATGTTTTGATCATATTCTTTCGATTTTCAGTCATGCAAGTACCCTAAAAAGTTACATTTTTCAACAGTTTTTGTTCTACGAAATTCAAACACACAACTTTTATAAAAAGTACCAAATCATTAAATAATTACCCACATTTTTCTGAACAATATTGCCATACATCATTTTCTTATCCGATCTACGTAAAAAATCACAAAAATCATAAAGTGGAAGCTTTCCTGAGTTTCTTGATATCTGGGGTTGAAGCAACTGTTGGCAGACAGAATAATCAAACATAGTAGCTTTGCTTTTTCTTGATGATTGCGATGATTGATCATTGATTCAAGTGACAGGTAGGCACAAGCAAACATTGCTTTAACAAAAGTGACGTATAATGTATCACAGTAGAATGTGAGGATTGGCTCAGATGGTAAGGCAATGGACTGGCAAACCAAAGGTTCAGAGTTTGAGTATCGTATTTTTTATGAAATTTTAATGCATTTTTTTCGACATGTGAAAGTCGATTTTTCTAAATTCAATACGCTAACCTAACGACGGAAAATTATATGATTCTAATGAGCGGATGTGATCTGCTACCCAGCTACCCAGTAAGGGCCGAATTAAGGATTAAGAAATAAATTAGTTAGCGACAGCGTGTTCGATTTTCAACTATGCAAGCATAAAAGTTCTGTCGGAGTGATGCGTACATGCATGCGTTTTTCCTACACCAGCCATCGATTGAAAAAGATTACAAAGCCAGGTAAATTTAAATAATGAATTGATTCGTTTATTTTGCATTTTAAGTGCAGGTTGATATTTTCAGCATGATGATAAAAAATACGATAAAAATGACGATACTCAAACTCTGAACCTTTGGTTTGCCAGTCCATAGCCTTACCATCTGAGCCAATCCTCACATTCTACTGTGACACATTATACGTCACTTTTGTTAAAGCAATGTTTGCTTGTGCCTACCTGTCACTTGAATCAATGATCATTCATCGCAATCATCAAGAAAAAGTAAGGCTACTATGTTTGATTATTCTGTCTGCCAACAGTTGCTTCAACCCCAGATATCAAGAAACTCAGGAAAGCTTCCACTTTTCGATTTTTGTGATTTTTTACGTAGATCAGATAAGAAAATGATGTATGGCAATATTGTTCAGAAAAATGTGTTTAACCTTCACATTACCGACCCCCGACAACTCATTTTGAAAATGCTGGCATTTCGTCAATTTTTATCCGATTTTTTTGAAGTCGCCCTTAATCGATCGTAAATTGGTGCTGGTTTATTACACTCAAGTGGTCATGTAACATCCGGAACCATTCCGGAGATATTCCGGATTGTACTGGGGTCAGGCGATGGGGATGGGGTCTGTTTTGCCAAATGACTAAAAGTGGTTATTTCGTGTGTTATTGTGTTTGAGAGGCCCCCTCGGTAACTGTTTCAGGTGCTCCGGGGCGGCCATAGCAGTTGCTTCATACTTCCGTCTTTTTTTTCTGCCCCGTTCTCTTGAAATCATGAAGTTTGATACGCCGCACGGCATCTTTTGTTTGCAAACCAGAAATGTCCCCGACACCCCCGTGGAACCTATGCTAGATGTTCTGGGGTGGCCATATTAGTTGATACAGACTTCAGGGTATCATTTCTGACTCAATCATTCGAAATCATGAAGTTTAATATGTCGCTCAACATGTTTTGGATGAAAACCAGAAGTGTCCTCAATGAGGCCCCCGCGGGACCTGTCACGGTGATCCGGATGAGTCAATTTATTCAAATCTGATTATCGCAGATGTGTTTTATTGTTCGCAATGAAAATTCCGCTGAAAATCGATGGTTCAAACACAACAACACACGAAATAATCATTTTTTGCCATTTCGGCACCCTTCCTGACCCCAGTACAATCCGGGATATCTCCGGAATGGTTCCGGATATTGCATGGCCACTTGGGAGTAATAAACTTGCACCAATTTATGATCGTTTGAGGGCAACTTCAATAAAGTTGGATAAAAATTGACGAAATGCCAGCATTTTGAAAATTAGATGTTGGGGGTCGGGAACGTGAAGGTTAATTATTTAATGATTTGGTACTTTTTATAAAAGTTGTGTGTTTGAATTTCGTAGAACAAAAACTGTTAAAAAATGTAACTTTGTAGGGTACTTGCATGACTGAAAATCGAAAGAATATGATCAAAACATTTTCCGATCAGCACATAATGTTCACAAAAGTTGTAAGGAATAGAAAAAACTTTCATTTACTGGCGGCCGCGATATTTTATATGGCGTCTAGCCTTCATGGGCATTTTTTAAAGATAAAAAATGACCAAAAAACACATTTTTGACTTGAGGCACCTCGAAATCTTCACCAATTTAGCTGAAAATTTGACCAGAAGTTTGTTTCAGCATTAGAATTAAGATGTGGGGGTGACTGGCTGAATTCGAGAAATTTCATTTTTTATGAAGAGGTCGTGCACTCTCCTACACTGATCTCCGTCTACTGCTCCGGTTGTTAACAACCGTCACCTCTGTCTTGTGGTGAGCCAGCTCCAGTTTCCTGGACCGCATCCACGCCTCCACAACCTTGATCGGTAGTCAACTTCACCTCCTCGATCGTTTCACCGTAGACTTCGAGCGTAATGTCGTCGGCAAATCCGACAATCTCCACTCCCACTGGGTACTCTAACCTCAACACCTCGTCGTACATGTCATTCCATAACACCGGACCCAGGATGGAACCTTGCGGGACTCCTGAGGTTATGTGAAAGCACTTCCGACCCACCTCCGTGTCGTAAACTAGTACGCGATTGTAAAAGTAGCTTTCGAGAATCTTGTACAAGTACTCCGGTATCCCCAGACGCAAGAGCGCATCGGTAATAGTAGACCAGCTGGCGCTATTAAACGCATTCCTTACATCCAGAGTCACTACCGCGCAGAAGCGGATTCCCCTCCTCTTAGGCTCGAGTGCTTTCTCGGCGGTTTTTGTAACCGACAAAATAGCGTCTACGGTGGACCTCCCCTTCCGGAAGCCGTACTGGTTGCTCGAAAGACCATTTTCGCCCTCAGTGAACCTCAACATTCTATTGAAGATGATCTTTTCGAGCACCCTTCCCCGCCGTGCCAATCAAGTTCGGAACTCCGTCCGGACCTGGGACCTTAGCTACGCTAAGAGACTTAGCTATCCCCGCAAGTTCCACATCGGTGACCTTCTCCTCATCGCCAGCCCCAGTCCCCGGCTGTCCTACGAACTAGGATCATGACGCGGAAAAAGTCCTCCAATGATCCCCTCCAACATCTCTGGACTTTTGCATCCTATTCAACATCATATGCGATCGTGTATTGGCTGGGGATGCACACCAACTCAAAACTCATTACTCCACCTAACTTTCTTCTCGAATGAAACGTAGGCTCAGCTCAATGTATCAGTTATGGCTATAGTACACCAAATTGACCATACACTGATGTTCAGCCTTTTAATGCTATGTTCACACTGTGCACTATATCAAGTAATATAGAGCGGTTTTTTAATCTAGTGGCATATCAAGTTCTATATTACTTGATATCCCATATAAATCGTCTTCCATCCTATATAATGAACGGAACGTGATATATCATAATCATGTTCGTTTCGTAATATAAACCCGAAAAGTTGTGATTGGCAGCCCGGCCATACATAGGGGGGGGGGGCGATGTTTCATGTTGCGCAACTTTAAATCGCAAAAAATCAAAACAAAATCTGTAAATAGAACGAAAATACTTGTTGGATTCTGTGGTCTTGTTGAGCGGATTTTCTCATCGATCGGGTGATTTCTGTCATATTCTACAGAATATATCTGGCGTATTATCAACTTTCGGAGCTATTCATTTTCATTCAGTGCAGTTTCTCTTCAAAGTTTCTTCGAGAAATTTCACCAATTCAAGGTGGCAAAGTAGTTGGAACATCAGGAACCCGGGAGAACATTGAAGTTGGATTGGAAACAACCGCAACAGCAACTACAGCTTTTCCCCGGGAATTATTCTGACTGTAAATCAGAATCAGAAATCAGTTCCACGGGATTCCCTCCAGGAGTAACAAGATTTTTTTCCCGAATTTCCCCGGAAATCTCTCCGGCAATTATTCTGCGGAAATTCCTCCAGGATTTTCTCAGGAATTCTTCCTGGATTTTCTCAAAAATTCCTCCTGGAGATACTCGGGAATTTCTCCAGGAGTTTCTCGAGAATTTCTCCTGTAGTTTCTCGGGACTTCCTGTTGTCGTTCCTCGGGAAATCCTCCAGAAATTTCTCAAGAATTCCTCCGGAAGCTCCTCGTGAATTCCTGCAGGAGTTCCTCGGGAATATCTCCTGAAAATTCACCCAAGAATCCCTTGTGAATTCCTCTAGGAGTTGCTCTGGAATTCCTCCGGTTTTTGTTCTGAAATTCCTCTAGGAGTTTCTCGAGAATTTCTCAAGGAGTTCCTCGCGAATTCCTCCAGATGCTCCTCGTGAATTCCTCCAAGAGATCCTCAGAAACTCCTCCTGGAGTTCCTCGGGGATGTCTCTTGGATTTTCTCGGGCATTCCTACTGTTTTTCCTCTGGAATTCTTTTTAGATTTTCACGGGATTTCCTCTAGGATTTCCTCGGAAATTTCTACAAGAGATCCTCGGGAATCTCTCCTGAAGTTCCTCGAGAATTCCTCCTGCAGTTTTTCGTGGATTCCTCTAGGAACTTCTTGAGAATTCCTCCTGGAGTTGCTCTTGGAGTCGCTTTTCCTTTGCTCCAGGATTTTCTCGGATATTCTTCTAAGAATTCTCGGGCATTTCTTCTGGTGTTCCTCGTGGATTCCTTCAATAATTGCTCGGAAATTCCTCCTAGAGTTTTTCGGAAATGTCTTCAGAAATTACCAGAAAATTGCTCCAAGAGTTCCATGTATACCATGAATTGTAAATGAAGAGAGAAATGAGAAAGTATATAGAAAGATACAAAGTAGGAGGCAAGGGACTGGCCAGGGAGTGAACCCAGGATCTTCTGCATACGAATCAGAAACAAGAGAAAAACCCGTAGGATTTTTGTGCCCTTACACGTGCGAAAAAACTTTATGATATTAGGACTATATTCAGAGACTATTTAAGAAAACCCTTAAAACAAATAGTCATTCTATCACGAACTAGGAAACTCTTCAGAAATTTCAAGAATTTCCAATCAAATTCCTCTACGGGCCCTTTGGAAAATCCATTTTTGGCCATCTCAGCCCACTACTTCCCCCTCGTAGACTTTTTCCATACAAATATTTGCAAATTCGTATGGAGCATAGACTTTGTCCTGACCCCTCCGTCCCCCATACTCCCCCCCTCAGAATCTACGTAGCCTTTGGACAGGCCCCTATATAAATCTACATTTTAAAATTGTCTTAAGGGATTTCTTTAGTTTCTAACAATCCAATTATTAAACAATAATCCACATATTCCACAAGCAAATCCTCCGAATTTGCACAAAAAAATATTTTGAAAAATTTTAGAACTTTAGAAATTGCATAGATTGCATCAGGAATTCCTCCATGAATTTATTCAGACATCCTTAATTTATTACTTCAGAATCCTATAGTTATAACTTCAGAAATTCTTGGAAAGATTCTTCCATAGATTTATCGAAGGATTCATTTAGAACGCCACTCTTGGATATTTTCAGAAATTTCACCATTGATTACAGTAAAACAACTTCCGGGTGTGTTTTCAGAAATCTGGCGATTCCTTCAGAAAGCCTTTCAGCACAATTTCTCTGAGAATTCTTCCAGTTTTTCCTCCATGGGTTCCTTCAGAAAATAACAGTTTTCTTAATAGTTTTTCCAAAAGTTTTCATATATTACCCCAGACGTTTATTTCGGAGATCATTTATAAATCCTTCCTTGGATTGCACCTGAATTTACCCAATGGAGATTCCTCTGGAAAATCCTCCAGAGTTCCTTCAGAAAGTCTTCCACAGTTACCTTGTAAAAGCTCGTTTAGAACATGTTGCATGAATTTCTAGAATTTCCTTACCCTCGAGATTTTTTTCAAAAAATTACTCCGGAAAAACCTCCATGATTTTCTTAGAAATTTCTCCAAGTTTTTAGGCAAAAATCCATACAATTCTTTAAAAATGAATTCTTTACAATATGAAAAACTCCTTCAGAAATTTTTGTAAGGATTTGTTAAGAATATCTTACACAATTCTTCTGATGTTTTCTCCAGATGACGGATTTCACGCCAACTCGAACAAATGTTGGCAGCACCCTCTCAGATTACAACGAAACTTTCTTGGTGTGTAGACCTTGCCCAGATAAGCCACTTTGCATACTCATTTTTCTATTTTTTTTTTCTCGACTGACTTTTGAAAAGGGCTAAACTTTTTTTATGGATTTTTTAAAAATGTTTTTAATCAAAAAATGACTACTCCTACAAAAAAGTGTTGTATGGGTGATTATCACAAAATAAGTCAAATTTTAAGAAAAAAATACTGAAAAAAATCCAAAATGAGCCCTACACTGAAAAAAATCATTTCTAAAAATTCAAAGTTGATTTAAAAAAAACACCATTTTTGATTGTGATGAAATTTTGTCTCAAGACAGGTAATTATGTTCCCTACCAACCGTCCATACATCACAAGATAGGCACTTTTAAGGAAAAAAAGTTTTTCTAACAAAAACTTTTTCTTGTTCGAATGATTTTTTTTTCAGTGTATTTTGTTATCAACAATAAAACCAGTGAAGGCCATAACAATCCCAGAATCCAATGAAACTCAATTTTCTAGGAGATTTTGTGTTATTTATTCAATCATTTGGAAGGGTTTTCCTATACATAAAAAACTGAAAATATTACAAATGTATTTTCTTAGGAAATGTAATGTTTGATCGCAATATGTATTGAAGTGCACTTTTAAATATACAATTATTTATAATTATGAATTTTTCAAATATATATATATGTGTCTTAGAGCCAATTTCAAACATGTTTTTTTCTATTTTTTTCCGATCATACTAAATATTTTTGGTTCATCTTCTGAATTAGAATACCTGTTTGCCTTTACTTTGTCGCCAGGAATAGGCAAAAAACTATGGAATTTCTGAGTGCCTGGTATTGTTTTGGCGTTATTATATATTTCTTCGAGATCTTCTGACATTTTAATGTACTGTTCAGTGGATACGTAACAGAAATTTAATTTAGTTATATTTTTATCTGTCTGTACAACTGCCCAGTTATATAACTCTCGTGGAGTTGTTATGGTATTTCCATATTCTTGAGCAAGACTTGCTCTCTTTGCCATTCGCTTGAGAGTGCCACCAATAGCATCACATGGACCTTTACCGTGGGACGTTGCAAAAAAATGCCATTCTGCTCTTATTGCATGCTTTGACTGGAATCTACATAGACTAGCAAAGATCTTCTTATTTTTGTATTGTGATGCTGCCCCATCAGACATAAAATAAATTTTAGAAAAGTTCGTTAATTGTTTCATAAAATCTATCATTTTTGAGATGAACAACTGGACCGCAACTGTATCGTGAGCCATTACTTCCGATATGATAATGAAACTAACATTTACAAGTTTATTATCTTTCATATAGTAAATTTGAAATGGGTGTATTGTTGCTTGCGAGTTGTTCCAATGATATCCTTGAGCAGCGTTTTGAATTATGAATGAATAGTTTTCAGAGAAATCACAAATCGCAAGAATTTCATCATCCTTTAATGTATCTTTTTTATTTCTGAGAAATGATGATTGTTGTTTATGAATAAAGTCGTGTGTTATAAGTTTGTCAATTTTATCAACAAGATACGGAACAAATTCATCAACAGGTTTAATAATCGTTTCTAAATTACAGCGATCAGTATTCAACCACTGCTGAAATATAATCTCTTCTTTGTCATTTGATTCTAATATCAATGTAAGTTCCTCTTCAATGTGTTCATTACAAGCACACTTTTCACAAGCACGGAAAAAGCAATTATCTGTTCTGGTGGAAATATCGCAAAGCATTTTTTGTATTATTTCATCTTGTGACACAATTCTTATACTGTTGAACATTAAATTTACATTTTCATGAATAGTACATATGCATACATTATGTATACCAGTAGAATCAAGTAAAATACAATGCTTTGGTCGCAACTGTGTAAATACTGTGAAACCAATATTCACAGTTTTGTACATATCTACAAAAATCATATAAGCCTCTTTGAGCGACATCATCAAAAGTCGTTTTTGAACTTGTTGTTTTTTTTTCCATTTCGAACCTCAGAAACAAAATCATTTGTTCCTGGCATTGGCCTGCTGATATCATTATCATCAAAAAATTCTCTTACTATTTGTTTTGTATCGTCATCAATACCATGCCCCCTTCTTTTTTCGGTGGTACAAAGAATACCCTGTTCATAAACAAGATCCTTCACCTGCCTCGCCATATACATTGGTGCGTTAAACTCTCTTGTGATTTTATTTACCGACCAAGACTTAGGAAGTACAGATAGTATTTTAATCTGTTCGCTTCTGTCAGTTGGAGGGTGATTGAACTTATCCTTTAACTGCATAATTACCTCGTCATACGCCTCCACTTTGCCAACATCCGTTGAATCTATTCCGAAGATATTTTTTCGAACTGCTTTCGTATCAGAGACGAATGCCCCAGAGGTAAAGTCTCTCTAAACAAAAAAAAAAAAAAACTGCTTTCGTAATCTGCAATGATTTGTTTATGCGTGACTTATCAATCTACGACATGACTCACAAATACTCATCGATTCGTCGATTTCATGTGTATATCCCATGGAATGAATCTTATCTATCAATCTTAATGACATGCCCCGTAGATTATGACGGTTGCACTTTGGATTGTTTATTTTTGCACTGCACTTGAATTTGTTGAATTTTGATTTATACGATTGATCCATTACTTTTCAGAACTGCCTTTACAGTATGCGGCAGGAAAAAATGCGAAAGTGTTTTTCAACTTCAAACCTCATTTTCGTCCATTTGACATTAACCAATCTATGTTTCAACGTTCCATGATCTATAATAGGCTAGTTTTCTGAAAAGTTAATTAAAAAATTTCCCATTTTGGTCATTAACCTTTACAGGGCGGCGCCTGAAGATGAAGACAACCAGAATTTTTAAACCACAAAAAATCGCACAGGTCGCTAAATTTCGCATCTGATAAAACAAAATTTTTGATTTTCTCTACAATATCATCAAATATATGTACTTATTTCATCTGCTATGTGAAACTACATGGCTCTGGATCAGTGTGGTCTGGTTGTTCATCGAATTTGAGCTAATTTTGTTACTGTTATAGTCATTTTGTTTAATAACCATTGGGCGCGCAGTTTATTGATATCCGCTAATTAGGCCTACATTATCACATGTTAAACATCAAATGTGTTCATTTTTATTTTTCAGTGCTAGAATATAGACATTGACTGATACACTGTCATGAAAAAATAGTCATATGTATCCCATATTTAGCGTGTAATAGTGCCTTGAACTTTTCGCATTTTTTCCTGCCGCACCCTGTAATAACCAAAAAGAAGTAACACGTTGAATGATACCGATTCATTTTCTTGTTTTGTTCATATTTGCTTTAGGTACAACTCTTGATTTTTTTTTTCGATTAGGTAGTTCGAATCTAATAAATAGCCTTACCTAATATTAGGTAAGAACATGGGGTAGAAACGTTTGGGTAGAAATTACAGCAGCACGTATGAAATGCGTGTTCTAATTGTATATTGTTTCGTACTTCTAGAGTGCTGCTGCGTGAATATGGGTGCATTGCATTGTCGCATATGACACAATAAGTTTCATTGCATTTTGAGATTACTAGATAACCTTCACTGGTTTAGTTTGTTTTTAAAAAAAGACACTGAAAAAATAATAATTTGGACATGAAAAAGTTTTTGTTAGAAAAACTTTTTTTCCTTAAAAGTGCCTATCTTGTGATGTATGGACGGTTGGTAGGGAACATAATTTTCTGTCTTGAGACAAAATTTCATCAAAATCAAAAATGGCGTTTTTTTTTTAAATCAACTTTGAATTTTTAGAAATGATTTTTTTCAGTGTAGGGCTCATTTTGGATTTTTTTCAGTATTTTTTTCTTAAAATTTGACTTATTTTGTGATAATCACCCATACAACACTTTTTTGTAGGAGTAGTCATTTTTTGATTAAAAACATTTTTAAAAAATCCATAAAAAAAGTTTAGCCCTTTTCAAAAGTCAGTCCAGATAAATTTTGAAGAAACTAAGTATGCAAAGTGGCTTATCTAGTCTTGGTGTACATACCCAGAAAGTTTCATTGAAATCTGAGAGGGTGCTGCCAACTCCGAATACGATTTGGGGCGAAATTCGTCAGATACATCTTTATGAGAGAGATTACTCCAAAAATATGTCCAAGGATTCATTTGAGAAATCTTTAAGAATTGCTGTTCTATTTTCGGTAAAAGTTCGGAATAGCTCAGTTTTATCGAAATTCGTTAATTTTTATCGAACGTTCGGCAAACACTACCGTTGGTTCGGTACAGTTTACCGAACGTTCGGTATTGTTTGCTAAACTTTTTCCGAAAATAGAACAACTGAATACGGTACTTTAATTTATGTGTGTACCTTTCAAAATTGCCCCAAAAATTACTTTACAAATTACTCTTTACAATTTGGTCCAGGAACCTGCCAAGAAACCCTTCCTTTGGTTTATTATGAATTGCTTCTGGACATGCTTCCAGATATTCATGATTAAATTACTACAGCTATTCTCTCAAAAATTTTCCCAAAATTTGCTGCATCAGTTGTTTTGGGTAAATTTCCATGTGTTTCATACGAAATTCCGCCAGAGATTTCTTTAGGAATTCTCAGATTCAGATTTTTTAAGGCATTAATTCAAAAATATTATCTAGGCATTTCTACATAAGTTCATGTTAGAATACTAAAGAAATAGTTTCAGTAAATCCTCCAAGAATGTTATCAAAGGATTTCTCGAAGAATTTTCTTAATAATTCCTCAAGAAACTTTTCTAATAATTCCACCAAAGGTCTCCAGGAATTTCTCCAAATATTTCTCTATAAAGTAGTTCAGAAATTATTCCTGGCACTCTGCCAACAATTTCACTGGAAATTCTCGAGTTATTTCTCAATAGATGAATTAAAGAGTTCTTCTGAGATTTTTGAATGGATTCTACTGGAAGTTTATTCGGCATTCCAAGTTTATTCGGCAGGAACTCGTTCAAAGACTTCTGATCGGTTTTCTTTAAAAAATCCTTCAAAAATATCTCCAGAGACTTTTTCAGAATTGTTTGGATTACGTCATAAATTTCAGTGAAAATCCTACCGATACTTTTTTAAGACACTGCATGTGCGATTCCATAAGAAATTTTTCCTAGGATTTCTCCACAGATACGTACAGGATTTTCTCAGATGTTTTACAAGGAGTTTTTCAGAAGTCTCCCCGAAATTGCACAAAAAATACTGGAAGAATTCTGATGAAATTATTTTTTGAAGAAATCTCTGGAGGATTGCTTAAGAGAATCTTTCACAACCTCCTGGTGTGTTACCACGAGAAGTGTTTAAAGCAAAACCCCATGGATTTCTTTATCAACGATTGCTTCACAAAATCAAAAGTTCAGAATCCGTCTAGAAATTCTTCAAAAATTTCTTTGGAAAATCTTGCACACTTTCTCCAAAATTCTTTTCAGAAATACCTTTATGAGACTTCTCCAACAATACATCCAAGGATTTATAAATGAAAATTTTTTAAAGGAATTTAAATAATCTTCTATGGATTCCTTTAAAAATTACTCCATAAATTCCTTGAGAAAATACCCTAGGAGTTCGATCTAGAAAAAAACTTAGAAAAAAACTTTAAAATTTTCTGTAGCGATACGAACAAAAATACCTGAAACAATTTCTGAAAGATTTCCTCAAAAAATATCTGAGGGATCCCTGAAGGATTTTCTGAAAGTATCCTTGAAAGATCTCCTGGACTTACTTGTGGGGAAATTCTTGAAAGAATTTTTCAATTGGTACACAAAAATCTCTTGAGAAACTTCTGGAGAAAAAAAAACTCTGGGGGGAGTTCTTTTGGGAATCACTGAAGGAATTTTTGAAAAAAGTATTTTGAAAAATCGAATTTGGAAGCTCTCTGCAGGTTTTGAGAGAGGAGCTTTTCAAAAAATATCAAGGATTAGATTCTGGAGTAGTTTATGCAGGAATTGTTTAGATGAACTTTGGAGAAATTCCTGAGGCAAGACGGGAAATATTTTTTAATGAATCGCTGAAGAAATTTCTGAAGGTAATTGAGACAACTTCTGTAGCAATATCTAGAGGAACTCCTGAAGAAAACCCTAGAGAAATTTCCAACAGAAATTCTTGGTAAAATTTAGTCTTGCCTAGTTTGGGTAGTGGTTATATAGTTAGGATAACTAAGTTCAATCTTCAGCATTATAGAGCAGTAACGATCAATCTTTGCAAGCTTATGCCAAATGGTACAGAACAAGTGGCTGTAGTCCAAGAATCTTACCTTCGTAAGGGGCATTTTTATCTAGGAAACCTTGTGAACCCGGTGTTTGATATTTTCAGTAAAAATAAAATGATAAACTCGTGTGTCATGCCTTGAGCATGTGTGCTTGTCAACAACGCAATTGTCGCTACACTCGTCTCTGAACTGGCTACCTGAGATGTTATGGAACAATAGACATATCCGTTGGGAATCTCAACAGGAAATACGTCTATTGTTTGGTCATCGCATATTGCTCTTCTAAAGGCCTTCTGCTAATAGTTAGCATTGATACTAATGCTCACCATATCATTTGGGGCAGCTCAGATATCAACTTGAGAGGTTCCAGTTTGATGAAATACGTAAGTAGTATCAGGGTTGTGCAGTTTCAGGATGGTCAATGTCGAATGACACTCGCTCTAACCATCACTTCATACGACAAACGCAGTCCATCAATCAGCAATCAGCGATCGTCTCTTGTTTTCTAACCACACGATGAAACACCGAAGCGAGTTTTTGTTCGACGCTTTGCATTCTATTCATAGGGCGTGCTATGTTTGTATTTGCTGCGCCATGCAATACTACTTAACAAATTGACCCTCATCCTGGCATTTTCAGACGAGAGTCACCCAGCAGTGAGTGACATAGCTCTGCGTCGGAACGACTCTTAAGAAGCGTTCGGCTACTCAAGAGATTTGCAGAGAAAGAGCGTGGCGGCGGCAGCCACCGTATCAATGCGTTCGTCTCGAATGTGTTCGATAGCAACATAGAGACGGTCGGCTGTAGCGTTGATGGAGGAAGAAGGGCAATGTTGATGTTGCGGCTTTTTTGTGTTATGATGGTGATAATGCACAAGACTGAGTAGTATCATTTGCAAGTGTTGGACATCACGCTTTGCTCATGTGTCAGATGAAGAATCTTTATCTGAGTATGGCTACCTCGTTTTCTGATCATTTGAATGTTACTTCGCAAACCTTGTGTTTCAGGAATCCTCGGCCAACCAACTGGGATCTCTTTACCGATTTGGTTGCGGCCATCCATTATTCACATTCCAAGTGATTTAGATAATGCCGTTGATACTACAACGACCTTCATCATGGGATGCTTTTGAAGAAGCATGCCCTCTACGGTCTGTGAAGACCACAAGAGGAACCCTTGGTGGAATTCTGATCGGGCGAAGCTCAGGAAACAATGTAGAAAGAGTTGGAACAGATGACGTTCGGCTGGATTGGAGGCTTTCAAGATTGACTAACAAGGGCTACCAGAAAGCTCTCCGATCTGCTGAACGATCCGGCTCGTAAAACTTTTGTACAAATGTTTCCAGTTTGAGTGATGTCAGTTGGCCAAACAGAGTCCTTGTGAAATCTAAGGATTTTTGAGTGACCGGACTTCGTTTTCCAAATGGCGATTTCACTTCCACCGGTGAGGAAGTTCTGGAAGGGTTATTCAGCACACACTTCCGCGGATGTGTGGATATTACATCTTCGGATAAAACCTGATGTATTTTCTCTTGTAGTTATGATTCTCTGGCTTCGGCGCGGATTATTGTAACTATAGAATCCATTGAGTGGGCACTAAATAGTTGTGCTCCTTCCAAATCTCCTGGGGTGGATGGAATTTATCCTATTTTGCTTCAGAAAGGATTTGATTATTTCAAACATGTTTTGGCAAAACTACTTGATGTTTCTGTGAAGTTTATTCCGAAAGTGAGTCGTGCTATGTAAGAAGCAAACAGTTTCAGACCTACCATTTTGACCTTTTTGTCTTCTGAAATGCTTAGAACGCATTGTCGATCATCACATCCGTGATGTTCATCTAGCCAACGTGTCTGTGCAACGTGCCTCTTGATGTGAACCAATATGCCTACCAATCTGGTGAGTCCACTGTTACTGTTTTATACAAAACTAGCTGTCCCGGCAAACGTTGTCTTGCCAGGCTGTGGTGGTTTGACAACTGTTGAGCTCATAACGTCACCGCACTCTAGATTGGTTTCATTTCGATCGTGTTGATTTCCTTCCCAGCTCATGGAAAATCAGTACTTGATAAATTTTCTTACTTTTTTAGTTGAAATTCGTAACTTTTTGTACATATAAACACAGCCACCACGAATACGAACCGAACCGTGCAAGAGTCATCCTGATCGGTTCACTCGTTCTTGAGTTTTGTTGCCTCAAAGAGACTTTAAACTCATTTTTATATATATAGACTAGCTGTCCCGGCAAACTTTGTCTTGCCATGATGTGGTGGTTTGACAACTGTAGAAGTCATCGCTGCACCGCCATCTAGATTAATTTTTTTTCGATCGTGTTGATTTTCTTCCCATAATGGGTAGTACGCTGATCGCAAGAAATTTCTTGGCCTATCTCGATGTGTGGAAAATTCAGGCAAGGAATCGCTCAAGAAATAATAAAGCATCGCTTTATTCTGGATCCTAGTACGGAGCTGAAACGAAACGTCAAAACAAAATGGGGCTTGCTGTGTTAAATTTCTTGACCATTCCGGTCACGGAAAAATAATGCACTGAATGAAAATTACTTGAGCGAATCCGTTTGAAGTGCATACCTCGCATTATTAGAAATCAGTATTTTATCAATTTTCTTACTTTTTAGTTGATTTTCGTATCTTTTAATGCTTATAAACACAGCGACCATGAATACGAATCAAGCCGTGCAAGGGTAATTCTGATCGGTCCATCCATTCTTGAGTTTTGTTGCCTCAAAGGGACTTCAAACTCATTTATATATATATATATATATATATATATGTATATATATATATATATATATATATATATATATATATATATATATATATATATATATATATATATATATATATATATATATATATATATATATATATATATATATATATATATATATATATATATATATATATATATATATATATATATATATATATATATATATATATATATATATATATATATATATAGATAGATAGATAGATAGATAGATAGATTGTTAACGATATCGAGAAAGCATTCACTCAAAAGCAGTCCTGCTTGGGTATTTTCTTGGATATCGAAGGTAGTTTGGTCAGCCTTTCGATGCCATATTGTATGCCGCATATGGTATATCTTCAATGATTTCCAATCGGATTCACCACATGCTCACAAATCGACATCTCTTCTCGACATTGTGTCTATCAGCTATTAGGAAATTGAGTGTTTGTGAATACCCACAAGGGGCACCAAGTATAGTTGGAAAGTTTTAATATAATGTTTCAGCGTTTGTTGAATAGTTTTGTTTTACAAATTACTTACCTTAAAGTTGACCAGCACTAGTTTGCCCACCCTACAACATGGGTTGATTTAATCCATGACATCATTACAGTAAATTGGTCCGCCACAATTTCGTCGAACAAATTTGTTACATCGTAGATATAGGACCGTCTTGAAACAACAAGCATGGCAAATTCTATTTAACCGGATTAGTTGTTCAACAACAGAAAAGAAAATTGGTCGACTCCACCCACAACACAATTCTAAGCGCGCGGTTAGTTTTTCATCAAACACAATATCTCCCCCAACTCACATCGGAAAACATCTGGCTCATCGGCAGCCAGCAACGATCAACCGGAAATGGAATTCATCCCGAGGGTTCACTTCTGCTCTAACCACTAGTGAGTGGCTGCTGTGCTTTTCCCGGACCAAAACTCGACCTCAAAAACAACAACTCAATTATCTTCGGTGCTTCATCTTTCATCCGCACGTTTCCTTCTCTTTTCTTTTTCCGCTGTCGTTTCAGGTGCTATACCCTCAGCCACGGGATTCTGGTGTGTACGAGTGCCAGATATCCACGACGCCTCCGGTGGGATACTCCATGACTCTGGCCGTCGTCGGTAAGTAGTTGGGGGATTTCTGGTGGGCTGGGGGTTCTTTGGGTTTGCGAATACATGCAGACACGATACTTGTATGGGAAATGATTGGTACAAAATTCTTCGCTTTTTTCACTGATTCTAAATATTTTTTTTTAAAGATCCATCTACTATAAATTGCGTAGGTATAACTTAATTTATACATACCAAACAAAATTCTTGAATATATCAAAACTTCCAAAAAGTTTAAGGATATTCAAACCTTAGTTTGAAACTGAACCTTCTTGAAAAGTTCTGCTAGAATTATTATCTTTTCTCTCTGAACATGTGCGAGGCGCAAAAGAGCATGTGGTACAAGCGCCAAGAAATATGTGACCAACCGGGCCTACCGAGCATGAGAATATGTATGTATGTAATGGCAATGGCAGCTCAACATAACCTAACCACACCAACCCAGCTGGATGGGAAATTCCTTCCGAAATAGACTGGGAACGGTTTATGAGTTTTGGTCACATGAATATTATGTGGTTGAGTGTGTAGACTGAAGACCTTAGACGTGTTCAATACCCTGACTGGATTGGAATTCTCACAGTTTCTTTAAACTGTTAATGTTTTCATATTTTTCAATAACTACCAGACTGCAATCGGAAGCATGAATGTCACATGTTACAATAGATATACGGGAGAAACACGTACTTCAAGTTTCAAAATAAATTTTGACTATTGTCGCATTTAATCGACATACGCAATACGGAAATTCATATAAATCCATATTTTGACAAAATATTTCAAAAATACTTATTGACCTATGACGTTTGACATAAAACCCTAAAAAAATGTGTAACATGTGACAGTGGTAATTTCTTTCTGGCTGCAGCCTTATGTGTTGGCTTACGAAACAATTATTTTTGTTCCAACGTTTCGATTTCGGTTTTGAGCTTCATCAGGGGATCTTAATATGTATTTAAAAAGGGGGAGGGTACATTGAACATAACATATCGAACATGAAAGGGTTGATAAATAGAAAAAAAAAATACAAAACTTTCACAAAACAAATATTCGTCACTGTCCATAAACTTTTAGCCTGAGCATGTCGGGAAAGTCCTATGAACATTTACATCATGGTTTGTGTCTGAAATTCATCTTACGGTATGGTATTTTAGTACTTCAAGTTGATACGCCTCCACTCTACTTTGTTTTCTCTCACTATTTCAATTCTTCTCACTCGTCACTCGTCAATATCTACCTTCTCTTGATTGTCTTTCTATCTGTCCCTGTGTCCCTGTATTTCTTATATATGTGTTGGGTTTGTATCTGATCCATTTTTACTGTTTCTGTTTTTGTGTGACAACCTTTTCAGTGTGTGCATTATACCTGTATAGCACGTGTTTAGACCTTCTTAAACTAGAATCTAAAATGTTTGCATTTAACAGATCAAATCTATGTCCCGTGGTCATACAGTGGTTCATCATTGCGATTCTTTTCTTCAAATTACCTAACTTTTTTAGCCTATCTGAAGTGTTTTCAATTTTCATCGTTTTGTTTAGGATGTTTACGTCTGATTTGTGTCCATATATTCGTGTCTGTAGTTTATTAGTTGTCATACCGACGCATTTCGCATTGCATTGTTTACAATTACTTGTTTAGTATAATTAAAAAAAAAACACACACACACAGGGGCTGTCCATAAACCACGTGGTCATTTTTTTGGGACTTTCCAACAACACCACCCCACCCCCCCCCCGCGTGGTCATTTGTCCATACAAATTTTTTTATTCGTCCATACAAAATGGTCATTGGCCGAACCCCCCCCCCCCCTCATGACCACGTGGTTTATGGACAGCCCCACACACACATTTTGATGTTCAATTTAATTTGGATTTTGAGGAAACATGGTTTCGAAAGTTGGCACGGTAAAGGCTGGGTATGCTGCGCAATTCAGATCCCATTGTGATCCACTAGCCTCTGCCCTGCAACTCCTATCCCTACCTCCTCGTGGTACCGGCTGGAAACTATGAGCAACCTTAGGGAAGATCGGGTAACCAACGTCCGAGTACCAAGGAAGGACTCTAAGCTCAACTGTGCATTATGGTCCTCCGGAAAGTAGGAAGTTTGTGTCAGGCCCTACGAGCCAGCCGTCAAAAACATTGTAACGGAAAATCAGCAACAGAATAATACGAACCGAGACCAACGGCAACGACCCCAGCGAACAAAAAGGACCTGCGATTGGAAACTCGGTACGTGGAACTGCCGATCTCTCAACTTCATTGGGAGCACCCGCATACTCTCCGATCTACTGAAGGACCGCGGGTTCGGCATCGTAGCGCTGCAGGAGGTGTGTTGGACAGGATCCATGGTGCGAACGTTTAGAGGTAATCATACCATCTACCAGAGCTGCGGCAACAAACGCGAGCTGGGAACAGCTCTCATCGTGATGGGTGATATGCAGAGGCGCGTGATCGGTTGGTGGCCGATCGACGAAAGAATGTGCAGCCCACACTCCGGAAGCACTGATGATGACAAGGACGCATTTTACGCGCAGCTCGAACGCGAGTACGACCGCTGCCCAAGCTACGACGTCAAGATCATCATAGGAGATTTAAACGCTCAGATAGGCCAGGAGGAGGAATTCAGACTGACGATTGGAAAGTTCAGCGCCCACCAGCAGACGAACGAAAACGGCTTACGACTCATTGATTTTGCCGCCTCCAAAAATATGGCCGTACGTAGCATGTTTTTCCAACACAGCCTCCCTTATCGTTACACCTGGAGATCAGCACAGCAGACGGAATCTCAAATCGACCACGTTCTGATTGACGGACGGCACTTCTCCGACATTATCAACCTCAGGACCTATCATTACGCCAACATCGACTCCGACCACTACCTAGTGATGGTCGAATCGCGCCCAAAACTCTCCGTCATCAACAATGTACGGTACCGGCGACCGCCACGGTACAACCTAGAGCGACTGAAGCAACCGGATGTCGCCTCAGCATACGCGCAGAATCTCGAGGCCGCGTTACCAGACGAGGGCGAGCTCGATGAGACCCCTCTAGAGGACTGCTGGAGTACAGTGAAAGCAGCCGGTTCGACGAAGAGTGCAGAACGGTTTTGAAGGAGAAGAATGCAGCGAGAGCGGTAATGCTGCAGCAAGGGACTCGACAGAACGTGGAACGTTACAAACAGAAGCGGAAACAGCAGACCCGCCTCTTTAGGGAGAAAAGCGCCGCCTGGAAGAAGCGGAGTGTGAAAAAATTGAACTGCTGTGCCGTTCCCAAGAAACACGGAAGTTTTATCAGATGCTAAACGCATCTCGCAACGGCTTCGTGCCGCGAGCCGAAATATGCGGGGATAAAGACGGAGGCCTCTTGACGGACGGACGTGAGGTGATCGAAAGGTGGAAGCAGCACTTCGATCAGCACCTGAACGGCGTGGAGAACGTAGGCACGGGAGCCTACGGCCACGCTGAGGGAAGTTAAGGATGCCATTCACCTGCTCAAAACCAACAAAACAGCTGGTAAGGATGGTATCGCAGCTGAACTCATCAAGATGGGCCCAGAAAAGTTGGCCACCTGTCTGCATCGGCTGATAGTCAGGATCTGGGAAACCGAACAGCTACCGGAGGAGTGGAAGGAAGGGGTAATCTGCCCCATTCACAAGAAAGGCGACCATTTGGAATGTGAGAACTTCAGGGCGATCACTATTTTGAATGCTGCCTACAAAGTGCTATCCCAGATCATCTTCCGTCGTCTGTCATCTAAAACGAATGAGTTCGTGGGAAGCTATTTATCAAGCCAGCTTCATCGACGGCCGGTCGACAACGAACCAGATCTTCACCGTACGGCAAATCCTTCAGAAATGCCGTGAATGCCAAGTCCCAACGCATCACCTGTTCATCAACTTCAAAGCGGCATACGACAGTATTGACCGCGCAGAGCTATGGAGAATCATGAACGAAAACGGCTTTCCTGGGAAGCTGACTAGACTGATTAAAGCAACGATGGACGGTGTGCAAAACTGCGTAAGGATTTCGGGTGAAATATCCAGTTCGAATCTTGCCGAGGACTGCGACAAGGTGATGGACTCTCATGCCTACTCTTCAACATCGCTCTGGAAGGTGTGATGCGACGAGCCGGGCTCAACAGCCGGGGAACAATTTTCACAAAATCCGGTCAATTTGTGTGCTTCGCGGACGACATGAACATTATTGCAAGAACATTTGGAACGGTGGCAGAGCTGTACACCCGCCTGAAACGTGAGGCAGCAAGGGTCGGACTGGTGGTGAATGCCTCAAAAACCAAGTACATGCTGGTAGGCGGAACCGAACACGACCGGATCCGTCTGGGTAGTAGTGTTACAATAGACGGGGATACTTTCGAGGTGGTGGAGGAATTCCCCAAGTAACACACTTCTTATAGAAGAGTCACGGCGGCGCAGGTTTTTGTTGCGGAGAAGTCACTGTGACTTACTTCTAGCAAGTAAGTATTTATTTGTTAGAAGTAAGTCACAGTGACTTCTGCGCAACAAAAACCTGCGCCGCCGTGACTCTTCGGTGATAAGTGTGTTACTTGGGTCGTCTACCTCGGATCCTTACTGACGGCTTACAACAACTTGAGCCGTGAAATTCGGAGGCGCATCATCAGCGGAAGTCGGGCCTACTACGGGCTCCAGAAGAAACTGCGGTCTAAAAAGATTCACCCACGCACCAAATGCACCATGTACAAAACGCTAATAAGACGGTGGTCCTCTACGGGCACAAGACATGGACCATGCTCGAGGAGGACCTGCAAGCACTCGAAGTTTTCGAGCGACGCGTGCTAAGGACGATCTTCGGCGGTGTGCAGGAGAACGGTGTGTGGTTGAGATGGATGAACCACGAGCTCGCTGCACTTCACAGTGAACCCAGCTTCCATAAGGTGGCCAAAGCCGGAAGGATACGGTGGGCAGGGCATGTTGCAAGAATGCCGGACAACAACCCTGCAAAGCTGGTGTTTGCAACTGATCTGGTTGGCACAAGAAGGCGTGGAGCCTAGAGAGCATGATGGGCAGACCAGGATGGAGAGCGGTAGCCACAAACCGAGTATTGTGGCGTACTATTGTTGATTATGTCTTGTCTTAAGTGTGATGTTGAACAATTAAATGTATGTATGTATGTCAACAAGACCGAATCGTAAAATGAAAACACGATCAAACCTTCCAGCTTTAATGGAGTTGTGAATGTTAAAGGCTTCCTATATCTTGGTAGCCAAATGGCGGCCGATGGCAACACCAAAATCCACATGCGGGCACAGTTCAAGAAGGCGAGGGCTGCTTTCGCGAGTTTAAGAAATGTATGGAGAACAATAACCAAATTAGTCGACGTTATATCTGTGCTGCTGTACGTCAGTGAAACTCGGTGTGTATCAGTGGAGAACACTCAACGACTGCAGGTCTTGATCAATAGATGCCTGTGGTATATAATTCGTGCATGGTGGCCTCACAATTGGATCTCCAACGTGGAGCAACAACGTCGATGTCATCAAAAGTCGATAGCGACAGCGAAAGTGCAGGTGACCCCACTCTATGCAGGGGCGGGAACGAAATCTACATACAAGCGTTAGAAGGAACCCAACAGGTCGTCGCAGCAAAGGCAGGCTTAGAGGCTCAAGGCAGCGCACCTTAAACAAAGAAATAAAGAAAGTCGACCGAAATTTGACCTGGTCGCAGGTCAAGGTGATGGCAGGCAATCGCCCAGGATGTAAATCTTTCAATTTGGCCCTCTGTATAACCATCGGTGCTTCCCAATTTCCCAAATTAAAATGCTGCATAACATGAAAAATATCAATGGTTCAGGAATATAAAGGAATTATTTCACAAACAAGGTAAAAGTTATGCAATCTATAAACATTCGGATCCCACGGAACCAGTCTAGAGAAGCCATAACATTCACTATGCCACTCGAGCAACCGTTCGTTCTCATACCGACGGAAGCGCTATCACAGAATATGAAAAGATATCAACCGCAGGATACCGAAGGAATCCGCCTACAGGGTCTGTCCCACTTTGGCGTGTCCTCGATTTTTCCTTCCCCCAAAACGATCTCCTCGGAAAATTAATGGGACAAAGTGACACGGTTTACTGCCTCCGGCTAGACCCTTGCTACTCCCAGTTGGCGAAAGGACCGACCAAATAATCTCTGCCACCACACACCGTACTGACTGGCGTCGGCGACACCCGTTTGAAGACCAACCGGCTTGGTGAGGAACGACGGCAATGGACAGTGAGGTACCGCACGCGCGGCGGGTTAAATGTAGGTAATATGTTTTACTTAACGAACGAGATAAAGGCGATCAATCGTCATTCCATCACACTGCTCCATCACACTTCCAGCGCAAGGACCCGCGCCGCAAGGGTACATAAATAAGGGTCATTTTCAATTACACCGAGAAGTGATTGCCATTAAAGCTGGAACTTGAGAAACGATGCGACCGGAATGCACTGTCAAATACCTCACTTTTCCAGTAAATTATGTCGGCGCTGGCCATCACCATCATCACCATCGCCTCCGTCGTCGTCGTCATCGTCGCCTGGGCCATCGGCGACAAATTCTGTCAAATGCTCTTGAGTTAGTTGCTGAAAGCTTCATCAAGCGCGCAGTTTGCCGACCGTCCGCTCCTTCGACCCCCTCTGCCCACACTACGGAAGTAGTGACGAAGCATAAGACGGATAATGGGATGCTGCTGGGTTTCGAAGTGGTTGGTAAATCGCCACCCAGCCGCTCAGGAACACTTGATTTTAATTAATGTCCTGGGAACCGTCGTCGTCGTCGTCGTCGCCTTCGCCGTCATCGTTCAAGTAAGAGGCCGGTCCTTTTGCCAGGCTAGTGACAAGAGCTTTCGCATCCAAAAAGGAAGTAGTGCCGCACCTTTCGTGGCCAACGAATCGTAAAATGAGTCATAAATGCTCACTTGGGACGAGAAACGAAAAGTGCCTGACACTCTACTGGGACGGACAACAAAAGATGATGAACATTGAACATGGAACATGTGTGTGAGTTTAGGGTCCATGGTAACAACGGCTCATCCTTTGTTGGGTGCTGTTTGATGCAAACAAGAAACTGAGGTGCATGTGTAGGGTAGGATTTACGTCTAAAACTAACAAGATACCGTCCACGTGCTAGGATTAAGCTTGTTATGGGACACCAGATTAGGATATGGAAATGTGGGGTAGCTTACTTTTAGCTTACCGTTATATGGTTTTTTTTTTTTTTTTGTTTGTATTTACGTGTATTTTAACTTATGCTAATTCTACACTCACCGTTATATGGTCTGCATTTTCAAAAGAAATGAGTAAGGTGATGTGAAGTGGACCGAGTAGGTTGATTAAGTTCCACTTTATGTTTGCGTTTGAAGTATTTAGAAATATGTGCACTGTATTACTATAATGCAGTGGGATGTGCCGGTTATGGTGTTCGGACTTCGGACGAAAATAGTACCTATTCATTACATTTATTTAGTTCAAATGCATTCCAGTGAATTTGATGATAACACTGAATCAGCAATTTGCCGCCATAATATTCTATTTGCAGCTGCAGTTCTCCAACGGCAGTCACGCCTAACGCCTCCTAGATTCGCCCATCATACTCTCTGCGCTCCACGCTTTCTTGTATCAACCCAATTATTAGCAAATATGTACCAACTTTTCAGGGTTGTTGTCCAGCATTTTTGAAACAAACCGTGTCCACCGTATCCGTTCAGCTTCTGCTACTTTCAGGATGTTGGGTTCATCGTAAAGTGCAGCGAACTCGTGGCTCATCCTTTGCAGCCACACACCATTCTTCATCTGCAACCCGTAGGAGGCACGTATTATATATTCGTATAATTCATACTCACCTTGTGCTCACAGCTCTCTCACGGTTTTGGTATGCGTTTGCAACCTTTACTTTATTCGGCAAACTTTTAGATTAAACTGCAATGGAAAAGTCCTTCAAACACCATTTTTGGATAGCATACTTATGGACTGAGATAGAAGCAAGTGAGTATAACTTTTCGCAAGTGAGTATTCCCAACACTGGCTGTACGTACAAGTCGTCTCCATTCCACTCGGTCCATGGCTGTGTGTCTCCAGATCCGCACTCTGCAAAGGGTCCGCAGATCGTCCTCCACTTCATCGGCCCATCTAGCTCGCTGGATCTGTACCGATCGGATGACTCTCGAGAACCATTTTAGTCAGGTTGCTATCCGACATCCTGAGGACGTGACTCGCCCACCGTAGCCTTCCGATTTTCACGGTCTGGACGATGGTTGGTTCTCTCAGCAGCTGATGCAGCTCGTAGATCATTCGCCTTCTCCAAGTCCCGTCATCCATCTGCACTCCACCGTAGATGGTACGCAACACTTTGCGTTCGAAAACTCCAAGGGCGCGTTGGTCCTCTGCACGTACGGTCCCTGTTTCGTGTCCATAGAGGACTACCGGTCTATCAGCGTTTTGTAGATAGTTAACTTCGTGTTACGGCGATCTTTGTTCGATCATAGAGTTATGCGGAGTCCAAAGTAAGCACCTCTGAATTTCTCTGCTGGTGTCGTTGTCGGCGGTCACCAGTGAGCCCAAGTACACGAATTCTTCAACCGTCTCGATTTCATTACCGGCGATAGAAATTCGGATTGGCGGGTGCGGTGGTTCCTCTCTGGAGCCTTTTGCCATCATGTACTTTGTCTTCGACACATTAATGACTAATCCGATTCGCCTGGCTTCACTCTTTAGTCGGATGTACGTTTCCGCCATCGTCTCAAATTTACGAGCTTTAAAATCAATCTCCTCAGCGAGAAAAGCAGCTGAATGAAATCGTTCCACTCGTGTTTATCCCCGCTCTCCTTTTTACACCCTCTAAAGCAATGTAAAACAGCAAGCCCGAAAGACCATCAACTTGCCGAAATCCTCGGCAAAATTCGAAGGGACTCAACAGTGTCCCTGATACTCGAACTACGCACATCACTCGATCCATCATCGCCTTGATCGATCTTATCAGTTTATCCGGGAATCCGCATTCGTGCATAATCTGCCATAGCTGTTCTCGATCGATTGTATCGATTCTGCAACACCTGGCGGATGCCTAACATCTGGTCCGTTGTAGCGCGTTCACACATGAATCCAGCCTGATATTGCCCCACGAACTCTCTTGAAGTCGGTGATAGACGGCGGCATAACATTTGAGAGAGTATCTTGTAGGCATAGCTCAGTAGTGTGATCGCGCGATAGTTCCCGCAATCCAACTTGTCGCCCTTTTTGTAAATGGGATACATGGTACCTTCCATCCATTCCTGCGGTAATACTTCCTCCTCCCAAATCTTGGTAATGACCCAGTGTAGTGCTCTCACCAGTGCTTCTCCGTCGTATTGTAGAAGCTCGGTTGGTAGTTGATCTGCTACAGCGGTTTTGTTGTTTTACACCGGCTAATCTACTCTTCAATCTCTTGGAGGTTAGGGGCTGGAAATCTTTCGTCCTGCGCACGTACTCCTAGATGTGTAACCTTCAATGCTTGCAACGTTTCCATTGAGGTGTTCATCGTAAAGCTGGCGCCACCTTTCGACCACCTCACGCTCTATCGTGAGAAGATTCCCGTGTCGGCTTGTGACACAAAGCCTCTGCGTGGTCGGTTCAGCTTCTCGTAGAACTTCTTGTTTACTTAGCGCGGTACAGCTCTTCCATCGCTTCGCGATCTCGTTCTTCCTGCTGGGGCTTCTTCATCAGGAAGACTGAGCTCTGTCTGTTCCGCGCCTGTCTGTAACGTGCCTCATTCGCTCTCGTACGGTGTTGCAACATTCTCGCCCATGCTAGATTCGTCTCGTTTTTCAACTCAGAGTTGAAAAAATCTCACCCAATTGAATGAAATTGCACTGAACTGAATGCTGTTTGCATTCATGTTCAGCTCCGCTGTGAGATACTTGAAAGTGAATACAGAAAAACTCAATCACTTTATTGTGGTAATGACTGCACCAACATCAACACACGCTCTGCGCTGATGGTTGTTTCATGTCAATACCGGCCGTATGAATGTTACTAGCCCATAAGAAATCCTGGTGAATTTTTGTCGTTTGAGTGCCGGTGTCCTGAAAAAAGTTGCTTGTGAACCTCACCCTCCCCGCGGTGTGAGCGACGAGAGAATTTTTATTCTCTTTACACTTGCCACCGTGAAAGACAGGAACTTCAACGTCAGAAGCGGTGTGGTGGAAAGACAAAAACAAAAACTCACATTCGGATGCTTCGGATTTTTTGCAACCGTGTTTCAACTGTTCACATTCGCCGTCGTTCCTACCAGTCGTTTCTGCGATTCGAAGTCGCGAAGCCTAGTGCTGTAGCCGAGATATGGCGGATACCTATGGCGGATCAGATGTCCCTCCAGCCATCTTCAAGTGTAGCTACACCAAGCTGCTCTTCCGTTAGGCCACTGCTTACTGCTGCGCGTAGTCTTGAGCCACTTCTACGTTACGCAGCTGCTTGATGTTGAGCCGCGGCGTTCGACTTCGACGCGTGGTGGTAACTGTCGAAAGTTTTGAGCGCATGCATAGAGTGACTGCGATATGTGCGGAGATTGGTTATATACGAGAATAATTTACCGTCGATTAGAACGTGGTTGATTTGGTTTTCTGTTTGATGGTCAGTGGATCTCCAGATGGCTTTGTAGATATCTTTGCGGGGGAAGACGGTGCTTTGGACTACCATACCACGGGAGGCTGCAAAGTTT
This sequence comes from Aedes albopictus, assembly GCF_035046485.1. Lineage (NCBI taxonomy): Eukaryota > Metazoa > Arthropoda > Insecta > Diptera > Culicidae > Aedes > Aedes albopictus. Next base: position 94,399,334 of record NC_085137.1, on the reverse strand, counting down.
CCGCATTGCTGGCCGTTATCATTCGATACGGCCGGCGTGCAGGCTGTTTCACTCGATTCATGTCGCCGGCAATGATTTTCACGTCAAACGACGAGCAACCATTGTATGTTTGCTCTAACTGCGCGTAAAACTCTTCTTTCTCGTCATCAGTGGGCAGTGGACGTTGATGATGCAGTGGTTGAAGAAACGGCCCTCAACTCTTAACATGCACATCCTTGCGTTGATCGGCTGCCACCCGATCACACGTTATCGCATCTTGCCCAACACTATAAATCCTGTTCCCAGTTCATTGGTGATGCCACAGCTTTGTTAGAAGGTAGCCGCTCGTTGCCCGCTTTTCCACACTTTCTGAGCAGTCCAAAAAAGTTCCTGCAACGCCACGATGTCGAAGTTGTGGAGATGTAGTTCGTCGTGGATTATCCTGTCACATCCTGCGAAGCCAAGTGACTTGCAATTCCATGTCCCAAGTTACCAGTCGTGGACAATATGTTTTCGTCGCGAAAACATATTGTGCCGAAAAATCGTGAAGATTGCCTTACGTAATAAATGGACAACCCCTCAGTTGCACTTTTTTTTATCATTTAACCTGATTTACAGCTCTTCTGTCCACTAGCGCACTACATGAGCGATTCCAATTGGAAGCTGTACTTACACTTTGTACAGCGCCTAAATGTATTCTATTATAATTCTACTATATCCAACTGGTTGCCGTTGCGCTGCTTTCACTCTCTACCCTATCAAGGTAGAATGATGAGCACGAGGAAGCTGATGTGTGGCTGTTGGTTGTTCCTGTTTTCCAGTCCGATTGGGGGTCCATTATGATTGGCCGTTCGCCGATGTCCAAGTATCCGGGTCTATTTGAGTCATTGGCTCAGAAGAGGGTCAGTGTCAGCTGCTCTCAGGGGTAAAGAGCAACTGACGAGAGTTCCGGGGCTGGGATCGAACCCATTACCATCTGCTTATGAAGCAAACGTGTAGCCACTACGCCACGGGCCCCGGTATCAGTTGCTCTTCTCCCCGAGAGCGGCTGACACCTGACCCTCTTCCGAGCATATGCTTTAACGGACCCGGAACTTGGATATCGGCTAACGGCAGCTCATAATGAACCCAAAATCGGACTGGAAAAGAAACAAGAGCCACACATCAACACCCTCGTGCTAATCATTCTACCATGAACAGGGTAGAAAAGTAAAAGCAGCACAAATGCAAAGCAGTTCGACATTGTAGAATTAGGCTCAGTGTACCAGTTATGGCTATAGTACCTCAAATTCGCCATAGTTGATTTTCAACTTTTAACGATGCAAATCATCAAGAAAAAATATGTGAACAATAGATCATGTTCATAAAAGATGATTGCACTCATTCAAATTTCACATTTTGCTCAAATTATGATAGAAATAAATCATTTTCCTCAAAATTTCGGCTTCCTTGCACCCTATTTCGCCATAGTGTACCAGTTATGGCAAATCCCATAAGGAATGCATGTAAATAGTGCGAAGTGGAACCGAAATTAAAAAGTATGTCCATAACTGGTACAGGGTTCCTATCATTGGCACACGCCGTAATAAATAGTAAAAGTGGGTTTGGCTCAGATTTTATATTTTTCCTGTAAAGTATGGAAACAAATCTATCATTTGACATATCGACGACATTCGTCGGTCTTCTTCTTATTTTTGTAGAATTAGTTTTCCTTAGGTAGTGCGATAACTGGTACAGGCACCCTAGAATAGAATACATTGAGGCGCTGTATAAAGTGTAAGTGCAGCTGCATATTGGAATCGCTCACGCAGTGCCCTAGCAGACAAAAGAGCTATAAATTAGGTTAAGTGGATGATGAAGAATAAAAAAAAAGCCTACGATGAGCGAGGGGGTCTGAGATGTCCAAAATGAATTTAAGTAGGTTGTGGACAGACAGCGCCCGCCCAAATAACCATCACTGTAATAATTGTAGCTATATTTAAAGAGCCCATCAGACATGAATAAAATATTTGCTATTGTAGTCTGATGTTAAGGTGAATATACAACGAAGCCACACCTCGAATTTTCAAGAGCACAAATCTGAGGAACCAAAAGACGGATTGCGCTGAAAAGTTGATCGATTGGTGACCCGCTGGTGGTGACCAATCGATCAACTTTTCAGCGCAAACCAACCCTCGGTTCTTCAGATTTGTGCTTTTGAAAATTAGAAGTGTGGCTTCGTTATATATTCACCTTAACATCAGACTACAATAGCAAATATTTTATTCATGTCTGATGGGCCGCCACTTCAAAACGCCCTGCATAATATTTCTTTACAGCTTTTTTCTACAATGCCACAGGACAGGAGGCTGTCGGGCAACATGGCACCCATTGTGTGCGTAGCACGAAACTTTCGCAAATGAGAAAGATACTTTAACCACTTTTTAACGAGGCCACTCGTTCCTCGCGCAAGCAAGGGTCCAAGAAGCGCACGAGGAAGTCGTTATTCCCTGAGCCGTTTCAAGCACGGTTTGCTTACTGTAAGAGACCTGCCCTTGCGAAAAAAAAAGTGCTGGGGCTCAAATAAACAACAATAACCTGCCTTCCCCGCAGCATAAATCTTGATTTTTAATTAGGAGATCTAGAGCGAGGTTCAGCGTCTAAAAGAAACCGAAAATTGCAACCATCACTGCCGGGGTGACACACCACCACCACCACCATCACCGGTAGACATTATAATCGAGACTTCAGCACAGGGGGTGGGGGAGTAAATTGCTGGTGAAAACAGAAACCAGATCGTTGAGCTCGGCTTGGGCCTGTCTGCGGGCCGCTAGCACAAGAGCGGAATGTGCTCGTTGTCAGTTAGCTGGCTCGGCTACTAACAGGCGGGTTGTGAAAATATAGCGGGGCCACCATTAATTCACCGCAAAGCAGCGCTAAATAGAGATTTATTGTTCGGCGGCCACTCCGTTTCATTATGTGGACAGCCGTGGTAGAAAAGTTATATATTTACAGTCGACCTTACTGGCGCCGAATGATGGGCATCATCCCTTGGTTGGAACGGTTATCATCGTGAGGGATGTTTCCGGAGTGTATGTGATGGCATTTGGCATCTGGACGACAGGAGACGGACAGATATTGACTAGCACAAGAATTCGTTGTGACCACTGAGTGGTCAAAGTTGTTCAGACGACCAAATGGTAGTAAGGGTCTGGGACCATTTGGGCAGGGGGACCTATTTTAGGCATTTGCTGCCACAACTCAGTCAATTTAACTTGATTTTTGGGACACGATCAGAAATGTACAGTATCTTCCGGGAGTGAACTATCTTACACTGGCTGAAATCTTGGAGAAATATTACATAACAAAATATAGGGTCACAGTGCAGTGTTCTCGTGGTATATAGGGGGTGCCAAGGGTGCTATATAAAGATGATAATAATTATTGTACGTCCTCTTTTTCAAATAAATATTTGCCGTAAGGTAAAAAAAAAATATTACTTTCCTCTAAATTATATGAGAAAATATGTTGACTTAATATATTTGTACAACTTCCACTTTTATTTGGCAGCGGATAATAAACTTTTCCTTTCCAAATTTCAAATAGGAACTTAAATATCAAAAAAATAGTTTTCTAGAAAAAATCTGTGTATGAAACTTGCGTATTTTCGGCAGTTTTGTTCTCTTCGTCATGAGGGTTTTGAGAAAACTGTCTCAAAGCTGGCGTCAATTTTGACAACCGACCCGTCGAGAGTCCGACAGCAGACTAATTGTCATACAAACAAGTGATTGGGAGGCAGTTCCCGAAGCTCTCGACAATTAAAAATAATTTCCTCTCCCGCTTTGATGTATTTGTGCCCAATAGTGTATGTATTAGATGTTCATCTAATCCCATCCGAAGGAGGTTTGGATTGTGTAAAGAAGATAACCATGTGCGACTGTGGAATCGAGGTCAGATCAAGGCCAACTGGCAACGGAGATAGTCGAGTGACTCCGTAGCTTGAAGGAATAGAAGCGCCTGTCTAGCGAATTGGGAGTCGTGAGTTCGAGTCTCACCGCAGTACGTGTATATCTTTTCATAATTCAAATCTCAATTTGTTCATAGGGCACATGCTCTGTTGTGCACATGGATGTCAAAGCATTTTCAACAGTGTCAATTATTTCCTAAACAAGCTGAACTAAACGATCAAGTACCAGGCAATTTGGCCTATAAGAAAACCCCTTATGAAGAGAAAAAACGTGCCCTACATCAAATTAAAAATAAATCCGTATTATTTTTAAACGACGTGTCTCTTCAGGAGGGAAAAAAATCTGTATTAAAAAAACGGTATATCTGGTAACTCTGCCATTGTTTTCACGAGAAGTTAATGCTGGTATAATTTCAATTGCTCACGGACGTGTGAGTTTCAACCAGGGCCTTACATTTTCAATTTCAACTGAAATTTTCAGATGAAGTTAGTAAACAATGTTTTCAATCGTCAATCGTCGTCGTCGTCGCACAGTCCGACTGTCATCGTCACCAATGAACTGACGGTGCTGCGACGCACACTGGGGCAGGATTGAAAATACACGGAAAAAACCTCTAGCTCGTCGAGATGTCGAGATCCACACTTGGTGTCTTCAGATAAAAATATTTCTATGAACAAGGTCAATATTCTGAACGGTAGCATATTTTTCTTACGTTATTTGCATAAAAGTCCTATAAGTCATTTTGGCCATCTTTCATTTTAGCGGTATGGTGTCTTCGGAAAAGTTGTTCAGCTATTGATGCCTAAAAAGTTTGCCAAAGACGTCAAATTTCCAAAGCCTACTGTTCTTGAGATATTAGCCGTTTTATAAAATACCTAGGGAATCGCGCCACTTGGGCGGTGGCTTCTATATTCGTATGTTTTCCACTATAACTCAGTCAAATTTGAACCAATTGACACAACTTTTGGAATGTGGTGAGATAGGTATAGTATCTACCCGTGTACAACATTTCAAGTCAATTGGTTCAAAATTGACTGAGTTATAGTGGAAAACAGACGAATATAGAAGCCACCGCCCAAGTGGCGCGATACCCTACCTAAAATCGAGTTTTTTTTTCAATAAATTACGTTTGTAAACAAATTTAATGTCCGTTTTCGAGTTATAAAAAAAATACTAAAATAAAACAAAAAGAAAGAGTCGAGTCAAGTACAAGACACTGAAGACGACCTTACAGTTGAGGTCGAAATACGTATCTGTCAAAGGATGCAAATTCTTAGTGGAATTCAAAGGAACCGTACTTAACCCGATTTTCTTTTTATTTACAGATATTCCCCTAACAAGCCCAGGTTAATCATCATAAAATAAAACATATATCTAAGAAATTAGTTGGAAAAAACAAAATATGCATTGATTTTGTATAGAAAGTTCCTGAAAATCACGCAAAATGAATATAGGACGTTCTTGCAGTTGGGCAAATTCGGGCAAGTTTTTTCATCGGCGATTATTTAAAAAATACAGAAGCTTCCATGTAAATTTTTTTCACTGACATGATATTTGATGATTTTTTTTAAAATAGCGGTCAAAGGTTACTGTTTTGTGTGAATTAGTACAACATTTTTGCAGATATATTACCATGTTGTGCCAAGTGAACCATGAGAAGTATAAATGCAATCTAGTCACAGGTTTAGTTATTTTTAAGCTTCAAACAATGTCCGAAACGCCGAAGTTTTTAGATTATTGAACACACAAATTGTTTTTCTATTAAACAAGATTATAGAAGATAATGATAAAACCAAGGTGTTTAGGACATTTTTGTGTTTTACAGTTTGTTTGAAGATTAAAAAATCCTCCCGGAATTTCTCCAGAAATTCCCCCCGGAATTCCTCCCGAATTTCCTTCTGGAATTCCTCCGTAGATTTCTCCTGAAATTCCTTCGGAGATACCTGCAGTAACTTCTTCGGAGATTCCTCCAGGAATTCCTCCGGAGATTCCTCCAGGAATTCCTCCGGAGATTCCTCCAGGAATTCCTCCGGAGATTCCTCCAGGAATTCCTCCGGAGATTCCTCCAGGAATTCCTCCAGGGATTCCTCCGGAGATTCCTCCAGGAATTCCTCCGGAGATTCCTCCAGGAATTCCTCCGGAGATTTCTCCAGGTATGCCTCCGAAGATTCCTCCAGGAATTCCTCTGGAGATTCCTCCAGGAATTCCTCCGAAGGTGTTCCTCCGGAGATTCCTCTGGAGAAATTCCTTGATGAATCTCCGGACGAATTCCAGGATGAATCTACGGAGGAATTCCTGGAAGAATTTTTGGAGGATATGCAGAGGAATTATTGGAGAAATCTCACGTGGAATTATTGGGGAAATCTCAGAAGGAAGTCTTGGGAAAGCCCTGCAGGAATTCTCAAAATTCTCCTGGAGGAGTTCCCGATGAACTTCTGGAATAATCGCACGGGAATTTCATAGGAACTCCTGGAAAAAATTCCGGAGAATTTCTGGTGGAATCATTTATGAACTTCTGGAGGAATTCCCGAGGCAATTTCAGATGAGTTCCTGGGAACACACTCGCGTATATGCCCACTGACTACAAGGGAGAGTGAGTTGTGTTTATAAAACCGAAACTTTCTTTCGCACTCCGCATACCTAGCCACCAACAGAGCAGTCTGTTGGCAGGTGTCGAATTGAATTTGCGTCGAGACAATCGCGTGTACAAGGGAGGGGTTTTGGGGGTTTAACCCCTCCCATTGCCGGTGTTCCATACACTAGGCGCCTCTCCTCCCTTCGTCGAAATTTGAAAAAAATCCTCCCTTGTCGCCTTTTCTGTGCACGGGCCTGCGTCGAGAGCTCGGCAAGGTCGCACGCTAGAGGACCAACTGCGCCGATGCGACGCAAGCCAAGTAATGATTCGGCGGATTAGAAATGGATTTGTGTTCATTCATGGTGTGGGCTTGGATTGAGTTTGACTTTTTATTCCGCAGAATCATTACCCGTTCTGCGGCTTAGTTGGTTAAAGCGCCAGTCTAGCAAATACGGAGCCATGGGTTCAAATCACACCAGAACGCGATTTTTTTCACCAATGTATCTCTCAATTTGTCAATTAATAACATTCTGTGCCTACAGATTATTACAAGTTTTTCAGTAGGATTTAGGAAGTTTCCGCGAGGTTTCAGGAGACTTCATAAGGGTTGCAGTAAGTGGGGTTATTCATAGTTTTTTTCTTTGTTTTTATTAATGTGTATGGTTTCATAGTTGCTTCAAGGGAGTTTTAGGAAGTTTTAGTAGATATTAAGAAAGTTTTAAGAAACATCCTTAAATCAAATTGCCGAGATAGGATTTGCAAATCTCCGTTCAAGTTCTTTTGCCATGAAAAAAAAAAGTTTACCGATATATGTAGTAGTTGAATTTCGATTTCGATTTTTGCAAACCTTAGGTGTCCTCATCTCACCAGCCCACCACTACTATTTGTGAAACGTACAAAACCTTTTTTATATTTGAAATACCACAGTTCTCTTACCCGAAATGTACAGTTACGATCCCTTCGTACATATTCCAATAGATGTTACGTTCTGCTATTCGATTTTTACTAATGATTCATTCAAAGATTTGGGCGAAATTTCGAAATCCAAAACCATTTTGTACATCCATCAGGAAAACACATTCTAGCTTCCAGCGAATTCTCGACATTACCAGTCAAGCCACAAACACACTCATTATCAAATTGCACACCCGAGGGACATGTTTTGGCAGCTGATTGGAAATTGATTTAAAATTCCCAGTATCAGCGTGGCTGCCGCTGCCGTGGCTGCGTTCGTTGCATGTATCGCCCGAAAACCCCAAATGTGTCGCCTAATTTTGCATTATCTCCTCTTTCTCTCCCCGCCCACCCCGCCTTGAACAGAACCCATCACAACGATAGTTGGAGGACCAGATCTGTACATCGACACCGGTTCGACGGTGAACCTGACCTGCATCGTACGACATCTACCGGAACCGCCACCGGTCATACTGTGGACGCACAATAGCGAGGTGAGTGAATATCTGGGTGGTGCGGTTGCACTACTCTACTGTATCCAATGCATGCATGCATCCAGTCCTGAGAGTGAGAGGATTCGGGAATGAATGGGACATTCTCGTTAGCTCTATCATCATCGTTCGACTGACCTCTCGGGTACTGATTTATGTCGAATTCGTTTATTTGCACCGCCTGCACCGCTTTGCCACCGGGTGTAGCAAACTTGCACCGAAACCGTTCGTTTATTCGCAGGTACTGTTCTGTTTTGACACCCGATTGGCACCGGTGCAAGAAAATGCTACACCCAGTTTGAGCGCGGTGTAGCAGGTACAAAGCTAGTTTTACCAATACATGCATATCGCTGAACTTGTATCGTGGTTTTGTTTTGGTAAGAATGATGATTTTCTCTTCGGCATTAGGTAAACAGTTTTCTTGGATATTCATTTAACAGCAAATCTGTGCGTTTAAAAATTATTTAAACTTGATCGATGATTATCACGTCTTTCAATCAACTTCTGAGGAATCTTCAAAATTTATCGGTAACATGAAATTTCAAAGAGTTGATTCAACGTATATTTTTCCCATTACTATTTTTTTGATTATCGCAAATATGTGGACTACTTTTAATGTTTTTAATCATTAGAATTTTCTGTCGCATGGCGATCTATTTATTATGAAAAAAATGACGTAATAAAGTTTTGATAAGCCCAGAATAGAAAAAAAATCTATTCATTCAAATTGGACTGAAATATTACTGAAGTAACATTTTGTAGGTACAAATAGTTTCAAAAACCGTAAATTCCTAGGGGCGGGACAGTGCCTAATATCGACGCTAATACCGCCTAATAAATATTAATTTCCAAATCTTCATGGTTCACCGAATCATTTTTTGTATAGTATGTCATGACTTTTCATTCAACAACCAACTGTCACGAATAGAAGAGATGGAAACTAGGATGGAGTTACGGTTTGTCTTAGGTTTTTCGTCAATTAGTTCAATTGAAAACGCTAATTTGTTTTGATTATGTATTTTAGCTGTGGAAATAACGTGAATTTTACTGGACTATTGGAGACAGCTCTCGAAAGCCCATGCCGCTAGAATAGAAAAATCAAAAAGGTAGCTCTATCCGAGCCCATCATATGTGATCCGATGCTCTTTTATTGCAAGTCCTAAGCCCGAGCTGATTGTGGGAAACCGTTGTTTTCAAATGCATATGCCCAATAAATATAGAAGAAAAACTAAATTGATAGGCTGACTACGTTCTCAAACTGTTCATATTTCCCTTGATATTCACCGAATGTAAAAACTGACATTAACAGAAATGGGAATCTTGCTACTAATGACATTTTGTACTCTAATACCGTTCGAGGCTTTAATGCACTGATAATTTAAGATTATAGGGCCTAGCTAACTGAATATTAAACAAGATATTGGCCATATTGATCTGGAGAAGGACTCTCTTTAAATTTCAGATGAAATCATCAGTGTGCTTTTGATGATCGTACATACAAGCTGTTGGGACGTAGATGTTAATACGAGGTACAACAGTTTGGACAGCGATATTTTCGGAATCGTTGCCCGGGTTTGAGAAATACAATAGAATAGCGATATTCAGTAGATTTCATACAACCTGAAACCAATAAAAGTACGCATTTCTTGTTGCTGACATTTCAAATCGAACCGGTTATATAAGCATGGCCTACTTCGATCAAAAATGGATTTCGTCTGGTATTAATATTTCTAATACTGCTTAATACCGCTAATGAATATTAGAGCTGTCCCGCCCCTAGGTAAATTCTATTTTTTTTTTCTTACAACAAATATTGAACTATTGAATTAAATTGAAAGTCAAACAAATGTCACTAAATGATGGTTAAAGCGTTTTTAATATGAGTTGCATTTCAATTTCTAAAAAGCATTAATTTATTTTTCTTTTTACGTTGTAGCTAAACGTTTTCTATTGAACTGCCTTTAACATTTTTTGTGTTAAATTTGTGCACGTAGATCGTATGTATGTTAGCATCCTTTATTATTAGGCAACGGAAATTGTTAAATTCTAAAAAGTTGCTTTCAATTGAAAAATTATGATATTTCGAGAATTTGAAGAAGATAAATAATGTAGGAGTGTTAAAACATTGGATAACAATTTTCAAGTAACATTTATTATTACAAGTTTATCATGTACAAGTGGATTACTGAAAACTTTTAAAATTGTTAAATTGGATATAGAAAGTAAAAAATAAAAATATATAAAAATAATTTTGTTCATCACGGAAATCATGAAAACATTGATTATGTTTATTTTTGATATCCTTTATTGTTTTCATTGACACTCTCACGCGCTCTTACTAATACCACCATAAGCTGTCAACAAATTGCACCGAAACCGTTCGTTTTTCCGGTGTCAATTGCTACACCGGTGCAGTGCACCGTCGGGAATAAACGAATTCGACATTAGTTTGTCCGTCAATCACCCCAATACACATTACGCATCACAGGGTCCGGTAACGCCGTGTTTGAATATGCAGATTATGAAATTTGATTTTACAAGTAAGCTTATGCACGGATAGTCAGAATTTCTAATTGATCCCCTTGGGAATGTTGTTTATCTAGGACTAGCAAGTTTATAATACAGCGGTCCAGGATAATTTAGATCATTTTTTCACTAATATTTAATTTTTATTTTTTTTTTCAAACCCAGTATAGGATTAAAGAATGCTGAACAATATTTTTTCAATTGAGAATAATGTCTTCAGTTTGACAAATTCCTTGAGTAATTTGGTTAATTCATAAAATAAGAGCAACTTTTATAACTTTTATAAACTTACTATGGGATCAGTTTCTTTTAACACTTTGTAAAAAATCAAATTGTAAATATGCATACATTCCTAATGTAAACCAAGTAAAATTTTAATCGATCACTTCTTTGTATTTTGTAACAGCTATAGCTTTTCGGAAAAACCTAAGTGTGATGTCAAATCTACAAGTATGTTACAAGAAGCTGATTTTGTAGATATAAACATTCGATAAATAGTTAAAAATCTGTTAAACTAATTAGAACTTTTCGAGATGTGTTGTTGATTCACATGAAGCGCGAGATGCCCTAGAACCACTGTAAGCTCCCGAAGATAACTTATCAATCCCTCCCAGTATCGATCCGACCCAGAACCACCAGTACGTGCCGTTAACGACCGTTTAACGGCGAATTTGACTGACGGCTCCCCATGCTTCCCCACGACTACATTATGTCGAAAGCCTCATTTTCCATGAATTGCGCCGCACAGTTCAATTCATGTTCAACAGTTCCCGCTCGGTCAAGGAATGGCCCGGCTGCTGTCGGTGGTTGATTGCGTTGGACGCGAAGGCATTATCGTTTCGTTTCGAAAGGATTTGTTTGACTTTGCAGTGGGAAATTTTCCAGCTTACCGCATTAGCAAACGATGGCATTCGGTGTGATGATGGTGCGACGACGACATTAGCACAGTGCAGAAACAGCTGCATCCCGTTGGCGCAGTGTCCGAATGCGCTCGTTTGCGGATTGAGCGGGTATTAACTCGATAAGCAGGGTCCAAGCGATAGCAATTTAGGTTTGGGTGCGACATTGTGGTGGTCGGGGATGAAGCGAGCAGAGCCTTAAACAGGGCTAAACATTCAGTTTGAATCGATGGTTTGCTGTATTGCAAGAGAAAATAATTTGGAATGTGGAACTATACTAAAAGAATATCAAGATTCTAAAAATTACCCAAAATATCGATTTGGAAAAATCTCTTTCTCTATGATTTTCTAACCCAAATTTGGTGATCCAAAATATCAATATTATTAAGCTTTTCACAAGAAAAAAAAAGAATCACTACTTCAGCACCAGACGACAGATTTTCAATTTATTTATTATTTAATTGTTATTTTAACCTTTACGTACCCACCCCCCGACAACTCATTTTGAAAATGTTGGCATTTCGTCAATTTCCATCCGATTTTTTTGAAGTCGCCCTTAATCGATCATAAATTGGTGCAAGTTTATTACACTCAAGTGGTCATGTAATATCTGGAACCATTCCGGAGATATTCCAGATTGTACTGTGGTCAGGGGGTTGGTGAGGGGTATGTTTTGTCAAATTTCTGAAAGTGATTATTTCGTGTGTTATTGTGTTTGAAGGGCTCCCGCGGAACCTGTTTCAGGTGTTCCGGAGCGGCCATAACAGTTGCTACACACTTCAGTCATTTTTTCTGCCCGAATCTCTTGACATCATGAAGTTTGATACGTCATACGGCATGTTTTGGATGCAAACCAGAAATGTCCCCGATGACACCCCAGTGGGACCAATGCTAGATGTTCCGGAGTGGCCATATTAGTTGATACAGACTTCAGTCTATCGTTTCTGACTCAGTCATACGAAATCATGAAGTTTGATATGTCGCACGACATGTTTTGATGAAAACGAGAAGTGTCCCCAATGAGGCCCCCGCGGAACCTGTCACGGTGATCCGGATGGGTCAACTTATTCAAATTTGATTATCGCAGTTGTGTTTTATTGTTCGCAATGAAAATTCAGCTGAAAATCGATGGTTCAATCACAATAACACACGAAATAATAATGTTTAGCCATTTCGGCACCCTCCCTGACCCCAGTACATTACGGAATATCTCCTAAATGGTTCCGGATATTGCATGGCCACTTGGGTGTAATAAATTTGCACCAATTTATGATCGATTGAGGGCGACTTCATAAAATCGGATGAAAATTGACTAAATGCCAGCATTTTGAAAATGAGATTATGGGGTTCGGGTACGTGAAGGTTAAGGAAAAATACGTTGGAAAAGCCAAGTTGTATGTATCAGCTATCAGGTATCAGTAGGTCGGCTCTAGAGGCACGTTCTCCTCCATTAGGGAAATTAGTGCCATCGCCATGAACACGAGCCTATTCATCATTTACCTGACGGAGAAGGGAAGGAAAAAGGATAGGACATGGGAAAGGCCAGGTAAGGGAATAGGATCGTCATACTCGCAAAAGCGTGCCACAATGGGTCCACAGTGCGTCCTGAAAAGGACACTGTAATAACGCATAAGCGTACCGCAATGGGTTCAAACAGCGCCCTGAGAAGGGCACTGTGATAACGCATAAATCGTAAAGAGAGCCTATAGCTCTTTACCACAGCGGGTCAAGAACAACAGAACGTCCTAAAGATTCAGGTTTCTGAAGTCAGTTTCACTTAAGTGTTTCTCGAGTACTCGGAAACGCAATTGCGCAAAAACTGGACAGTTACATATTAAATGATACGAAGTTCCATAATCGGATTCACAGCTATCACAGGAAAATGAATCAGCTTGCTGAATATTCGCCATGTGATACCTAAGTCGGCAGTGACCAGTCAATGCTTTGACCAGAATGCTGCAATTCTGCTTTGACAGATTTGTAAGATACTTCGCCACCCTTGGAGATGGCTCAGTACAATACAATTTGGTTTGACGACATGACTCCAAATTATTTCAGTATTGTTTGTGCTGAGTGGCAGCCCAGGTGTCAATCTGAAGCTTCACCCAACACTTGGATACCGGAATAGCTGGCTCAGGGCCAATGAAGTTATGTGATGCTCCAGTGCGAGCTAACTCATCAGCCAATTCATTTCCAGCGATGGAAGAATGGCCAGGTATCCATACAAGGTGAACAGCGTTTGCTGAATTCAACTCCTCGATTTGAGTTCGACAAACGATAACTATCTTCGATCTGGAGTTGGACGAAGCAAGTGCTTTAATAGCAGCCTGGCTATCTGAACAGAAGTATATTACTTTGCCCATTACGTGCTGCTGAAGTGCTGATTGCACTCCGCACATAAGAGCAACGATTTCGGCCTGAAAAACGGTGCAGTGTCTGCCAAGTTAATAAGACTGATACATTGATATTATTGAGTTGCCTCAATAGCGTATCTGCTACGAGATTCCACAAAAGCGGTGACAAGACTCCCCCTGGGGGACATCCACAAACATTCAATTTCCTAATCCCTGGTAGACGCACTGTCGAGAAGAGATATCTGTTTTTGAGCATTTGATGAATCCAATTGGAAATCATTGGAGATATACCATGACTCCGAGCGGCTTCCAATATGGCATCGAAAGGCACATTGTCAAAGGCACCCTCGATATCTAAGAAAATACCCAAACAAGATTGCTTTTGAGCGTATGCTTTCTCGATATCGTAAACAACCTTGTGCAAAAGAGTCACAGTGTATTTACCAGATTGATAGGCATGTTGGTTCACATGAAGAGACACGTTGGCCAGATTGATTGATTGATTGATTTCAGGCCAAACATGTCTAAAGGTCCTATCTGCAGAAGAGAGGCTCTCTTTGGTTTCCCTCTCTTTCGTTAATATCTCAGCTGTTCATTTAAATTATGATTATATCCTTGCATAGAACGATGGTCAAATCAATCGTCTTTTATAATTGTAAAGCAAAAGTAGTTGAAAAGTGTACCATTACATTGCAATAATTGAAAGAGAAAGTGAATAAAGAGAGCCTCTCAAATGCAGATAGGACCTATTGAAATGTTCGGCCTGATTTGTCTTTATTAAAGAGACTTTCAGCCCTTGGCTGGTTCGTCTCTCGAATATTGGCCAGATGAACATGACGGATGTGATGATCCACAATGCGTTCTAAGCAATTCAGAAGAAAAGAGGTCAAACTGATAGGTCTGAAGCTCTTTGCTTCTTCATACGACGCACGATCCACTTCCGGAATGAACTTCACAGTAATATCCCGCCAAGCTTTGGGAATATACCCTGTAGCAAAACTGCAAACAAGTATTTATCAAAACATGTTTGAAATAATCAAATCCCTTTTGAAGAATAAATCCCATCTGCTCCAGGAGATTTGAAAGGAGCAAAGCTATTAAGTGCCCACTCAATCGATTATATAGTAACAATACTCCGAGCCAAAGCCAGGGAATCAGAACTACAAGAAAAAACATCAGGTTCATCCGAATATGTAATATCCACACATCCAGGGAAGTGTGTGCTGAATAAGCATTCCAGAACTTCCTCATCAGAGGAAGCCAGATCGCCATTTGGCAAAAGAAGTTCGTTCACTCAGAAATCCTTAGATTTCGCAAGGATTTTGTTTAACCAACTGACTTTATTCAAACTGGAAACATTTGTACAAAGGTTTTTCCAGCCGGATCGTTCAGCAGAGCGGAGAGCTTTCCTGTAGGCCTTGCAAGCCGACCTGAAAGCCTCCGAACCAGCCGAACGTCGTCTGTCCCAACTCTTTCTACATTGTTTCCTGAGTTTCGCCAGATCAGAGTTCCACCAAGGGGTTCCTCTTGTGATCTTCACAGATCGTAGAGGGCATGCTTCTTCAAAAGTTTCCATGATGAAGGTCGTTGTAGTATCAACGGCTTCATCTAAATCACTTAGAGTGTCATTGGATGGTGAGTATCCATGAAATTTGAACGCAACCAAATCAGTAAAAATATCCCAGTTTGTTGACCGAGGATTCCTGAAACGCAATGTTTGCGAAGTAACATTTAAATGTTCAAAAAAGATGTAGTGATAGTCAGATAAAGATTCTTCTTCTGACACATGCCAATTTGTCAACTCGTGACTAATTCTACTAGAGCTAAGAGTGTTATCTAACATTTCCTCTCTAGCAGATTGAAGGTCGGGCAGTTGCAGTTGTTTTTTTTTTTTGTTTTTTTTTTGTTTTTATTAATGTGTATTTTAACTTATAGCTAAGTTGCAGTTGTTAAGTAATGCAAGATCTGTACTACTTAAGTACTCCATCAAACTGGAGGCTCTCAAGTTAATGTCTGAGCTGCCCCAGATGATATGGTGAGCATTAGCATCACTACCAACAATAAGCGGAAGGCCTTTTGAAGTACAGTATGCGATGACGTGTTTGAAAGCATACGTGAGGGAGCCAGTGTTATTTAAATCATTTCTTTGAAAATCCCTTCTGCAATTCTTAAAGTTACTTCCACTTTTTTTGGGGGATTCATCCGACGATATTTTTTTTTTTGAAAGTTGCTTCAGTGATACTTTTGGATATTGCTATGGTATTTTTTTACAAAGTTACTTTGCCAGTTTCTTTGGAGATGCCTTCGACTATTTGGAAAACAATACGTTTTGTAATCCTTATGGAAAATTCATCGGAAATAGTTTTAGAAATGGTTTTTCGTTTTTGTTTGTAATGTTTTTGTCAATCCGTTTGATAATGACTAAGGTAGTTCAGTTGAACTCTGTTCAGCAACTCCTTTTGATATTCCTTAGATAAACTCTTGGGCTATTATTTGTAACCGGACCCGAATAATTCAATTTAGTTAAAGGGTCCTTAAAATAAAATCATAATAGGGGTACTCACTAAACAGATTAAATTGCTGCGTATGGCATGATTTTCTGATTATTTGAAATGTTTCATGATTTTGCAAATGAAATAATCGAAGATTGCCATGGTGATTGCGACGTTTTATCAGTTTAATCAGTTTACGCTGTTAAGTGAATCCCCCTTATAAAAAATAACCATTATTTTTGAAACGTATTTAACCATTTCTTGTGGAATTTCTTAGCCCATTCCTTTCAAAATTCCTGTGTGAATTTCTTTGATAATTCCTTTTGAAAAGGCTTTGAGAATTTTCTTCTAATTTCTGATCCAATTGCTTTGTTTTCTTAATCGAAAATTGCTTTGGCAATTCCTTTGAAAGTCTTTGCAAATTTCGTCGGGTAATTTCTTTCAGATTTCCTTTGGTAATCCTTGGGTCCTTAAAATATTTGTTCAGCAACTCCCTTGTTAATTCTTACCGCAATCCTTCAGTTATTTCCCTTTATTGCTTTTTAAAATTTTCTTGAGGAACATTGGGACGTTCATTTGGACATTTTTTTTTAGGAATTCCTTCCGAAATCTTGCGACAAAGTCCTCGAGAGCTCTTCCGGCTCCCTTCCCTTTGTAAAATCCTTTGGCCAATCTTTCAAAAATTACTCTTTTTGGAAATCCACGAACTCACAATCGAAACTGCGGAAAGAATTTGCAGTGGATTTCCTGAATAAATTGCCTATGGTATTTTAAAACAGAGTCGCCGAATCATCTTTAAAAAAGCCAAAAGAAATAAATCATTGTAAACAAAATTTCGGAAAAAAATACATAAGAAATTCCTAAACAGATTACCAAAGACATTTTCCAAGTTAATTCATATAAGAATTGCCAAACGAATTCCTTAAGAACGAAAATAATCCAAATCAAATAACACAAACTTACTAAAGTTTTCAAAGAAGTTTTTGATTTCTTAGGAAATTTCCAAATTAATTGCCAGAAGATATTCAAATTGAATTTCCAATGAATTTTAAAGGAAATTACCGAATCAATTTACAACGGAATTGCCAAATATGATTTCGAAGGAGATGCTGAAATGATTTCAGAAAAAAATGCCTCAGGATTTCCCAAAGAAATGTTCAAGGAAATTCTCAAAAAAAAATCTACAAAAAAAATTGTAAATTAAAATTCCAAAGCAATTATGAGGAAAAAAATATTATTGTTATTATTTATTAAAGACACTTTATCACGTTTGGTGTTGGCATTCGTGTTTGGGGAAAGAACGACCGAAGAAGTTTACAAAGTATCTGTCGGAGGAACTGTGGAGGAAAATTAAAAAAAAATCTTTAGAATTTTCAAAATAATAATCGAAAAAAATTGTGATAAAAGTATCAAGTAAATTGCCGATCCTAAAAGTAATAAAAAAATCACTTACTTTTTTTTTCATTGGAATTACAAAAGAATTTCACAAATGCATTTCTAGAGTAATTATCGAATTTATTGCGGAATGATTCCTGAAATAAATTGCCGGAAGGATTGAAATAATAAAGAAATTTACAAATAAATTGCTGAAATAACCCGAAAAAATGTGAAGGTATTCCAAACTAATTGCCAAATTATTTGCAAGTAAATCGAAGAAAAATTTTCCTAAGCCATCCAAATATATAAAAACTAATTTCTGTCTGTCTGTCTGACTCTTATGGATTTGGAAAATACTGGACCAATTGGCGTGAAATTTTGGATGCTAGGGTTTTTCGGGACTGGGAAGGTTCTTGGCATGGTCTGAGAGGCCTCTGAAAAAAGGGGCTCCCATACAGATGAATTTGCGGAGCACTTCTCTATGGAACTGTTGGTAAAAACACAGTAGGTGGCAGTACGACGTATGCCGCGATAGCTAGTTTCCTATATAAGTCGTGGAATCTCCATGAATTCGTAATCTGAATTGCTGAAGGAAATTGAAATGAATTTTCTGAAGGAACATCCGATGGAAATGAAACATTACACACCGAATCAAGTTTAAAAGATTTTTTTTTAGCACGATAGTCTTTTAAATCCTGCTCAACCTTAACCTCAAATGCATAAATCTCAAGAAGCATTATTATTATCCCGACACGAATGCCCACTTTTGGGTAAAAGTCGTAAATAAATAATAATAATTATTATTATTATTGCAATATTGTCATTTTTATTTTGTTGTTGCTCACTTATAGTAAGCCTACAATAAGAGGATCCGGAAAGATTTGTGCTAAAAATCGTGAGCAGGGGCAAAGGTCGGCTGTTGTGATGGCCATCTTAGCTTATCCTTAACAAACTTTCAAAGATATTTCGACAAAGAAAAAATGCCTGAGACAATTTACCGAAGGAATTCACTTCCGAACTGATGAACGAGTTTTTTTTAAGAAATGGCGAAAGCAATATAAATCAAGTTTAACAAGCTTATTGAATAATTTTTCAAAGTCATTTTTTGATGAAATTTCCAAATTATTTGCCGGAAGATTTTTTAAATGAATTTCCAGTGAATTTCAAAGGAAATTTCCGAATTATTGCTCAACGGAATCGCCTAATAATGATGCCAAAGAAGCTGCTAAAGAAGTTTTCACTGAAATGCTGCAGAAATTAACAAAAAAACAATCCCAACAATAACAATAAACAATAAAAAAATATAAACCCCTACAATTTAAAAAAAGTTTTTGAAAAAATATTTGTGAAAATTGTAAACTGATTGCTGGAGGATTTATTCAAAGCAATTTCAAGAGAATGTGCATGAAGAACTTTTCGAACAAATTCCCGAAAAGAAACAAATTCGAAAATTTAGAGAATTAATAATGGAATTGTGGAAAGTGTTTCTGAATTTTTTTCTCAGAAATTGCCAAAAGAATTACCAAAGAAATTCACAGAGTAATAGGTGAAGAAGAATCACTCAAATATGTAGCCATTCAATAGAAAAACGATATAGTGCAACTCCGATTGTCGTGAATCTTGGTGGGTTCGTAGTTCTTCGAAAATAATTCAACCCGTATTTTTTTTAATTCGTTATTAGGGTGACCAAATTTCAGATAGGGTGATCCTAAAAATTAGGGTTTTTGAAAAATTAAATTTTTCAAAAAATTACAACTTTTGAACCAAACTGTGTTTTTGTGCAAAAAAAAAACAAATATTAGTTTATTCACGTTTTCAAGGTCTCGGGACCAAAGGGGTACCCTGGTTTTACATTTTTATCAGAAAATTGAGGAAATTTGGCGTAACATATAAAAAAATCAGAAATGTATGTTTTTTAGTTTTTGAGATATGATTTTTTAAATATTGAAAATCATATAATTTGAAACTAGCTGCTCTAAAATTGGCAATCATGAAACCAATGTGGAAAAACATTATAAAAAGAACAAATCTTAAGAAATTCTCAAAATCATGTGTGAAGGTAATGTATGGATAAGACACCGATGGAATCCCCAAAAGTATGAACAAAAAATTCACGAAGAAATTCTCTCAAAAAATCTCATGGGAATTTCAAACGGATTTCATGAAAGCATTGCTGAAGTAATAAGCAAATGAACTACGGAATCATTCCCCAAAAAAATGCCCAAAGAATGGAATTGTTCATGAAATTTCCAAATGAATTGACGAAGAAACTTGGCGAACAATAGTTTCCAGATATTCCAAACCAAATTCCAAAGAAACTCATAGAGAAAATAAAAATCAAAAGTCATTGCCTTATTGGCTAAAACAACCAAAAGCATAAAAAAGAATTCAGGAAGAAATTACCTAAACACTTCGCTTAGAAGTTACAAAAAATGTGTTTTTTGGTTTAAAATTGGCCAAGTTCTACCAGAAATGTTCCCAAAATACCTTGCCATTATTTTTCTTTCTTACAGTAAATAGCTTAGAAGCAACGTCAAATCAAATAGAGGTTGCCGCGCAAAGTTTTTAGATGGTCAAGCTGTATGACAATTTTTAGGTTTATCCTCAAAGGAATGATCAACGTCCTGGAACGCGATTTTGATATCTTAACGCTCGTGCAACCGCGCTGTTATATTTTGTACAACACGTTGACAAAATCTCGCTTTATGTATACAGCATTGACGTGGTACTGGCGGTGGTGACCAATCGCGCGAGTTACGGAGTTACAGTTACAAGAGGATATCCTTCCTACCCTGAGTAAGGCATTCCTCCACGAGTATCCTCTTAAATTCCTCAATGTATTCCTTTGCCGATTTCTTTCTGGGACACTTTTGGGAAATCATTTGAAACTATGGTTTTTCTACTGGAATTTTTCACCATTTTCTCACAATTTCGCTTGATTATTTCTTAAAAGTTTATTAGAATTTTTTGAATAAAAAATTTCTGCTCCCTGAGATTTTTTAGAAGTTCCTTATCGGATCAACCCAAATGTCCATAGAATTTTAATCTCCTTCTTTCTTTCAGAAACTCCACCTGAAATTGGAATTCATTAAGAAAACCATTTTAGGTTTTAGCCAAGCACACTCAATCCTGAATTGCCTGTTCAACACTTTTTTGGCGCAAATAGAACAGCAGAACTATTTCAGTACCTTCGGTAATCGTTTTTACTGAGGCTTAGTACACCTACTGTCAAAACCTGGTGCAAAAGTAAACAATGCAGTATAGCTGTATACAGCTGTTCTATTTTCGTTGAAAAATTATCGAACATGGTATTTCCAAAATAAGACTTCCAAATGAGACTTCTTCTTAAAATTCAACCAAGAGTTGCTTTTGAGATTCACCATGGTTTTTATTCCGAAATTCCTGAAGGAGTTTTTGGCGATTCTTCAGTTTTTACGGGTTTCTTCCAAGATTACTTTCTGAATCGTTCCAGAAATTCTTTCTGACATTCCTTCTGGGATTCCTTCAATTTTTTTTTCTTAAATTTCTTGAGGGATTCCTTCTGGCATTCTTTAAATAGTTCCTCTCGATATTTTTCCTGAACTCATCCAAAAATTTCTCGATGAGTACTTTGTTGGAATCCTGCAGAGGTTCTTTTTGGTATTTGTGCAGCAGGAGTTTCGTCTGATACACTGATTTTGAGTACTTTCAAAAGATTTTGTTGAATTTTATTATTATTCATCTTTGTAATTTATCCGTGATGACTTACTGCGCTTCCTCCGAGGGTCCGTTCTTGGAATCCTTCAAAAAATATTCCAGAAATCCTCCAAGTGTAGTTTTTGAAAGTTTTTCAGCAGCTGCTTTTTGGAATCTTCTAGAAGTTCCTTCTGCAACTCCACCACTCGACTGGTCCTTCTGGAAGCCCTCTTGGTGTTTCTTCTAGACATCTTCCAGGAGTTATTTCTAACAATCTTCCGAAAGTTCCTTTTGAAAGTTCTCCAAGAGTTCATTGTGAGAATCAGAAGCTCCTTGCAGAATTCTTCAGAAGTTCCTTCTATGAATCCTGCAAGAGATTCTTTGAAGAAATATTACAAGAGTTTCTTATGAGAAACCTACAGGATTATTAAAGGTTTTTCTTCTTGGAATCCTTCAGGAGATCTTGGAAAAATGCTTAGATTTAAGTCCTAGATAAAAGACTCAACCGTTCCTAAAGGAACTAATTCCTAGCAGACTGAACTCTTCAATTCCCCAAGAGAATTTCCGAAGTATTTTCTGGAGAAATCCTCAAAAGAAATCCGTTAAGGCGCCGTCTACAAATTACGTATCGTTCTAAGGGGAGGGGGACAGTATGGCCGAGCGTTATGGTTCATTCAGAAATTTAAGATTCCAATTCGTAAATTGAAGCAAACTTTTTAGAGAGTGGACCTGATATGATGGATGACGCCCTTGACTATCACTCGATATACCCTTTCTCTTCTTCTTATTCTTCGTGCAACGTTTTCACTGACTAGGACGAACACAGTTTCGACGTATCATTTTGCAGCCCTTTTTTATTCCAATTATTTTAGTGATTATCTCCAATCAAAATCAAATTTTGACACAAATTGGAAGCGCAAAATTCGGCGTGTAATAATCTTCAGAGTCAGCAGAATTTCATCCCTGTTGACCGAATCTTTTACGACGGTCATCAGAGATAGCCAGAACCATCCCTACTTTTCCAGAATACATACTGGTGTGGTGTGGTGCGGTCAGTGGCGATAACTGCACACGTAATTATCGTAAGTTAAGCTGGGTGATAATGACCAACACCACCACCCTGACCGCCATCAATGGCTCGGTCCTCGGTTCCAGACCGAAATAACTAGTAGGGATTGCTCTTTTAATGCCTCGAGGTTGGTATTTGACTCGAGGACACCATCATGGCGATGGTATATAAGTGCCAGTTCCCTCCCAGTGGTGTACTTATCGCCTGGTGCTTGTGTGGGAGAATGTGGTACAATCAAAAGGTCCAAATAAAAAGCCACGCTTGATTTAATCACCTGATGGTACCACTCCCATTTTGGGTGGTAATGGAGGCAGCTGGACGAGGCGTCATTAACTTCTTGTGGTCCGGTCTTTAGCCGGCGCGTCGGGTAAAGGTGAATGAGATAACGCGTGGGAGAGGAGATGGAAGTAAAATGCTACTTTTGAAGAAACTTGGTACTTCATGTTACCCGATAGCTAGTTCAGTATGAAAGTTTGTTATGTAGACTTTCAACTAATCGAAATTAATACTATTTCTTCCTAACGTCCTGAAGGGTTAAACTTTCACTATATTTTATTCTGCAAGTCCCATTTTAATACAGATGAATCATTCACTCCAATGACACATTTCATACCAATCTCTCCGTACTAGGTGGTGAATCCTCTGATAAACATTTATAGCCTTGGGAGGTCATTTAAGGATTAAACCATGCTCTTTGGGATCGGAACTATACTGGACAAATCAGCTCGGAAGAACATTTAATTAGACGTTCATTAAGCAACCTCATTATTTTGACGGAGGAACTTTTTTCCAAGTGCGTCGTTTTTCTTCTTGCACAACCATCGGAAGGGATTATCGTTAATCTGGTTCTCAAATGGTAAAGCTGTTTACCTGTGTTTATTGGTCTGCTTCAATTTGATCACTGCTGCGAGAAGTTGCGCCGGACGCGAAGAAAAATGTTTCTCCTTCACAAGAGTTTCCCTTGCAATCGAATCTTCTGTTGTGCTGCAGTACTTTTAGCAGAAGCATTGATAACCCCGGGGCGCTTCGATTAAACGTGTTCGAAGGAGCAACTTTTTGACTAAAGTTTACAAAAAGGAAAAAAATCCTCTTCTTCCCGATACACGTGCTCCCCAAACACCCTCTCGTTCGGGGTACATGATGATGGATTCCACGCGCAAAGAATCCCCCGTGTACGGGCAAGTCACGAGAGTGGGTTTATTTGGGAGCGCGCCAAACAAAGCACCGCAGGCTTGTTTTCAGAAGAATCAAAGGATTTTTTTTTTCGGAAAATCTGCTTTGCTCTCCGCACCGCTCTTCTTGTGGCCTCCCCTGGCGCAGAATCGCCACCGATCCCGAAGGGGGTTTCGTTGCACCCAGGACAATCGAGGGGTTGAGCACTTTGTTTGGAAATTGGATCGCTGCTGAGTGTTGCACAATGGGATGAATTGCTATGAAGCCACATGGGCCTAAACTTTTCCAAGCTTTCAGCCTGATACAAAAGTAATGTTGCTTTATGTCCGAGAGCTCTCCTTGGGCACGAGGGGTGCGATATAAAAAAAACGAAAAATAAAAACTATTGCAAAATTAAAAAAAAACCTAATAAAACACATTTTTCAACTATTGAAAAAAAATACATTTTAGCAATTCTCTATTTCTTGCTTCTTAAACAAAACAGTATCCCAAAGTTTTGTTGAAACAACATCAAACTAGGCAAGAAATCATCATTTTCCTACAGATAGAAACAAATATGATTCAAGAGAATTACAGATTCTGAATGGTTAAATGATATTTACTACTGGATCAATGCTTTAGACGGGTTTTAGGGCGTTACAAGGCAACATTTGAAGGGATTTAAGGGGATTTCAGGGGACTGAGAGAGTTTCGAGACGTTTTAGGGATTTCGAATGGTTTTAGTTCGCGTTTGGAAGTGGATACTGGATGTTTCAGGGTTCTTTCAAGGAGGTTTCAGAGCAATGTGATATGCAACACATTGGTTTCAGAGAGGATTCAAGCTGTTTTCTGTTCGGCGTAGGGGGTTTCAGGCAGTTCCTAGACTCTAGAGGGTATTGATGAGTTTCTACGAAAGATTGAAGAGGTTCTTATTAGGGTATCTGGGCGTTTCAGGAATTTTAGGAGGTGTCGAATGTATTCCAGTGTTGGTAAAATCACACTCAAAGCACACTCATGAACCGCTCCTGCGTAAGCAAACTCGCGCGCGATTCTGAATCATTATCTCACGCGCGAGATTTCTATGCAAAATCTCGCTTTCACGAGTCAAGCGCCGAAATCTCGTTCGCTTGTAAAACTAATCCAAATCAATTTGAACGACGTCCAATGTTGTTGTACGATAGGTTTGCTTTTGTTCGATCATATAATCCTAAAAACTTCGATGTAAATAATAAGAACACCAAGAAATAACGCAATGAGTGAAATCGTGAGTCAACTCATGCATGATTTTTATTCGGCGAGGAGTTTGGCGAGTCAAGAATCGCGCGTGAAACAACTCAAGCATGAGATTTGAGAATTTGAGTTTTTACCAGCACTGATGTATTCAAGGGGCGTAAGGGTGGTTTCAGGGTGTTTAGGAGGTCTCTGAACCACGTGAAATCCCCTGAAACCCCCAGGGACATTCCTGCCACCTCCTGAAATCACTTGGAACCTCTCTGAAATTTTCTGGAACGCCCCTTAAAACTCCTAAAATCTCTTAAGACGTCCCTGAAACGGTCTTGAAACCTCCCAAACACCCTGAGGCGCTTCTGAAACCCCTCGAACCTCAGGGGACTTTCCGAAACACTCCTGGAAAGTCACAAACTCAGCAGAACACCCCTTAAATCCCCATGAAATACCCTACAACGCCCTTAAAACCCCTTTAAAAGCCCTTCAACCTTCTGGGACCTCTTTCAATACTCTTGGATCGCGTCTGAAACACCTTTGAAACATCATGAAACCGCCTGAGAGTCCTACAACATCCTTGGAACATCTCTGAAACCCTTTGAAACACCACAGAGATTCCCCTTAAATTTCCTGCAGCACCGCTGAAACCCTCGAAAGACCTCTGAGACGCTCTTGGAATCCCCCGGGACGCCAATGAAACCTCCTGAAATGCTACCTGAACCGCCAGAAATCCCCTGGGATACTCCCATAAAACCCTATGTATCGCTCATCTCACACCATGAGACCTCCTAGAATACACCTCGAACCCCTCTGAAACCCATTGGTGCGCTCTGGAAAGCATATGAAACTTTCTGCAGCTGAATTCTATTGAGGTTAATTGAATAGGAATAGAAATAGACTTTAGTTAAAAGAATTTTACCTAAAGGAGAACGAAGGTAAATTAATTCGCGATGAACGGTTGTAATGACATTGCACAGTGGTCCACGAAACAGAATTACGAGGAAATATGCATTCTACGCCTTCAAATGATTTTTAGACAAATATGGCCTTCTATAAAGTTTTTCGTAATAATGAAACCCTCTTTGCAGTGAACATTAAAATTAGGGTGGTCCATATTTTTAAACAAATTGGATACCAAACTTTTTATTTACAACTAGCTGTCCCGGCAAACGTCGTACTGCCTGCCTACTGTGTTTTTTGACGTACAGCTCCCATAGGGACGTCTCCCGCAAAGTCACCTGTATGGGAGCCCCCCGTTCCAGAGACCGGAGAGGTCCCGCACCAAGCTAAGAACCTTCCCCGGCCCCACAAATACTCACATACAAAATTTCACACCGATCGGTCCAGTAGTTTTCGAATCCATAGCGGTCAGACAGACAGACAGACAGACAGACAGACAGACAGACAGACAGACAGACGGAAATTCATTTTTATATATATAGATAGATAGATAATAACTATACCCCACGGTGTCAAAATCTCGATTATCGTCGAAGTTTCATGTACTTCGTATTTTTCTTCGAAAATTATTAGTATTTGGGCTATACAGTCAGGTTTTTTAACGCGGGGATACGTACCGCGTAAAAAAAAATCAGTTCAAAATTAAAAAAAAAACCGCGTAAAAAAGTCTCACTATTTCTCGACGAATCATGCAAAAATAAGACGATGATTTTTTTTTTTTTTTGAATGGAGTTTTCATTTACGCGGCCGCGTAAATGAAAACCGCGTAAAAAAAAGAGATTATATTCATAATCAAAAGACTAGAAATAATTTCAACGGTAAATTTTTTTTTTCAATTATTTTGTTTGGGACGTATTTTGGGTTAAAACAGGATTTATTGAATTTTGGTATGGGACGTATTTTAGGCTACAATAGTATTTATTGAATTTTAGTATGGAAAATAGCCAAAAACTTAGGTACATCAAATTTTGCCCGATGGAACATTTGCAAACTTTCCATTTATACCATTTAGTCAAAATTCTGATATTCTATGAAGAAAAATCCTAGGTACATTAAAATTCGCGTGTATACATTCTTGGGAAAAAGTTGTAGATCTATCACTTTTAAGCAACTGGCTTCAGCAAACTATGAATGTTAAACACTGAGATTAATAGCTGAACATTAGTTGGTCAATGGTGTCAGAGGCTGAATACAATGACAGCTGAATATTGGTCTGAAGTATGGCTTGTTCAGCCTATTAAGTCAGCAATACTGCTGAATCAGCAATATGGCTGAGTATCACGTTGAATAGAATATTTTGCATCTGTATAGCAAGCTTTAAAACATACACCAACGCGCAGAATTAATCATCTTGTATTCAACCTTTATTCAAATAATTGTTAACAGCTGGCCCAAATAAGTTTTTTTAGAGCCCACATCGCTTTTTCAGCCTCAAAACAGGCTTAGTTAAACTCATGTTCTTGATTATTCAGACACAACAAGTAATGCTTTCGTGTTTGAGGATATGTATACAGTTGTTTGCGGTGTACACAGCAAAAAAATATGAAAATTAAACAGCACGTAAATTGAAGATCAACTGAAATTTGCGACAGAAAAATGTAAATCACCTACATTTAACGTCACCCGAGCAGCCAGCTGCTGGTCAGACGGCTTGTTTACAGATTTTAAAGCATATTCGCTTTAAATTTACATGCATCTGCTATAAACCACGCCAGGCACTCTCCGTCGTCAGCTAAAGAACGACTGCTCGCAGCTGTGGCGGTTTCCCCGTTGTCTCTCTCAGTAGTCTTTGCAGCAGTCGGAGCATGTCGGGAATGCGTGCATTATGGTAGAAGCAGTTTAACTTTGACTGTCTGCTATTCAACAAGCTGAGATAGCCGAGAGAACTCGGGCGTGCTACTCACACCCCAAGGATTTGAGTTCAATTCTCGCTCGGAGCTTGATTTCTTTTATATTTTCTAACAGATATCTGCAATGTAATTTTGAGATCGCACAAAAATTTCCATCATATATGACGGGGTCCTTTTGTTACATTCGATCCGTCATAATTTTACAGGTTTTTTTCGAACTGTGTAGCTACTAAGATGAGTGATTATAAATCAGGAAGTCCGAGTTCAATTTCCAGTTTTCCCACAGTTTAATTTATACATTCCTTATCATTTCTTCTTCTTCTTCTTCTTGGCGTAACGTCCTCACTGGGACTAAGCCTGCTTCTCAGCTCAGTGTTCTATGAGCACTTCCACAGTTATTAACTGAGAGCTTCCTCTGCCAATGACCATTTTGCATGCGTATATCGTGTGGCAGGCACGAAGATACTCTATGCCCAAGGAAGTCAAGGAAATTTCCTTTACGAAAAGATCCTGGACCGACCGGGAATCGAACCCGTCACCCTCAGCATGGTCATGCTGAATACCCGTGCGTTTACCGCCTCGGCTATATGGGCCCTATCCTTAACATTTCTTTTGGAAATAAAATGCCGCAAATCGTAAAAATAAGCTAACGATTTTTTTTTTCATTTTTACAGAATAAATAAATTTTATTGATTACTGATACTGATTAAGCGCATATTTAGCCTTAAATCAGCCTTTCAACGAACACAAAATCAGCTTAAGGTTGACCAAAACTAGATGTTTTGGAGCTGAACAAATAATTACACCTCTTATATTCAGCTTTTGTACAAATGAAGGCTGCTTTAAAATAGTAGAAGAAATATGTGTACAGCATCAAATTGTTACCTGGCCTGACTTTATTTTTTTCACCAACCTCAACATAGGCCCAACAGTTATCCAATGAGGATTCAGCAGTCCATCCGAAAATTTTTCTGCCTAGTGAAATTTTTTCCGAGTTTTTCGTGTTATGTGTCCAGCTATTCATTTTTTTTTAAAGACACAGACACGTTTAATGCTTCCAGTGAGGTATTTGCTCTTTGAAGGAAGCACGACACTAGACAACGGACTAGCATGTAACCAAAGAATAAAAATAGAAAGAATGCCCTCTCTTGTCTTTTTCTATGTAAACGTCAAGCGACAAGACAAGTGGCGCTCTCTAAGCGTTTCAAGGCGGAAGCTCTATGTAACAGTGTTCGTGATTTGTCATGAGAGAAGGTGAAGTGCGTATGTTTTGGTATCCGCATACAATCCGTAACGCACACTACCGCATGAAGCTTGAACTTTCATCCGCAGATAACGCTGCGGTAGTGTCCCCCCGAGCATCAGCGGAGTGGGCTTTCTTGATATTAGAGACGAACCAGCCAAGGGCTGAAAGTCTCTCTAATAAAGACAAATCAATCAATCAATCAATTTCTTGATATTCTTATTCTTTGATGTAACGCTCAGTGGCACAGTCGAAAACTTTTCCTGACAGCTGCGGCGGGAATCGAACCCGCGCTCCTTAGCACGATGCGACTAAAGGCTTGGTGACCTTAGCCGCACGACCACGAAGCCACACTTTCAGTGACATTTCATTCATATGACAAGGAATCGCTTCTCATTGGAAGAGAGTTTCAGATGACTGAAACCATTTTTAACTAGAAGAAAAAACGTCTGAAAAGATTTGCATTAATGAGATGGATTGCAAGATTCACATTTCAATAATCTTTCAGAAGGGTTTCAACCTGTTTCAGGGTTTCAGATGATTGATTGATTTGATTTGTCATTATTCAAGAGACTTTCAGCCCTTAGCTGGTTCGTCTTTCGGGTTTCAGATGATGTCAAGGATAAATTCCCGGGAACACCCCTGGTATGCCCCTTAGAAAACTTCTATAAAACATCATGGAACGCCCTTGAAACCTCATGAAACACCCCCGAGACCCTAAGAAGGCCCTGAAGTCTATTGTAAACCCCTACAACACTCCTGAAACCCCCAGGAATGCTTTTGAAAGGCTTGGAAACTACTAGCGCACTTTAGGGACCTTCTCAACCCCTATGAATACCCCTGGAGCGCCTCTGAAACCATTTGAAAACCCTGGACTGCCCCTGAAACCTCCTTTATAACGCCTTTATAACATCCTGTACAACCCTTGGGACCCTGGAACACCCCTGTAACGCCCTTGAAACCCCTTGAAAACCCCTGAAACCTTCCTGAGAAGCCTTCTGGAACATTCCTGGATCATCCGTGGAACGTCTCTGAAACCACTTGAAGTACACGATTAGGTAAAGGGATTGGATGATAATTAAATGATAAATTGGATAAAAGTACGATGAAAACATTTTTTATGAAATTACAAAGAAAATGTTACTTTTAACAATGTTAATGTATAAAAAACATCTTTCCAGTTTTTGTGATTATGGAGTGATTTCGATATTTGTAGTTGGTTTACCAGTAACGCTTACATATTCCGTAACGTAACAGCATTTTATTAAAATTATTCCTAAGAATTATGCATGTGCAGTGCAGTTTATGTGTCATCAGCGGTACAAAATGTTCAATAAAATTTTACATTTTTTTTTGTAATTTCGTAACCAAATTAGTGCAGTAACTACGGATATTTATCATACGTTCACATTGAGCAAAAATTACTTAAGTTCGATTTAAATTAAAATTTTCAAAACTGATCAACATTTTGGTAGTTCAACGTGTAATTGTTTTCAAACTATGTACACAACAGAAACACGTGAACAAATGCAGATTTGAATTGCGAAAAGAAACCCACGTGCTCTGAGAAGAATCAAACCCACGACTCCCAATTCGCTAACCGGCCGCTTCTTTTCTTGACCATCTTGCATCCGACGACACAATAATCGTCATTCCGATAGGTTGTCAGATAGACAGTGCCTGCTCTAACATTTAAGCACATTTCATACAACATAGACGTATAGGTGTTCACCTTATTCCATCCATTTTCAAAAGAAAAGGGAGGTTTAGGAGCCTTCACAGTACTTTACAAGGGACTTCAGGGGCGTTTCAAAGGCATTTGAGATGCATTTCAGAGAGTATCAGGGGCCTCAGAAGACTTTTCAGATTGTTTCAAACGACTTCAGGAACGTTTTAAGGTAATCCAGAGGGTTTTCGGGGGTTTCATGAGCCTTGTAAGGGCGTTCACTGGTATTTCAAAAGGATCTCAGAAGCGTTCTAATATTTTTACGGAGCTTGTTTAAGGGCGATTCAGGGGGTTTCGGGAGAATTTTAGGGACGCTACAAGGGGCTTCGGGAGCGTTTCAAGACAGTTCAGTCCTGGCGTTACTTTCTTTCTAAAAATGCGAAAACCTAGAGCAAGTCGTCGTAACCATCAAATAGCTACTTTGTTATCTTTTCCAAGAGCATCTATACCTGGTTATCATTGATTACGAAAAAGCTCTCGACCGTCTCAATCACGAAAATAAGGTGGGGACCCCTCAGGCGCAAGGGTGGCCCTGAGAAAATCATAGGCCTCATTGAAGCAGTACGAGGCATTTTATTGCAGAGTACTGCACAACGGTGACTCGTCCGATCCAAACCGGGTCGTTGCTGGAGTGAGGCGAGGATGTATCCTATCACCGCTACTGTTTCTCATCGTAATCGACGAAATCCTGAAACAAATCGTCCATTACCATGGATAACCTTAATTATTTAGAGCTGGCTGGTGACGTTGCTTTCTTAGCTCAACGACGCTCTGATATGTGGATTAAGCTCGATGATCTTGCCGATCGCTTCTCAGTGCAGGTCTTACCATCAATGTCAACAGAACCAAATTGTTGGATGTAAACACGGTCAACCGTTCCAACTTTACGGTAGTAGAGCAATCAGTGAAAAATGTTGAATCCTCTTTAAAGTCACCGTTTTCCGTCACCTTTTCCCACTATCCGCTGCCAGTAGGCTCGGGCAGGGAATCGAGAGGCCCACCACCATAGCCAGGGAATGAGATGTTGCCCGAAAAGTAGGTATCTTTATGCCATAAATTTGGCATATTTGTTTTCGTGTGGCCTTGCCGACAGCACTTTTTCGTTGTTATCTTTCGAGAGTGGGGTCGGGGAGGAGGATTCTTTTTCTGACTGTTTCGCGGACGTGGAGTTTTCCAAGGCAAACAGACAGAAAGCCTCTCTTTCTATTTCTGTGTGTGTCTCTTTGGTGCAGCAGCACCACCGGCGGGTGGTATACCTATTCATGCCAACAAACAGACCGGATTGTATCGGTTGGGAGTTATTTTTTCGGGAAATTGGTTTTACGAGCTGGTAACGTGTGAATTATTACTGCCGGTTTCGAGGGGTGGACGGAGGGAAATGCAAAGGAACAAGGTACAAGGCGTTTTCCCGCTGGCTAGGTGTATTCACAATCTGTACCGAACATGATTGCGCTATTGTTACCTAGCATGGGGATAAATCGTGTTCCTACGTTGTTTTTTGGTTTTCAAAGGTTAACTGAGGACGGAAATTTAGTGTGATTTAGGTGCCTTGAAAAATGCAGCCGCCTTGAAATTTCAGTTCAATGGCTGAGGCTTTTATGGCATCTAAGCAGCAGCAGCAGCTTCATATCCCACGGAAAAGCAAAACGTCGTGCCTGCTAGCTGATACCTAACCTTCAGTAACTCTAGAGCGGCTTTTTCAAACTTCATTTCCGATTTGTGTATTTCTTATGGAGCTAGTGGGTCGCGACCCATAGTTTGAAAAAGGCGGCTCTAGAGAATCGTCCAGAAACTTCTACAAGAACTTTTCTAGAAACGCTTCAGGGGTTTTCTCAGAAAATTCCTCCATAATTTCTACAAAAACTCTATCAGGAATTTTGGTTGGGTTCATACAGAAACAATTCCTTCAGAAAATCAATAGTT
Source organism: Aedes albopictus (assembly GCF_035046485.1). Classification (NCBI taxonomy): domain Eukaryota; kingdom Metazoa; phylum Arthropoda; class Insecta; order Diptera; family Culicidae; genus Aedes; species Aedes albopictus. The sequence goes on along the minus strand of NC_085137.1, from coordinate 94,366,918 downwards.
CAGTATTCTTTCAATAATTTCTCCATAGATTTCTTTAGAAAATCTTTCACAGACTCCTTCAGATATTCTTCCAAAGTTTTCTTCAGAAATTTTCGAGGGTTTTTTTAAAAATTGCCCTGAACATTCCTTCAGAACTTCAATATGAGATTTCTTAATAAATTCGGCCAAGGATTCCATTGAGAAACCTTCTATGGATAGCTTCCAATCGCTTCTTGAATTCCTTCATAAGGATTTTTAAACTTCCCATAATAATTTCGATATTTATCCAAAAAATGTTTTTTTATATACATTTCCACGGGTTCCTTCTGAAACCCCACCAGAAAGTTTTCTAGGGATGCATTCAGAAAACTTTTCGGTAATTTCTTCAGGGATTCCTCCAGAAGGTTTAACAGGGATCACGTCAGAAATTCTCTCAAAGATTCCTTCATAAATTTAATTTTTCTTTGTTCCAGTCTTCTCTTCAGAAAATTTTCCGGAGATTCCTTCAGAAATTCGCACAGGTAGTTTATCGGAGATGTGTTAAGGAATTGTTCTAAGAATTGAGTTTAAATTTCCTTCCAGAATTTGTCCAAAAAATTCTACAGGCACTACTCCACAAAATCCTGCAGGAGTTCATACAGAGATTTCTTTTTGAATATTTCAACGGACTCATTAACTAATTTAAACAGAAATTTTTCTTAGGAATCTCTACGGGAATTTCTTTCGAAATGTCTCAAGATTTTTGTTTCCAGAGTCCTTTGCTCCTAGTGGTTAAGGCTATGGATCGTCAATCCGGAGACGGCGGGTTCGATTCCCGTTCCGGTCGGGAAAATTTTCTTGACTCCCTGGGCATAGTGTATCATTGTACTTGCCACACAATGTACAAATTCATGCAAAGACAGGCAAAGAAAGCCCTTCAATTGATAACTGTGGAAGTGCTTAGAACACTAAGTTGAAGAGAGGCAATCCAAGTTCCAAAGCGAACGTCGACCCATAAAAGAAGAAGAAGAAGAAGTCCTTTGGAGACGCTTATCCAGGCGTTTCTCCAAGTATTCCCACAATTTATTCAGGTCCTGGAATACTTTCAGAAAGTCTTCCAAGAATATTATTGATGAGTTTTAACGCAGTTTTTTCCAATAACTCGATCAACTTATCTAGGAATTTCATCAAGGCTATTCTAGGAGTTTTTTTTTACAGGTAGTTCCCCACGAAGTTTTTTCAAAAATTCCTGTTGGGATTTTTTCAAGAATTTTCCAAGGATTTTTTTTTAGATATTCCTCCAGAGTCTATTATTCAAGAGTACTTCCTGAGATTTCAAGGAAAAAATTACTGCAGATTTCTTCCAAACTCTTCTTCGGGATTTTTTTCCAGTTCGGATTTCTTCTAATATTCCGTCAGAATTTCTTTCAAAAATATAGGAAATATAGGCGATTTCTTCAGGAATTTCAGTAATGGACTTTCTTCATGAGGTTTTTTTGGAAATCCGTCTAAAATGATTGCTTCGGCAATTCTTTCAAGAGCTCCATCAAGAGTTCCATAAAAAATCATTTTTAGATAGCTGCAGAAATATCTACAAGGACAACAAATTCATCAACAAATTTCCTGGGATTCCTTCAAAGAATAATGTTTGATTTGGTTTAGATACTCCTCCAGGGATTTGAAAGAATTCTTGACGGATCTTTGATGGAAGTTCTACGTAATTCTGTGGATGATTGACTCAAGAGATTTCTTTTTATTAAAACTCCAGGTGATATCTTTGGAGATTCCTACAAAAAATACTTGAAAATTTTCTGTAGAGGTTCCAGGGCATAAATTATTGAAACATTTTATGAAATCATCTCTGGAGGAGTGTCTTGATGGATTCCTGGGAATACACCCGAAGGAAGTCCTTTAGATACCTACTTTATTCTTCAAAGAAAAAAAAAATCATTGGACACTTCTGGAGGAACTCTAAAGGTAATTTCAAGACAAAATGCTTGAAAAACTTCTGGAGGAATCCTGTAGAAATCGGTAGAGGAATTTCTGTAGGAATTTCTTAAAAATGTCAGAAATTATAGCAAAAGGTGGTGGAATTCTTGAATAAAATGTTCAATACATTTCTCTGGAATCCTTAGATAATCTCCTTCAGATACCTCTGGAAGAATTTCTTGTACAATTTCTGAAGCGAGTTTTTCATAAAAATCCCAGAAGAAAAATTCTTGGAAGAAAAATTCCTGTAGAAACAAAAACAAGCGATCTTTGGCATACAGTTTTGCAAAAAAAAAAAAGGATATGGATCTTTTACAAAATACCTGAAAGAAAAAACTGCAGGATTCATAGGGATTTATTTAAAAATGCATAGAAAAACGCCCAGGAATATATTGTGAAGAAATTTGTGCAGGAATTGTTGAGAGAACCTTCGGATAAATTTATGGAAGAATTCCGAAAATAAACTTTAAGCAAACTCTTCTAATTAAATGCCTTAAATAATCTTTGGTTATATGGAATAATTCCTGAAAAAGTTGCAGAAGAAAAACGAATTTCTAAAAATCTAAAAAATCCTGGAAATGCATGCATGCAGGTATTCTAGTAAAATTTCTAGAAAAAAATCAAAGATAAATTCTAAGGGATAACTTTTGTCAGATAATGATAATATTCCAGGGAAAAATTCCAACAAATTTATCACCTATTTTCAACAAGTTTCCCTAAAAGAATCCTAGGAGGAATTCCCGAACAAATTTATGAATAAACCCGTGGACTAGTTCCAAAATGAAAATTTTGAGAAATTTCGATCCTTGGAACAATTTTTGGGGGAATTCTTGCTGAAATCACTCCGAGAAATCCTGAATTTAAAATTTAGACATTATAGTGATGTCCCTGAAGGTAATCATGAAGAAAATTCTTAAGAAATTCATAAGAAGGACTACATTCCAAAAGAATACTTGAAGGACTCTTGAGTAAAATTCTTGCTGATCTCCTGCAAGAATGCCTCTTCCGCGAAATTTATACTTTAACTTTAAATATATTAACATAATTTCCCCGGAACAAATCTTTATAACGCATAATGTTGCCAGGGATTGCCAGTAAAGTGGGCGCTGAGTTTTGGAATTTAAGTAGTAAGCTTTTATTTGACCATGACAGCACTGGGGATCAGTGGCGTAGCTAGAAATTTAGGGGCCCGGTGCGGCATTAGCGTGATAGCCAGTGGAAAATTGACTGATGGAAGGTTAAAGAATATTTTCTGTATTTCTTTATGATGTCTATCGGGAATTTCTGCAAAGATACATCCCGAAGTTCCCATCAATGAACGTAAGATTTCTTTCTAAGAATTATAAAAAACAATCTTTCTTGAAGAATAATTTGTTTTTAAGAATTTTTTAAATGGTTGATGCAAGGAGGTCATGCAGAATTTCTCTAAGCACTCTTTCAGAAATTCTTACAGGGCTGTCTCCGAGGATGTTTTCAAAAGTACTTCAGAGTACTTCAAAAGATTCTTGAAAATGGAGTATCATCGAGTATTTCTCGAACAATTTGTTCAAGAAATCTTCAAAGGATTATATTATTAATATATCTGAGGATCTATCTAGAAGATCATTCATAAATTCTTAAGAAATTCCAGAAAAAAATACTACAAAACAAAGTCTCCAATGTCTCATTTGGAACAAGACAGTTTTCCAATAAATTACAAAGGGATACCATCAGAGGAAGAAAAGTCCTTCTAGAATGTCTACAAACATTACTCCATGGTTTCTTACAGGAGATCCTTCAAATACTCCAATGATGATTTTTCCACAGAATTTAAGAAAATTCTCAGAGGAACTTCTCTTTGTTTATGATTGCATAGAGACTGAAAGCCAAACATCCCCACTAGCAAAACTTCTGTTGACATTTTGTAGGATTTCTTTCGAAAATTCCTTCTGGGATTCCTCCACCATCAACACTAGGATGAATTCCCAAGGATTCATTCAGGATTTTTTGCTAGCATTTTTCCGGGAACTTTCCTAAAAATTTCTATTGCGATTTTTGATGAGGCTTTTTCATTTTTTTCCTGAAACCTTTTGAAAAAAATCTAAGATTCCATTAAAATCGTTCTAAAAGGTTTTCTGAGAATTACTGGTAGGATCAAAAACATGCCCTAAGTAATCTTACAATCCATCCTATTCGAAAACAAAGCGATTATGACACCGATTAATTGCGTCATTTTTGTTATCATTTGCACTCATTTCTAACAAAAATACAAAAATAATGATCAAAACAAAAACGCTTCATTCTTTTAGAGTTATTGTTGTTTGTATTTAACCTTCATGGTTCATTCATCCCGTATACCTTTGGAGTGTATATGCTTAAACGGTAAAGGAACAAATACACAATTCCTTCTGAGTTTCTCCAAGGATTCCTCCTGTTTTGTAACTTTTTTCAGGAACATCCTTGAAAGATCCTTTAAGTGATTATTGCAAGGCTATTATTTCATAAAGGCTATACTGCAGGAATCGCTTCAAGAATTCCTACGGCAATTTTTCCAAGGATTTCTTAAATATTTCTTCAAGAAAATCTTAAGTTTTTTGGAATTTCGTTCGGATATTTTGTAAATTTTAGTTTTTTTTTTAATTCGCAAGAGTATCTCACAGAACTTCAAAAGTAACAACAGATGGAAATCCGTAAGAAATTATCAAAAGAAATTTCCAGAGGAATTACCAAAGGGATTTTTTGAGGAATGACCGGAGAAGCTTTCATAAACTTTTTACCTAAATTTACAAACGAATTGACTAAGGAATTTTCAAAGTACATGAATTTCCGAAGGAATTTTTCAAAGCCATTGCTGAACAGATTTCTAAATATTGTTGAAGATATTCTTTAACGATTTGTCGCATGGATTTCCGAAGTAATTTCTGAAAATGGTACAAAAGAAATTCCCGATTCAGAATTCCGATAATTCAGAAATTCAAATTATACATGTCAAAATTCCTTCAATAACTCTCACAGAAATTCATTTCATTAGGATTTTTTTCCATCAACACCTTCAAATGTTTCTGTAGTGATGACACTCGATTTGTCTGGATGTCCACCACGAGGCTTCTAAAAATGTTTCTTAAGGTGAAACGGGACGCCGTGTTATTTTTCCTATCTTGCCTCTCTTTCTAACAATTTGCCTCGCGATTTTGAAGATGGTAATCTCGAGTTCTATCGCACTGAAGATGCTGAAAAACAATCAGCATATGCACTCCAAGTGAGCATACACAGTGATAGGTTTTTGTTGCAAAATATGAAGTAGAATCTGAGATTACCATCTTAGTAGCAACAGAGCAATGGCGGATATTTCCCCGAACGTCCCGTCCGCCCTTAAGATACCGTAAAATGGGGTAACTTTGATAGTTTTTCAGCGAATTTTCTCAATATTTTTACATGTAACGGTATTTCCCCGAGTTTTATATTTTTAAAACAAGTACTGGGGTATCAGTTATCAATTGCAATTGAAAGATTCGATAATCTGAGATATTTTGGATAACTTTTAGTTTTTCATGTAACCGAAAATCAGATTTTCATTTTGGGGTAACTTTGATAATACCCTAAAACACATCAAATCTCAAGAAATAATCACAGATTGAAATCTTAGGAGTATGAACATGATAAGAGAAGGCTTGTGGAATATATTAGATACAATTTTTATATCAAACATTGATTTTTTACTAAATTCTACATATAAAAATGAGTTTGTGGAGTATTAAGTGCAAAATAGAATAAATTTAGCTATCAAAAATCAAAATCTTTGTAATAATAAACAATGATGCAAATGATCACCTCACTAGTGCTCATCACAACTCATCAACTGTATATTTATCGCGTGCGATTGAACTGTGCACTGATCAGCGATGACCAGCAGCAAAGAAGTGGCAAAACGAACATGACGTAAATCACAAACGATTTTGCACACATCTGACTGGGCCGTCATACGCTCGCCCGAACAGCCGAACCATACCGAATAGGTTGGTTTGCGAAACTACGGCATGAACGCTCGACACGCACACAGAAGCAACATTCGCATGTACCGATACCATACTAATAGAGCTTCCAGCCAACGATGCTTCGCGATAAGCTGTCGAAAAGCATCGAAAGCGATGAAAAGAGATGCTTGGCTAGAACGCAACGGCTCAACGGCGAAAAGGAAGAGTCAACTATGCTGATTAGTGTTGAGTCCGTTCGTGTGCTACTCGTATGGGAGGTTGATTGAATAAAGCGAGGATGGGTGAAAACGTATTCGTTGTCGAAAGCAAATCGCATCATTTCGCGAATGTTTTCATCAAATAGCAAGCTTGATATTAAATGCTTAACGGTACATCAACATATGATTACATGCTATTCATGGTAAGTTTTCTTTTTTGGGAAGTTTTTTAATGTTTTATCAACAAATTTTGAACAACATATATACATGAAATTACAAGGGCATTGCATACTTTTAGGCGTTTATCAATGTATGGAGATTTATATCACAATTTACAAAATTGCTTCCATTTCGTAAAAAACACTTCATTAAGAGATTCAAGGCCAGATTTGGAATCTACTATGATGAATCTATCGAGAATAAAAGTCCATTCATTGAAAAAAATAGTTTTAACGCAATATGCACTATGCAATATGACTTTGCAGATTGTTTGAAGGGGTTGATAAATGACAAAAATATCAACAATTTTTATTTTTTGTCCAAAAAGTTGTATATAAACTAGATTTTAATGAAAATACGTCTAAGATGAGCTTTCATATGTATAGAATTGATTTACGTTTACCTTTTTCTTAACTGGTTGAAGGAATCATAGTTATAAGATAAATTGCCTGCCGCACTATCAAAGTTACCCGCATTATCAAAGATACCCCGTTTTACGGTACCATAAAACATATTTCAAAGTAAGAAACTACAAGAATTCTGTCTTGAATATCTTTTACGATTCATCTAGGAATAACTTCAAGGACCTGTTCCTCCAATAATTGCTGTAGGAAATTTTACAAAGATTCCTTGGGCGATTTTTTCAAAGTCCTCTTTCACAATTTGTTCAAGAATGCTTAAGGAAAGTTCAGTGAAGATTTACTATTTTGCTCCAAGGATTTTTGCAGGTCACATAACAAAGATTCGTTCAGGAATTTCTCAAAGTTTTCCTTCAGATAACCCTACATGGACGAACGCATTCATCCCCAAAGGATTCCTGCAGAAATTTCCTCAGGGGTCCTACAAAAATTTCTGTTAGGTCTCCTGCAGAAATTCCTACATGGAAATATACAGGAATTCTTCCCAATTTTTATTATTTGACCCAGAGAATTTGAGAGGAACTCTCAATCGGAATCGCCGCCATTGATTTCTTTGAAAAATAATCTAGGCATGGTGAATAGTTTATTTTTAAACAAATCTCTTTGCTTTCAACATTTATTCAGAAATTCTTCATGTAAATCCTCAAAGTACTCCTAGTACTCCTAGTACTACTTCGTAGTACTGTAGTATAACTTAAAGAATGTCATCAAAGATACCTCCGAAATCAACTCAACGATTCTTTCCGAATACATCTACATTCTTCAAAGATTTTTTAGAAACTCCTCCAAAATTTCCTGCATGCATTTCTACAGGGATTTCCTTGGGAATCGTTGAAAGATTCCTTCTTGGAGAAATCTCTAAAGGAATCCTTGGAGAAATTCCTTTAAGTTCATCTGAACTCTGAAGGATTCCTTGAAGGATTTCATGACATAATCCTTGAAGAACTTTATGAAGGAATCCGAAGAGGTATTCCTGAACGAAGCTTGCAGAGATTCCTAAAAGAAAAATCCTTGAAGTAATTCCTGAAAAGTTTCTGTTCGCACCAAACTCGCGAACTTTATTAACGACGGTGCACCAGAAGTTCACAGAACTACGACGGCGGACTGGCGGCCGGACACGTGACCGGACTTACTTCGGAGATAGACTCGCGGCGGACTGGTCACTTTCGGTTTTTTGGACGAGCTTCGAAACACGATGTGATCGGTTTGACTTCTATATTCATACTGAGGATTAGTAGATTACAATTTTTATTTCGGAACTTATATGCTAGTGTTAGTGGCACAAAAGAGGATTTTAAAGAACGCAATGTTCCTTGCGTTATAGAAATGAATTTGAGGGACAATGTGCGAGCTTTCTATTATGGCTAAATAATTCAAACTGACAGTTGAAAGTCCGGAGTAGTTGCAGGTCCTCGAGACATCCCGGGCCGCGTTGAACCGGTGTGGTTCAACCTTCATCATCATAGCGACAGTCGCCCTCGGCGACCTGGATATTGCCAGTCACGTCTTCCTCGTCGATCGGCAATGGACTGACCTCAGTTATCGCCCTTTTGTAGAGTCCTCGAGCAGTTCGTACTAGGGCGACACGTACTAACCCATCAGGTCCTGCGAAGGTCTCCACCACTCGTCCTAGGGGCCATGTGAATGGTGGGTAGTTGTCCTGCTTGAGCAACACGATCGTTCCAGGCTCAATGTTCTTGGTAGCCTTCCTCCACTTTGAGCGCTGGTGTAAAAGAGACAAATAATCTCTGGACCAGCATTTCCAAAAGTTTTGGACCGCACGACGCATCTCCTGAAAACGGGAAAGCCTAGATATCGGAGCATTAGAAACATCAGGCTCAGGTATCGAAAACATCGGTTCCCCGATAAGAAAATGCCCAGGCGTGAGGACGGAGAGATCGTCAGGATGATCCGTGAGAGGGGTGAGAGGCCGAGAGTTGAGGATGCTTTCAATGTGTGCAGCTGCCGTTGTCAGTTCATCAATCGTGTACGATGAGTTCCCGAAGATTCTTCGGAAGTGGCGTTTAAAAGACTTTACCCCGGCCTCCCACAACCCCCCAAAATGTGGAGATCGTGCCGGGATGAATTTGAACGAGATCCCAGAGTCAAGGCAGTAGTTGTCCCACTCATCTGTCTGGAACTGCTGCTTGTACCGACGACGAAGTTCACGCATCTCACGATCAGCCCCGACGAAAGCTGTCGCGTTATCGCACCGGAGCTCGATTAACCGACCGCGTCGAGCAACGAACCGTTTGATCGCGTTGATGCACGCGCCGGACGACAAGTCGGGAACGATTTCGACGTGAACGGCCTTCACCGACAGGCACACGAATACGGCGATATACATTTTGACGCTAGCCCCCCTCCCGTATAACGGACGGACACTGAATGGCCCGCAGTAATCTAATCCCGACTTGGAGAACACGCGGGCAGGTGTTACCCGCACAGAAGGTAGGGGTGCCATTTGTTGGTTCATGTTCGGCGGTGAACAGCGAAAACAGGTCACACAATTGCGCACGATTCGACGAACTAATTGCCTTCCTTGTATTGGCCAATAGCGTTGGCGCATCGTTGAAAGTAGTAGAGACGGGCCTGCGTGTGCTGTGCGCAGATGCAATGACCGAGCTATCAACCAGCTCAATCGGTGTTTTGCTGGAAGAACTAGAGGGAATTTCGTGTCATACGGGCCTTCTACGTTGCTCAACCGGCTGTTGAGACGCATCAACCCGTCGTCGTCCAGGAAAATGTTGAGATTCTTCAAAGCAGACTTGGAATCGACAGGGTGTAGCTTGTTGACGGTTAGCTGATGATATTCGCTGGAGAAGGTGGTTGTTTGTGCAACTTGGACGGCCGTCTTAAGAGCCCTTTCGATTTCAGCAGGTGTCAGTTTACAGGTGACACGTTCTTCTGCTCGACTTCTAACGTTGTAGTAGAAACGCAGACACCAAGCAACGACCCTTAACAACTTCCCCAAGTCAGAAAATCTAGCGAAAAGAAAGTCGTCGTTCTCCACACTGTTTAGAGCAACAACTTGTCGTTTCTCAGGCTCTATTTCAGCGCTCGGTATCGGTAAAGAGTTGGGTAACATATTGGGCCAACAAGATTCTGGATGTGTTAGAAATTGTGGCCCATGCCACCACAATTTATCGTCAATTATCTGAGAGGGACGGATGCCACGAGAGATTTTGTCAGCAGGGTTGTGTTCAGTAGGAACATGTCTCCATTTGAACCCCTTTGTGAGTCTTTGTACCTCGGCTATTCGGTTGGACACAAACACTTTCCAGTTAGTCGGTGGAGCACGAAGCCAATACAATACCACGGTAGAGTCTGTCCAAAATGTAACGGATTCGGTAAAGTCTGTCCCGCTACGCAATTTGTCCACTAACTGGCTACCTAACACTGCTGCACACAACTCAAGTCGTGGCATCGACAATCCACGTAATGGAGCAACTCGTGACTTCGTAATCAAAATGTGGCTAACGATTTGCCCTTCGGTGTTAGGACTCACTACATAGACACAACATCCATAACCTCTCTCTGACGCGTCACAAAAACAATGCAGTTCATAGTTTCGATCCGAGTTAGAGAGAACTCGACGAGGAACAGCTAGTTGCTGTAGTAATACTATCTCACTTCGAAAGTTCATCCACCAGGCACTCTCTTCTACCGATAGCTCTTCGTCCCACGCAATGTTTTTTGCCCATAGTCGTTGAACGAAAGCTCTGGCGCTTATAACAATCGGTCCGAGCAGACCCAGAGGGTCAAAAAGCTGAGCAGTTTCAGATACTACAATACGTTTCGTCACCTTGGTCAATTCTGGGAACGATGGTATTTTAAAGTCGAAATAATCACCCACTGGATTCCAAAGAAGTCCCAGGGCGGTCACAGTTGAACGACAGATTTCCATTTTAGACGCGTTTTCCCACAATTCTATCGGAATGTGTTTCAGAACTGCTGGGTTGTTGCTGCTCCACTTCCGTAAAGAAAACCCTCCGAGACGCAGCAACTCCATCAGCTGGCGGCATGTTTCGCTGGCTTCTTCCAAATTGTCACTTCCAGCTAACGCGTCGTCGACGTAGACGCGTTTAATGACAACTTGCGCACCAAGAGGATATTTCTGCCCATCTTCCTCGGCCAGCTTAGTGAGCACGCGTGCTGCATGATACGGTGAGCAGGCGAGTCCATAAGTCACAGTGTTTAGCTGATAAACCTGCAGTGGCAAAGATGGATCTCGACGCCAGATGATTTTCAAATAACGACGGTCATCGGGATGGATCCATATTTGGCGGAACATTTTTTCCGCATCCGCGGTGAAGACGTACTGCGGTAGCCGGAAATTTACGATGTGATTCAGTAACGGTGGTTGGACAGTAGGACCTGTATGAAGGACGTCGTTAAGGGAAAGAGCACCAGATCCCTTGCTGCTGGCATCGAACACGATTCGTGTCTTCGTCGTGCTGCTATCGGGACGGTGGACAGCATGATGGGGGAGAAAATACTGCGGGCCCGCGACACGAGAACCTACTTCCATATGCCCTAATCGTTCATAGTCGTCCATGAACCTCACGTACTCCTCACGCAGGGTTGGGTCTCGAGTGAACCTCTTTTCCATTGCAAGGAAGCGCCGCAACGCTTGATCGTAGGAGTCATCCAACAACGAGTCCATGGACTCACGAAAGGGGAGGCGTACGACGAAACGACCGGTGGTGTCACGTGATATTGTTTGGAGAAAGTGGTTTTCGACATCCTGTTCTACCTGTGTGAGTGCCTTACCAACGTCGAGATTTTCGACTTCCCACATTTTCTCCAACTGAGAGTTCAAATCCTGTTCAGTAACAACATGGCAGGTTACTGTTTCAGGGACGTTGGTTGAGTATTTTCCACAAACCACGTAACCGAGCAACGTTTTTTGCAAGACTGGGTAATTGTCGTCCAAAACTATTTGATGGGATTCAAGTAACGAGAAAAATAGTTCGGCTCCAACAATCATGTCGACACCGTGACTAATATTGAATTTTGGATCTGCAAGTAGTAAGTTGCGAGGGATATTCCATTTCGAGATGTCTACATGGCAGCTAGGTAGATTGACAGTCAATTTGGGTAGCACAAGACAGTCAATGTCTCGCACAAATTTCCCGAACCGTGACGCAAGAGAGATTTGCACACTGTAGCGAACACTAACCGTTGCTTGACCAATGCCGCTCACAGGTAGATTTATACGGTTACGTTTGAGTCCTAGTCTTTGACAAAGAGACTCCGACACGAAGTTGGATTGAGATCCGCTATCGAGTAATGCTCTCGCAAAATGACCAATGCCATCAGCGTCCTGTACTCGTACCAATGCTGTAGATAGGAACACTGTAGCATCTCGAGGTTTCATTGTTGGAGTAGACGATATCATGTTATCAGAGGGGCAACGGGGAAGTGGTTCATTTGCTTCGGACTGACGATTCGAGTATACCGACGACGAGAGAGAGGGGCTATTAACGGCGAGCGATTGCGGCGACGATACACTAACCGACGACGGATTTGCCTGTGGTGAAGTACGCGAAAGCACCACCGATGGTGCTACCGATACCGAGAACGAGGGTTTTGTCTGAGTGACGATTGTTTCGCCAGAACAAACCGCTGTGCAGCTCGTGGTCGTTGAGCTTTGGTCCACCGAAACTGTAGCAGACCCTGATGCAATCGGGGGAAGATGAAGCAAACTATGGTGTCTCTTTGCACACGTTCTGCATAGGCTGCTACGGCAGTCTTTGGCTAAGTGTCCGCCTCGAAGGCAGTTGATGCAAAGCTGATTCCTTTTGACGAAATCCAATCGATTGTTGGGCGTTAGCTTCAGGAAAGACTCACACTGAGAGATAGCATGAGCCTGTTTGCAGCAGGGGCATTTGATAACGTTTTCGGACGCGACATGGGATGATAGTTTTGATCGAGTGGGTTTCTGAACGTTCGCGGGGTGAGCACTCTGGGATGGTTTGCACATCTGTAGTGTGCGTGACCGTTTCAGAATAAAGCTCAACAAATCTTTGTACTGCGGAGCAGCATTATCGTCACACTGGGCTTCCCAGTCCATCGACGATTTCTCGTCCAAGAGGCTGCTAAGGCGCTCAACTAAGAACGAGTTCCAGTGATCAGCACTGGCTTCAAGCTTATCAAGAATGCCTACATGCCGATTGAATTCGTCGGCCAGCTCTGCCAGGGCAGAGGATGATTCCTTTTTTACTTGGGGAATCTTCAAAATCGCGGACATGTGTTGCTTGACGAGAAAGTTCTTATTTTCATACCGATCGCAGATCGTATTCCACGCGAGGAGGTAATTATCGGAAGTGATAGCAAATGACGAGATCAACCGCGACGCTTCGCCCTTCATGGCGCTGCGAAGGTAATGCAGTTTCTGAACCGCGGAAATTTGGGGATTGGCGTGCACTAACGATTTGAAAAGATCGCGGAATTCGATCCATTCATCCAATTTGCCTCCGAAATCGGGTATTTTGATTTCGGGAAGCTTTACCGACATGGCTTGGCTAACAGGAGGCACATGTTGGTGTGAGGAACTTGGACCAGGGGAAGGTGAGCTGGCAGTTGCCACGCCGGGTAGTTTGCTAACCAACGACGCTTTTAGATCAAAGTAAAGGTTTTGAAACTCTTGCCTAGCCTCCGAGAAACCCTCTTCCTGATCTTCTATGGCTTCAATTTTATCCTCGGTATCCTCAAACTTATCCCACAGCCCATCTAAACGCTCGATTCTGATCGCGACCTGATTGGCTTGGCTAACATCGTATTGTTCATCGAAACGCTGGATTAACAGAGCCGAACCGAGGATGTTTTCACGCTTTCGGTGTAAAGCTTTCAGATGAAGCGTGTTTTTACGCAGAGACGATTTTTTCGACGTACTCATTGTTATAGAGACACCTACCTGCTGCGATGGGTTCACTTACGGTTGCACGTGGTTGTCCTAACCTCAACTTCTGGAGCACTTACTGTAGGAGCTATCGAACCTTCTGGAGTCCTTCCTTCGACCGGTGACGGCAGGGCACGAACGACGGAGAATTCGCCGCAGGTTAGCGGCCAGCGACAGCGACAATGACGAGATGTGCTCCTCCACCCACGGTAGTAGGTTCCTCCTCCTTCGATGATTCGATCTTCAGCTTCGTCGACGAATGGAAATTCCTCCCGGGTTTCGGCACCATTTACTGTTCGCACCAAACTCGCGAACTTTATTAACGACGGTGCACCAGAAGTTCACAGAACTACGACGGCGGACTGGCGGCCGGACACGTGACCGGACTTACTTCGGAGATAGACTCGCGGCGGACTGGTCACTTTCGGTTTTTTGGACGAGCTTCGAAACACGATGTGATCGGTTTGACTTCTATATTCATACTGAGGATTAGTAGATTACAATTTTTATTTCGGAACTTATATGCTAGTGTTAGTGGCACAAAAGAGGAAATTAAAGAACGCAATGTTCCTTGCGTTATAGAAATGAATTTGAGGGACAATGTGCGAGCTTTCTATTATGGCTAAATAATTCAAACTGACAGTTGAAAGTCCGGAGTAGTTGCAGGTCCTCGAGACAGTTTCTTAAACAGTTCTTGAAGAAATACTTGGAAGGAATCATTGTAAGTATTCCTAAATCAATGCTTAAAATTATTTCTGAAGCTATCCCTGAAACAAAATTCAAAGTAATTCTTGGAGGAATTTTTGTAAAAATATTTGTAGTAACTGCTAGATAAATCGTACAAGATATCCCTGAAGGCAAGGTAAGTATTTACATTGCCCGAAGGGATCCCTGCAGAAACCCTTTAAGGAATACTTGAAAAAAAAACTTGATGTAATAGTTGGAATATGTTGATTGCACTAACATTTTTTTTATACGAGAGCAAAAATAATCGACAAACTATTGTTATTACGGTTTTAACGTGACGTGTTCCAGATCATATTATGTATTCATGAATGGAACTCCTGCATTTCCCCAACCAACACAAAACAGTCAAGGTAGCGCAGGTAATGGTTGCGCAGTAAGTCACAGTGACTTCTGTGCAACTCTTACATGCGCTGCCGTGACTGTTTGGTAATCATGTGTGTTGCTTGGGTGAGCTGCTACCTTAAGCTAAGCCAACAGCTGTGTAAGGTCCTGTGGTAAGGATATTAGAGACGGTTTCATAGTGCTCAATTTTACTTCCATATCGGTACTGGATTTCGTAAAATTCAAATTTGATTTCTAGCACATTTTGTCTTGTTGTTTACATGCGCCTAAATGGAGGCATGCAATCATATGGCCTCCACAATATCGTCTTATGCAACATGTTATACGATTACTGGTTGTCTGGGTTGGTGCATCGCTGCATTGATGCATCGTCCCATAGGTGCATCGTTGTATTGTTGCGTTGTTCCATAGATGCATCGTTAAATTGGTGCATCATTGCATTGGTACATTAGTGCATTGATGCATCGTTGCATTGGTGCTTCGCTGCATTGGTGCATCATTAAATTAGTACATCGTTGCATTGGTGCATCGCCACATTGATGCATCGTTGCATTGCTGCATCGTTGATTTGGTGCAACATTACATTGGTGCTTTATTCCATTGGTGCATCGTTAAATCGGTGCATCATTGCATAGGCGCATCAGTGCATTGGAGCATCGTTGCATTTGTGCATCATTGCATTGGTGCATCGTTTAATTGGTGCAATATTACCTTGGTGCATCATTGCATTGGTGCATCGTTGCATTGGTGAATCTTTGAATTGGTGCATCGTAGCATTGGTGCATCATTGCATTGGTACATTATTGCATTGATGCGTCGTTGCATTGGTGCATCGTTAGAATGCATCGTCGGATTTGTAAAGCATTGTTTGTCTAAATAAATTCAGCAGTTTCTAGAATTTTCTTTCCATCCTATGGACCCTCCAATAGTCATTTACAGTCAAAAGGTGGATACTTGGAAGTATACCTTCTGGTGCTTCTCAATGAGATGGCCAGTGCTGTGAAATAGTTTACATTTGCATTGATGTAATAGTTATCGTGGAAGCACCCACTCCACACCCCACTTGCAACGGCACTGCCGGGTGTGTGCATTAGCGTATCTAGGATTTTTCCCTAAGGGGTGCCTTCGGGGTGCCAGTTTCAGTGGCTTCTAGGTTGTATTGCTACTTTTTCGTAAAAGGAAATACCGAACCATCCTCAATTTCTTTCATGAAATAATGACATACTGTGTAGCGGAAAAAATAGCCCGCAAATTTGAACACGCTATATTTTAAAGAACACTTTTTTTTAATCCGAACCGTTGTACAAATTTAACAGTTTTCCCGCCATGTGAGGGGTTGAAACTTGATAACTTGATTGCGTACTTATAACACATGGAATTTGTATTTTCAGTTTGAACTTAACAATCATCGAGACAACCCCTTTGTTTAGTGGATTGAAAATAATCAGGTCCGTAAGCATACATTTTCAGAGCAAGTGTAAATTTCTGAAACCAATAAATATCCACGAATTTTTGTGTAATTTGTATTCATTGTGACATCCTCTTTGTTAAAATAGTTTTCAAGAACAATTGAAAAAGTTATAAATACTTAAAATTGCATATTCAGGACTGAAACTCGGAATTTGGTGCGAGCGAACTTCGATTTTTCTCTTCGGGATTCTGATGCTCGCACCAAATAACGATTTCGAATGAATTGATAATATATCTGTTGAAAGGAATTGTGTATAAAGCTCACAATTTGACCTACGTAAAACCAACATTTTAGTAATCAGCCAGAATTTCAGCTTCGTACATTTTGAATAATCGTGTCTGGTTTGTACGTATAATACAAGACATTTGTGTTTTCGGCAAAACATTATTTCGGTAATACCTCAGGAAATATTCCTGGTAATTTATTTGGAAATTGTTTTCCAATTTATTTCAATTAAGTCTTCTTTTGCAAATCTCACAGCAATTGCTTTGGATTTGGCAAATATCTTCGGTAATATCTTGGGATCTCCTTCGGCAATTTCTTTGAGAATTTTTTTGGTAAAACGTTTGGAATTTTATACTGAACACCTTTCACGCATCCTTTGAAAGCTTTCATCGAAAATTACTTAGGAAATTTCTTCGGCAATTCCATTAGGAGTTTATTTGGCTTTTTTACTTTATTGACAAATCCTTTGAAATGTTTTCTCGGGAGTTGCATCGCCAATTTTTTCAGTAGTCTTTCAAGCATTGTTTTGATAATGTCAACATTTCTATTGATATTTGCTTTTTAAAATTCTCCAATTACTCTTCAAGCGATTCTTTTGGGAATTATTTTATTTTGTAATTCATTTAACAATGACTCTGGGAGGAACTTCCTCATTCTACTTTTTTGAGATTTTCGTCGATTTTTTGGTCTTTTATTATCTATACTATTCGGTATTCCTTCGCCAATTCCTTCGAAAACTCCTTCGGAAATTCGTTTAGGAATCGCTTCTATAATTTTAATGAATATTCTTTAGACAATTTCTTATAGGTTTCTTCAGTAATTATGTAAGGATATGCTGTAGCAACTCCGATTGGAAGAACCTTCGGCATTTCCGATGTTATTGCATTGAAAATTTATTTGGGAATTTTATCAGCAATTTCTTAGGAAATTTTGAAAACTTCGTTTATTAATTTGGGAACTTCTTCGGTAATTCCTTTGGAAATTCATTCGGCAAATTTCTCAAAGACTTCTTTCGAGAATTTAAATGAAAAAAACTTTGAAGGTTCTTTAAAAATTCTGTCATGGTGATACTACGGCAATTACTTTTGGATTTGATTCTAAATTTCATTCAGAAAATCCTTTTATGATTTCGGGAAATTCTTTAAGAATTTCTTTGAAAATTGTTTTGTGAATGTTTGTGGAAATTTTTATAGAATATATTTCAGCAATTTTTTTTTGAGATTGGATTTGACCAATTTCTTTAAAAAGCCTTAAAATTTCATTCAGGAATTCCACTAGCAATTCTTATATGAATTCTTTTGGCAACTACCTTGAAAGTTCTAGGGCAAATGCAATGGAAAATTATCCGGCAATTTCTTTGGGAATTTGTCAGGAAATTTTTCGTGAATTTCATAGGATTTTCTTCGAGCAAGCCCAGTTTGGAATTTCTAAATTTCCAATTCAGCCATGTTCGGAAGCAATAAATATAACTACAATTAAGTCATAAAAATAACAAAAGTAATCACGATAAAATAGCCTGATAAATTTGCAAAATAATTGAAAAAGAAATTGCTGAAATAACTTTAGAGGAAAAGCCATTGAAATTCTAGAAAAAAAATGCCTGAGAAATTTGCAAAATAACTGAAAAAGAAATTGCTGAAATATTTTCAGAGGGCTATTCCTCTATTGAAATTCTAGAAAAAAAATCAAAGAAATTGTTGATTAAATTCCAATGAAACGACAGCAAAAATTAAAAAAAAAAAACAACCATGCCCTCAAAGAAATGGCCATACTGCGGTCTAGCGATTACGGAGTCGTGAGTTCAAATCCCACCAGAACGCGATTATCTCACAATTTGTCAATTAGCAACATTCTGTGCTTTCTAATTAATTACAAGTTTTTCTCGTACATAAGAGGCATTGCTGAAACAATGATAAATATTTGGATATATCCCAGGAATGAAATCCTTTAGGATTTCCAGGAGGATGCACCGAAGGCAAGGATCATAGGAAGATTGCCTTGAATAATCCCAGCAAGTTTTTCAATAAATCCCTGCAGAAATTCTTAGAAGAATCCCTAGAAGAATTCCGGGAGGTATTACAGCAAAAAATTCTGGAGGAGTTCTAGGAGGAATTGCTGGAAGAATTACAGTAGGTATAGCTTGAGAAATCCAGCTGAAATTCTTTCAGGAAGACCAAGAGGAGTTCCTGGAGGAATCCCTTGAGAAATTTATAATTTATGATTGGATAAAATATCTTGGATAAAAATTCCTGGTGGAATCACCGGAGAGCTTCTGAAGAAATCACAGAAAAAATATCAGGAGGTATTATTAGAAGGATTCTGGGATGTATCATTGTAGAAATCTCAGCAGAAATCCTAGGAGGAATTGCTGGAGGACACTATACAGGAATGCCTGGGGGAATCCAAAGATAAAATCCTTGGAATACCTAGATAAGTTCCTGCAAGAACCGGTAGAGCGTTTCTGGAAGAATCCATTGCGAAGGCCCTGAAGGAATCGCTGGAGGAATTTCTGAAGGAATTTCAGGAAGAATTCCCGGAAGACTTCCAGCCACAATGCTAATCAATTTGTATAGGAATCACTAGAAGAATTTCTGATCATATCATAGTCCATATCATCATCCAGTCGAAACTTGTAATCCAATATCATAGTAAGAATTTCTGGAAAAATTGCTGGAAGAACCGCAGGAGAAGGTGTTTGAGGTATTCTTGGAGGAAGGTCAAAAGGAGTTTCTGCAGGAATTCCATAAGGAATTTCTGGAGGAGTCTTTGGATAAAATATCTGAAGGAATTCCTGGATGAGTCCTTGGAGAAATCCGTGGTAGAGCAATCAAAGGAATTCCTGCAAGAATTCCAGGAAGTTTGCCTGGAAAGATCCCAGAAAAAGCCAGGAGAAAGCTCTAGAAGAATCCGTAGCTTAATTTCTGAAGTACCACAGTTTAAATTTCTGGAAGAAGAATAACTAGAATAACCACAGGAACTGCTTGAGTAATCCCAGCTAGAATATCTGGAGGAATTTCTAGAACTCCAGGAGGTATCATAGAAATAATTTCTACAGATATCCTAGAATCAGGAATACCCGGGTATCCTAAGAGAAGTTCCTCTAACAAATTCCTGGAGGAATATCTACAGTACAGAATAGGTAAAAGTATACTAGAGGATGGATGGAATTGCAGGAGGGATTTCTGGAATCAATGGCAATCTCAGAAAGATTTCCCGAAGGTATTGCAGCAAGTAAGTATGCCAGGAGAAATCCCTAGAAGTATTTCTGAAGGAGTCCCAATGAGAATTGCTTGAAGAATCCCAGATGGAATTCATGGAGGAAGGTCAATAGAAGTTTTTGGAGAAATCCCCTGTGGAATTTCTGGAAGAACCTCTGGAGGAAGTCCTGGATATTGCCCGTTGTGAAGATTTATAGATTCCGACGCAAATAAATGATCAGGCTCATTTTCAGCGAAGGTGCGTTATAAATGTGTGTTAATGCAAAACTATCACCACATGTGTACCCAACAACACAGCGTAAAATATTCACCAGGACGTGGTCTGGTTTTATATCTGTGGACCCACGCAACTAATTTTCGCGCAGGAGTCTAAACTGGTGGAATCTCCGCAATAAATCATTCAAGAAATCTCTGGAAGAATCATCGAAGGGATTTTTAGAAAAATCCCATTGAGATTTTCCGGAAGAATTTCCGGAACAACTTCCCTAGTAGAATACCTGAAGGTACCACAGTGAGATTTTTTGGAGGAGTTCTAAGAGAAATTGTCGGAAGAATCACAGCAGGAGTTGCTTGAGGAATCCTAGCCACAATTCCCAGAGGAAGACCAATATAAGCTCCTGGAGGAATTCCATGGGAAATTTCTGGAAGAATCTCTGAACAAAATCTCTGAAGGAATTCCTGGAAGAATCACCGGAAGAACTTCTGAAAGAATCCCAGGAAGATTGGCTTGAATAATATCAACAGGAATTCCTGAAGGAATCCCAATAGACATTTTTAGAGGAATTCCTAGAAGAATTCCGGGAAGTATCAAAATAAGAATTTCCAAAGAAATCCTAGGAGAAATTGCTGGACCAATCTTTGCAGAAATTTCTAGTATGTACAACCCCATCTGGACTGCCTGGAGAATTCTAAGGGAAGTTTATTGAAAAAATATCTGGAGGAATCCATAAAGGATGCCTAGAGAAATCACTGTATGAATAGATAGACGTATTACTGGACGAATCCATGGAGAAGTCTGATGGTTGTTCAGGTACATAAGTATTTCTTATAAGTATATAAGTATTTCCGGGTGTGATTAAGTTTTGTTCAAATGTACCATTGAAAAAATATTAGAATTATTGTGGTATGTTTTAAATTTTAGGTGACTGTCAAGGAAAAATTTTAGGGGGTGCCAAATTTGATCCAGGGGGTGCCAGGCACCCCTGGAACCCCCCCTAGCTACGCCAATGGGTGTGTGTCAACATCGCGTTGAAGAACTGTCTCCTTACGTATAGCTAACACGATAAAGCATTTCATACTCAGCCACAGGACGTAGCTTATGGAAAAGAAGCTCGGGACGCACCTCCTTAAACTAGTTTAAGTTCAAAAGAACACAGTGCCCAGGCTGCACTATCAGCTAAGAACACACATTTTTGAAAAGCTGTAACTCGACGATGATGTTTCTGATCTTAAAGTCGCAGGTGAAGAAAATACAAATCAGAAACCAGAAAATTAACACCTCTCTTCTTCTCGTATTACGCCTTCGCACGCTCAAGTGGTTAGGGAGCGTTAGCTCCTCCTGGGAAATTGCTCACCCGACACGTTCTTCCCCAACCACCCCATCATTCACGGTAACCAGCCAAGCCTTACCCTCACCATCACCCAAGGATTGATTCCACCATGATTCTTTCCACTCTCACTCCATTCCGCAGATTGAGTTCATTTTGTATCGTTCTTTCTTCTTTCGCAGGAAATAAACTACGACTCACCACGTGGCGGAGTGTCCGTGATAACGGAGAAGGGTGACATCACGACCTCCTATTTGCTGATACAGCGAGCGAAAACCTCCGACTCGGGCAAATATACGTGCTCCCCGTCGACGGCCAATCCGATCACGGTGAACGTGCACGTGCTCAACGGTAAGTAGAGCCAACCGGGCGAAGTCACCACCACTGGTGATGGGCCTACCACTCACACATAGTGGCCAGTCTGCGGTTTCAGAAATCGTCTTTTAAATTATGTTTTATTTCTTTGTACTAAACCCATTTGACCAAGGCAAGACCTTTATTGGGGTGTCACAAACTTTGGTTTTCTTCAAGATATATAATTTCCAAAAAATAAGGACTGAACCTTAGATTTTATCCAATCATCTAACAGAAACACTCCACTGTGAACCCACAACAGTGAAGTGCAGGCTTATAATGCGGAACCGATTTCGGTAAATATTTGGACTGTTTTCGCCCTCCGGTAGGGATGTGGCACCGGTAATGGAAAATTAATTCTTAGAAAATTCCTCATCTTATCCTGTAGCAATCAAGACAGCAGCGGATTCCCAGTTTCCCAAATCAAATGAACCTGTTTCTCCCGTTTGACTTATTGATGCAGCCCAATTCCGGCCACAGACCAGCGAAGCCCCTTCAACGACCCCCCATGGACATCCCTCGATCGCCATCCTCACTACACCGGCAGTAACGGAACGAAGCCATTTTATTGCAAACGGCGGCGGGTCGGCTTGGTCGTGCGAACTGTGTGGAGCTGATTATCGAACTTGATTTATGGGGTGCTTCCGAAGCCCATACCGATGCGGCGGCGATGGTCCGTGCCACGCCAGTCAGTGTCTGATGGGAAGCTACACGCCCGCCACGTTCACCACACCCCGAACAACAACCAACGCAACGGTGAAAGTCAGTCGGGGTCTCTGGAAGTTGATTGCCTATTTGACTTGGGTTGGCCTGGCGGTGGTGTATGGGGCAGAAGAGTCGGAAAGTTTCCCGAGGTGGCATCGTTCCATTTTTACGAGCTAATAAAACTGAAATGCCGTTTGTATTTATTTCCGAAACGTGATGGCTGGAAATTAATTGGCGGAATAAGCTGGAGCGTCACGATTCAGGATTCCGCGTGGATGGAATTCCGAGGAAAATGACCGTACAATTTGAGTGGATCCGGTTCGGGCTCGGAAGCCCCGGTGACGAAACGGAAGCGAGCACAAATGAACTCATTGGAAGCTTTATAATTCTGGATGTTTCCTGATTGAATTGTGCAATTTAAATTAACTTCTATTCAAATTCCAGTTGAGAGAGCTAGTCCAAGGACATGTAACAAACTTTGTGCTGAAAAAAAATGGAGAAATGGTTAACTTAGCTACCCTATAATATTTGATAAAGTCTGAAAAGCACATGTTCAATGTATGGGAGCACTAAATTTCGTGTTTTACGTGTATTACGTGAGAACATCGGCGTAGCTAGTATTTTTCCTGGAGGGGGTCCAGGGGGGACCTGACTTGAGATAACATTTAAGTGGCATGGACGCCTGATATGTGAATAAACAAATCGGCATTGCAGTTTTGAGGTATCAGAATGTCCTAGTTTGTCAGAGTTTCATAAACTATATAAGAATGAATAATTCCTCAAGGAATTTATCTATAGCTTGCTATACAGTCATGGATTTCTCCACAGATTCCTTCAAGAATTAGTCTAGGGATTTAGACTGTCTTTAGACTTATAATAGATGTCTTTAGACTTTCCTTCAGTGATTATTTCAGTGCGTTTTTCAAGGTGTCCTTCAGAAATTTCTCCAGAGATCTGGTAATGTATTTCTGCACGTATTCCTACAGAGATTTCTTCAGCGATTTCTCCATATACTTCCTTCAAAATCCCTCTAGAGATTGCTCCAAAAATTCCAAAAAAACATATTTCTGCAGGAATTTCTTCCAGATTTTTTCAGATACTTTCACTATAAATTATTCAAAATATCCAGGAATTGCTTGAAAATTTTATACAAAAATCTCTTTAGCAGTTCATCTATCTAAGTATTCCTTCAATAATCTGTCTAGAAATTACTGCGCATACACAGATTGCTTCAGATTTTTTATCCAGCGATCTCTACAGAAATTCTTCCAGAAATTCGTTAAGCAAGTTCACCTGAGATTCTTTAAGTAATTCCTCCTGGTATTCACTTGGGAATTACATCTGTGATTCTTTCAAGAACAATTGCAGGGATTATTTTAAAAATAAAATACCTCCAAGAACGCTTCTTGGAATCCCTTCAGTAATCCCTCCTGGAATTCTTTTAGAAACTCTTCCAGAAATTAATTCAAGATTCCATCCAGGAACTGAGGAATTCCTCTTGGGATTGCTTCAGAGATTCCTCCTGGGGTTTCTTCAGGAACTGCTACAGGGATACCTCCAAGAGTCCCTCTACGAACTCTTTTTAGAAATCCTTTACGATTTCCTCAGGAATTTCTGCGATTTCTTTAGTACCCCATACTTCCCAAAAACCCCAAACTTTAGAATCCCAAGTACTTCAAAAAACCCTCCTGGAATTCCCTCACAACTTGCTCCTTGGGCTTCTCAAGGTATTTCCCTAGAAATTCCTACGGGAATTCTTCCAGGATTCCTCTGGAAATTCCTGCAGGGATACCTCTAAAAAACTCCTACAGCGATTTGTCCAGGTATTCCTTTAGAGGTTCCTCCAGAATTTTCTCCAGGAATTCCTGCAGAGGTTCCACCAGTTATTCCTCTAGAGATACCTGAAGAAATTCATCTAGAGATTCTTCCAGGGATTCCTCTTGAGAATGCTCCAGTGATTCTTCAAGAAATCCTCCAGGGATTTTCTCTAGGGATTTCTCCAGGGATTACTTATGGAATTTATACAGGGATTCCCCCAGGAATTCTTGTAAAGATTTCTCAAGAATTTCCCTAGAGATTCCTCTAACAATTCCTACAGGCATGTCTTCTGGGATTTCTCCAGTGGTTCCTCCAGGCATACCGTCAGGCATTCTTCCAATTGTTGCTTCAGGGGTTTCTATAGGGGTTTCCCGAATATTTCATTCAGGAACTACTCCAGGAATACCTTCAAGAATTTCACCACGAATTACCCCAGGAATTCCTTTGGGAATTTTTCTAGGAGTTGATCCAGGAATTCCTACAGAAATTACTACGTCAATTTTTCCAGGAAATGCTCCAAGGATCCTTCTGGAATTCCTCTAGGAATTGATCCAGAAATTCCTTCAGAAATTACTACGTGATTTTTTCCAGGAAATCCTCCAGGGATCCCTTCAGAAATTCGCCCCGTGAACTCATCCTCGTATTAATCCAAGAATTATTTCACGTGTTCTTTCTGAAGTTTCTCCAAAAGTTCCTCCAGGCATTCTTCCAGGGATTCATCCAGGAATTCCACCAAGAGTTCCTCCAGGAATTACCTCAGATATTTTTAGGGAACTTCTCCAGGGAGTTCTCCAGGAAATCCTTCAGGCATTGCTTCAGAAATTATTATGGAAATTCCACTTGGAATTTTCTACGGATTACTCTAGAAATTCTGCCAGGGTTTCCTACAGGAATTTATCCAGGAAATTCTCCTCTTTAAGGATTCCTCCAAGAATTCTTCTTGAAATTCTACCAAGAATTCATTCAGAGGTTCCTCCAAGAATTCTTCCAGGAATATTTTCACGGAATTTCTACAAGAATTCCTCTAGGGATTTCTCCAGAACTTTCTCCTAGGATTCCGCCTGGAATTTGTCCAGAAGTTCCTCCAGGCATTTCGCCTGAGGTTCATTTATTTGTTCAGGCAATCAAGAATTCAAAGTTTTTTCCAAGAATTTCCTCCTCTAGGGAATCCTGCTGGGATTCATTTATTAATTCCTTCAGGACTTCTTCCAGGGTTTGCTCTAGGGATTTCTTTAGGAATTCATCCAAGGATTGCTCTGGGAACTCTTTCAGAGGTTCCTTTCAGAGTTCCTCTAGAGATTTCACCAGGAATTTATCTAGGAATTCATTCAGGGATTCGCTCAGGAATTTCTGCGATGCCTCCAATAAATCCTACATAAATTCTTTTAGACATTTCAGAATTCAGAACTCCTCCAAAAATTCCTCAAGCGATTTCTCCAGGAATTCCTCCAGGTATACTTTCAGAGATCCCTCCAACAATATCTCCAGGGATTCCTCCCAGAATTTCTCTAGGGTAGATGCTTCAGTTTTGGCCAGCCCGGAGTTTTGGCCATAGTGCGATATTCAGCCTGTTACCAAATAAATCGGCATAAATTTATTTTTTACTAGTATATTCTAATATAATAATATGATTTCAGCTGTTGAAACCATAAATCTTGATTAAAAACTGGAAGAAAAAAATAATTTTCCTTAAAAATCAGCTCCCATATATCTATTTTTGCCAGAATGCTTCTAATTTGGCCACTCCCATTAGAAATACACGAGATTGGCCAAAATAGAAACCAAAACTGAGAATATGGCCAAAACTACGGCAATGCCGTTTTGGTCAATGCCACTTTTTATGCTAAAATCAAGTATTAGCTTGATTTCTGCATTTTTCCAATAAAGTATAATCGAAACCTTTGGTAGTTTTCATTGGATAACACAGCGTAACAAAAATTAACTTTTGGTCTGTCTCAAGAGCAAACGTATGTGTCTCTGACAGGGCTTTGGGCCGCTGAATCCGAATCCGGGCTCAGATTTGCTCCAGCACGTCACAATTTTGAGCTACACCTCAATTAATAGGGCAAAATATGGGATTTTGGGCTTTTTTGACCGCAAGCCATTAAGCATGAAAATATATTTTTTAGGCAATCAAAGGATAAATTGGTCAATTAGCATCTAAATTAACGACCTATGCAAAAAAAATATTTCGTTTTACCAAATCAAACTTGATAGTTTTAAGGGATTTATGTTAGGTTCGATATTTCCCATACAAGTCACCCTCCAAAAGTTGCATACAAGTTTACATACTGACATAAAATGCTTATATCTATTAAATTTGATTTGGTAAAATGAAATATTTAGCATAAGTCGTTAATTTAGATGATTATTGACCGATTTAACCTTTGATTGCCAAAAAATATATTTCCATGTTTAATGGCTTGTGGTCAAAAAAGCCCAAAATCACATTTTTTTTTGCGCTATAAATTGAGGTATAGCTCAAAATTGTGACGTGTTGGAGCTAATCTGAGCCCAGATTTGGATTCAGTGGCCCAAAAATCTGTCGGAGACACATAAGTTTGCTCTTGAGACAATAAAATGTAGCGCTGTGTTATTGGTTATTTCTATAAAAATGATTTCCCTTAGGCTGGCCAAAACCGGTGCCTGCACCCTAGGGAATCCTGCAGGAATTTTCCAGGGATTCTTTCAGGATTTCTTCCAGGCTTTGCTCCAGGAATTTCTATTGCAGTTCCTCCAAGGATTCCTCAATGGTTTCCAGCAAGTATTCCTGCAGGAATTCCTCCAGGAATTCCTTTAGGAATACCACCACGGAATCATCCCAGAATTCCTCCAGGGCTTTCTCTAGGAACTCAGCTAAGGATTGCTCCAGAGGTCCTTTCCAGAATTCATCAAGAGATTCCACCAGGAGTTCATCTAGGAATTCATCCAGGGATTGCTCTAGAAATTTATGTGATAAAGGATAAATTTCAAAAATCCGTTTATCATCTTTTCTGGGGATACACCCAAGATTTTTTCCAGTATTACATAAATACTTTTTGAATTACTTGAATGATTTCTAGAGGATATCCTCCAGCTAATTGTATTGGAATTCTTTAAGATGATTTTTTAGGGATACATGAGCCATGAAATTATCCAAGAAGTCATCCAGAAATTCTTTCGCAATTATCTCCGAGAAATATTTGAGGAGATCATCCACAGATTTATTCAGGAATTTATCCATGAATTTCTTTAAGAATTGAGATGAGTAAATGCATTATAGAAGTATATAAAACTGTGTTTAGGGAAATTTCAGCAAGATTGTACTCGACACGATTCAACTGAAGGTTTATTCCAAGGATATTCCAAGATTGCTAATAAGCATGCACAACATAAACACAACGACTCTGATCACTACCTGGTGATGGTTAAACTGCGCCCAAAACTCTCCGTTATTAACAATGTACAGTACCGGCGGCCACCCCGGTACGATCTAGAGCGACTAAGAGACGAACCAGCCAAGGGCTGAAAGTCTCTCTAATAAAGACAAATCAATCAATCTAGAGCGACTGAAGCAACCGAATGTCGCCGCCGCATACGCGCAGAATCTCGAGGCAGCGTTGCCGGACGAGGGTGTGCTCGATGTGGCCCCTCTAGAGGACTGCTGGAGTACAGTCAAAGCAGCCATTAACAACACAGTCGAGAGCACTATCGGGTACGTAGAACGGAGTCGACGAAACGATTGGTTCGACGAGGAGTGCAGAGTGGTTCTGGAGGAGAAGGATGCAGCGCGGGCGGTAATGCTGCAGCATGGAACCCGACAGAATGTGGAGCGATACAGACAGAAGCAGAAGCAGCAGACCCGTCTCTTCCGGGAGAAAAACCGCCGCCTGGAAGAAGCGGAGTGTGAGGAAATGGAACTGCTGTGCCGTTCTACCAGAAGCTCAACGCATCCCGCAAAGGCTACGTGCCGCAAGCCGAAATCTGCAGGGATAAGGACGGGTGCCTCCTGACGGACAAACGTGAGGTGATCGAAAGGTGGACGCAACACTTCGACGAGTTCCTGAATGGCGAAGAGAATGTAGGCACGGAGGACCAAGGCAGCGGAGGAAATGACTATGTTGGTGCAGCAGAGGACGGGAACGAACCAACTCCCACGCTGAGGGAAGTTAAGGATGCCATCCACCAGCTCAAAAACAACAAAGCGGCTGGTAAGGACGGAATCGCAGCAGAAATCATCAAGATTAGCCCGGAAAAGTTGGCCACCTGTTTGCACCAGTTAGTAGTCAAGATCTGGGAAACCGAACAGCTACCGGAGGAGTGGAAGGAAGTGATAACACTAGTTTACAAAATAAAACGAAAGTCGTGAACTTCTGTCAACGACAAAAATTTTTGAAGCATAATTTTGCGCTGATTTCGAAACCGTACTTCAAAAAATTTAAAGTAGAACAGTTTTTGAGTTTTAGCTCAATATCGAGTTTTACAACTTTTGAAAATATGGAATTAAATAAAATTCAAATATCTTGCGTTTTGTTCAACCAATTTTAAATCTTTTTCCATAAATTAAAAGCTGAATATAATACCATTCGATCATCTGAATACAGGTTTTGCGTCAGATTGATGAAATTCAAGGTATTGGCGAGTTTTGGGGACGATCTCCTTAAATTTTAGAAAAATTTCTAAAATTATATGAAGAAATGTATTTTTTTCATTAAGAAAAAAATAATTTAAAAATTCTTTCTCAACGTTTATTTGACATATCATATGTAGGCGAGTTACAGTAAAAAATTCAGCTCAATCGGAGCATTGATTACGGAGAATGAGATGTGTGAAGTGAGCGACTTTGCTTAAAAATAGAACAAAAATCGATTTCAAATCATCAACCTTCTATGGAAAGTTGAAAAAATTTCCGCTCTACTGTAATTTTTTTCCTTCGCGTTTTCGAACTCAGGGCATGATTCTACACCAAAAATGATCATCAGCTTACCGAGTTCAAAAATGCTGTAAACTAGTGTAATCTGTCCCATCCACAAGAAAGGCGACAAGTTAATGTGTGAGAACTTTCGAGTGATCACCATTTCGAACGCCGCCTACAAAGTGCTATCCCAAATCATCTTCCGTCGTCTTTCACCTAAAGTAAATGAGTTCGTGGGAAGTTACCAAGCCGGTTTCATCGACGGCCGGTCGACAACGGATCAGATCTTCGCCGTACGGCAAATCCTCCAGAAATGCCGTGAATACCAGGTCCCAACGCATCACCTGTTCATCGACTTCAAAGCGGCATACGACAGTATCGACCGCACAGAGTTATGGAAAATCATGGACGAGAACAGCTTTCCCGGGAAGCTGACTAGACTGATAAGAGCAACGATGGACGGTGTGCAGAATAGCGTAAGGATTTCGGGTGAACTATCCAGTTCATTCGAATCTCGACGGGGACTACGACAAGGTGATGGACTTTCCTGCCTACTATTCAACATCGCCCTGGAAAGTGTTATGCGACGAGCCGGGCTCAACAGCCGGGGTACGATCTTCACGAAATCCAGCCAATTTGTCTGTTTTGCGGATGACATGGATATTATTGCTAGAACATTTGGAACGGTGGCAGAACTGTACACCCGCCTGAAACGCGAAGCAGCAAAGGTCGGACTGGTGGTGAATGCGGCTAAGACATGCTGGTAGGTGGGACTGAGCGAGACAGGACAAGCCTTGGCAGCAATGTTACGATAGGCGGGGATACTTTCGAGGTGGTAGAAGAATTCGTCTACCTCGGTTCCTTGCTAACGGCTGACAATAACGTGAGCCGTGAAATACGAAGGCGCACCATCAGTGGAAGTCGTGCCTACTATGGTCTCCAGAAGAAACTGCGGTCAAAAAATATTCTCCCCCGCACCAAATGTGCCATTACAAGACGTCAATAAGACCGGTGGTTATCTACGGACACGAGACATGGACGATGCTCGAGGAGGACCTGCAAGCACTCGGAGTTTTCGAGCGACGGGTGCTAAGGACGATCTTCGTCGGCGTGCAGGAGAACGGTGCGGTGTGTGGCGGAGAAGGATGAACCACGAGCTCGCTGCACTTTACGACGAACCCAGCATCCAGAAAGTGGCCAAAGCCGGAAGGATACGATGGGCAGGGCATGTTGCAAGAATACCGGACAACAACCCTGCAAAGTTGGTGTTTGCTAACCATCCGGTTGGTACAAGAAGGCGTGGAGTGCAGAGAGCACGATGGGCGGACCAGGTGGAGCGTGATCTGGCGAGTGTTGGGCGTGACCGACGTTGGAGAGCTGCAGCTGCAAATCGAGTATTATGGTGGCAAATTGTTGATTCAGTA
Organism: Aedes albopictus; assembly: GCF_035046485.1. NCBI lineage: Eukaryota > Metazoa > Arthropoda > Insecta > Diptera > Culicidae > Aedes > Aedes albopictus. The sequence continues at coordinate 94,336,513 of NC_085137.1, read as the reverse complement.
TTATCATGAATTTGATGTTAACTAAATAAATAATAAATAACATGAATGATTAATCACTAAAACAAACTTTAGTTAGTCATGGAAGACATTATGCAGACATTTTCAAAAAATCCTTGGACGGATTTCCATTATGTTCTACTGGAGAAAATTTTGAAGAAAATCGTGAAGAAAATTCTGAGTGAGTCTCAAAAAGAGTTCGTAATTTCCAAAAGAGTTCAGCTATGACTTTTTACGAATAACAAAAAAAATATTATAAGCTCCAGAAGAAACAATGCACGAGAAAAAAACCTTATTCTCTCAGAAATTGGTGTTCACTACCAGCATCACGCTGATTTGTGTAAAAAGGTGAGGTTATTTCAACGTTATGTTACAAAATACAACTATTATTTATTTCATCGTGATCCGTTCAGTCATGAAAGGTAGTTGGTATAAATTTTCTCAGGCTGTTCTGATATTATAACTTCCTCAATGACCATCCAAATTTGTACATTGCTTGATAGACGGGCAAATACTCGATGCACAAGAATGTCAAGGAAATTTATTTAAAGTGACCAGCTAGAATTCACTTTCAGTATGATTTTATTAAATACACTCGTATTTACGCTTCAGCTTGGTTGCTTGCAACCCAGTGAGATCTGGTCTGCAGAACCTGGGAAGGTCTTAGAGTTTATTAATTCCATTGCACCTGACTGGGAGACGACGCGTCATGGCAGAAGCTGGCTAGATGCGAATATCAAAACGGGACATGCCACAAAAGTTCAGCTTATTGGACGCAGTTGCTAAATTTCCCCAACAGGGGAGGAACTCCGTTCCAAGTACCTGACGATACTCTCGGCTGCGTCTTTTCTGGCTGCTCCAACTGTACTCCCAACAGTTCTCTAGAGGGACCTCATCGGCCGCTTATAGCCCCTGATAGAAGACATAACCCTAGAAGGCAAACCATACGTGATTGTTGAAAAGAATCGATGACTGAAGCTATTGTGCATTGAAAAGACGACGGAAAAGCCAACTATAAGGCAAAGTAAAAGAAAAATACTAATGTCCGATGAACAAGAATTTAACGTACCTGATTATAAATCATTTCTGTTCAGTTGATAATTGAATCTGCTTTCAAAGTTGTGCTGCAGAGCACTGAAAAAGTAATTAGTTTTGCTCGAAGAAAACCAGACAAAATATTATTCCATCGTCTTCCACTTTCCCATGTTCCGCCTCACACTCAACTGCTCCACTACACAGCAGACAGTGTGCAATAAATTTTTGTTTCCACAATTAAAATAAATTTTCAACCACTGCTATAGGAGATGAATGGCGCCCGGTTGGCAAACCATGAACATCTGTCACATAAATGTAACAAGCACCCTGAAAAAGTGCTAAATGAGCATGGACCGGGCGCGGCGCGGCGGTTTGCGATAGAGAACTTTCCACTCATTACAACTTCCGCTCCAGAAACAGGCCCGAGTGTTATATGGCACAAGCCAACGCAACGCCGGCCGAAAGAATCATAATCAAAACCACGAAAGCGAAACGGCATCTAAGGGAAGAGCTCATCCCAAATCTTTAGTTTTAGTGAATCCCTCTTCGCCACTACTCGGTAGTTGGGCTTCCGTGTTGCACTCTTTCGGAGTAGCCCATTTGGTGTACTCATAGAATACGTGAAATTTATCAACCAGATATCCTTCGGTATGATTTTGCAGAGTATTCGCATGTAGGGATGGAAAATGTCGAGGAATTTCATGGAAAAAGTGTTATGACATTTTTCTTTTTTAATCACTTCCGATGTAAATTTCTGTTCGTACGCATCACCAGTCCATAACTCTGATTAGTTATGGATAATCAAAGAGGTCGTCGATTAACATTTCCGACTAAGTGCAGTGAAATTAGCAAATAACGAAATGACATTTTTATGACATTTCCCATCCCTGCTCGCGTGTTAACCACTCAGTTGTTTGGTTTTTTTAAACAACCATATTGGTAATCCAAAATCAAACGTGATAATTACAGTTAAGAAAGAAAACCAAGTCTTAAATTTTATCAGATAAAAATCCAACAATTATTGAAAAACACAGTCGTTTTGAGACCAGGTCTTTTTCTCACAAAAATCTTTGCCCTTCGATCTACCAACCCATCGTCATCTCATCGTCATAATGTTTCATTTCTTTCTCCATTTCCCCGCGTTCTCTTTCCAGGCGAACATCCGGCGGCGATCCAGAGCGGCCAGTCGCTGCAGAGTAATCTGCTTCTATCGGGATGCTGCTGCCTGGTGCTCCTGCTGCTGTCCGTGACGCTGACCGGCCAACAACGGTGGCCGGCTGTCAGATAAAACTGACCATAAATCAGCACTCGGCCTCGGCTCGAGTTGACTCGGCGACTCGACCACTACCCTACTACTAGGAGTACGTAGATAATATGAATGTGTGTGTGTTGTATAGTTGCACCAGTGCAGTGCAGCAGCAGCAGAAGAGGAGGAGTGTGGTGGATGCGGATGGGCTGGTTCAGTCAGGCAGTGGTGGTGCGTCTGTTGCGGTCGAGACGACATCCGGAAGCGGGATGCGCGCTGCAGCAGGTTCTCTATCTGTGTCTGCAGGGGACAGGATGTACATAAAGTTCCACCAACTGGTCAACCGCACTCTCGTCATCGTCATCGTCGTCTTCAGGCTAGAAATCGGTGAAAAGTGTTGGAACAAAAAACTAGGACTCGATGGAGGAATGTGAGGCAGAGTAGGAAATAATTCGGAACAGTGAACATCGCTCGCATCACTGAAGTTTTGCTAGATGGGATTTTTTTTTCCTGTGGGCTGGGTTTGATGAGTTTGTGGTGCTTTTTCTAGTTGCCAAAGTGCACTCTGTGGATTAATTGGTGGTAATTTGGAAGAATAAATGACTTTTTAGGCGAGGCGCGTTGTGGAAACTCTTGGATTAATTCAATCGTAACATTGACGAGTAAAATCCGTTATATGCTGTTATATGGTAATTGTACAGGGACAGAATTTACAATTTTATTGCATGTACCTACCTCAACTATATTACAAGATCTCAAGACATCATTGACATGTTCTACAAGCGTAGATAAGGGAACTTTTGCATTTTTATCAGTTTTGTGCCGTAACTTACAACAATGGAAACTTCTCATATCTCGGCCGTTTTTCATCCGATTTGCAAAATTTTGCAACTTTTGAATATGTATGAACGTGGAATGTTTAAAACATGATCTTTATCAAAAATAATTTGACCACAAATTTGTTGTTTCGCCATTAGGGTGGCCATTTTGAAAATAGGGTGGTCTAAAACGACATTTTGCCTTTTTCGTACACTAAGTGTACTGGATATATGTTCACTCAAAAAACGATTTTTCGAAAAAAAAAGGCTCGAAAGATTAAGTCACATATACCAATCGACTTAGTTCGGTGATTTGAGATGCTGTCTGTATGTGTGTATGTATGTATGCATGTCTGTGAACAAAATACGTTCGCTCATTTTTAAGGCACTTCCCATTGGCCGATTTTTTTGGATTATAGCTCGAATCGAACCGGAATTTTACCGCATTGTTTGTTAATAGAAATGGTCCGGATGGGTCCAGGCGTTCCGGAGTTATGACCATTTCAGTGATCCGAACCAGCACCGCACCGGTTGAACAGGCTGTATACGGTTTTATCTATATATATAAAAAATGAGTTTGAAGTTCCTTTGAGGCAACAAAACTTACGAACGGCTGAACCGATAAGCATGGCTCTTGCACGGTTCGATTCGTATTCATGTTGGCTGTGTTTATATGCCGAAAAAGTTAGGAAAATCAACTAGAAAAGTAAGAAAATTGATAAAGTATTGATTTTTCATGAGCTGGGAAGGAAATCAACACGATCGAAAATGAAACCAATCTAGAGTGCGGCTATTTTGAGTTCAACAGTTGTCAAACTACCACAAGGCGGCAAGACAAAGTTTGCCGGGACAGCTAGTATACATATAAAACTAAACCAAGCTCCATCATGCGACAAATCAAACTGCGGTGATTTTTGTAACCTTTAGCATGGTTGACGAATTTTGTGCGGAAATCAACACTGAAGACCAGAAATTGCACGATGTCTAATATTCAAGATGGCAGCTTCAAATTCAAGATGGTGGCTGTTTAATGGTGTTTTAGGTTCTAAAATAATTGAATATGGGTATATTTGGTGAGGGAAAGAAGTCTGGACTCCAAAAATACTGAATATCCAAGATGGCGGTCTAAAATCCAAAATGGCGTCTCAAAATTCAAGATAGCGGCTGTTTGATGGTGTTTTAGGTCCTAAAACCATGCAATATGGGTATATTTGGTGTGGGGAAGAAGTGTGGTTTTCGAAAATGGCGACCAGCATATCCAAGAGGCTGGTCTAAAATCAGAGACGACAGCTCCAAATTCTAGATGGCAGCTGTTTAACCCTCAAAGCCCCAGGACAAACTTTTTATTTATAACCGGCTGATAGTTAGGAACTATAAAATATAAAAATAAGCGGTTTTCACTATGATCGATGGGAAGAGTTGCACTTTATGCAAGGGTAGTTATCAAACCGGAAGTACATGCTTGAACCCGATTTTGCACCGGAAATAAGTGTTCCCTGGTTCAATGGTCTATGAACCCGACATTTTGAAATAATTCTGATCTCTTCAACAACTTGAAATGGTAGGCCAACGCAAGAACACAATGCTGAGGATGTTTTCTAGCATTAGTTGCATCTGAAACTTGGTCCCAGATGTGTAGTTCCGGTAGGACTCAGGGTGCACTGCTTCCAAAGTTCCATAATCAGTTAGGACCTGAAAAGATTATTTTAGTAGTTTAGTATCTATGAAGAATTTGTTCGGTATACCAGAGTGCCTCTTTTAAAAGTATCACTCACGTGAATAATCCATCTAGAACTCAAACACGGGGCATAGTTTAAGCAAAGAATAAAAATAGAAAGAATGTCATCTCTTGCTTTTTTCTATGTAAACGTCAAGCGACAAGACAAATGGCGCTCTCTAAGCGTTTCAAGGTGGAAGCTCTATGTAACAGTGTTCGTGATTTGTCATAAGAGAAGGTGGTGTGCGTATGTTTTGGTATCCGCATACAATCAATAACGCACACTACCGCACACTACCGAAGGTTGAACTTTCATCCGCAGATAGCGCTGCGGTAGTGTCCCCCCGAACATCAGCGGAGAGGGCATTCTTGATATTCTTATTATTTGGTTTTAGGCTCTGAAACAATGAAATATTGGTATATTTGGTATGGGGAAAATGTCCGCAGTCCAAAAATTGCGATCAGAATATCAAAGATGGTGGTCTTAAATCAGATAAGGCTACTTCAAATTTAAGATGGAGGCTATATAATGGTGTTTTATGCTGTAAATCTATGTAATATGGGTATATTTTGTATGGGGAAAATGTCTGGAGTCCAAAAATGATGACCAAAATATCCAAGATCCAAAATCCAAAATGGTGACTCCAAATTCAAGTTGACGGCTGTTTAATGGAGTTTTAGGCTCTAAAATCATCAAATATGGGTATATTTGATATTAGCAGATGCCCGGAGTCTGAAAATGGTGACCGCATTATTCAAGATAGCTGTCTAAAATCCAATATGGCGGCTCTGAATTCAATATGGTGGTTGTTTAATTGAGTTTTAGGCTCTAAACCATGAAATATGGGTATATATATAGTATGGTGTATGTGTCCGGAGTCCAAGAATGGTGGCCAGATTATACTAAATAGCGATCTAAAATCTAAGATGGCGTCCCAAAATTCAAAATGGTGGCTTTTCAATAGAGTTCTGCATAGAAATTTAATCGCAATTTTCTCCCCGCGTGTGAAGAGAACGGCAACGAACGGGAATCAAAACATACAACTGGTAACTGTCAAAATTCGTGTGGGAGAAAAGAGGACAGGAAGAATGTGAGTGAACCTAACGTTTATTCGTGGCGTCATCGTGCAAAATTCAGTGGTGTTTTAGGCAAATAAATCATTCAATATGAGTAAATTTGGTATATGGAGGATTTCCGGAGTCAAAAAATATCAACGCTGTTAATGGTTTTTTAAAAGACACGAACACTGTCTTCAGCCAGCGGCTGTACAGACTGAACGAAACACTAGACAACGGACACACTAAGCATGCACTAGTGGATACGGAAAAGAAACATTTCCCACGAAAAGTTTCATCGTCCGGCGCGGGAATCGAACCCTCACCACATGGCATTATGCGATTATGAGCTTGGTGACTCTAAACGCAGACTCTAAACGAGACTGCACAGTTCTAACAGAGATCTCTTTTGCAATGTCTTCAGTAATTTCTTTGGAACGTGCTACGAAATATTATGTTTTTTTCCTTGAAATTTTGTTATGAATTATTTTAAAAATTATCGAAAATTATTTCCTTCGGAAATGGCTATGGAACTTCCTTCGGCAGTGTTATTGTGAATTACTTCGGAAAACTCTTTAGTTATTCATTCGGCATTGTCTTTGAGAAAAGTTTGATAATTCCTCAAGCAACTTTTTTGGGAAGAGTAGCTTCCGAAATTCTTTTGACATATTATTTGAGAAGTCTTTCGGAAATTTGTATGTATGTGGAAGTACTTCGACTTCTCCAACCTTTTCGGTAATTTCTTGTGTAACCCTTTTGGCAAATTTATTGGACATTCTTCATAAACTTCTACGGAATGTCTTCGTAAATATTATTGACAGACAGTTTTTCGAAAATTATTTTTTTTTGTTTTCTGTGACAGTTCCTACGAGAGTTCTTTTGAAAATTTATTTGGTAATTCCATTTTGGAATTCCTTCAGCAACTCTCTTGGATTCCTTTGCCCTTTGTCTTCGAAAGCTCCTTCAGCAATTCAAATTGGCAATTTATGAATTTTCAAAGAAATTGTCTGAGAAATTCACAAAGCAATGGCAAAGGCCATGTGATATAAAATAATATGCATAAATAAGTTAAGAATGAACTTCTTACATATTTGCCTGTGAATTATCCAAATTGATAGCTGTAAGAATTTCTAGCTGAAAGAGTTTCTTGCGTAGAGGCTGCCAATTAAACTTTCGAAGGCAATTTTTAAGAATACAGCATAATTCTTCAAAAAAATAGCGAAGAATTTTCCTACAAAGAAAAAAAAAAGTATGATGTTTAATATTATTACTAACTCTAGCTTGCGCAGCTTTTTTTTCCTCACTCAGCCTCGTAAACAAACACGCGAGAGAAACAGATAATAGAGGGGCACTTTGCCCCCTCTTTTATCTCGCTCTTTCTTGCGTTCAACAAAATGAACGAGCGAGAAAAAAGTAAAGGCTGCGCACGCAAGTGACTAAAGCAAATAACAATCAATTTTTGAAGATATTTCGGAATAAGTTGCCGAAGGAATCCCTGAAGGGAGTTTCGGATCAGCTTTTTGAAGAATTACAGAAAAAAAATTAAAAAAAAAATGCCGAAAAACAGCATAGTGATCCGACGCTTGTAAGAGAAAAAGGGATGCATTTATGTTGTTGGATTCATATTTTTCTGAGTTGCGATTGATGAAATATTCCCGATTGGAGGTTAGTGCCAAATATTGCACGCAACCTCTATGATAGGTTTATGTGGCTTATTTCCTACTACGAAAGCTTTTGGAGTTTCTTCCGGGATTTTTCCAGAGATTTTCCACAAATTTCATCCAGAGATTTCTTGCAGGGGTTTGAACCTTTTTCAGAGATCCCACCATTATTTGGTCGGCGTTAAAACAAACCGGAAATCTGTTCTTCAATTATTTCAGGGAAACTTCCTACATGCACTTAGGATATCAAATCGAGCGCAAAATTTTCTGAAAAAATGTAGTTCTTTTATGTAATGACCCATCTGCATCAAAGAAATGTCGAAAAGTTCAGAGCTATCGAATTCCTTCACTTGTCTTTACCTACCCAAAAAATTGCGTGGTCCACTCTGACTTAACGCTGACCATTTCTTCTAAGAAGTTTCTCTTAGCAGCCCTATTAGAAACCCTCCAGGAATTCGTGGAAGGATTTCTTTGGAAATTATTGTTGTGGTTCTGCCAGGAATTCGCATCGGCATTATTTTAGCAATATGTGCTGGTGTTCTTCCAGAAATTCATCCAGGGATTTTTGTAATAATCACATCAGGTATGTCCTTATGAATGTGCCTAACCTTCCTTAGTCCCAAAAAAAAGTTGCAAATAAGACCCTGGGGTCATTTTTTACCCCAAACTTTGGACAGCTCGAAAAAATCAGTGGCTTGTCCGATTTGGATCTCTTTGGCTCAAATTAATAGGGAACTTGTCTAGTTTTGAAATTGAACAATTGAACAAAACAATTGTTGCGATGGATGTTCATTTCAAACAATAAATAGACGTTAATTTGTTAAGATTTTGTGGTAGTATGTTTTCAGATTTCTCACAACTGTTCTGGAATAGTATTGTTGTGTCCACATGAAACTTGTTCGAGTCAAAACATTTTGAAATAGCCGTTCCGACTGGTAGTGAGAGTGTTAAGTTCTTAATTTGATGTATATGTACTAATTTAGCTAATAAGAGTTTAACTTCTTCAACAACTTCAACAGACTAGTTTGTCAGAACACTCATCATAGTGGTAACATGTCTATTTGAGGAATTAAATCAAGGGTTTTTGACATATGTGAAAATAGTTTAGCTATGATGATGTCGTCTGGGAGCCAGATCATAGCTTTAAGTACGTACAATGCGACAGTACAATGCCAAATGAAGATCCAACTTCATATTTCATCTGTTCTCTTATCCAAAAATCTCTAACCATCAAAACAGCAAAACTTCAGTGAGTTTAAATGTATCCTGCTCGTGTTACTTTCCACGTGACAAGTATCTGGACCAAAATAAAAACAATCAAAACTGAGAAGCACAGTAAGAGCTGCCAGCTCCCGGCGATTGTATGTTTCGAGCAAACGAAAGCAAGTACAACAAGAGACGATAAACATCAAACACCGACAAAGAAATATCATCCCTGTAAATGAATTTCATAGAATTGTTAGAGTTGCTCAACGGTAACGTAACCGGAAACGAAAGTCAACGGAAATCAACCGGAAGGGGCCGAGACATAGATATCTAGGTACCGGCAGAAGACGATGACGACGACGACGACGGACCTGAGAGCAGTGAGCGCCAACAAATCGAGAAAGAAAAGAACGATGTACAAAAAGCAGATCAAGCAAATGAAAAATTATTCCTGTCCGAGTCCTTTTTATCTTCCTTTTTTGATAAATGTATATCTGTATAATGAAAATTTGGATGCAGAGTGCTGTCGCTTCTGTGATGCTACTGGCTGCTGATGCTGTCATTTCTTGAGGTCTCCGGTGGTAGGGTGGGGGAAACTCGGCGGACCAAGGGAGGACGGCTCCTTCGGCCAGGCGTGTGATTTCTGCCCCGATTGTATGGGCGGGTAGAAGGACAAATCTACAGGGAAGCTCCGACGGGTATGTATGTGATTCATATGCAGATGCTGATGTTGCAAAGCGGTCTTTCCGCCGCCCGTAGCTGATGAGGGTGCAGAATTTTGTTTCCTTTTTTGTTCGTCTCCCAGCCAGCCAGTGCCACAGCGCTGGAATAGAGCTTACGAAACTGGTGCCATTGCTCTAAGTGCGCTACATCATAAATCATGGTTGTTTTGTTCGGAGGAAGCCTTTTACCCTTGGGTCAGGCATTAATTAATTACTGATGCGAATCACTTGACTGCAGATTTGGCCTGGAAAAAATGCTGGAGAATATGAAATTGGGCTTCTGAATGGTGGTTAAAGTAATGTAAAAATGGAGATAGATAAACATATTCGATAGAAAACATCGCAGTACCTTTTTTTAGTATTGTGTTTTTAGTTCTGTTCCAAGATGATTTTCACGCAAGTGCTCATTTGGGTTTCTCCCAGACTTTTGCAGTCTGGACCTCTTATAACTTTTCCGAGATTTCCCTCCAAGTTTCTCCCAGGAATTTTTCTAGAGGTTTTGCAGGAGATACTCGCGGAATTTATCTGTAACTTCTTATCGGAATAGTAATGAAACACGTCTTGATAGCTTGAGTGAAAATAGTGGAATGACATTTATTTCTAATTCTAAAGCTCATGGCTTGCTACAACTAATCGCGGATTACTTTGATCCCAATATTCCTCCCTAATCCTCGATTCCTATTTGCTCCTTCATCATCTTCAAATTCGTGTGCGCCAAAGGTTTGGTAAAACCGTCGGCTGCCTGTTGCTTGGTGTTGATGTACTTCAGGTCGATCGCTCCGTTGTCCAGCGAATCATGCACGAAATGATATTGACTATCCACATGCTTGGTGCGCGGATTGTACGACCCGTTCTTGGCAACGCAAATCGCAGATTGATTGTCGCACAAGATATCGACCTTCCGCTTGCCGAAAATCTGCTCCAGCATGTTCTGCCACCACAACGCCTCTTGAATGGTCCGGGACATCGCCATGTACTCGGCCTCGCATGACGATAACGCAACCGTCGGCTGACGTTTCACGCTCCAGGAAATTGCGCCACCTTGCATTACGAAGACGTAGCCCGTCGTCGATTTCCGGGTGTCGACGTCTCCTCCCCAATCTGCGTCTGTGTAGCCTGCAATGTCCGGGTTCCCTTCCTTTTTGTAGCACAATCGGTTGCCAGCAGTTCCTCGCAGGTATCGGAAGATTCGTTTCACCGCCTCCCAGTGCTGCCGTCCTGGATTGCTGCTGTACTGGCTTACAGCGTTCACGGCGTAGCTAATGTCCGGTCTTGAAATTTGGGACAGGTACGTCAAACTTCCGATGGCTTCTTTGTACGGTACCTTCTTCATGTCGTCTTCTTCCTCCTTCGTTTTCGGGCACATTGACTTCTCCAATCGTAGACTCGGCTCGAACGGCGTAGCCGCGGCATGGCAATCCGCCATTCCGTACTTCTCCAGCATCGCTTCAATGTAGTGTTCTTGATCTAGATTTACTTCACCTTTAACACGATCTCTTCTTATTCGCAGGCCCAGGCAGTGCTTCGCCTCGCCGAGGTCCTTCATCTGGAACCGGCTGCACAGGAACTTCTTCAGGGCCTTCTTCAGCTTCTTGTTGTTCGTGAATATTAGAAAATCATCCACGTACACCGTCAAGAACAGCATCCGGTTGCCTTCGACCTTGTAGTAAAGGTATGGATCCACCTTCGACCGCTCCAGTCCGAATTCTCGTAGGGCCACGTCCAGCTGCTGATTCCATACCCTGCTGGACTGTTTTAGGCCGTACAGCGCTTTCTTCAGTCGGCATACCTTCATCGAGTCCACGCTGAACCCCTCTGGCTGGTCCATGTACAGCTCCTCTTCGCCCAGTGTACCTTGCAAGAATGCAGATACGGCGTCCATTTGCTCGATGTCCAAATCGTGCTTCGCAGCCATCGCCATCAGGTACCGAATCGTTGAGTACCTCACCACAGGAGCATAAACTTCCTCGAAATCGATGCCTGGCCGCTGCGAACAGCCCTTGACGACTAAACGGGCCTTGTAGCGCTCAATCCGCCCGTCGACGCCTCGCTTGGTTTTGAAAACCCACTTATTTCGGATGGCCTTTCGATCGTTCGGCAGCTCTTCCAGCACCCAGGTGTTGTTGCCTTCCAGAGCTTGGATCTCCCCTCACATGGCTTCAATCCAATGGTCCCGATCTGGCCGCTTCAGCACTTCACTGTATGAAGATGGATCGCTCATCTCTGCCGGCCGGTGTACTTCTCCTCGGTCATCACGATGTGTCTGTTGGGAAATGTTTGGGCGAGTATGCGTACCGTAGGAAACAAAATCACTATACTTGCCTGGACGGTGGCGCTCCCGACCGCTGCGCCTTAACCCATGCTCTAGGACAGCTGGGTTTACTGATTGCGGTGGGAGCGCAATGGCATCATTGTCGTCGGCGTCTTCAAAGTCGGTGTCCGATGAGCTGCCCTCCGAAGGTTCCGCAGGAGCAGTTGCTCCTCCCGAAATCGATCCACCACTTGCTACTTCCGGTTCATCCAGACGGCGATCTGGCACCCTCACTGGTGCTTCTTCGATCCATTCCGGAAATTCAATCTCGATGAACTCGACTGGATCCGCGTTCTTCATTCACGATGATGACGTCACGACTGATGACAATGCTGTCCCTCTCTGGATCGTAGACCCGGAAGCCTTTGGTATCTTCAGCATAGCCCATAAAGACACACTTGATGGATTTCGCGTCTAGCTTCCTCCGCTTCTGTTTCGGTTGATGGACCATCGCTGTTGCACCAAATGTCTTCAAATGGCCCAGATGTGGCTTCTTGCCCGTCCACGCTTCTTGCGGTGTCATTTCTCCCGCCAGCGCTCGTGTTGGGCTACGGTTGATGAGGTAAACCGCCGTGTTCACCGCCTCCGCCCAGAACCGTTTGGGCAGATTCGCATCGTTAAGCATGCTCCTCACTCTGTCCAGTATGGTACGGTTCATTCGCTCGGCTATCGCGTTTTGCTCGGGAGTGTAGGGGCAAGTCTTCTGGTGTCGCACCCCGTCACGAGCCATGCTTGCCTTGAATCTTGAATTCACGTACTCGCGACCGTTGTCGCTGCGTAGGACTTTCAGCTTGTTGCCCGTCTGGCGCTCCGCCATAGCCTTGAACTCTTCATATGCTTCGAGGGCTTGGTCCTTCGTCTCGAGCGTGTAGATCACCACCTTCCTCGTCGCATCGTCGATGAAACTCATGAAATATCGGCTGCCGCCGATCGAGGGAACTTCAAACGGCCCGCACAGATCCGTGTGCACAATCTCTAGCTTCTCTTTCGCCCGACTCTTGCTAGAAGGAAACGAATCTCTTGAGTGCTTACCTTGGATACAGGCAACACATTCCAGGTTATCGGAATTCTTGAATTGGATTTCGTCCGCCATCCTTTGGAGCTTCTGCAAACCTTGCTTGTTAAGGTGCCCCAGTCGCCTGTGCCACATGGTCATGTCTGCAGCCGTGTACGCTCGGTTGACCTCGCGCCGGTTGAGCCGGTACAATCCTCGTTCCGCAATCCCCGATGCGAAAACTTTTCCGTCCTGGGTTAGAACTTGGCATCCTTGCTTCGTGAAAAGCACTTCGAATCCCTTGGCACAAATTTTACTCACGGATAACAGGTTTGCCGTCAAGTCTGGAACTTCCAGTACCTCTTGCAAGGCCACGTCACCTTCAACGCAGTCCAAGTTAACCGTACCTCTTGCTTGCGACCGCATGGTTCCGTTGTTTGCCGTCCCGATTTGAAACGCCAGCTCTTGCTTGTCTTCGAATCCAGTTCCCACACGAACCATGTGGGTGGTCGCTCCGGAGTCGATGTACCACTCCTCTTGCTGCACGTCGCCGATGGCAAAAACTGCACACATCGCTCGACCTTTGTTCCGCTTCGACGACGACGAAGGTCCAGACTTCTCCGGACATTTGGCTGCGTAGCGACCCGGCTTGTGACAGTTGAAGCAACTGTCGTCCTTACCCTTGCTGGAACCGCCGCCCCTGCGACGCCGCTGGTGCTCCTCGCCGCTGTAGAACGCACCTTCTTCGCTGCTGCTCTTGGGTCCCTGCTTCGGCTTGACGTCCTGGAGGATCTTGCTCTTGACCGCATCGGCTGATATTGCTTGACCCGACGCCTCCATTCCCATCACCATGGGAGCATAATACTTCGGTAGCCCCATCAACAGTAACGATGCCAACCACTCGTCGCCAACAGCAAAATTCATCTCCGCCAGTTTGTGGCTCGTCGAAACCATGGCATCCACGTAGGCTTCGGTTGTTTGGAAATTTTCCAATCGGATAGACGTCAACTGCTGCAGCAAACTTATCCTCCGGTACACCCCGTCATCTTGAAAAGCCTTCTTGAGCTGGTCCCAGGCTTCCTTGGCATCCTTGGCGGTCATCACCAAGCTGTAGTTGGTCTTCTCCAAACTAAGATAAATGGTGGCCAACGCCCGCAGCTTCGTGTCTTCATCCACAATCTCACCTTGCCGCGGCTCCACCGCGCTCCACGTGCCTTCCCGGATGAGGGTCATTTTCATCGAGAACGCCCACGTGACGTAGTTCTCTCTTCCCTTGAGCTTCTCCACCGCCAAGGCGACACTGCTTCCAGCGGGTCATACGGTCCGACGATCCAAGGTCGCTGCGCTTGATCCCGATCCCGTTCCGCTTCCAGAATCTCCGCCTCCGGTAGCCATATGGAAAGAGCTTCAGAACTACTTGAAAAAAAAATTCTTCTTTTGAAAAAATCTTGAGGACTTCTGGTTATTCCCGTTTCGCTGGGCCCATAACCTATCGGAATAGTAATGAAACACGTCTTGATAGCTTGAGTGAAAATAGTGGAATGACATTTATTTCTAATTCTAAAGCTCATGGCTTGCTACAACTAATCGCGGATTACTTTGATCCCAATACTTCTAAAGCTTCCGAGATTGCTTCTAAATGTTTTCGTGGGATTTTTTGAGATTTAGGTGATTTTTTTCCAGAATTGTTTTGGGAATTGCTCTTGGGATTTATCACAGAGTATCCATTAGTTTTCCATTAGTGATTTTCTGGGGTTCTCCTAGAGTTTCTCGCATCGTTTCTATAAGAGCTTCCTGGAATAGCTTGAAGTGTTCCTCACGTGGTTTTGACCAAACTCTTTTTTTTTCTAAGAGTTTATCCTGGATTTTTTTCCAATAGTTGCTGCTAGGTATCTCTCTGATTTTTTTCACCAGAATTTCTCCCAGAGAATCTCCTGAGATTTTTTCAAAGTTTCTTTACGGGATTTCCTACGGAGTTCCACTCGGGATTTTAATAAGAGATTCCACTGGAATTTTCTTCTCATGGGACTCATTCAAAGATATTCCTGATTAATTTACTAGGGTTTCTTTCATGATTTTTTCCACAATTTTCTCCCAGGCTTCCTTTTAGAAGTTCCTTAGCATTTTCAGGTTTCTTTTCGGAATTTATTTGAGAACTCCTATCGAGACTTCGCCCAAAGTTTCTCCCGGTGTTTTCCCGAGTGTCCACCTGCGAATTTCTCGAGTTTTCCCACTTTTACTAGCGACGATTTTCCGAAAGTTTCTTTGGCACTTCTGTCAAAAGTGGTTTGTGATTTCTTACAGTGTTCCTCACGCGACTTGAACCAAAGTTCCTCCTCGTTTTTCTTCAAGATGTCCTAGGATATCTTCTAGAAATTTACAGGGTTTCTTCAGGGGTGTTTCAGAATTTTCTACAGGGGTCTTTTCAAGAGGCTCTTATGGGATTTGTACAAAAGTTTCTCTTTAACCTTCTTCAGACAATTTTTAACAAGGTTTGCTGAGACTTCTATCAGAACTACTTCTGAAATTTCTCCCCCAGGAAATTTGAGAGATGTTATTTCTATTGACTATTCTAATCTATTCATCTAAGATTCTCCTCTAGAGGTATAAACCATTTTTTTATAACATTCCAGAATTTTGGCTACACAGTCTTTATTAAACGTCTTTTTAACGGTTTTGCTAGGGATTTTCGACTGGAAATGGTTTGCTATGGAGATTCTGGCTTTCTCAGTCAAGGGAATCCAAACGATTAAATTTGCATTGCCCTACACAGCAAAAAATCTCGTAATATCACATCACTTTCGCTGCACATCAGTCGCGTCGTAAAATTGATGTACCGTAAACTGGGGTGTAGTTGATCAGTGGGGTGAACCTGATCACTGAATTACCAGCGGATATCGACTTTCAAGGAAGTAACAATTGTATTTTAACCATTCGCAATCCAATGACGTAACATTAAAATGGAATGGTAACTTCCCGGGTAGACGAGAATATCTAAATCATATCTCAAATCGAACACTTTTTGCTGTCGTAGCTCGATGTGATTTTGATGAGTTATTCAAAATTCTAATGAATATCGCACGAACAGCTCAAATTGATATGATATCACTTTTTGTTCTTGCCAAAATAGCTGAAAATTTCTACATAAGAACAAGTTCCGCTCTTCTGCACGAAATGGAACACATACACCCATACAGATGGCTCAATGTTAGTGAAATGCCATATGCCCCTTTCTGAGCTGTGGAAACGAAGAACCGCATGCTCTTATTCCCATGTTATTCACAACAGCGAGCCACAGTTAGGTGATAGGTTTAAGCAACTATTGTAATATAGTATACATATAATTGTAAAGGTCTACAAATTGATTGACGACAATAAAATAAATTAAAGTTGAGTGGTAAGCATCGTCGCCTGTGAATCCTAAGGTCGTAGGTTCGATGCTGGATGCTGCTATTTTTTTATTTTTTTTTCTAGAAACAAAGTGCAAAATCTTGTTTGCTATTGTTTTGATCTTGTAATATCTTAACGAGCTATTATTGAGTAGTTCACCATATTAGATTTTGCTATTATTTCTGTTCTTTTACCTCTTATATCAATCAAACCAATATCAGTTTTTGCTCTTCAGTAATTCAATCAATCATAACTGAATATGCTATTCATCAGATTTTTCCACCTACTCGGGTTCCTTGAAAGTCGATATCCGCGGGTAATTGAATGATCAGGTTCACCCCACTGATCAACTACACCCCAGTTTACGGTACGAATTACATCCTTTCCACACAGCAAACTAGCCGCCGTAGCTTGAAAGTGAGTCCAGCAATCGCTAGAACCGGAACGATTGATGAATCATATATAAGTAAAATATTGGCATGGATTTGTACACAGATCCGTTGATTGTATGGCATATCCCTTACCTCTCGGCTATTTCACCGAGTTAGAATGTGGGTGATAAATATGATACTGTTTCTAGGTATCTGCTGGAATGCGCTTGTTGACACTTTCCGATGCCAACTACGGTGCACATGGTGAGTATGATAATTGTTGGAAAACGATGTATTCGAGTGAGATTACGTTCTAAAATGGATACATCGCCAGAAATTACGCGCCTGGAAATTACAAAATTATTTGCTGTGTAATGGCAAGCCAGAATCTCCGCGTCTTTTCTAACGTTATTATTGTTATCCCCTGAGGAGGACGCCCACCAAATGTCGATACGTTGGAATAACATAAGAAAGTGTACTTTTTATAACCTTTTCGGGATTGATCTTTTTGGGATTTTTCTCTCGGGATATCTTCAGCGGTTTTGCAGGGGATTCTCTCTGCATCTCTTATTTTCTACCAAAAATTTTCTCAGATTTCTCGTAGGATTTTTTCTTAGTTTTCTCGAGGGGTTTCATTTCTTTGTTTCAACAGAGCGTTTTCTGGAACGTTGTTCTACTTCTTTCTTCAAGAGTTAATCCTGGAACTTTTCCAATAGTTCCTCTAGGGCAGTGTTTCCCAAACTTTAAGGAGGTATCGCCTCCTTGGAGCTTGAGAAAAACATTTTCGCCCCCCTGCCCTAAGTGAAATTAATTTTTTCCTGAAAATTTACTTAGTGGAAGCCTTTAAAAGCTCACTATTTAACTATTTAACACGACTGTGGCAAACCTGGTATGTAGTGTATTTAAATGTATCGATCTCATTTTCATTCGGTTTTTTTTTGCAAATGCATTGACTGTATGTATTAAAAAAAACTGCATTAATGCATGTAAAACCCATACGCTTTGAAATCATGTTTGTGCTATATATATTTTTAAACTAAATCGAGCAAAACAGAACGGACTGTGAACACCCGAGTAGGTGGAAAAATCTGATGAATAGCATACACTGAAACCTCCATTTAAGTCGATGCATGGCTGATCGAAAATAATTTTTACCGTTCAAGCAATGACAAAACTAAAGACTTTTAAATTATTCAACACTTCGCATGACAAAGGAGATTTTTCAAAAAATATAAAACTGTATAGTTTAGTCATTACCTGCACGGTAAAAATAATTTTCGATCAGCCATGCATCGACTTAAATGGAGGTTTCAGTGTATTCAGTTATGATTGATTGAATTACTGAACAGCATAAACTGATAATGGTTTGATTGATATAAGAGGTAAAAGAACAGAAATAATAGCAAAATCTAATATGGTGAACTACTTAATAATAGCTCGTTAAGATATTACAAGATCAAAACAATAGCAGACAAGATTTGTCACTTTTTTCTAGAAAAAAAAAGTAAAAAAATGGCAGCATTGCGCATCGAACCTACGACCTCAGGATTCACAGGCGGCGATGCTTACCACTCAACTGTGGCTCACTGTTTTAAACAAAATGGGAATAAGAGCGTGCGGTTCTTCGTTCTTCGTCGCTCAGAAGGGGCACAAGGCATTTCACTAACATTGAGCCATCTCTATGGGTGTATGTGCTCCATTTCGTGCAGAAGAGCTGAACTTGTTCTTATGTAGAAATTTACAGCTATTTCGACAAGAACAAAAACTGATATCATACCACTTTGAGCTGTTCGTGCGATATTCATTAGAATTTTGAATAACTCATGAAAATCACATCGAGCTATGACAGCAAAAAGTGTTCGATTTGAGATATAATTTAGATATTCTCGTCTACTCGGGCATTAACGATCACTCGTTATGCTCAACCACATGTTTTACCAGTTCAACACCCGAGATGTTTGGTCACCACAAGTACTCAAATAAGAAATTGGAAAAGAAATACAAAAATATCTTTTATGCAAAAAATACAACTTAGGAATATATTGGTGTATTTCCAAGTGTAGTCAGCATTGCTCAGTAATTGAAAATTTAAAAAAGCCAGTGATGCGAATTGACAAGCTTTCTATGGATTGGAAAAGTTTTGATTGTCAAATAAGAAGACATGCATCAGTCATTACCAGGTTTGGGGGAATTCAACGCTAAATTTGTGGAAAAATTTCAAAATAGCTCCTACTAATAAGCGACGTTTAAGCCTCTCTAAAACATTTCAAACAATGTGTGACGAATTTCATCTGAAAAGTGTTCTTAGGTTAATATGAATACCTTCATATTTATGGTTGAAATTTTCATGAAAAACAAACCGCATGTAAACTAAAAACAAACCTTTCTTATTAAGTAAAAAGCAGGGTCCTTTCATAATTAGGACAAAATCAACTGCCAATCGATTTTCGCATTAGAAGTTTCTTATTTATTGGATTTCCAGAATCACAAGGAATTCTCTTGGAAATCAGCATAGTCGTTTAATTTGTTTTTTTTTTTTTCTTGGAATTTTGCCAAAAAATACACGTAAATTGGAACAGTTGATTATGGTTCAGTCGACATTCAATGCAATACATTTCAATACTTTTGATATTTCTCAATCATTTGAAAAATCGCCCCCCTTTTTAGAATTTTCGCCCTCCAATTTTGTATTTTCGCCCCTTCGGCCTGAATTTCACCCCCTGGGGGGCGATTTCACCCACTTTGGGAATCACCGCTCTAGGGTAACTCCAAGAGCTTTGTTTTGGAATTTCTCCCTGAGATTTTCCTGGTATTTTTCCTTTGTTTTCTCCATGGGTTTCTTGAAGAGCTTCATTCAGGATTTCAATTGAAGCTTGAAATTTTAGGAGTTTATCCTAGGGTTCCATTTAAAAGCTTCTTATGGTTTCCCTGTTTTTTTCCGGAAGATTTTTCTCAATGTTTCTCCCGGAGGTTTTCCCGGATATCCATATGTTTTTTTAACTTTATGAGATTTCTTATAGTGTTTCTCACGCGATTTGAATTAAAGTTCCTCTTCGTTTTTCTCCAAGGGTTCATTTTGGGATATACACTCCCGTTCAAAAGTTTGGGGTCACCCCCTCAAAAACATGTCATTTTTTTAGGCCCATATCTCCGCCAATTTGCGTCCGATTTCAAAACCCTAGGTTTCATTCAAAAGATAATAAGTCAAAGAAACTTTGAACATGATTTAAAAGAAACTTTTTCAAAAAAAATTGTATGTAAACTTAACCCAAAGTTGCCAAATTTTCCAAAAAATGAATATAAACTTACGGCAGTGTCGCTGGAAGTTGGGTCGACAAAATTTTCAGATGAGAGCGGTAATATGACCCATTTTCTATTAGCTTTCAACTGCTTTTTACAGAACTTAGCTAAAAAATCTAGAAAAAAAGTTATTAAGTAAATTAATCCTTGATGTCATCGACCAAAAGTTTGGGGTCACCCCTCAAAATGCTGTATCGGCCAAAAGTTTGGGGTCACTATCGTAAAACATGGAAAAGTGATTTGTTGATATCTTTGTCATCTTTCATTCAATTTTAATTCTTCTTGGCTTATTTGAAACAAAATGAATGATACTTACTGCATAGACATTGAACCACAAATATTTGTTGAAATTTACTTACTAAAACTTAACGTAAAGTTGCCTCATTTTTTGAAGCGTGGTAAAATGTGCTAACTTTACATAACATTTTTATATACAAAAATCGTTAAATACGTTAAGTTGAAGACATCAAACGTAAATTTAGTAAATTATGTTTGAAATGAGCCAAAAATAATTAAAATTGAACTATAGATGACGAAGATATCACCAAATCACTTTTCCATGTTTTACGAAAGTGACCCCAAACTTTTGGCCGATACATCATATTGAGGGGTGACCCCAAACTTTTGGTCGATGACATCAAGGATTAATTTACTTAATAACTTTTTTTCTAGATTTTTTAGCTAAGTTCTGTAAAAAGCAGTTGAAAGCTAATAGAAAATGGGTCATATTACCGCTCTCATCTTAAAATTTGGTCGACCCAACTTCCAGCGACACTGCCGTAAGTTTATATTCATTTTTTAGAAAATTTGGCAACTTTGGGTTAAGTTTACATACAATTTTTTTTGAAAAAGTTTCTTTTAAATCATGTTCAAAGTTTCTTTGACTTATTATCTTTTGAATGAAACCTAGGGTTTTGAAATCGGACGCAAATTGGCGGAGATATGGGCCTAAAAAAATGACATGTTTTTGAGGGGGTGACCCCAAACTTTTGAACGGGAGTGTATTTGAGATATTTACAGGGCTGACGAAAAGAATCACATTTTGAAGACACATTATGTTCTTAAATGGCAAATTAAGAAGTAAATTTGTGAAAAAATGCCACTTGTTTTGGTGAGATTCGAACCTACGACTTCGTATCACTAGTCCGGTGCTTTAGCCAACTTTGGTACAGAACAAGTAATGATTCTGAGGAATAGAAAGTCAAATTGGGTTCCAAAATGATAGACGAACCCACCCGGTTAGGGTGGTGCTTGGAACCCAGAACCCCCCCCCCCCACTGCTTCGTAACTTGTACTGTGGCTTAGTGGTTAAAAGCGGCGGTCTAGCGATATGAAGTCGTGGTGATAGTTTTTTCACAAATTTTGATCGACAATTAAAAAGACGATGTGTCTTCCAAATTTGTCCCAAATCGTCTATTCAATTTACATTAGCTGACTGGTACCACTGGAGAAGGACAATAAAATTGTCTGCCATCTACAGGATCTCTCCAGGGAATCCTGCAAATGTTTCTTTTAAGATTTCTTCGACAAATTTTTCATTTCCTATATGCTGAGGCTTCGTCCAAAACACTTTTTTGGAATTTTTCGTTGAGTTTCTTTGGAATTCTTTGTTAAAATGAGATGACTTCCACTGGAATTTCTTTTGGAATGTGTCCTGAGGAATGCCAAAATAAAACAAAAGCTCCTATCGGAAGAAACTCCAAGCGAAATCCTAGAGTACATCTCTGAGGTAATACAGGTGAAACCTGGGCCGGAACTCCAAAAAAAAAAACAAAGCGCAATCTTCCCAAATTTTTCTCAAGATTTCTCCCAGAATTCCTACGGAGATTTCACGAGATTTCTGAAATAGCTTATCATGGAATTTCTTCGATAGTTTTGCACGGAATATCCCCTAAAGGTTTTCTCAAAATTTGTACCAACGCTTCTTCTGTTTTTTTTTTCAAAACTTTCTTCCAGTTTTTCTTCCCGAATTGTTCATGAAGTTTCTCCAAAATTTTCCATCAATGATCTCCTCGGAATTTCTTCTTGGAATATCTATCAGAGCTTCTTGTGGAATTTATCCAGGAATTTCTCTAAGACTTTCTTTCTCAAGCTGACAAGGGATTTATTCCGTATTTTTTCTCGGAATTTCTGAGAACATTCCTCTGGGGATTTCTCCCAGAGTTTTTTTTTAAAGCTTCCCAAAAAATTCTGCCAAGCATTCTACGGAAGATTTTCGAGACTTTTCGCCAGCTTTCTCGCGTGATCTTTTCCATAACCTTTCCTAGATTTTGGTTAGGAATTCGTACCTGAATAAATCTACCCTTTTTCCATTTTTTTTCCAAGAATTTCCCCCGTATTTCATTTAGAAATTATAAGCAAATTTCCAGCCAAGTTTTCTGACGGAGTTATTCCCGTGATTTCATTTTGAGATTTCGCTAGCAATTACATCCAGTTTTCTTTTAAAAATTAAAAGGATTCCTTCCGGAATTTCTATCGAAATTCATTCTGGAATTTGTTGAGAGGAAACTGCAAGATAAATGATCAGATTTGTTCATAAGTAATGCGAGTGAATCTGTGGATAGAAAATCCACAAGAATTATCATCGTAAAATCATATGGACCTCCTGCAAAAGTCTCCTGAGACCAGAAAAACCGAGGATAATTTCACGTGGAAATATTAGGGGATTTCCTGGCAAAAAAACCGGAAAGGTTCGGTGAGGAAATCAGGAAGGAAAATTTCTATCGTTTGTGGAGAGCTTGAAAAAAAAACGGAATAAAGCATATTCGCAATTTGTATTGTGGTAAGCTGACTACATTGGGCTATTCATGACAAGTAGTATTTTCTATCAAAAAATGTGGAATAATCAATTTAGTACCTAATCTTTTCTTTCTTACTACACACTAACTAGGTTCTTGACACATTTATAAATCACGTCATTCTTTTAGAGTTAAAAAAGTTGTCAATCTATTCCTTCGGATCCATAATCGGATGTATTGCAAAAAGTGTCATGTAACTGCGAAAGGGGTTGAAAAAGTTAAAAGTAACCTGTTCTATGTAGTATCGCTACCACCTTTCAATCATCATATATTCCTCTATTATCTGAGTATTCGAAAAAAAATCGCGCAGTCTGGCCCGTAGTATATTGCTCAGCTGGACATGCAACTGTTGTTAAGGGCACTTTAAGCCGATTTTAAATTTCTGAAGAGAAAACTAATTCTCGTCTTGAAACGTTGATTTGGATGCATAGTGCGTAAACAGTTGTGACATTATGTTGTTTAAGTGCGTTGGGCAAATGCATCGATGTTTTAAAATGCATTAGATTTTTCGGGAATTTCATCTCACTAGGAACGATTCTTGGAATTTTTTTCTTCTGTACTAACTCTGGATTGGTTGCTGTACATCAGAATATCCAACATCTTCGAAGAATTCATAACAGATTCTTTCAAAATCATTGGCAGTTTAACGTTATGATAATTTGTTAATACTTGGTATAATTGTGGTTAGGTTCCTGTCGGCGAATTTCTGGAACGCTTCTTGAAGCGTGTTTTCTGTGATTTTCATCACAGCATTTGTAGATTTCATTCAAGATTCATAGAGGGAGATTTCTCTCGAATCTCAAAAATCTGCATATCTTCATCAATAATACTGACTGGAATCTGCTTAGGGTATCTCTAGCTAATCAGGCATTTGCGTTTGATATAAAAAGCCCATATTTGACTTTCAGAGTTGAAGACAAAATAATAAAAAAAAACAAAATGAAAGTGATAACTTCTGCATTACAAGATGAAGTGGTACTGTTACGAACTCACACAACCTGATTCAAATTAAAGTTTAATCATCTTCCTTTGGATTATCTCTTCAACCATATTTTTTATGATTAGTAAACGTCTGCCTCCCGCCCGGATTCATCTCTTTTGTCAGCAAAAATCAGCAGCATCACAGATCACAGTGTTCCACTTCCTCATGGTAGTCCATAGTAAAATTGATCAGATAAGTTTCGCATCAAAGATGTTTTTGCATATACAAATCGAAGAAAAAGGAGTAGGATTTAAATAAGGACAAAACTCACGAACTCATTCACCCGATAAGAAAAAACAAATCAGACAATTTTAGATAACGAATTTGTACAGTCAACTAAACAGAGTATATAATTAAAAATGAAAATCTTATTAGGAAAATGTGGACTGCAAAACGAGCAACTCAGAAAAACCACAACCACACGAGAGGATGATCAACCAGTAGTGAAAGTCTCCTCTGGAATCCTGTGAAACATGGGAACAAGAGTGAACCGCAGTGAATCGAAAAAACGTGTTCCAATTTTAATCATGTTGTTCCCCTGGACCGAAAATCCCCCCTATTCAGAAAAAAAAACACAAGTCACTATACATTTGGTTGAACCAGAATGGCATCTAGTTTCATATGTGCGAAAAAAATAAATCCCCTCGCATGAGTGAGGTGGTGGGGCTCGATTCAGAATCGGCCCCGGAGCATTAAACCTAGCAGAAAACGGCACA
This sequence comes from Aedes albopictus, assembly GCF_035046485.1. Lineage (NCBI taxonomy): Eukaryota > Metazoa > Arthropoda > Insecta > Diptera > Culicidae > Aedes > Aedes albopictus. Next base: position 94,312,193 of record NC_085137.1, on the reverse strand, counting down.
AAAACCCGAAAACCCGGAGAATGGCGAGAGATATTAACAAGGTTAAAGTAAATAATTGAAGAAAAAGAGGAACCTTAATTGAGTGTCGATGCCAGAGAGACTGTGAGTGAACGAATGCGAGAGTGGCCGTCCCTTGGCCCCCTTTGGGGAGAGGGCGGATGTGGGCAGTTTACCGGGATGAATGAATTAAATTTTAATCAAATCAAATCAAAGTCGGTTCGGTAGATGTCCAGAAGATGGGAAAAGGAAGGGTAAGCATAAAAGTAGTAAACAAGTTGCTGGCTCCGTCCACACTGACTGGGATAGAGAAGATGGACGACTTAGTGTTCCCTTCGGCCAGGATCCTGCTGGGTGGTTTAAGTGTCGAAAGCCCTACTACCTTTATCGGCACCACCACCCTGGCAGAGTTCTGCAAAAGTTAAACCGGCAGTCAGTCAAAGAGACAGAAAGACAGACAGACGAAAACCCGAATCTACTCGAGACGATAGGAAGCGGCGTTCGGTAGAATAAATTAACATAAATTTAATTAAAATTAATGAACGACAATTGAGTAAACACGGTTGACTCTGTCCGGATGCGAATGTGAGTGAAAATGGGCGAATTTCATGGTGATGATGAATAAAAATGATGAAATTGTATAGTCGAACACTTCGTTTCAATTTTCGGTGATGACAATTATTCCTGATTTGCATAATGAAGGCTTAAGATGATGACAATGACCTTTAAAAGGTTGGTTTTGATATTTGAGGTTTGATTTAGGAATAACGATACGAACAAACATGCATGGATTAAGCTCTCTAATGAACAGCATGTGTATAAAATCCCTCGTACATCTGTACAATCTGTAGAAATGAATATTCTTATTCAGGAAGACCTCGTTGATGGTGTGGTTAATATTTTTATTCAGAAAATCCAATGTGCTAACTTTTAACAAGTTCAATTCAACCCTTAATGCTTCCAAAAAGTGTTTTGATAGCCATAATTGAAAATTAAAAGAAAATATACCCAACACTTTTCGTGAACAATTTTCCTAAATTTCGTTTCAAGCTTTAATTAGTATGATGCACGTGGGGTAAGTACAACGCTCACCAGCTTTCAATTTACCAAAGTTATCCTCCTTCATTTAATTAAATTTAGTCCATTATTCTAAATCCATGTTCCATAGGTAAACGAGCGCATCATTTCTGTTACAAATCTATTTAGAGTAAATCCTCTCCCACGCTTCAGTTCAGTATACACACTAAGAATAAATCACCGAATTCTGTGAAATTTCACCGAAATCTCAACAGCAGAATTTTCGGTGAACTGTTCGGTGATTTTTTGATTCACCGAACAATCTGTGAAGATTGAAAATGCTCATCTGTCAAATTCACCGAACGTTTCGGTGATTTGTTTTACAGATTTTCTGTGAATTCATTGTTTATTTTTATTGGTTTCACAGAACGTTCGGTGATTTTCCAGTTGGATAATTTGCAGTTCACCGAACTTTTCGGTATATTTTTTCAGTTTTCCTGAATCAAAATTAAAATGAAATTTAATTTGTTTTACATTTATTTGAAATTGATATATTTATTATCTGTAAATAAGGAATTTGATGGCTTGATACATGAATCGCCGAAAAGAAAAGGGTATTTTTTACATGATCGTACATGTGAAGATGCAAGGCGTTGACTTATCCGGGTCTGGGCACTTCAACACGGCAGAAACAATAACTACAAAAAATGCATATTATTAATGTACAATTGGATCTTACGGAAAATACTAACCTACCTCTCATTCTGCTGCTGGTAATGGTATAAAACTTGTTATATTTTTGAGTTATTTTTTTATTTACACTATATATTTTCGATAGCTTTTGCCAACTTCACGGAATAACAATTAAACCAATAATTTTAATGTTGACAACCCGCGCTTGGCGTTGGCCGACTACTACTTTAACAGAAATTCGGTAAAAATGGCAGCGCGCGGTAAACATTTTGATGTTCACCGAACCGTTACGTAGAAATTACACAGAATTCGGTAATTTGTTTGCTTTCACCAAAGTTTTTGTGAAAGTTTGACAGTTGGATTGGAAAACATTGGATTTCACAGAAAGATCAGTAAAAGCATATTTTACAGTTGACGTTCGGTGAAATCCTTCACAGAATTCTGCGATTCATTCTTAGTGTGTATGCATTCAATGCATGGAGGTATCTCCTGTAACTACAGCAGAAATTCGTACGCTCCTCTAATGATAATAACCGCTTTTCATACGATACCCTCAATCCACACCGGATGAGCTTACCATGTTAAGCTTAATTATTCTCGTTGGTACCCCATCAGCAGAACGTTCCCGTGAAAGTATCCGTTTAGCGTTATACGCCCATGTGATGCATGAAGCAGCAAACCTTTAATGGCGTCGATCGATGGGTGTGGTGGTGATGCTGCTGATATGCTCGCTAAGTTTTCGACTAATCCGATGAAATTTGGCAATAAAGCGGTTTCACCTGATACGACGCATGGTATGTTTTGGTTGAAAACCAGAAGTGTCCCCAATGAGGCCCCCGCGGAACCTGTTCCAGGTGTTTCAGATTGGCCATATCAGTTGATACATACTTCAGTCTACTTTTTCTCTCTCATTCTCTCGAAATCAGGAAGTTTGATACGTCGCACAACTTGTTTTGGCTGAAAAACAGAAGTGTCCCCAAAGAGGCCCCCACGGAACCAGTTCCAGGTGTTCCGGAGTGGCCATATGAGTTGATACATACTTCAGTCTACCTTTTCTGTCTCATTCTCCCGAAATCATGAAGTTTGATACGTCGCACGACTTGTTTTGGTTGAAAAACAGAAGTGTCCCCAATGACGCCCCCGTGGAACCCGTTCCAGGTGTTCCGGATCGGCCATATGAGTTGATACGTACTTCAGTCTACCTTTTCTGTCTCATTCTCTCGAAATCAGGAAGTTTGATACGTCGCACGACTTGTTTTGGTTGAAAAATAGAAGTGTCCCCAATGAGGCCCCCACGGAACCTGTTCCTGGTGTTCCGGAGCGGCCATATCAGTTGATACATACTTCAGTGTACCTTTTCTGTCTCATTCTCTCGAAATCATGGAGTTTGATACGTCGCATGACATGTTTTGGTTGAAAAATAGAAGTGTCCCCAATGAGGCCCCCGCGGAACCTGTCACGGTGGTCCGGATCGGTCAACTTATACAAATCTGGTTATTGCAGTTGTGTTTCATTGCTCGCAACAAAAATTACGCTGAAAATTGATGATTCAAATACAATAACCCACGAAATAGTCACTTTTTGCCATTTTGGCACCCCCCCTGACCCCAGTACAATCCGGAATATCTCCGGAATGGTTCCGGATATTGCATGGCCACTTGAGTATAATAGACTAGCACCAAATTATGATCGATTGAGGGCGACTTCAAAAAAATCGGCTGAAAATTGACGAAATGCCAGCATTTTGAAAATGAGATGTCGAGGTGCGGGTATGTGAAGGTTAATATAATTTGGTCATCTGACGAACTACATTGGAATGCTGTGCGATTGCATACTTGGAGGCGTATTCTGTGGGTCTGGCGATATTTTCTCGAATTAAACAAAAACTGTAATAGTTATCAAAATAGATGCCTGTTAAGCGGAGAAATTTGATTATTTGCAAGAAAACAGTTTTTAATTTATGCTACTTCCATGATATAGCAATACTCATGGCTAAACATTGAGATAGTTGCCCTGTCCAAATTATATATACCTGAGGGTGTCCAAACCATATATTCGGTGTCCAAAATGCTATTCTAACAGGCGATTGGAAATTGTGATTTTCTCAGCTTAAATGCTTTCGTTAAGGTTTTTATCTCCAGAACGTAAAGTACAATCATATTATAGGCGTATTAGTAACTTTGCAAAATAATCAATAGCTTTCTAAGGAAGCTAGGGGATGATTTTTCCAACGTTGTCCTCAGCCTGTCCAAAATACATGAATTACCCTAATTCAATTCGATATTTTGTGCTTGGTAATGGCTCACGCCAGTACGATATGCGGGGGCATGATGGGTCAGTGACGATTTATACTAGTCGGCTGTTCGAGTCCGTATGAAGTTGATCATCAATATTAACTTCTTTTTCTCGATCAGCCTAGATAGCTGTGTAGTGTCGGTAGCGATTGTCTCAATTGGCTAAGAATAACACTACGGACCGCCTGTTCCGGTGGTAAGAATCCACCAACAGGTGACCCCTAATTCATGGTGTGATGCGGCTTTATGCTTACCGTGCCTAGGAATGAATGGCTAGGGGGGTCTAATAAAAACCTAACCGCTAACGGAGCCTGTGGAGTACCAGGGCGCCCTCCACAGTATGTAGCCCTTACTGCGCTAACCGGAGCAATGGTGCAGTGGACCTTGTGTTTCTCCGAGACAATCAGCTGCCCTTCTTTAGTCTCACTTGAGGCTAAATAAGGGCGGGATTATGAAGATGTTGTTAATTAGTTTAAATTTTCACCTATATGGTTTCGCATTATGCGATTTACACAGTGTATTCTGTGTATCCTCGCCTTTGGCGTTTTCCAATCGATACCGATTTGGTTTTATTGTTGCTGTTCTTTGTTGTGCTGTTGTTGCGAAGAGTTTAATCTTACCTAGTTTGGGTAGTGGCTACGGTTAAGATAGCTCAGATCAATCTTCAGCATAAAAGAACAGCAACGATCAATCTTTGCAGACTTATGCAAAATGGTACAGCCCAAGTGGCCTTGGTACAAGAACCTTACTTTCGTAAGGGAAATTTCTATCTAGGAAACCTTGTGAACCCGGTGTTTGCCACTTTCAGTAAACATGAAATGGCAAACTCGCGTGTCATGCCTCGAGCCTGTGTGCTTGTCAACAACGCAATAGTTGCTACACTCATCTCTGAACTAACCACCAGAGATGTATGTGCTATCACAATTGATGTATCTGTTGGAAACCTCAACAGGAAATACGTCTATTGTTCTGTGTATTTACCGCATGATGAACCATCCCCTACGGATGCTTTCAAACAAGTCATCACATACTGCACTTCAAAAGGCCTTCCGCTAATTGTTGGCAGTGATGCTAATGCTCACCATATCATCTGGGGCAGCTCAGACATTAACTTGAGAGGCTCCAGTTTGATGGAGTACTTAAGTAGTACAGATCTTGCATTACTTAACATAGGCAACCGCCCAACCTTCATGGTATCTGCTAGAGAGGAAGTGTTAGATATAACGCTGTGCTCTAGCAGAATTAGTCACGAGCTGACCAACTGGCATGTATCAGATGAAGAATCTTTATCTGACCATCGCTACATCTTTTTTGAACATTTAAATGTTACTTCGCAAACATTGCGTTTCAGGAATCCTCGGTCAACAAACTGGGATCTTTATACTGATTTGGTTGCAGCCAAATTTCATGGATACACTCTTAGAAAATTAGGAATTTACACGTGACGTAAACCATCAACGTACGTAAACATTCCATGACTGAATGGCAAATTTGTCTCAATTTTACATCCATCATGTAAGTTTGAGTTGGTTGCAAAAGATGTCAACAAACCCATCTGACGGGATAGGTAGAAACAGTTTTACATTTATCGTTTGTCTCACAACTCGGTGATACAGCCGAGAGGTATGGTACGTGCCTCTCAATCAGCGGACCAGAGTTCGAATCCGGTTCATTATTTTACTTGCATATGTTTTATCTCTCGTTTCGGCTCTAGCGATTGCTAGCTCGACTTTATTTGTAATATAAGACGTAAATTAGTGTCAAACGGGCCGCTCCTTTTATGTGCATCCAAGTGAACTTAAATTTACATGATTTTTTCTAAGAGTGTATTCACCATCCATTGACACTCCAAGTGATTTAGATGATGCCGTTGATACTACAACGACCTTCATCATGGAAGCTTTTGAAGAAGCATGCCCTCTACGGTCTGTGAAGATCACAAGAGGAACCCCTTGGTGGAACTCTGATCTGGCGAAACTCAGGAAACAATGTAGAAAGAGTTGGAACAGACGACGTTCGGCTGGTTCGGAGGCTTTCAGGTCGGCTCGCATGGCCTACAGGAAAGCTCTCCGGTCTGCTGAACGATCCGGCTGGAAAAACCTTTGTACAAATGTTTCCAGCTTGAGTGAAGTCAGTCGGTTAAACAAAATCCTTGCGAAATCTAAGGATTTCCGGGTGAACGAACTTCGTTTGCCAAATGGCGATCTGACTTCCTCTGATGAGGAAGTTCTGGAATGCTTATTCAGCACACACTTCCCTGGATGTGTAGATATTACATCTTCGGATGATCCTGATGTCTTTTCTTGTAGTTATGATTCTTTAGCTTCGGCTCGGAGTATTGTAACTATAGAATCGATTGAGTGGGCTCTTAATAGCTTTGCTCCTTTCAAATCTCCTGGGGCAGATGGGATTTATCCTATTTTGCTTCAGAAGGGATTTGATTATTTCAAACATGTTTTGAAAAAACTACTTGTTTGCAGTTTTGCTACAGGGTATATTCCCAAATCCTGGAGGGATATTACTGTAAAGTTTATTCCGAAAGTGGGTCGTGCGTCGTATGAAGAAGCAAAGAGTTTCAGACCTATCAGTTTGACCTCTTTCCTTCTGAAATGCTTAGAACGTATTGTGGATCATCACATCCGTGATGTTCATCTGGCCAACGTGCCTCTTCATGTGAACCAACATGCCTACCAATCTGGTAAGTCCACTGTGACTCTTTTACACAAGGTTGTTTACGATATCGAGAAAGCATTCGCTCAAAAGCAATCTTGTTTGGGTGTTTTCTTAGATATCGAAGGTGCCTTTGACAACGTGCCTTTCGATGCCATATTGGAAGCCGCACGGAGTCATGGTATATCTCCAATGATTTCCAATTGGATTCACCAAATGCTCAAAAACCGATATCTCTTCTCGACATTGCGTCTAGCAGGGATTAGGAAATTGAGTGTTTGTGGATGCCCCCAAGGGGGAGTCTTATCACCGCTTTTGTGGAATCTCGTAGCAGATACGCTATTGAGGCAACTCAATAATAGCGGTTTTCCTACTTATGGTTTTGCCGACGACTACCTAACATTGTTAGTTGGTATGTGCATCAGCACCCTTTTCGACCTGATGCAAAACGCCCTTCAGGTAGTTGAGGGTTGGTGTCGCCAATATGGCCTTTCGGTTAATCCGAGTAAAACATCTATTGTTCTTTTCACGGAAAGGCGAAACCGTAATGGCGTTCGACCTTTGCGTCTCTTTGATTCTGAAATCGATGTGACTGAACAGGTAAAGTACGTTGGAGTCATTCTTGATTCCAAGCTTTCCTGGACACCTCACATTGAGTTCAGAATCAAGAAAGCTTGTATGGCCTTTGGGCAATGCCGGCGTACTTTTGGTACAACTTGGGGTCTAAAACCCAAGTATATCAAATGGATCTTCACAACTGTGGTTCGGCCAATATTGGCTTATGGATGTCTTGTGTGGTGGCAAAAGGGTGAAGTGAGAACGGTCCAATCAAAATTAGGCCATCTCCAAAGGATGTGCTTAATGGCGATGTCTGGGGCGTTCTCTTCAACTCCTACGGCAGCGCTCGAAGTTCTCTTTGACGTTGCCCCACTACACATTCATCTCAAACAAGAAGCCCTTTCTTGCACTTACCGGTTACGGGTACTCGGTCTACTAGAGGAAACTCCTGTGAACCGCACATCAACACACACCTCGTTGTTTCCACTTTTAGTGAATTGGGACAAAATTGTCCTTGCTCCAAGTGATCTTACAATTGCTTGTAATTTTCCATATAGGACATTTTCCACGAAATTCCCTTCCCGGGAAGAGTGGACATCTGGTTATCTGGAAAGAAGTATTTCAGACGGCATCGTATGTTACACTGATGGCTCCCTTCTCGAAGGTCGAGCAGGTGCTGGTGTTTATTCTCGTGAGCTAAGGCTGTATCAGTCTTATTCACTTGGTAGACACTGCACCGTTTTTCAGGCCGAAATCTTTGCTCTTATGTGTGGAGTGCAATCAGCACTTCAGCAGCACGTAATGGGCAAAGTAATATACTTCTGTTCAGATAGCCAGGCTGCTATTAAAGCACTTGCTTCGGCCAACTCCAGGTCGAAGATAGTTATCGCTTGTCGAACTCAAATCGAGGAGCTGAATTCAGCAAACGCTGTTCACCTTGTATGGGTACCTGGCCATTCTTCCATCGCTGGAAATGAATTGGCTGATGAGTTAGCTCGCACTGGAGCATCACATGACTTCATTGGCCCTGAGCCAGCTATTCCGGTATCCAAGTGTTGGGTAAAGCTTCAGATTGACATCTGGGCTGCCGCTCAGCACAAACAATACTGGAATAGTTTGGAGTCATGTCGTCAAACCAAATTGTATAGTGCTGAGCCATCTCTACGGGTGGCGAAGTATCTAACTAATCTGTCTAAGCAGAATTGCAGCATGCTGGTCAAAGCATTGACTGGCCACTGCCGACTCAGCTATCACATGGCGAATATTCAGCAAGCTGATTCATTTGCCTGTGATAGCTGTGAATCCGATTATGGAACTTCGTATCATTTGATATGTAACTGTCCAGTTTTCGCGCAACTGCGTTTCCGAGTATTCGGTAAACACTTATTAAGTGAAACTGACTTCAGAAACCTGAATCTTCAGGATATTCTGTTGTTCTTAACCCGCTGTGGTAATGAGCTATAGGCTCTCTTTCGCTTTATGCGTTATTACAGTGCCCTTTTCGGGGCGCTGTTTGAACCCATTGTGGTACGCTTGTGCGTTAGTACCCTCTTCCAGGGTATTTTTCCTATTTCCCTACCTGTCCCTATCCCCATCCAAATCCTTTTTCCTTCCTTTTCCCTCAGGTAGATGATGAAATAGGCTGTTATTTTGGCGATGGCACAAATGTCCCAAATGGAGGATAACGTGCCTCTGGAGCCGGCCTTCTGATACCTGATACCTGATATACCTCAGCCTGTCCAAAATACATGAATTACCCTAATTCAATTCGATATTTTGTGCTTGGTAATGGCTCACGCCAGTACGATATGCGGGGGCATGATGGGTCAGTGACGATTTATACTAGACTGTATATTTTTTGAATGTTTGAATCATTTTGCTTGATGAACAACATTGAAATACAGAAAACTGACGTAACAGATTAAATTTTCTTTACACTCCTTGCGCAAGAAAACATAGAATGTTTTTTCGTTATACTCGTTATGCTAAGCATTATACATAACTACTAGGTGGGGTATGAAGCGCCAATTTGGCCATACCCCACCTCCTATTAAAAAGCCCACGTGGTTTATGAATGGCCCCTTATTGGATGTTTTTTGATGTCCTGATCAACTTAACGATGAATTAAATCTTTTATGTGGCCTGAGTCTCGAGATACAATCGTTGAGAATATCTCACTAGCGCCACCTAGCAGATAAACCTAGACTCAACTATTATATTATCTGATAGCACAGCGTAAAAAAAAATAACTTTTTGTCTGTCTCAAGAGCAAACTTATGTGTCTCCGAAGGATTTTGGGCCGCTGAATCCGAATCCGAGCTCAGATTTGCTCTAACACGTCACAATTGTGAGCTATGCCTCGATTCATAGGGCAAAATATGCGATTTTGGGCTTTTTTGACTGCAAGCCATTAAGCAAGGAAATATTTTTTTAAGCAATCAAAAGGTTTATTGGTCAATTAACATCCAAATCGACGACTCATGCAAAATATTTCGTTTTACCAAATCGAATTTAATAGTTTTAAGCGATTTATGTTAGGTAGGATATTTCCCATACAAGTCACCCTCCAAAAGTTGCATGCAAGTTTTCATACTAACATAAAATGCTCAAATCTATGAAATTTGATTAGGTAAAACGAAATATTTTGCATGATTCGTTAATTTAGATGCTAATTGACCAATGAACCTTTTGATTGCTTAAAATAAATAATTCCTTGCTTAATGGCTTGCAGTCAAAAAAGCCCAGAATCACATATTTTGCCCTATAAATTGAGGTATAGCTCAGAATTGTAACGTGTTGGAGCAAATCTGAGCCCGGATTCGGATTCAGCGGCCCAAAATCCTTCGGAGACACATAAGTTTGCTCTTGAGACAAAAAAATGTTGCGCTGTGTAGTTCTTGATGTACTGATCAACTTGGCAAAACATGAAACTCTTCTTCTCGAGAAAAAGTTTTCTAAGACTGCACCAGAAGAGACGAACCAGCTAAGGGCTAAAAGTATCTATAATATAGCAAAATCAATGAAGACTGCACCACCTAGGGGATATATTTAGGTTCATCTTACTTATCATCGGAAAGTTCTTGATTTCCTGGTCAACTTTTCAGAAGACAAAATTCTTTTATGTGGTCTCATTCTCCAGACATAGCAGTTTAGAATTCTTAAAAGTCAGTAGCTCCACCTAGCGGATAAACCTACAATCAACTAGTTCATTATCAGATAACTCTTGATGTTCTGATCAACTTCTCTTAAATTCTCCTAGGAGGTCTGATTCGGAAGATCTTCTTCTTCTTCTTCTTTATGGCACGACGTTCACTATGGAACTTGGCCTGCCTCTCTCTTAAACTTAGTGTTCTTAGAGCACTTCCACAGTTATTGATTGAAGGGCTTTCTTTGCCTGCCATTGCACGATTTTGTACACTGTGAGGCAAGTACAATGATACACTATGTCCAGGGAGTCGAAAAAACTTTCCCGACCGGAGCGGGAATTGAACCCGTCGTCTCCGGATTGGCGATCCATTGCCTTAACCACTAAGCTAACTGGAGACTGGAGATTCGGAAGATGCAGAAGTTCAATGAACTACAGTGACCCCACACCGATGAATCACCTTAATTTTGAACACTGTTTATGAATCACCGTGTTGATCAAATGAGTTAGCGTTAGCGTTAGCGTTAGCGTAGTTACGGTATACTTCGTAGATTGGATACTAACAACATTCATGTACCTTTTGCTAATCTTGCTCGGATTGCTTTTCGGAACAAAGCTGGGGAGTTAACTTCGTTCCAATCTTATGCAAGAATACCAAAAGCACAAATGTCATTATTCCCGGCCACGCCCATCTTTACCGTAACTTGGGATAGGGGAAGGAAATGTTGATGTTGCACTTATATAAGAGGCCTCCGACTCAGTGACACTCCCATAAGTACTACGGAGTGGGTGGTTGGGAGATGTATTATGTATCAGTAGGTCGGCTCTAGAGGCACGTTCTCCTCCATAAATGTATTATGTAGGTCAAGGATTCGCCTGAAAAGCTGACGATGGACCCACGGCATTGGTTGTTTAGTTGGTTAAAATTTAATCTTTTGAAAGCCGGCAATCAAAAGAGATTTTTTTTCTATTTATTGTTTAAATAATTATGTTTCTGCTCAGTAAGAGGCCCAAGCAGAACCGATCCCGCCAGGGTCATCGGAACATTACAATACATGTTTGAAACGCGTGAAAAAAAAATGGCGATCCGAGAAAAAAAACTCAATTTAAATAAAAAACGCGAAAACAACGAAAAAGATCATCTCAATTTATTTAAAAAAATACGCAAAACGAGTTGAAAAAATAAAATGTAAAGATATTTTTTCTATTTATTGTATAAATAAGTATGTTTCGGCTAAGTGTGAGGCACAAGCAAAACCGATTAAAACGCAAGGAAAAAAAATTGGTGACTCAAAAAAAAAAATAACAAAATAAAAAAATAAACAAAAAATCGCGTTACACAACAACAAAGAACATCTCAATTTATCTAAAAAAAAATAAATAAAATAAAATAAAACAAGATCGCGTAAAACGAGTAAAAAACCATGATTGGCAATCCAAAAAAAAAACATTTTTTCTAAAAAAAAAACGCATCCACACCCGCGACATTACGACACAAGGCTCAAAGAAAAACGACGCAGACAACGTGGTCTACCCGCCACCGAATGATATGGCGATCTTGACCCTTCAAAAAGATAAGAATGTTTCACGTCCCGACTGCAGGGTTGCCCGCTTGTACCCGCTTGTACATCTGAAATAGAAAATAGTATTAAATGGTGATAGTCTCACAACAGTTACATAATTTTCGGAAATAAATCTCTCTATACATAGACAAAAATTACCTGAATCCTCCTGAAACAAATGGTTTATTAACAATGAAAAACATAATACAAAAAAAAGAGTAGAACAAATTATGATCTTGGAATTTTCCTGCATTTAAATTAAAAAAAATTAAAAATTACAAGATAAGAATTTGGTATGGTAGATCTTATACCGTAACGCACCATTATAAGGTGATCTACCCACGTTACGGGGCGAATCACCGTGTTGATCAAATGAGTGATCCATAAACTGTGGTCATTTTTGCCGATTCATAAATTGTGGGGTCACTGTAGTTCACTATCGGATTGTTCGTAACCCTTCAGCGCGCGCGCTGTTGTAAAAAGTACAACACTACCAAAAAACCTCGCTTTTCGTATACAGCGCGAGCGCGGTGCAGTTTCGGTTGTTTGATGGCGCGCGCGCTGGAAGGTTAATGTACTGACAGTGTGTGGATTTTTATCGCGAACCACTGAATGGTCCATGCTCAGCAAGTGATACATTCGCGAATGTAACATTTCATGAACCAACATGATCGGGAACGCTCCCCGAAATGCTGTTCATTCTCTTGCCCGGTTCGATACGAGAGCGCAATCAAGAGAGAAGATGCTCGATGACGCTAATGAAAGCGATGCATTCGGTAAGAATATTTTATTGCCATAATTCTTTTTTTATTGTGACTACACAACCTGCAACGTCATGAATACAGTTAAATTAAATAGTATTTCACGTTTTCAAAGCGAAAACGCATTAAATACTGATGAAAATAACGATTATTCACAGTTGCCCCAAGCCAACGATGAGCGATCATCGGTAAGTGTTACACTTAGCGATGCCCGCTCATCGCCGCAGCTTGTTTATATCGGAGTATCCTCTTTGTGTTCCTTCGTGAACCATGCGACTCAACGAGAGAACATACACCGCTTGGTAATTGAAACAGAACCAACAGAAGGGAAGAAAAACTGCCGAGTGGTTCACTGATCACTTTTTCGTCCAAACACTGTGTACTGATCATCCTTACTGAAGACGATATTCTTCTAAGTGGTCTGGTTCTCGAGATACAACAGTTTACATTTTCTTATACTCACTAGCGCCAGCTAGCGGATAAAATAAGAATCAACTAGTTTACTATCGAGCAGAACTTGATGTCCTATCCAACTTTGTTGAAGACGAAATACTTCAATGTTATCTGATTCTCGAAATACGGCAGTTTAGAATTCCAAAGACTCACTAGTGCCACTCAGCGGATAAACCTAGAATCAACTGGCCTACTATCGGATCAACTTTTCTGTAGACGATATTCTTATAACTAATCTGGATCTCGAGATATAGCAGTTCAGCATTTCTAAGATTCACTAGCGCCACCCTGTGGATAAACCTTGAATCAACTAGTTCACTGTCGGACAACTCTTGATGTCCTGATCAACGTTGCCGGAGACTCCGCAGTTAGACCGTTGTATGATCACCAGCGCCGTTTATTGCAGAAAATATGTACTAGATTATGTACCATCGTAGAGTCGCTGATCTCCTCCACAACTTTGCTCAAAACACTAGTCTTCAAACATGCCTCATTTTTCCACGATAATCACAAAAGTTACTGATCTTTAAAGACGTCACTGGGCGTTCGAGGCATTTTATATATAAATCGCTGTCGCTGGGCGTAAATGGATACGATGTTAGGGTAAGCTCATTACGATGGCGTAGTGCACATTCAGCGAGCCTGACTGGGTCATTTTGACCGCAATATCCTACTGCGGTTAAAGATTACGATGAGAATTCATTTAGATTGTATTCCTTCTCATGTACTATTTCATAACTCTCTCCTCGATAATCTCCAGGGCACCGCCAGAGATTCCTTTAGTAATACTTTCAGAGTTTATCAAACAAAAAAATATCCAGAATATTAAAATATGGGTAACTCTCGCTGAGACCGACCCACTATTTACAACTTGTCTTCAAAAATGTTTAAGGTGCCGATTTTCTGAAAGCCCTCACTAAAAAAGTAAGGAAAATGCTTTTGGTTACTCAAATTGATGGACCCCCCGTTGGTTGGAGCCACAACAGTTTTTGCAGACCCCTCGATTTTGGTCAAATGGTGGTTCATTTAAACCGTTTTAACTCGAAAGTTTCTCCAAAAACCACCTCAAAACGAATTGTTGTTGAAAAGAGGAAACATAGAGCTACTATTTACAATAATAAAAAGTTGGGTCGGCCATATTGATTTTGGCCGCCATCTTGGATTTTTATACCAACACATTTTTTCACCATGAGGGCAACCACCGATTTTCAAAATTTTTGCATCAATTGAAAGCTGAGGCATTTATACATAACATATCAAAAAATTAAAGATGTCTTTTTTTCCTATCAAAAGTTATCTGCATCCTCATCCTTTTTTGAACATACTTTTCCAATGAAAACTAAAGGGTCAACAGATCATTTGCACTGTATAAATTTAACCCTTTATAAGGCCGAGAGAACCAGGCACGGAATACCACTACATTGGAATATAAAGTACATGCAGTGTAATGAACAAAAACGTTTTGATTTCAAAAAAAAAAACGAAGGTCGATTTTGTATGAAAAAAATGGTCTAAATTTCAACTTTTTGTCAACAAAGTTTAAAATGTTGTTATTTTGTGATGCGTTTATCAATCATGCTGATTTTTTGACAGATTATTGCCCTAATATTTATGAGTTACTTGAGTGAATTTGAACTCGATTAGTCAATTATTTCGGATGATATGGCAATTTTAGTACATGCCCATTTATTATAGTACATTTTTTCAAAAGGCTGAGTTTCTAAAAGGAATGAAGCGATCAAGCTGAAATTTTGTCCACCAGTAAAAGGAACATAGGCCTTTCATTCCCCATCATTCGATTTTCAATTCGCTCACGACAACAGAAGTTCGAGCTCATAAACCTTTATGCACTCAAAAATGGTAGTTTTTGGAGAGACATTTTGTTCTAAAAAAGCCCATTCATATTTGTTACGGCTCAAAAAAATCATGAGTGCTCACAAAGGCCTAATGTGTCCATCAGTTAAAACAGAAGTTGTAAATATTTTCTAAACGAACGGAAAAAAATATGTGTATAAGGTGGCAATATAGTTGCCACTGCCTTATAAAGGGTTAACAAGGAATCCAAATATGAAAACAAAAATTTGAGGATTACGGTCGTGTTTATGAGCTATAGTGGAAAATCTGACTAAAAAGGTGCCAAAACGTTGTAACGTCTCGGTAGAATGTATCTACCACAAATAATCAGGGATTCTCTCAGGCATTCGCAGGCTAATCAAAAATAAAATTCTGAAGAATCTGTTCTGGAAGTCGTTCAAGGGTTTCTCCGGAAGTTTCTCTAGCAGAGATTGCGTAATTCCTATTCAGACCTTTCTTCAGAGATTCTTTCAGAGTTTTGCCTTTCTCGTTCACCTAAGTGAACTGAAAGGCTATATGTTCACTCAAAAAAAAAATTTTCGATAGGAGGCTCGGAGGGTCAAGTCGCATATACCAATCAACTCAGTTCGACGAATTGAGATGATGTCTGTATGTGTGTATGTATGTGTGTCTGTGAACAAAATATGTTCACTCATTTTTAAGGCACTTCCCATTGGCCGATTTTTCGGATTATAGCTCGAATCGAACCGGAGTTTTACCGCATTGTTTGCTATTGAAAATGATTCGGATCGGTCAAGGCGTTTCGGAATTATGGCCAATTTAGTGATCCGGACCAGCATTTTTCACCCGAGCGACAGGTGTAACAGCCTGCTTAAGTTGGTGCGCGACGACCGCGACGACGGACGCCGCAGCCCGCAGCACACCACGAGAACGAAAGTAAGAGAGAATGTGAGAAAAAACGACGACGACGAAAGAGCGGCGCTAACGTGCTATACATATAAGCAAAAAAATGCCTAGAGTTGTCACCCATCACTAACGAACCACGTATGAGTGTGATGATGGCAACATATCCTGATATTTCAAAGTTTCCTTTTTACAGCACGCAAAAACGGCTACGCTCAAAAATGTGTTCGGCCTGCACATTTTTAGTAAACATGCCGCACATGACTGTGTTACAAACACACATATTTTTTAAATTGCTCGTACGCTCACATGAGCATGTATTTTGCAATAATTTCGACATGACAACCTCACTGGGTTTATAAACCACCTTCAAATACCGAAAAATATTGATATTTTTCAAAAATGTGAGCGTACACGGTTACAGAAGTTACACAGATTTGTGTACTACTACACTGAACGGAAACCCCCGCCCAAGGTCGACTGAGAGGCGATACGATCACGCCCCTTAACGACATTCGGTCGGAAACCGTATGGTCCACCGACCGAATGATGTCATCCTAAATCCGGATGACAGTGATATGAAAATGGAATGTCGACCATATGGTCGAGCAACCTTGTATTTTAGCGATTGATAACAATCTTATCTTCGCTAGCATTCTAAAAAATGATGTGCTTAGTGGCCAGGGTGCCCTCGCGAACACCCTTTTCAAAAACATGACATGTCCAAATACAGGACATGCAACGCAAAATTGTCAATGTCGCGGGTACAACGAACAAGGAACTTGTTACGCTATCGATGAATAAATTTGGTGCATCTGTGTTGCCTTCGCTCTGCAACTAATATTCATTCAGACAGCGTGAGTCGACTCATACGCGAATAAGATGGTCGTCATCCGCTTTTTGGGATGGTTGCCGTATGACCAGCGTTGCCAACCTTCCAGATTTATCTGGATTTATCCAGATTTTTGAGGTCTCATTTAACAAAAGTCTGGAAGATCCAGACATTTGTTTTCCGGATTTGTAAGGTTTTACTCGGAATTTGTAAGGTTTTTGCCCGGAATTTGTAAGGTTTTCACACGAATCCAGATTTTTCCAGACAAATCTTCCTAAATCATCCAGATTTTTCAAAAATTGACCTGGCATCCCTGCGTATGACTGATTCGTCATTAGCGCCAGTCACACGATGCATATATTGATCAATAGTTGACCGTTTTATGGAAACATTGAATGTATATTATTGTTCAAAAATAGATTGATATCAATCATTCAACTTTTCCCCTATCTTCCGTTTGATCAACCACGCAGCAATATTTCCCCTCCATAGCGCATTTTACTTCAATTTTCTCTACAATATTTCCCCACCTTCAAAATTGTTACATCAATCCTCTCAAAGATTGCTCAAACCATGAGTCAAATTATTCCATGGATCAAATGATTGGTTCAATATTTCCCCTCCAGATCAACCTTTCAATGCAGCAGCGCGTGAACGAGAGCATCATCATTGCAGAACATTCTGCCGTGTTGCCATTTTTCTTTTAAATCACCACCATATATATAATAGCCCTGTTTGTCTGTCCGGTGATTAGCCAATCAGACGCAGCACGCGGGGAAATTCTCACAAAAAAAAAAATATTTGGCATTTCAATTCCTTATCACTATCAGATGCACAGAACAAAATCAGCGACAACCTTAGACAACCAGATACAGCATTTGATGAAAAAAATCACAGACAACAGACATTGAAAATTTAGATTTTTTTATATTTGACACTTCAATTCGTTTTTACTATCAGATGCAGAAAATAAAATCAGTGACAACCTTAGATAACCAGACACAGCATTTGGTGAAAATAAAAATTACAGACAACAGCCGTTGAATTTTTTTGCAGATGCAGAAAACAAAATCAGTGACAACCTTAGACAACTAAACACAGCATTTTATGCAAAAAAATCACAGACAACAGACGTTGAAAATTTTGATTTATTTTTAATATTTGACACTTCAATTCTTTTTTACTATCAGATGCAGAAAACAAAACCAGTGACAACCAGACACAGCATTTGATGAAAAAATCACAGACAACAGACGTTGAAAATTTTGTTTTTTTTAGATATTTGACACTTCAATTCTTTTTTACTATCAGATGCAGATAACAAAACCAATGACAACATTAGACAACCAGACGCAGCATTCCATGAAAAAAAAAAATCACATGCAACAGACGTTGAAAATTTTGATCTTTTTAAATATTTGACACCTCAATTCATTTTTACTATCAGATGCAGAAAACAAAACCAGTGATAACCTTAGATAACCAGAAACAGCATTTGATGAAAAAAATCATAGACGTTGAAACAATTGATTCTTTTATCGCAGAAAAAAATCTGTCACTCTTAGGCAACCGAATGCAGCAGTTACTGGAAATAAAAACCAGTGACAACCTTAAACAACCAGACACAGCATTTTATGAAAAAAATCACAGACAACAGACGTTGAAAATTTTGATTTTTTAGAATGTAGAAAAAAATGTGTCACTCTAGGACAACCGAATGCAGCAGTTGCTGGAAATAACACAGATAGCCTGTTTGTCTGTCTGGTGAATTCACCGATGTTTTTCAGATGTAAATATAAGCTGCATTGAATTCACCGAATAAAAACACCTTTCAGTAGTAATTTTGTAATTTTCCCATGGACTGTCCAAAAACTTTTCGTAATAAAAAAAAAACATATGTACAATACACTCCTGATCAAAAATTTGGGGTCACCCCCTCAAAAACATGTCATTTTTTAGGCCCATATCTCCGCCAGTTTGCGCCCGATTTCAAAACCATAGGTCTCATTCAAAAGATAATAAATCAAAATAACTTTGAACATGATTCAGGTGAAACTTTCACAAAAATGTTTGTATGTAAACTTAACCCAATGTTGCCAAATGTTCTAATAAATAAACATGAACTTACGGCCGTGTCGCTGGAAAATGGGTCCACAAAATTTCATGATGAGAGCGGTACATAATATAACCTATTTTCTATTAGCTTTCAACTGCTTTTTGCCAAACTTGGCTAAAAAATCTAGAAAAAAAAGTTATTAAATAAATTACCTCTTGATGCTATTGACCAAAAGTTTGGGGTCACCACTCCTCAATATGATGTATATCAGCCAAAAGTTTGGAGTCGTAAAACAAATGATTTGGTGATATCTTCGTTATCTTTAGTTCAATTTCAATTCGTTTTGGATCATTTCAAAGAAAATTAACTAAATTAACGTATTCAACGATTTTTATATATAAAAATGTTATGTGAAGTTAACACATTTCACCACATTGCAAAAAATAAGGCAATTTTACATTATGTTTTAGAATCTAAATTTAAAAAAATATGTGTGGTTCAATGTCTATGTAGTAAGTACCACTTGTTATGTTTCAAATAAGCCAAGCAGAATTAAAAATGAATGAAAGATGGCAAAGATATCAACAAATCACTTTTTTATGTTTTACGAAAGTGATCGCAAACTTTTGGCCGATACATCATCTTGAGGGGTGACCACAAACTTTTGGTCAATGACATCAAGATTTAATTTACTTAAAACTTTTTTTTCAAGATTTTTTAGCTAAGTTCGGTAAAAAGCGATTGAAAGCTGATAGAAAATAGGTTATATTACCGCTCTCAACATAAAATTATGTCGACCCAATTTCCAGCGACGCTGCCATAAGTTTTTATTCATTTTTTTAGAAAACTTAAGTTTACATACAAACATTTTTGTATTTTTTCCATTCAAATCCAAAGTTTCTTTGACATATTATTTTTTGAATGAGATCTAGGATTTTGAAATCGGACGCAAATAGGCGGAGATATGATCCTAAAAAAATGACATGTATTTGAGAGAGTGACCCTAAATTTTTGATCGGGAGTGTATGTTTGAATAGGTATGTAATAATGTTCAAGCTTAGAAGAAGAATTAATGTGAATAGAAAATTTATTTAAAAAAATACAATTTTGACAGAAATGCATTGTATACATTATCTTCCGCATTATTGGCATTGGGATCGGTAGGACTGAAAACCAACCCCGCACCCACCGACGACGACGCATTGATTCAATGAAAGGCTTTGCTTTGCGAGCTATGTACGTTTGCTAAGCATGCACGGACACTTGTTTTTTTTTATCTCTCTTTATGCATTAACTTCTCTCATACTGCCGGGAGATTTTCTCTCTGCTCGAACCTCAGCAAAGGGGTAATGTCGAAGATATTGGATTGATACTTGGTTTGATCCTCGTGATTCCATCAATAATCCTTGAGAAAGAAATAATTGATGGAATGATGGAATGAAAGAAACAAGAAAGCGCTGCCAAATAAACATGTTCAAGCACAAGTAAGTTGCGTATCGTAAATTTTCATTAGATTATTTAGAAATAATGTTTAATATTTAACATTGGTTTATGATGTTTTATATCACATCTTTAATTTATGCGCATATGCGATTTTCTAGTGCTTTCAGCATAAAATGCTAGAACGATATAGGGAAACTCAGTATATTTTCGACAGCTTTTTCTCTTCGTCATGGGGTGTTATCTAAAGCCTTTAAGTTTATCACATTAAGCGTCACATCTTTGCCAATCAAACTGTATACAAATTGGTTTCAAGGAATTTGGACGACAGAAAACCCTTATGGCAAAGAGAGAAAAACTGCCAAAAATACCCGCAGTCACTCTCAAATCATATAATTTAATTATCGTTTAGTAATCAATCTAGCTATAGAGAAACCTATTTTAATAATAACGGATAAAGCAAACATTTTCAATAATGAGCGAAACAAACAAATCAATATGGCAATAACCTCTTATCAGTCTTTGTTTTCCAAACCTATACTCCTTTACATATTCACTATGACATTAGCAAAAATTAAAACTTGTTTGAACGTAACTGTTATACATATTGTTTAAGCTCCATTTTGTATGAAATATTTTGATTCAACGGTAGAAGTTCATAACTTGTGTTAGAAATTAAGATACATAAACCTTCTCAAGACATTAGGAAAAATAGCATGATGAATTAGTAAATAGATCCACTATTTACCAATTCATCATATTTATCCGAAATATTGGGTTCAATAAATAAGAGTTTATGAATGCTTACAAAAAAAATCGAATTTGGCTTGCTAAATGACCAAAATTATCAAAATATTATTTTTTCATAATAATTAATGGAACTGAATAAGCAAGCGAAGCATCGGAATTCTCATTGATCAAGTCTTTATAATATTTACAATGCAAAATGCTTTCAAAGCATTCCATAAAATTCAATTGAACTGGCCACCATGAACGCCGTGAACCACGCGCTGAACGTTGGTGAATTGCTATCTCTTCCTCACTGATGGAATGGTCTTCGCTCAATCTGCTGACTCTTTTACCCTGCTGGGTTGATCGAATGAAACAACTTGAGGGGAAAGTTTGACGGACTTGAATGATCTTGATGGACTGGATGATAGTGGGGGTTGGATCAATCTTTCGGAGGATATGAACATCAACCTCAATCCTCGCTTTTGCAGGTTGATCAGTATTTATATCAAGATTCAATATTATCATCCATCTTCTCCGCAATAAAAATGCAAGCAATACATTTAGCAATATTTCCATCAAATTGTGTTTCTTGATGAAGTTGAAGGAAAGATTGAACCTCTTGGTTGAATCAACTTATTGATAAGTGTAAATGGCACTATTCGAAAACACGATTTTGGTAACTTGGACTGGATGGTCGGACAAATCAGTCGATTTCGGGATGGGGTTTTCGTTCAGTGTAATGGTTCCCCTCTCTCTAAAATAAAAACTCTCATTTTTGAGTAACACCCATGCCGCACAGGGACTGTGTTGGAAACACACATTTTTTAAAATTGCTCGTAGACCCTAAAACGAAACAACACAGGCTTGTGTACAATGTACACAGGCTTGTGCACAATGTACACAGATTTGTGTACTACTAGATCAGCCTCCACCCCTGTGTCAAATGTACACAGTCACTTTTCTGGCTCTAGCGCTGGTATGGGAGCAAAGTTCGTAACTAATTTTCTCTGAACGATGACATGCATTATCAGGAATCGATCAATGCAAAAATAATTGTTAATTTTGTTTTCATGCCAGCGCTGGAGCCGGAAAAGTATTTGTGTACATTTGACACAGCGGTGAGGCTGATCTACACTGAACGAAAACCCCATCCCGAAATCGACTGATTTGTCCGACCATCCAGTCCAAGTTACCAAAATCGTGTTTTCGAATGACGAATCAGTCATACGGCAATCATCCTAAAAAGCGGATGACGACCATCTTACTCGCGCATGAGTCGACGCACGCTATGTGAATGAATATTAGTTGCATAGCGAAGGCAACACAGATGCACCAAATTTATTCATCGATAACGTAACAAGTTCCTTGTTTGTTATACCCGCCCCGCATAGAAAAATACTATTCATGGCATCGTTCATATTATACGATTTCCATTGGTGCAATAATAACTATACAAGGAGTAATCGTTTTAAGATAATATGATACGGGTTGAAAAATTTCAACAATTCAGAATTGTTCAAGTATCATTGAACATATAATAATGATACGTTTAATAATATTTGAATAATATTTAATAATAGGATTTACCAAAATTGCAGCGACAAAAATAATGTTTTCAACTTTTTTTCACTATATTTAGTATTTAACGGTAAAAATAAGTGGTCATCACGTTAGTCTGCATTGTTGCCTGATTTTCAATGCCGTTGTTTGGAATTTTTGGCACAAAAAATGGGTTTACCACTTTGCATCTACCACCACCGACCACGAGCGGAACCTCAAAACAAAATCCCCTGCGGTCGCATGATCCAGTTACTTTCGAATTAAATGCCACTTGCAAAGTATTTTGAAGCTTTGGGCGAGACATTGGGGAACGAAATCCGGCATTTATAAGCACAAAAAACTCAACTGTAGTGTAGATCTTCTTCTGGTTCTTGTTACGACGGCTGGGGAATGCTGCCTTAACGTTTTCAGCGAGCAGTTGCATCCAGTTAATCACTGCAGGTCACTTGAAAACTTACCTTCCGATGCGGTCAATACCGAGGAAGATGTTCCTCGAATTCGACAGGGTTTCCACTTTTAGAACCATTACCACTTTTAATCACTCGCGACCGACGATTCAATTTGGTCCAGTACGGAGACACCGCGCGAGAAGGAGCAAGCGTATCAATAACACGGTTCGATTCCCGATCCTGCCTCAGATCCGGCAAACTGTTAAAAAAAATCACCACGAATGTAAACAACGATTCATATAATGATACAAAAACTTGACAGTGCCCAGCGAATGCTCGCAGGGGTGTATTTTTTCGAGTCGATGAAAAAATATTTCATGAAACGCCAACACTGAACGAAAACCCCATCCCGAAATCGACTGATTTGTCCGACCATCCAGTCCAAGTTACCAAAATCGTGTTTTCGAATGACGAATCAGTCATACGGCAATCATCCTAAAAAGCGGATGACGACCATCTTATTCGCGCATGAGTCGACGCACGCTATGTGAATGAATATTAGTTGCAGAGCGAAGGCAACACAGATGCACCAAATTTATTCATCGATAGCGTAACAAGTTCCTTGTTTGTTATACCCGCGACATTGACGATTGTGCACTGCATGTCCTCTTTCTGGACATGCCATCTTTTTGGAAAAGGGTGTCCGCGAGGGCACCCTGGCCACTAAACACATCATGTTTTAGAAGGCTAGCGGATATATGATTGTTATAAATCGCTAAAAAACAAGGTTGCTCGACCATTTGGTCGGCATTCCATTTTCATATCACTGTCATCCGGTTATAGGATGACATCATTCGGTCGGTGGACCATACGGTTTCCGACCGAATGTCGTTAAGGGGCGTGATCGTATCGCCTCTCAGTCGATCTTGGGCGGGGGTTTCCGTTCAGTGAAACGGTCGGTGGACCTTTCGATTTCCGACCGAATGTCGTTAAAGGGCGCGATCGTATCACCTCTCAGTCGATTTTGGGCGGGGGTTTTCGTTCAGTGTAGGGAGATCATTCAGGATCCAGCCCGTCCCAAATTCTCAAAAATCGTGTTTTGGGACCGTTCATAAACCACGTACACTGAACGAAACCCCCCGCCCAAGATCGACTGAGAGGCGATACGATCACGCCCCTTAACGATATTCGGTCGGAAACCGTATGGTCCGCCGACCAAATGATGTCATCTTAAAACCGGATGACAGCGATATGAAAATAGAATGTCGACCATATGGTCGAGCAACTTTGTTTTGTAGCGATTGATAACAATAATGTCACCGCTATCTTTTTCAAAAAAATATGTTCTTAGCATGGCCAGGGTGCCCTTGCGGGCACCCTTTCAAAAAATATGACATGTCCAGGATAGGACATGCGAAACATAATCGTCAATGTCCCGGGTGTCACGATCAAGGAACTTGTTACGCTATCGATGAATAAATTCGGTGCATCTGTGTGGCCTTCGCTCTGCAACTAATATTCATTCACATAGCGTGCGTCGACTCATACGCGAATAAGATGATCGTCATCCGCTTTTTGGGATGATTGCCGTATGACTGATTCGTCATTCGAAAACACGATTTTGGTAATTTGGACTGGATGGTCGGACAAATCAGTCGATTTCGGGATGGGGTTTTCGTTCAGTGTAGATTTTATGGGGCGAAGGGGGTGGGACTGGCCAAAGTCTACGCTCTATACAAATTTCAAAATTTTTGTATGTACAAAAGTCTACGAGGAGGTGGGGTCTGAAATGGCCAAATTTTGGTATACGTGGTTTATGAACAGCCCCTTCGTATTGACGAATCGTCGTACGAACGATTACCCCCTCCCCCTAAAGTAATACGTCATCAAAATTGGACAACCGGCATGGATACCCAGTGCTTCGACGCCGACCCAATCCCACCCGAGTGCATGGCCCAGCCCGGCTGGGTGGAGGAGGCTGACCGAGCATAGCACCCAACCTCACTGCCATTCATGGTTCGATAGCGATGGCGATGCTAAGTGACGGACGGGAGGCAGCCGAAGGTTTTCGTTTTAAATTACGTTCGTATAGTGGTATTCACGTTCAAATGTGTGCGTGTCTCTTTTGTAGATGTAGTTGTGAAACTTGGGGGAAAATATATGCACTCTTACCCCGGTTGTTAGTTTTATCATTATTTAGCCGTTTTACCCAAATCAATTGGGTAATATTTGCATATGCAATCTGAATAGCCTTTGAATTAGCGTGCATTTTTGTGTATGGAAAAATTCACGCTAGTGTTCGTGAGTAGAAATGTCACTTATCTCTATAGGATATTTACCTAGTTGATCGCGGATACTGCCTTTCCGCGTTTCGTCGTGAAACTGGACCTAGTTTTGAAGTGCATCCCACCAAGGTATTTACATATTCTAAGGTAAGCTTAGATGTCAAAACTGGTTGAGCGGCCATTATTTTTTCACCGTGAGAAATTCTGAAAACAAATCCCCCACCACCTCAAATTCCTTTGAAATTTCGCTTCCTCTGCTTTTCTCCACAAACTAATCGTCATGCTCAACCTTACAATATATAAAAACCTTGCATCCCACTACCGGCACCAATGCAACATGCAACATCAATGCTGGGATAGTGCGAGCGAAATGGTTGTCACTCGCGAATGATGTTGTTTGCCCACCGAAAGTCTGGTGCGCGCGGGCAGGATCAGGATCACGCACACAGCCAGCGGTGATGCGCGGACCGGACAGCTGACTGGTTGGGTTGGGTTTCGGTTCGGGTGGCTGTGGGTGGTTGGGTGGTGCCGCGCCATTCGGATGGACCGAAACGAATAAAATTTAATTTAATTAGATTGATGGATATAAATAAAATACGAGCAAAATAACAAACAAAGATTATCTTGGTGATCGCGATCGATAGCATTCGCGCAGCTTTCAGTGAGTCGCATACGTTTTAGGTATCAAATATTTATTGTTGTGAATTTTTCATCGACTGTTGCAGAAAGTACATTCCAAATTTCTGCTATGCACTAGACAAATAAATGTTCGAACCATGAAATTGCAATACTCCATTGCATGGTGACGTCATCAAGAAATCGCTCTCTTTCTCTCCTATGGGAAATTAGAAAACAGCTACTGGTCCTTTTGTTTTCAAACTCTCTGAAAGAGCTAAAGAGATAGATTTTCGCCGTGAGGTGGTCTAATTACTTTTAGGCCAAGCACAGAACAAAATCACTAGAATCCCAACCATTTTGCCGATCATTGAAACAAGATTCGTTAGGGGTGGTGGGGGTAAAGTGGACAACCTAAGCATTTTGGTCGTTTCCAGTGGAAATGCGGCAAAATCCATCTGCTTTTCCGAGTAACATGGAAGGTCATGATATATGTACTCTAGAAATCTTGTAAGGGATTGCTTTTTAAAAATATTATTTTCTTTGATTATTTTCTTCACCAAAACGTGCATCAAAATAGCGTGAAAAAAATCGGTGGGGGTAAAATGGACAATCGATGGGGTAAAATGAACAAGTCGTTAAAAGTTATATAACGGCATATCATTTCTATGTTTTACCTTTCTCGTACACCAAAGTGTACTGGAAGGCTATATCTGGAGCTCGATTTAAATAGGTCGTATGTGCTTTCATCGATATAAAACTCGATCAGTATATTTTAGTAATAGTAGCAATATGGATGATATTTCGGTGGCTTTTCATGATAAAACTGAAAGCCTGTTTTGTAAGGAATCGGTTTTATGTATTATTTTGTTAAATTTCAACAGTTTATGCTATAAGAAGCGAATCTAACTGATCGAGTTTTATATCGACGAAAGCACATACGAACTATTCAAATCGAGCTCCAGATATATTCACTCAAGATACAAATTTTCGATAGAAGGCTCGGAGGGTCAAACTCAAGTCACATATACCAATCAACTCAGTTTGACGAATTGAGATGATGTCTGTTTTTGTATCTAAGTAATAAGTTCACTCACTTTTAAAGCACTTCCCATTGGCCGATTATAGCTTGAATCGAACCGGAATTTTACCGCATTGTTTGCTATTGAAAATGGTTCGGATCGGTCAAGGCGTTCCGAAGTTATGGCCAATTTAGTGATCCGGACCAGCATTTTTTCACCCGAGTGACAGGTGTAATTTGGTTAGGAAGGCTCTTGGTGGATGACGACCGCGACGACGGCCGCCGCAGCACACCACACCACGAGAACGAGAGTAAGAGAGAATGTGAGAGAGAAACGACGATGACGAAAGAGCGGCGCTGACGTGCTACAGCCTACACTGAACGAAAACCCCATCCCGAAATCGACTGATTTGTCCGACCATCCAGTCCAAATTATCAAAATCGTGTTTTCGAATGACGAATCAGTCATACGGCAATCATCCCAAAAAGCGGATGACGATCATCCTATTCGCGTATGAGTCGACACACGCTATGTGAATGAATATTAGTTGCAGAGCGAAGGCCACACAGATGCATCGAATTTATTCATCGATAGCGTAACAAGTTCCTTGATCGTGACACCCGGGACATTGACGATTTTGCTTCGCATGTCCTATCCTGGACATGTCATAATTTTTGAAGAGGGTGCCCGCAAGGGTACCCTGGCCACTAAGCACATATTTTTTGAAAAAGATAGCGGTGACATTATTGTTATCAATCGCTAAAAAACAAAGTTGCTCGACCATATGGTCGACATTCTATTTCCATATCGTTGTCATCCGATTTTAAGATGACATCATTCGGTCGGTGGACCATACGGTTTCCGACCGAGTGTCGTTAAGGGGCGTGATCGTATCGCCTCTCAGTCGGTCTTGGGCGGGGGGTTTCGTTCAGTGTACAGAGGCAGAGGCGATTCGGTGGTTCATCGATTATGATTGCGTGAGCGGCGGTCGTCAAAACCGTTCTCGAACACGCGTAGGTATGCGAGTAATTGGGTATTTATTTAATATTTACGCGCTTTATTAGATTCTCATCTGGCTACTGTGGAATAACGGGTAGCTTCAGATTCCGCCAGAACGCAACCGTAAGATCTGCAAAATGATTTAGAGAATTACAAAAGGCTAACCTTATGAAGCAGCAAAAGACATAATCATTTCATACAGTTCCCATGCAGTTCATCATGGTTTTCAAAATATTACCTAATATGTAATCGTGCTCTAAGCTCGAAATTCATAATGAACTACATGAGCAGTTCCACCACGTCGGAAGTTTAGCCACATGCCTGCAGCTTGTATAAATCAGTTTGTAAAACCAAACCTGTAAAAGATCTAGGACATTGGAAATTCTCGATACTTAACATAATTTCAGGCATTTCTCGGAATTTTTAAGGTTTCAGAACTTTTGAATTGTCGCGAATATTCAAAGAAATTTAAAGGAAATTCAAGCTCAGTAATTTAAGGAAACTAATATTCAAAATTACATTTTATTTAAACCACGTGGCAAATGCGATTCTACTACAAATTCAGAGTCAAATTAAATTTAGATAAAAAATAAAAATTTCTTGTATTCCTTTAATGAATTAAATGCTTTGGCTGTTTTCCTACTCTCCGCATCGACCAATGTGGCGCTAGCTTCTATGCGCGAAAAATCGCTAAAAGTAAATCGCAAAAATAGTGTATGGCGAATAGCACCTAAAGGCGTATTTCTCGAAGTGGAACACATTATTCGAAAAAATATTTGGTAGTGGTTGTGCACAATGATGACCGGTTTGGTGCCTACCAAATATTTTTTCGGTAAAAGCTTTTCATTTCGAGAAATTCGAGTTTAGATGCTTTTCGCCATACAAAATAAAAATATTTTACTCCTACTGACCAACATTGAACGCACTCCTTGCGGGTAATCCATTGTCAAACTAGGACAGTTTTAAATGTCATACTGATATTAAATGAATGGACCACATTATATATATGATTCATCTATTGATCCAGTTCTAGCGATGGCTAGACCCACATTCAACGGCGGCGGCTGAATTGCTGCGTTAAGATCTAATTCGTGCATCACTCTTACGAGTCGACTTCATGTGCAGCAAACGGCTCAAACATCCGTCATCATTTTTCGGAAACGTGATATCACAAGGGAACGTCCATAAATTTCGTCACGCGAAAATTGCCGATTTTCAAACCCCGTTCCCAGCGATACTTTAGTTCACAAGATTTATTTCATGTCGCATTGCATACATCACGGCGTTTACTCAACGTTAGTGCGGTAGCAAAATTTGCTACTTTAATTTACTACATTAATAGCGCATTTAATGCACATTTGAAAGGTTCTGATTTTCGTGTAAAAAAGTTCGATTGAATTTGCATCTTGTCACTTTAATTTGCAGAAGAGAGAGTCGATGAAGGGAACTCTATGTCACACTTTTTGTATGAGAATTCTAAAAAAAAATGCTCACACTTTCACACTTTGCTGAAGCTCCCCTCCCCATCAACGCGTGATGTATACGCTCAAGAATTTTTTGCCATGTTCTCAAACGTGTATCTGGCGAACAAGATGCTGTTTAATCATCAAAACAGTCATCATGGAGCATCCATTACGTACGTCACGCTAAAATTGGGAATGTACATCCCCACCCCCTCTCGCACGGGGTTTTCTGTGCGTTTTTACGAGTCAAACTATCCCAAACCCCCCTCCCACCCCAAACGTTACGTTTTTTTTTATGGGCTTTAAGATGTGTTAAGAGAAAAAAAATCTACTCAGTTACTGAGATGGATTTATTCCAAATTATTTTTTTTCCTGCTCAGTTTTAGTTAGAAGTGAGGCAACTCATTGAGTTGTCTCAGTTTTAACTTAACGGAAATTAAGTAAGAAAATAAAAGTCTTTTCTTTTTCTGAGTAGGACTAACTCAGAGACTGAGTAGAAATTTACCTCGGTGTACGAATGTAGTAAGGCAATGGCACGTCAGGTAACGGTAAGTGATAACGCTAAGTTGCATACATCTGGGCGTTAAATTGGATATTTAAAGACCAACTCATTGGCGAAGTGGAAATATTTCTGCATGAGTGTACGTTTTCATTTTCAATGAGCCATTTTACGAGACGTTTCGGATCAGCTGATCGCTCATTTCATGAATGAAAATTTGACAGGAGGTTGCGCCCAAGCCCGTGAGTGTTAATATCAATATCAACACTGTTGTCGTTTCGTAAAATAGACTTATGGGCGCAACCTCCTGTCAAATTTTCATTCATGAAATGGGCGATCAGCTGATCCGAAACATCTCGTAAAATGGCTCATACCAAAGGCACAAGCCCAATGTTCTCTATTCCACAGGTTCGGCCCATCAGACAAAGTGGTATTTGTGATGTGATATTTTTAAAGACTTTAAAAGTGGCGCGAGGAGTTGCTAGGACATATCCTACCCACAAAAAATGCTGGGTTGGACAGTCAATGGTCCACTGCACGAATTTTTGCTGGCCTGCTTTCTCTCACCGGAAATTTGACGTTTGAGCGGTGCCGACACCTCTCAAACGTCAAATTTCGTGTGAGAGTAAGTAGGTCAGCAACAATTCGTGCAGTGATCCATATGTCCTACCCACACTCTTAGAAAAAATCATGTCAATTAAAGCTCACTTGGATGCACATAAAAGGAGCGACCCGTTTGAGACACATTTACGTCTTCTATCACTAATAAAGTCGAGCTAGTAATCGCTAGAGCCGAAGCGAGAGATAAAACATACGTATGCAAAAAAACAAACTGGATATGAAATCTGATCTGCTGATTGAGAGGCACGTGCTATACCTCTCGGCTGTATGTAAATGTAAATGTAAATGTAAAACCACAGATAACAGATGTTTATGCTAGTACAAATTTTTCGCAAAATCCTGTGTAAATGTTCAAAACGGTATACCACAGATAACAGACGTTTATGCTTATATCGGCAATGTGTGTAAAAATGCTCAACAGCCATTTTGTATGTAACGAGCAGCTGAGACTCATGTGGCAATCATTTAGAGATGGCGCAGTGATCGATAGTCAGTGATCGCTTTCAAGATTGCATGCACTACGCAATTTTACACTCAAGATTGTATTCGGTCTTGAATGAAACTGGAACTTTGAACTATTCTTGCATTCAAGTTCGATGTAATGTCGCAATAAGTTGAGTAGATGGCGGAAGTGAGCCAACGTATATCGTTTTGAACATTTACACAGGATTCTGCGAAAAATTTGTACTAGCATAAACATCTGTTATCTGTGGATATATCGACCAATTGGATCGACCATTGGATCGACCAATGTGGCGCTAGTTTCTATGCGCGAAAAATCGCTAAAAGTAAATCGCAAAAATATTGTATGGCGAATACCATCTAAGGGCAAATTCTTCAAAGTGGAACACATTATTCGAAAAAATATTTGGTAGTGGTTGTGCGCAATGGTGATCACTATTAAGCCTACCAAATATTTTTTCGGGAAAAGCTTTGTATTTCAAGTAATTCAAGTTTAGATGCATTTCGCCATACAAAATTAAATTGATTTACTCCTGCTGATCAACTGTGGCTGCGCGCAAAGCGGGTAGTCCATTGAGTCAAATTTGCCATTCAGTCATGTAATGTTTACGTATGTTGATGGTTTACGTCATGTGTAAATTCCTAATTTTTTAAGAGTGCAGATTTGTGTACTACTAGATCAGCCTCACCGCTGTGTCAAATGTACACAGTTACTTTTCCGGCTCTGGCGCTGTTATGAGAATAAAATTAACAATTATTATTGCACTGATCGATTCCTGATAATGCATGTCATCGTTCAGAGAGAAACTTACTTAAAAATTATGAACTTTGCTCCCATACCATGGACTTCATTTGTCACTTGTGTTTTGTTGAAAGAATATTTTATGGCACGAGAAAGGCACCATCACCGCTAGGTGGATTAATAAGGGTTTTTTTGTAATGCTTCAGGGACTTCTCTAACGATTCTCTCAGCAATGCCAGCAGAAATGAGAAGACATACCTTGACATTTTTCGACAAAAGAAAATATTCAAAAAAATCTTCTGTGAATATTTGCGGAGATTTCTTCAGCACTTCTTGGTATTCTTTCAAAGAATTATTCAGTGGTTCTCTAAAGAATTGCCCCAGGATTTTTTTTTTTCGTTTCTGCAGGATTCCCTGCAGAACTTTCTCCAGGTGGTATTTTGAAGGTTGTTTGTAAAGTTATCCCTTAAGAAATTCAGAATTCAGAAAAGAATCTCTGGAGGAACCCCAGAGGGAATTCCTGGAGGAATTATCGGGAGAACTCCTGGAGAAATACCCGAAAGAATTCCTGGAACTAATCCTGGAAAAAGTCCTGGAGAAATTACTAAAGGAATCACCGAAGTAATTGCTGATGGGAGACTGCCCGGAGAAATTCCAAGTGGAATTCCAGGAAAAATTTTGGAAGGATTTCCTGAAGAAATTCCTAGTGGAATTTCTGGAGAAATTCCAGGGAGAATTTCCAGACGCATTCGCGGAGAAATTCCCGGGGAAATTCCAGGCGGAATTCCTGAAAAAAAAAACAAAGGAGGAATTCCTAGAGAAATTCCCAGAGGAATTCCTGGAGAAATTCTCAAAGGGTTTGCTGAAAAAAAAAATTATTCACGAAAGACTTTCTGGAAAAATTCCCAGTGAATTTGTTTTGGAAAAAACCTGAAGTTTTCCTGAAGAAACTCCCGGGGGAATTTCTGGAAAAAAATTCTGGAGGATTTCCCGAACAATTTCTTGAAGAAATTTCCGAAGCAATTCCTGGCGGATTTCCTGAAGAAATTCCCGAAGGAGTTCCTGGAGATATTCCTGAAGGAACTCCTCGAAACATTTTCGGAGAAATCCAGCCTAAAGAAATTCTTGAAAGAATTCCTGAGGAAAATCCCGGAGAAATTCATGGAGTAATTCCCGGAGGAACTCATGGAGGTATTCCTGGGAAAATTCTCCGAGGAAATCTGGAGAAATTCCTGAAGAACTCCTGGAGAAATTCCCAGAGGAATTCCTGGGGAAATTACCGAAGGAATTCCTGAAGGAATGTCCGCAGAAGTTCCTGATGTGGGTCCTAGAGGAAACCCTGGACAAATTTTCGGAAGAATTCCCGGAGACATTTCCAGAGGAATTCCTAGAAAATGTCGCGGAGAAAGTCCTGGAAAAAATCCCGGAGGAATTCCTGTAGAAATTCTCGGAGACATTCCAGGAAGAAAAAAGGGAGCAATATTGTGGGGTGACAAAATTTGTCTGGAGGGGGTCAAAGACGGTGTAGCGAATAACCTAGCGAATAAATCACGAATCAAAGACTCAACTAGCTTGCTGAAAAACATGAAGACGGCATCATCATTCTATCTTATCAGAATTCTGAGATATAGAAGTTTGAGGATTTTTAACCCTGGCGCCACCTAGCGGACGATTTTCAAACCAAAGACGCCATTGCCAGATAGTTCTTAGCCTGCTGAACAACTTTGCTGAAAACGGCATGCTTGAACTTCATTAGGTTATCGAGATATACGTGTTTGAATTTTTCAGACACAATACGCCACCTAGCGGATAAATTCCAAACCAAAGACTTTACTATAAGATAGTTCCGAGCTTGCTGAAGAATTTTGCCGAAGACAGCATCATTCTAGCTGTGGAGCGGATCTGGTGTGATGGTTAGAACACTTGACTATCACGCCGAGGACCTGGGATCGAATCCCACTCCCGACAAACTCGCAAAATGTGAGTTCTTCCTTCGGAAGGGAAGTAAAGCGTGGGTCCCGAGATGAACTAGCCTAGAGCTAAAAATCTCGTTAATACAGATACAAAAAAAAAATCATTCTATCTTATCAGGTTTCTGAGATATGAGGATTTGAACATTTTTTACCCTAGCGCCACCAAGCGGCCGAATCGCGAACCATTGCCAGGTAATTCTTAACCTACTGAACAAATTCGCCGAAGACACTATACTTCTACCTCATCGGGATCTTGAGATATACGTTGCGCAAAGTATGTGGCCAGTTTTGGTACCCCAAGACAATCCGGAATAACTCCGAAACCATGTGGACCAGGCACCCATATCCCCGGCATCATAAACTAGAAGAGTTTTTCGGGAAGTTGTGAAAATTTCATCAAAATCCATCGAAAAACAAAAAAGTTATGACCATTTTTGTGCTTTTCCGAAGGTGAAAAATATACGTTGGCTGGATGAAGGTTAATACTATTGAAACGTTCCTGAAATCCCCGTTATCATATTAAAACGCCAAGGAAACCTGATGGAATTCCCTTATTTAAAAGGTTTCTGAAATCTCCTGAAACAGCACCCTGAAACACCCCTGAAGCTTCTTGGAACCCCCTTATTTGGGCTCTCAGCAAACTTCCTGGAAACTTATTCGGACCTATTTTAAATGCCCACCTCCAATTGCATAGAAAGAGGTTCCAGTTCCAGGTTTTTATATTTGACATTTGTTGAGCTTATTTGTGTACTGCACTTGTTTTTTTGTCATCGTTCAGAATTATTTTTCCCCGCTCATACCATTTTGGATGTTTTCCCAATTATATTTTTTGCCTTTCTCGTACACTAAGTGTACTGGAAAGGCTATATGTTCACTCCAAGAATGACTTTTCGATAGAAGGCCCGGAGGGTCGAGTCACATATGGTCGGCGTTAAGTCAGAGGGGACCAAGTAACAAAATTCCCAAACTGTGCGCCGCGGCGCCCTGGTGCGCCGTGAACATCTTTCAGGTGCGC
This sequence comes from Aedes albopictus, assembly GCF_035046485.1. NCBI lineage: Eukaryota > Metazoa > Arthropoda > Insecta > Diptera > Culicidae > Aedes > Aedes albopictus. Next base: position 94,277,620 of record NC_085137.1, on the reverse strand, counting down.
CGCAGGCTCTTGGGCCAAAAACCAAAACCAAAAACAAAGAACAAACTCTTATTATTGAAGTCCTAATATATTTGTTATAGCTGTTTTTGTATTGTTTTGTAAAACTAGTGTCACCTCAAACCCTTTTTGTATTCGATACCATTGTTAAAGCTTTTTTGTGGAAGACTTCAAAAGATACTCATTCAATTGGGTTTTCCCTCTTCTGCATTTCCAACTAAATAGTAAATATTCCAAAGTCTACGAATGTTTTCCGGAACTTATAATATCCTGATGAAACATTTAGTTTTTTACAAAATTTGTATATTTCCGGAATTTTATAAAATTTCGTAAGACTCTCAAATTGTTGGAACCGGTAGCATTCCAGAACCGGTTCCAGATGTCCCGCTGGAGGTGGCCAAGTATAAAAGTTAACCAAACCCATGCATGCGACATATCAAATAGTGGCTTTTTTGACATCCTGATGAAAAGTAAGCAGGAAAATATTCTCAGACCATATTTGAACCGGTTGTGTTCCGGAACCGGTTCCGGGTGTCCCGCCGGAAGTGGCCATATATGAATTTAAACTAAAACCATGCATGCGACATATCAAACCGCGGCTTTTTCGATAACCTGATGAACAGTATGCAGGAAAGCATTCTCAGAACATATCGGAACCAGTAGTGTTCCGGAACCGGTTCCAGATGTGCCGCCAGAGGTGGCCAAGTTTCAAAGTTAACCAAACCCATACATGCGACATATCAAATAGTGGCTTTTTTGATATCCTGATGAACAGTCAGCAGGAAAATATTCTCAGACCATATGTATCTGAACCGGTAGTGACCCGGAACTGGTTCCGGGTGTCCCGCCAGAAATGGCCAAACAAAAAAGTGAACCAAACCCATGCAACAAATCAAATCGCGGATTTTTGGGTATCTTGATTGGCAAAAAAGAGTTTCCGGCCATATTTGGAACAACCGGTAGTATTCCTCACCGATTAAGGGTGCCCCATCGGAAGTGATCAAATGTAAAGGAGAACCAACCCCATAAATAGCTGTTCTGGTAACCTGATGAACGGTTAACAAGAGAAACAATCATAGACCACACTTTGGAAAACCAATACTGTGGCGAAACCAGTTCCAGGTGCTCCGCCGGAAGTGGTCAATGTAGAACGGAACCAAACGCATGCACACCGCGCATTAAATATCGGCTTTTTCGATGACGCGCAGAACGGTCAGCAAGAAAAGTCTCAGGCCACTTTAAGACGACCGGTAGTGTACCGGAACCACTTTCGAGTGTCTTGCCGGAACTGGCGAAATGCACAAATAAGTGTTTGACAGTACATCAAATAGCAGCTTTTTTGAATACACGATGATCGATTCGTAAGAACATAGCCTCAGACCATATTTTATACAACCGGTAGTGTCCCGAAACCAGTTCTGAGTGTCCCACTGGAATTGGTCAAATGTAAATGCAAATGCACCCACCCGTGCATGAGATAAATCAAATCGTGTTTTTTTTTTGGGTAACCTAATGAACGTTAGCAATGAAATAGTCTCAGACTATATTTGGGAGACCCGGTGTGCTCCGGAACCTGTTCCGGTACCACATCGAAAGTAACCAAATGTACCATGCAACATATTACATCACGGCTTTTTGAATAACTCGAGGAACGGTTAACTAGAAAATAGGCTCACACCACATTACAGACTACCGGTAGGGTTGCACAACCAGCGTTTGGTGCTGCGCCGGAACTACGAAAGTAAATTAAATCAATGCCAGCGATAAATATGTGTAAGAGAACAAAATCTTACAAATTAAACCCACATACAAACAGACGTCGCACTATACTCACTACCTATCGCTCTTGTTTTCAACGGTCAATAAGAAATAGCCCAAATGTTCAGAAAAAAATGTGATCTGTGATTGTGTAAAAAGTTATAGCTTCGCTTGTTAGTATCGTCTTGATATTGATCAGCCTCCAGTGTTAGTGAAGGTGCTCAACAAAGTGCTCAAGCAGTCAACTGAGAAGTCTGATATTTTTCAGCCCTGCTTATACGTTGAACATAACGTCGGACTATGTGCAATCAATAAGTTTTAAGTCAATTCAAAGATGTCTTTGATAAAATGCTTGCTTTTCTATAAAAATATTCGGATTCAGAAAGACTTTGACTTACGTTGTCGGAAAGATTGTGAGAACATGTTCGACGAGAAAGGCACTATCACCACTAGGTGGATTAATTTGGGGTTTTTATGTTTGTTTTTGTAACATTTGTACATGTACTGTCGTAATGAAGCCGATTCGAACAGTGCAAAAATCAAGCTCATTGGTTCATCCGTTCATGAGTTATACCTTATGCCTCAAAGGGAATTCTTTCTTAGAGAATTAGAAATTAAGCTCTGAAATTATCTTAGGTAATCGTTTAAGTGAAACGCAGTAAAACCTAATCGGTTGCCAGTAGATTCGTTTGGCTGACGACATACCAACTTGAGTCCCAATTGTATCTGTCTGACGTTCTTCGTACGAGCACAGTTTGCATTTTTAATTCCGTAATCTCCGATAAATGTTCACCTGCCGGAATTCAAATCCAGCTCGTTTTCATTCATCCGACAACCGGCAGAACTAGAGGTACCTATGTTCCCCAAGTAGTAGAGAATCAGTTGCGCGCAAGCCCGGCCTGGGCTATTCATCTTACTTAGTTCCATCCCTGGAATTTCCGGTGAAGAATGTTGTATAACATTTCGTTAATAATATACGACCAGTATTACCTTTTTATGTGATTTATCACCTGCTCTGGCTTTGAGTTGTAGAGGTGGTAGACTGCAGGCCAGGTGGGCACGGCGTGTATGTGCAATGCATGTGCGTTCGTGTACCTCGCTTACATATGTGATTCACTTACCACTGCTCCGGACCTGGACCGGATGGTGCTCCCGAAGGTGGATGCCATTGCACTGGAATCCCGACGAACGTGTTACAGCTCTGCAGTCTGCAGCCATGCAGGTTCATCTGAGAGATGGATGCGGAAGGGGGCAGAGAAATCATCATGATTCTTTGGTTTGTCCTCTTGGGAAAGTTGGGATTCTTGTGCGCTGTCGTACTAAAACCAGGGAATTGATGTTGGTATAAGGCTGCACGCAAATGCAACGGCGCACATACATCTTCTGGGGGAGCTTACGGGCGCAAGTGGTCCCGAGTGCTCCGTCCATTGCATTGGGAGCCTAGCATCATGGGAACGCATCGCAGGCTGAGGGTGCGCCGTGGTGGGCAAATGGGATGATACAATCTGGAATAGGGGAAAGTGGGGCAATATGCCATTTTTCAAACTTTCATCGTTTTCAATGATATATAGCCTGATTTGTTAGGCTTTCAAAGTGGTAACAGCAACTAGACAATATTTGCTCGATGCTTCAACAAAAATATTCACTAAATTATTGCATTTTCATCGATTTTTTGCGATTTCAAAAACTGGTTCGTAAAACGGAAGTGGTGCAAAAAGCCCATCTGCCATGGGGTAAGATGCCACTTCATGAAAACATTCAAAAATTACGTCCATCAGTTTTCTGGCATTTTCGACTTACTTTCACCCCTCTGTCACGTTTTTTCGTATACTCAATACAAGGAGTGTCACCCCCTTCCCCGCTAAACGATGGTCGTCATATTTGAATGACCCCTAACATGGATAGCGTAGACTTCAACAACCATGCGCCTCCATGGGTGCCTCAATCTACTTAGAAACACTTGGCTGGTAATAAAATCACCCGAAAACCTTAATTGCAAGCACGAAAAACCGGAAGTTGCCAATTTTCATTGGGAAATCAAAAGATTTTCCGTGGGTTTGGCGGCCTAGCTTCTAGAAGAATGTTTAATACAAACATATCTTGACACCATTCACCCATAGCAATGATCAAGTCCCATTTAGGAATGATTTTATGCGTTGGGCCATTTTACCCCATCTTGGCATTTTGGGCTCTGTTCCCCTACTCACTCACATGTGGGTAGTGGAGATTACAAAGTTTTTGAATCTGTGAACATCAGCCCGGAGGTGGTCCATTTTGGTGAAATATTTTATTCATTTCCTGCTCCATGGCTGCAAACGATGTGTTTACCTATCTGGGGTAGACCTCCGGCACTTTGCTTTATTATGAACGGCAGCGGCGGTGGCGGTGACGGATACCTAGGATGATGACGACGACGACGACGAGAACGGACATAAAGACGACTATCAGTGCAGTGGTCTGTGCAGAAATGAATCAGAGTGGAGCAGCATTGAAATGGTTTTCACATTGTCCGTTGATGTTGTAATACAATGGTTGATTTTGAACTAAGGTGCCGGATGTTGTCGAGACCAACAGGAAATATACCTGCGGGGATTTGACTGTTTGTTTTCTGATTATTTTACAAATAATTTATGACATCTTCAATTGGAAATTGCTTGCGGGCAGTTAGTTGGATTGTTAGACTTCATCAGAAATGCAACTTGGTCATTACCAATCCGAAATAGATTGAATTGCAAAACGAAGAAATGATTTTGATTTCACGAGGAGAACGTTGAATTTTTCTATGCATCACAGGCTGGATACAACGCAAGAAAAAAAGACGATTAACTTCCTTAGATCTATTTGCCTTGATACTTTCATGACTACAGCTTAACTTCAGTCCAGCGCCGAGGAAGGTTTGGTAGATCACCTCCGTTGGTCCTCGGGAGTTTTCGTCCAGCTACCCTGAAGCGTTCCCAGATCTTCTTCAATCATATCAAGTCGCCCGCCTTTCTTCTAAATTTTGGCTTTGCAGTAATTTCTCTCGATACGCACTACTGTATGAATATACTGCAATGATTGATGTAACTGCTCACTTTCGCATACAAAAGGTTCAAGCAGGATCTCGTATTTTCCAGCAGCCACTCACTACTAACTTTCAGTCCTGGGCACCTATTGTGGTGCAGAGGGCCAGATTGAAAGATACCGGGTGATTGTCCGCCATCGCCTTAACATGGAGCCTTCAGAAATTTCTGTCGATTTTCCTGATTTCCTTGTTGAAACTACGCTGCCATGAGCCTCTGGGCCTGCCTTTGCTGCGATGTCCTGCTGCAGAGCGCCGTTGAGCTAGGAGAGCAACGCCATCAGGCAATTCGAAGTCATTTAGTGCTCCATGGTAATTGGCTGTTATAACAACGCACGATATAGTTCACGATCAATCGTACCTACCATCACGGTGCTTCATTTACCGTTATTATAAAAAAATATTTACCATGAAAACCTGAAACGCCATTCTCTTTCTTTATCATTCCTACACCTCCGGACAATTTTTTTAAAAATCTTTAGACGAAATTTCGAGTTACACCCTTCTAAAAGGCCTAATCTCTAAAAAATCAGCAATTCTATTGAAAATCATCATATTTCATAACAGAAGCATGCTTCTGTCATCAAAATCTGAAACGCCATACTCTTTCTTTATCATTCGTAAACCTCTGGATAAATTAAAAAAAATCGGTAGACAAAATTTTGAGTCACGCCCTTTCAAAGGGCCTAACCCCTAAAAAATCAGGGTTTCCATAGAAAACCATCACATTTCATAACAGAAGCAAGCCTTGAAGTCTTAAATTATAAAAAGTTTCATAAATAATCCTACATTTTGATACTATGCAGTGATATTGACTGCATTTTGTATCAAAATTAGCCATTACGCCAATATAAGGGAAGTATTCTTGAACCTGTAGAATACGGACGTTGTTTGCTTCATTTACTATTTTAGCCAGAACAATATACAATGAAAAACATAAACGACACTTCATTCATTTACATAGTTATTGTACACCCCTTAACTGAATTTCAAAAATAATTTTGGTCAAATTCTTCAGTTACGCCCATTTGAAGGTCATAAGTGCTTATAGTTGAATTATTATAAAACTTAGTTTCATTTAATCATGTTTATTCTTTGGTAGTTGAATTTAGAACTATCATTACAATTGATATTCTCAATCCTTATTTTTGGCATTCACTTATAAAACTAACGAATGACAAAGGCGTATGTCATCGCTCATTAACATATTCGCTTATTTTTTTATATTTCATACTGATACTATACAATGAGGTTCGCACAATATGGAAATCCTCGACTAAAGTCTGTATCCGCAATAATCGGGACATAGAAGTATGGCAGTAACTCTGTACTAAATCAATAAAAAATGATCAAAAATTAACTGAGAACTCTTTGATGAATGTTTATTATTTGTGAAAAATTTCATTGAAATCGATGCATTACTTTTAACTGTGGATGAGAAACAAACAGACGTGGTTTTTAAGATTTTGTACAATCATCACCAATTTTCATTCGCATACTAGATGGTTCTTTTCTGCTACAATTCAAAGTTCTGTCTAGTCTAGTCTAGTCTAGTCTACACATACACAGCCATTCATTGAAAGAATCCTGGAAAATTATAGAATCGACTAATTCTATCATTTTTCTTGTCATTATTAATGCTTGCAGTACATCGGAGATGCATTACAAGCATTAAAGCGGCCAGGCCTACTGTGCAGCGTTATTGGTTTTACAATGAAGCCATTGAGTGGGGACATCTCGTACCAACCGCTCAGCTTTTTTGAAAGTAAAATACGTGAAAATCGATGGGGGTGACGATGCTAAGAAAGTTAATGTCACCCCTTGGTCCTATGCTTCCTGGGATGGAACACAGGTATTTGGTCCGTGTCCTGGCCCTTATGCCTAGGCTTAAGCGCCATTACTCGCTCTCTGAAATGAAACAAAAAAAAAAAATAGAACCTATCCCCCGCAAATGCATTCTAAATTTAGTCATAAAATATATTAAAAAGAAAGATATAATATATAATGAAAATCAGACTGATCTCACCAAATTTCAACCGGAAGTCGATCTCAACATCCTGTCACGATCATCCATCACCATCAACACCATAGCTTCAACCACCTTTTACTCCAATGTTTCTTGAATTCAGTAATTTGGAACATGTCCCAAACGAAATTCATCCAAGATGGCACTGTCTTTTTTTATGTTACCGTTCATCTGTCAACTGATTCGATTGCACTTGAATTTTTCTTGCATTTCACCTCGACACACTCAGTCATCGTTGAATCACGCGTTAGATGTATATACACTGTTTACTAGTTTTGTCTAAATTGCAACTTTGCGGACAGTAACAAAACCCCAACCGAAAAATCTATAACATAAAACACTCGGACGAAAAACAATCCCTCGCATGTTGTAAACAAATGTTGTCTTATTTCACTAGTAAAGATTTTTTTTTCTTGGCGACACAATTTTCTTCCTGTTTTCAAACATAATAAACCACTTCCGCCTGTTGTCTGTGTCACAGGTACTTTACCAATCCAACGAAATACCAGGCGTAACATAAATAGTGCATTTTTGTTTCAGCAGGACAAATCCATAATTTAATAATTGATACGATTTCTTACACTAGCACTTTTTGTTTTAAACATTCATTGAGTAGATACGGAAATTTTAGAATGACCATGAAAAAAAAACGCGATAGGCTTGTCTTTTCGTTTGACACACATTTATAGAAACCTACGCACGAACGCCACATTCTTCCAGATTCCAATTCTTCTTTATTTTTTACTGGTCAACTAATGTATCACTTCAATCTTCTCATGCCATTTCGCCGTATGCATGGAAACAAATTATTCCATATCACTTGATTAGCACTGAATTTCTTGGCTTACCGTTCCGCGAGTGTCGCATCTTTTACGGGAAGTGCTACTATCCTGTCAGCTCAATCAGAGGCTAATTTTCACTTCTGCCAGCTTTTGTACTAATTGAACCTGTAATCCAATGCCGCATCTAACACCGTAAATCGCACGCGTATTGCTTCCGGATGGCGTAGCACCAGCCAAATTTGCACTAAAATCACACCAAATGGGAAACCGAAAAAACGTGACAAGCAAAGCGTAAACGCGTCCGTTCGCGGCGAAGCCTACTTCGATCCTCTCTGCTACAATTCAAAGTTCTGTGAGGATAATTATGAAATTTTGTGAGCAGTTATGATACTTATAGAGACACTTTCTTGCAAAATTTCATCAACTTTTATCGTTTGGATTGAAAGACACTGGTGTTGATAGGGGATAGTGTTAGTGAAAATGTTTCATGTTTTTCATGTGCGATGTTTGCCCATTCATAACTTTTGAATGTCTCTGCCAATTTTCATGAAATTTTCACAGATGGTAGTTGATTATGTGTATATTATTTCTGCAAAATTTGGTGATTATTGGTGTAGTACTTTCAACAATACAATCGAAACAATAAGGGGTGCTCACTAATTGTTGTCTGAGGGGCTAAAATCACGGTTAGCCCCAATATATGTTTCGGCTATTAAATTGTTGATAGTGCATCGATTTTTATGAAATTTTGCCTGTGCAAGGGATGCATATTGAGAGGTTTGTATTCAAAATTTAAACCATTTCTTTTGTCAAATTCAAAAGTTACAGCGCTGACAAGCTAAACCAGGGGCTGTACATAATTCAATTGCTCGCGTTCTACTGTTTCATTGCCACAACAAAAGGTACTTCACCGGTTCAATTGAAATTTTGCAGGTGAAATAAACACATCTTGAGATATTATCAGGCAATTTTAATGTATATGTTGCAGAGTTGCAGCCATATTTCTGTGTCCCGATTATTGCGGATACAGGCTTTAGTGAGGTTACAAAACATTCTTACGTACAACATACCAATATTTGATTTTGGTAGGTTGATATCTTACCGGTGTTCTCTGAACTGTAATATGTATGCTACTGAAAATCCTCCTGCTGATATGATCGTCTTCAAGAACTTCATTATCACTTTTCCAGTATACCTTGACAATGGACATGCTCTCCAGAATCTTCCAGGTCGCTTAGATTTTCTCTTGGTGATTAATCAAGGTTGCGTAGCCAAGAATAGTGATTTTTACCAATAATTATATTTTCTATAGACGTTCTAGAGAGTTTTTACATGTATTTTTTCAAGTATTTTCGAAGTGATTTATTTGTCCATAAAATAGCAATACAAAAAACTTACGTATCATGCTATAAATGGCAATTGATACAATGTTTATGTTTCTACATGTTTAAAAGTACTTCCCTTATATTGGCGTAATGGATAATGTTTATACACGCAAAACAAGAAAAGCTACCAAAAATTGAGATATGCCTTTTCTACCAATTTATGTATTAAAAACGTACAGAAAATGAGATAAATCATAATCCATTCGTTGTATTAAGATGCACTACACGGTTCCATAGCTTCCATACCACTACATACAAACACCTCCATTCAAACCCGAGAAGTTGAACCGGGTTGCGTCTAAAAATAACTTTCGCTTCGCTGCTGAGCTTCGCGTCCTATGGTCCACATGGAATTTTCCACTTGCAAACAGCAACCTGCTGGATGCGGGCTTTTCAGTGCACAATGGGTCTAGAGTCGTATTTACGAAGACAAAAATGTTTCTGCCAAGTTCTGTCATTTCTTTTTTTTTTTTTTCATTATTGTGAAATGATTACGGTCAATCAAGTGTGGCTTATCCAAAAATCTGCTGATTAATTATTCTCTATACAATATCAGAATGTTTTACAAAGTTATAGCAAATTTACAAAATTAAAACATTCGATTGATTTGATTGATTTGTGTTTATTCAAGAGACTTTCAGCCCTTGGATAAAACATTCGAATCATTAGAACTTTTCGAAAAGTTTTCAATAAATTGCAACTTTTTGCCTTTGGTCATATTTTAGTCGAGTTCAACGATACATGAAGACCAATACATTAGTCACAAACTTTCAAAATTTAATTTAATTCGGTTCGCTTTGTCCTAAGGTACAGTAATGTGATAAACGGAAGTCAAAAACTAGATATAGATAGAAGGGCTCTAATTTCGTGTATAGTTGAATAATCAATCAAGCCCAAATTTGCACCAATTAAATCAAACTCGTTGAGGAGCAAGTAATCAAATTTTTTCCTGCCAGTTGCACAACTAGTAAGCTATAAACGGTACAAATTTGGGCTCGATTGGATAACTTTACATAAAATTGGAGCAACTCTAATAAAGTAGTTCATATTTGAGTGTTCTTCGTTTAATTGCTATATCTCTGGATCAAGTGAACCGAATGAAATGCGACATTGCACAATTATGACTAATACATAGCTCTTTGAAAAACCTTTGACTTGACTTAGACACGTTCAAAGAAAACAAACTTACAGCTTGTTGATTACTTCACGAAAAAATATCAATCATTTGAATGATTTTGCAAATGTGTAACTAGCGCCGCCTAGTGGACCATTAACTGTAAGCCCTTGACTCACTTAACAACGTTGTCGAAGACACCAACTTTCTAAGTGGTGAGAGTCCTGAGATATATGAAATTTAGAGTTTGCCGTTTATTGGTGGAATTTCTAATTAAACGATCCATCACCATCCATCATGGTATCGCAAATAAAATGATTAGAAAGCAGATTTTTGAATCAGTTTAACCAGACGAACCACCCTAACATAACAATAATAGGGAATAGGGTCAACAATTGAAAATAAACTTTCTCAAACACAATATGTGTCTAAAAACTTAAGGCCGAAGCATAAACAGTTTTGTCTTCGCAAATACGGCTCTGGACCCATTGTGCAGTGTGGCGGCTGTATCACTTCCATCACCAAGCCTCGTTTGTGTTGATCATGTTGGCTTTCAGCCTCTTGTCTATTCATGTGCAGTTATAGCCGTGCTGGTTGGAGCGCAGGATACTGTGTATCACCGTGATAGTGTCTCGGTTCGATTCCCGCCGCCGCCCGTATTTCTTTTTAAACATGTATTGGTATTTGATGCCGCCGCTGCTGCCATGATCAGTCTAAAAATAGAACAAATAATGAGAAACCAGTGCGACAGAGCACACGCACACATGCGAAATTTTCCTTTTCCAGATTCTAGGAAGCCAATACAATTTTTGGTATACTGCCACCTACCAATTTTTGTATTTGTAAGGCCCTAATACAATATTTGTATATGTTTCATACCCAATTGTATTAGAATCTGCCAATCTCAGGTTGCGTGTACAAAATGCAGTCAATATTAGCGCATAGTATCAAATTGTAGCATTATTTATGATACTTTTTATAATTTAAGACTTCAAGGCTTGCTTCTGTTATGAAATGTGATGGTTTTCTACAGAAACCCTGATTTTTTAGGGGTTAGGCCCTTTAAAAGGGCGTAACTCAAAATTTTGTCTATCGATTTTTTTTTAATTTGTCCAGAGGTATAGGAATGATAAAGAAAGAGAATGGCGTTTCAGGTTTTGATGGTATATGTTTTTTTTTTTATAATAACGGTAAATGAAGCACCGTGATCAGGATCTCGACGATTACGATGAGGAGCAGTAGCGGCGATAGTATACATCCTTGCCTCACTTCAGCAACGACCCGGATGGGATCGGACAATACACCGTTGTGCAGTACTCTGCACGAAAATGCCCTGTACTGTGCTTCAATGAGGCTGGTGATTTTCTCAGGGACACCCGTGCGATTGATAATTGATTTGCTTCAGAATGATACGTAGCGTGACAATATGGTCCACACAGGATCGTCCGGCACGGAGTCCTACTTGCTGTCGTCGAAGAGTTGCCTCAATCTTCTGTCAATGATTCTAAAAGAACGTTGCACAGTAACATGATGCCCAGCCAATTATCGAATACAGTCAGGTCACCCTTTTTGGGCACCTTTACTGGGACGCTATGCATCCAGTAGACCGGAAATGTCGCGGTTTACAATATGTTGCAGAATAATTGCTACAGCAGTGGTGCAGATACTACGGGGTCAGCTTTGAGCATCCCGGCTGATATGCGATCGACCCCCGGGCCTTGTTTGATTTAATGCTACGGATGACTGTTTCTATCTCCTGCAATGATGGAGCTTCGGTGTGTAACCAGTGGTGTGTTGAAGTGTCCAAGATTTGTGAGATTTTCGTGATTTTGTGTTTCGTTGTATTTTTATGTCAAACCAAGGAAGTCCTTAAATATCTAAACATGGACACTACCCAACACCCACTGTGAGGTAACGCAGCAATTAGTTCCGCTACTCACCACCAGGCGTCGCAGAAGGACATGTTGGGCGGCCATTGTGGGTAGTGTAAAGGGGGCCATGATGGGGCGAAGTACGATGGGCGGGTTACAACACGGTCGAAGGCTTGGAACATGAACCGCCATCGCTCAATCAGGAATTTCGTTACAATTATCGATCGAGCAAGACGTGAGCTAGCTAAGTAGAATATAAAAGTTGAAATCGTTCTTGGACAAGTTTGAGAAAGTGACTTTGTCACATAAGTCGAAAGAAAGTGCGAAGTGGAAGGAGCGATTGAGAAACAGCATCCAGGACCCCTGTGCTTAAGTTAAAAGTTAGCACTTACCTGTGTTATAGTTTGAAAAGCCTGTACTTACCTGTGCTACCCTTGAAAGGGCCTGTGTATGCCTCCAAGTTCCCCGGAGGATTGCCGGAAGTACGTTAGAAGGAACCGCGGTCCGGAGTTGGCTTCGCCGTCAAGTGCGCCGCTCCGTCGACCTGATAGACCGCCATTGGCCAATCCGACGCCGCCTAACCAGTGAAAAGGTGCGGCCATTTTGTGTCCGGAGTTCACGCGCACAACCAACCGTCGCGACTCGGACTGCACCGACCGGCCGCCCAGCTCAACGGAAGACGAGAAGCAGCGAAGGACACCACAGGAGAGACGGAAGTGAAGGTGTAGTAGCGGAGCCAGAAGAAGGGGCCCCGCCAAACGTGAAGAAAAATCAAGAGTGAGGTAGGAGATAGAAAGTAAGGAAGTGGGAGGAAGTAATAAAGGTACCTAGTTTTGTGTAAGAGCGTAATAAAGTGGGTTTTGTGTCACGCGAAGTGTTTAAGTGTGTTCCTTGGTCGCGATAGTCCAGCGCGTACGCCGACCCTGAGGCAGTTGAAAGAGGGGGGTCTCACGAGTGCTGGGCAGGGATCGCCCACTAGTTACAGGTGTTACACGGGTAGTGCGTCGAATACGTGGCGGATCATGGTCGACACTTGAAAAAGGTTTCCAAAGTGCTCGAACCAGCGTTTCAGCTGGTCAACCGGTTCGGTCTATAGCTTTTCAGATGTGTCTTAAACGGGCATCTTAGCATTCATCTTAGTCCCGCTAAGGTGACGTGCGACATCATAGAGTAGACGAACGTCGCCGGTATTTGCGGCTTTCTCGCCCTCGTTGGCTAGGGAGTCTGTCCTCTATATTTGCCCCACCTACCACTCGACGAAGGACCTTTTCACCGCAGCGCACAGTGGCTGATTTCGTCATTTTAGCGCGCTTAATTAATAACTTTTTTACTATGAAGTTTAGCGTCATGGTGTCTTCGGGAAAGTTTTTCACTATAATAAGGAGCTTCTTTTGAGCTTCTGTGAAAAATGATCAATCCCCATAAAAGTGAGATAGAAAATTTATTTTTTGAATTTTTCAAGATACGAGGTTGGTGTCTTCACAAAAGTTGTAGAAAATGTTGTTTGGAGCAACTTTGCCGAAGACACCAAGTTTGTAACTCCGTTACTTTTCAAGATACGTTACGTTTTCTATCATCGACCCCTTGAAAAAGGTTTTTGCGCCATAACTTTCTAAAAATTGATTCTACAATTTTCTCATGTTCTACAAAGTTATAGATAATGGTAAAACACACAACTTTGTCGAACATGACATCCCGCTAATTCCAAAATTAAAATAGTTATAACGGTTTTTATAGTATTTTGGGCCATATTTCAAGCATATATAACTTGGCTATAGGCAAATATATGCAAACTTCCTTTTACGCATGTGAAAGTACATGTAATTACCTCTCTTAGAAAGCCAAAATCATCAAACTGTAAGAAACTGTAAGATGGTTTTTGTATAGAAACTTACATCCATTCATGCTACTCTTATATGGGATTCATATATATTTTCAACATATTTATTTGACAGTTCATGTCAGCTTGCATTTTTATTGTTATTGTAAGTGTTTGTTTATATAAAGAAAGGTTTGTTGTGTATTCTGGATCGTTCATGAAGTACGTTACATAAAAACTCACCAACTACTTCTATTTTCTTACTAACTCACAATGCTCCACGTAGTCCACGAAAAAAAAAACGCATAAATTGAAACTTCTTTCGTCGGATCACGATTTAACAGCTGCTTTCTTTGAAGTGTAATAAGATTTATAATTTACTATAACCAATGTAGACATAGATCTGTACTAGTGAGAGCGTTGCCAGAATATGTCACGCGCATGTTTGGAATTTTTTAAGAAATAGCACTTCATTCGCTCTTTTCGTGGACTACGTGGAGCACTTGAGTTAGTAAGACAAAAGAATTAGATGGTAAGTATTTATGTAACGTACTTCACGAATGATCTAAAATGCACCACAAACCTTTCTTTATATTAACACACACTTACAATAACAATAAAAAATGCAAGCTGACATGAAATGTTAAATAAATATGTTGAAAATATATATGAATCCCATATAAGAGTAACATAAATGGATGTAAGTTTCTATACAAAAACCATCTTACAGTTTCTTACAGTTTGATGATTTTGGCTTTCTAAGAAAGGCAATTACATGTACTTTCACATGCGTAAAAGGAAATTTGCATATATTTGCCTATAGCCAAGTTATATATGCTTGAAATATGGCCCAAAAAACTATAAAAACCGTTATAACTATTTTAATTTTGGAATTAGCGGGATGTCATGTTCGGCAAAGTTGTGTGTTTTACCATTATCTATAACTTTGTAGAACATGAGAAAATTGTAGAATCAATTTTTAGAAAGTTATTGCACAAAAACCTTTTTCAAGGGGTCGATGAAAGAAAACGTAACGTATCTTGAAAAGTAACGGAGTTACAAACTTGGTGTCTTCGGCAAAGTTGCTCCAAACAACATTTTCTACAACTTTTGTGAAGACACCAACCTCGTATCTTGAAAAATTCAAAAAATAAATTTTCTATCTCACTTTTAGGGGGATTGATCATTTTTCACAGAAGCTCAAAAGAAGCTCCTTATTATAGTGAAAAACTTTCCCGAAGACACCATGACGCTAAACTTCATAGTAAAAAAGTTATTAATTAAGCGCGCTAAAATGACGAAATCAGCCACTGTGCAGCGCACAGTGGCTGATTTCGTCATTTTAGCGCGCTTAATTAATAACTTTTTTACTATGAAGTTTAGCGTCATGGTGTCTTCGGGAAAGTTTTTCACTATAATAAGGAGCTTCTTTTGAGCTTCTGTGAAAAATGATCAATCCCCATAAAAGTGAGATAGAAAATTTATTTTTTGAATTTTTCAAGATACGAGGTTGGTGTCTTCACAAAAGTTGTAGAAAATGTTGTTTGGAGCAACTTTGCCGAAGACACCAAGTTTGTAACTCCGTTACTTTTCAAGATACGTTACGTTTTCTATCATCGACCCCTTGAAAAAGGTTTTTGCGCCATAACTTTCTAAAAATTGATTCTACAATTTTCTCATGTTCTACAAAGTTATAGATAATGGTAAAACACACAACTTTGTCGAACATGACATCCCGCTAATTCCAAAATTAAAATAGTTATAACGGTTTTTATAGTATTTTGGGCCATATTTCAAGCATATATAACTTGGCTATAGGCAAATATATGCAAACTTCCTTTTACGCATGTGAAAGTACATGTAATTACCTCTCTTAGAAAGCCAAAATCATCAAACTGTAAGAAACTGTAAGATGGTTTTTGTATAGAAACTTACATCCATTCATGCTACTCTTATATGGGATTCATATATATTTTCAACATATTTATTTGACAGTTCATGTCAGCTTGCATTTTTATTGTTATTGTAAGTGTTTGTTTATATAAAGAAAGGTTTGTTGTGTATTCTGGATCGTTCATGAAGTACGTTACATAAAAACTCACCAACTACTTCTATTTTCTTACTAACTCACAATGCTCCACGTAGTCCACGAAAAAAAAAACGCATAAATTGAAACTTCTTTCGTCGGATCACGATTTAACAGCTGCTTTCTTTGAAGTGTAATAAGATTTATAATTTACTATAACCAATGTAGACATAGATCTGTACTAGTGAGAGCGTTGCCAGAATATGTCACGCGCATGTTTGGAATTTTTTAAGAAATAGCACTTCATTCGCTCTTTTCGTGGACTACGTGGAGCACTTGAGTTAGTAAGACAAAAGAATTAGATGGTAAGTATTTATGTAACGTACTTCACGAATGATCTAAAATGCACCACAAACCTTTCTTTATATTAACACACACTTACAATAACAATAAAAAATACAAGCTGACATGAAATGTTAAATAAATATGTTGAAAATATATATGAATCCCATATAAGAGTAACATAAATGGATGTAAGTTTCTATACAAAAACCATCTTACAGTTTCTTACAGTTTGATGATTTTGGCTTTCTAAGAAAGGCAATTACATGTACTTTCACATGCGTAAAAGGAAATTTGCATATATTTGCCTATAGCCAAGTTATATATGCTTGAAATATGGCCCAAAAAACTATAAAAACCGTTATAACTATTTTAATTTTGGAATTAGCGGGATGTCATGTTCGGCAAAGTTGTGTGTTTTACCATTATCTATAACTTTGTAGAACATGAGAAAATTGTAGAATCAATTTTTAGAAAGTTATTGCACAAAAACCTTTTTCAAGGGGTCGATGAAAGAAAACGTAACGTATCTTGAAAAGTAACGGAGTTACAAACTTGGTGTCTTCGGCAAAGTTGCTCCAAACAACATTTTCTACAACTTTTGTGAAGACACCAACCTCGTATCTTGAAAAATTCAAAAAATAAATTTTCTATCTCACTTTTAGGGGGATTGATCATTTTTCACAGAAGCTCAAAAGAAGCTCCTTATTATAGTGAAAAACTTTCCCGAAGACACCATGACGCTAAACTTCATAGTAAAAAAGTTATTAATTAAGCGCGCTAAAATGACGAAATCAGCCACTGTGCAGCGTCTTCCAGTCGGCGTGTGTTGAACCGGCGCCCGATTTTCTCCTCCTGCCGATGGATCTTCGCAATGCGCAGCCGGATCTCGCCGATTAATTAAGTCGTTTTATTCCACACCTCAAGAACGCTCCGTTTCCATTTGCGGCTGATGCAGATGTGGTCAACTTCATTTTACGTGACGTAATCACGGAAAACTCATACAACTTTGTGCATTGGTCGATGAGGAAAAAACGTCCGCCAATCACCATGTCATTATTGCCATCAGAAAACTTTCCGTTCTCGCGCATTTCTCCGAGACCATGGCGTCCCATGACGTGCTCATAGTCTGAGTTGTCGGAACCAACCTTCGCATTAAGTCGCCCATGAGGATCTTGATATCACCTTTCATAATCTTGTCCACGACAGCATTCAGTTGACTTTAAAAATTCTCTTTGTCTTGCATTTCGGCAGCATCGGTTGACGCGTAACATTTGGATCATGGTAAGGTTTCGAACCCGTGTTCTGAATCTGGCTACAATTATCCTCTCATTAATAGGTTCCAACTTCATGAGCACAGCGTGAGTGTGAGCGCTGAGCAGAAAACCAATTCCACGGTGCACCGCGGTGATGATAAGTGTGTTCATCTTGTAGACCAGAGTATGGCATAATTTGGCAACACCAGCAAAGACCTTAAAAAAGGTCTGCTGAGGCTCCGCCATTCGGTAGCCCAGGTCAAGAAAGAGTACGGTTGAGCGACGAGACTCTGTAACCGACGCGGGTAGAGTAGAGAGGTCCACGCAAACGGACCGCCCCTCTACAGAGAGCATGATTGGAGTGCAACCAGGTGGGGCTGCAGATAAGACGAAAATCTCGGCATAAACCAAAAGGCCGAGCTCCGTCGACGAGGTGCGGCCGGTGAGGGGTAAACGACCGCGCAGTGCGAGCAACCCAAAACCGGTCGCGAAACGAGCTAGGGCGAAAGATCCGAACCCCATGATGAGGTCGTTAAAAGCAGCGGTGGCCAACCGGTCCAAGGCAAGGAGAACCCTTGGATTACGGTTAGAAAGCAGAGGAAAAAGAAGATTTTGAGCAAAACCAAGGCGAAGTCTGCTCGTAAACGCGAGGGGCTATGCACTGGTCCTCAAAACAGAGGGAGATAGCTACGAAGACGTGCTGCGGGCTATGCGAGGCGAAAATCGTCTCTCGGAGTTAGGCGTGGATGCCAAAAGCTTGATGCTGGTGCTTAAGAAGGATGCGATAAATAAGGGCTCTTCTTACACGGCACTAGCACATTAGGTACTGGGCGAGAAGGTACAGGTGAGGGCTCTAACGCCGGAGGTGACCCTCCAGTGTAAGAACCTAGATGAGATCACCAACGCGGAAGAGCTCTCTGCCGTCCTTAAGCAACAGTGCATGGCAGATGCGCCGAGCGCATCGATCCACATCCGGAGGGGCCCAGCAGGCACGCAGATCGCTACGGTCAAGCTTCCATTTGGGGAGGCGAAAAAAGCGGCTGCGAAGGGCACGATCGAGGTCGGCTAGTCAGAGTATCCGCTCAGCATCTACGAGCCGCTGGTAGTGTGCTTTAGGTGCTTCACAATCACTGTGAAGCCGCGCAGCAGTTGTTGTGGCTACAGTCTGTTTATAACACAGTCCCGCAAAGAGTGAAACCAAATCTACCTATCGAACTGTCAAATCGGCTACCTATCGAGCACGCCAGCAAAATTATGAAAACAAAGTCTGGCGAAGAAGAAGAACAACAATCAAAAGAAGTCGTCTTTGCGTGTCTCTATATATACAGTCTCTAGTTGTGGCAATCCGCCTCGCAGTCGAGTACATATATCGCACTACTTTCGGACCCATATCGCATCCCCCCCGATAACGTGAACTGAGTAGCGAATATGGCTAAGAAAGCGATGATCTGTACAACCGATCGGTACCTGGTCCAGGAGATAATCTCCACGACGTGCGAGGGCTTTGCAATTGCGAAGATCGGCGGACAACAGTGCTAAGGATGCACACAATTCTTAACTGGCGGTCCTTGTCATCGCCGAACACGGCGACACTTTTTTCAGGTTGTCGACTTACCATTTTGCACCCCCTGCTTGCGTGTGAACTTACGGAACAGTCTTGAAGGCCCATTGCAATTGGTGTAAAGCTTTAAAAATTAAACAAGGCTGTACAATTGTAGCAACGAAAAATTTCAAAGATTAAAGACCCAGAACCCACCTTTGAATTACTGAGAACTTGTCACAACCGATGGAAACTAATCTAGCCAGGTCCCACCGGAAAGGCAAATCACAACCAACAGAAAACGGTATCAACCTGTCAAGTTGTTGTTCCAAACCGACTCATCATCGCACTCGCGTCTGTTTGTCGGATGATGACGAAGGGGTCCCTGGCGGCAGCGCTAGTGTAATCCTTCTTAGTATAATACTGTCCAAACAATTATCTTCGTTTGAAAAGAATTGTCGGCTCGGCACCGAAACGACACGGAACGACCGTAAGCGGCAGTGTGCTAAAGGGCCTTCGCTTTCTGCATTTGCCTTGGCCCAGTGACTGACGAGTCGTTGGTTCCCTCTCACCGTAGTCGACCACCTACCCAAGAGGCAACAACGGCTGCGAAGGACAGATGGGGTACGGGGTAATGACGACGACGGGTTGAATAAATTTCAAACACAATTTATAGCGTAAATATGCTCTCATGTCGGAAAGTCGTCGCCAAAGAATGAAACGGAGCGAAGTTTGGCGGCCGCCCAGTCGATATGATACCTACACAACGCCACCGAGCGGAAGTGATTTCGGTATCGGGATTGGAAACAGTTTGCCCTGGCGTGAGGTCCAGATTTGGGTTGTGTCTAAGGCTAGTTAGGGTTTTCAGTTCGGGATCACTTTCAATGGTTTCCTGTACATGAAAAATTCATCGATATATGGGATATGCTTGTAGAAAAGGACTTGAAATAATCTGTTCACCAACAATCTTTAAAGGACGTTGGAAAAGTGAAGTAGCTTAAAAAGTTAGACACACGTCGAGCCTTTTTGTATTGATGAAAACCAGAATGGTATAACAACCGCATGTATGGATGTTGATGGGATAAGAATTCAGCATTCGATTTTTATTCCTCCGCATCATTTGGTTTCTCGTGATCATTGGGCGCCCCCACCGTGGCATCTCTTTGGCGCTTGGACATTCAATCGGCAAACTAAAATGCAGAATTTCGAGGTTAGAAGCAAATTTTGTTGATAAGGCGTCGGATCTTGGTGTCATTGTAGACTCTAGTTTCAGTAGGGATGCACACATTAACTCACAATATGGGAAGGTTTACGGTGCATTGAAAAAACAGGCTTTGCCCCCCAATAATTTGACCTGTTGGCGCCCCTGGTGGACAGTGATTGGTTCTTTCAGCAGCTGATTCACCTTCTCCACGTTCCGTCTTCCATCTGCAATCCACCATAGATGGTACGCAACACCTTCCGTTCGAAAACTTCTAGGGCGCGTTGCGATGGTTCTCTGCACGTAAAGTCCATGTTTCGTGCCCATATAGAAACTACCGGTCTAATCAGCGTTTTGTAGATAGTTGACTTCGTGTGACGGCGAACTTTGTTCGATCGTAGAGTTCTGAGAAGTCAAAGTAAACTCGATTTCCTGCCACAATGAGTCTATGAATGTCTCTGCTGGTGTCGTTGTCGGCGGTCACCAGTGAGTCCAAATACACGAATTCTTCAACCGCCTCGATTTCATCACCGTCGACAGGAATTCGGGGTGGCGGGCGCGGTGATTCCTTCCTGGAGCCCTTTGCCATCACGTACTTTGTCTTCGACACATTAATGACTAATCCGATTCGTCTGGCTTCACTCGCTTTAGTCGGATGTACCTTTCCGCCATCGTACCATAACACCTTCTAAGGTAAAGTGACCAGATATATTTTGTTCTGATGCGGGACACATAACTCAAATTGATAGTTTTCCAGTGCTTCAGTAACTCGATTTAAAAAAAACATAATAGGAAGACTTTAGGTATTATCGGCAGGTTTGTTCTCTTCGTCATGGGGCAAGTCAAGGGGGTTTTGTAGGCCGAACTGCCTGAAAGTTCAGCTTGGTTGGGAAGATTTTACACCAACTTTGATTTAAAAAAAGAAAAGTAAAAATACAGGTTTTCTTAGATATAACGTACAAAAAAAAATCTCTTTGTACGTTATATCGAAGTGTACGTTACATCGAAGCAGAGAAAAATTTAATATTTTTTATGCTAGTGTTGATGTATTCGACGTGAAATTAGCCCTAAATAATGATTTCGGTGAAATTCACAAAACCAATAATGAAAAACATGAGTTTTCACGAAAAACTCATTTCGTTTTTTGTGCTTCGATATAACGTACATTTTGCTTCGATGTAACGTACACAAAATTTTTCCTAAAATTACGCTAATTTTGGGTAACAAGGCTAATGCTGCAGCACAGCATTGCTATGAGTGATATCGTAGTTTATCTAAGGGTTATTCCTGAAAAAAAAATCAATGTTGTACGTTATACGGGGTACGTTATATCGAAGAATACCTGTAATTGTTTAATTTTCGAAAAATGCTGAAAAATTTCATAAACTCTCTGGACGTAGATGTTTATTAAACATTGATAATGCAAAACAAAGACCTGATTTGAAAAATATCAATAATGCAATACATAAAATATCCATTTAAAACTATAAGTTTCAAAAAATGAATATATGATTTATGAAAAAGCGATGCCTCTGCAAAAGGATATTTTAAAATATTTGCAAGAAAGTATACAGTAAAGCTGGAATAAAGGCACTTCTGATAGTATTTTAGAGATCTTTGTAAATCTTTTTTTTTGTGTTTTCTGAATGTATGAAGTCTGAATATATTTTATGAAAAATCCTGTTAAAACATGGAAAGAGAATCATGGAGAAAGAACAACAAAAAAATGTGAGATAACAATAACTTTTATAGACAAAGACATCCAAAAATCCCCGGGAAAATCTGTTGAATTTATCGGAATCCTAGAGGTAACCTTAAAAATACACTAAATGACTAGTGATAATCTTAATGAGTAATCCAGGGGAATCTTTTCAGGAATTCCTAGATGAATAGCTGGAGAAGTTCTTGGAGGAATCCAGTAAAATCCTGTGGGAATTTCAAACTTCCTTGCTGAAGAAAATTCTCAGTTAGCAAGTAAATCGTGAAAAAATCAACAATGTTCTTCGGAAATTTTCCCAAAGAGGTTACTTAAGCGTTTTTAGTATTTTTGCAAATTTGCAAAGTAATCTTTCAAGGATTCTTCAAGAGTATTTAATTTTAACGCATACTCTTTTAAAGTTCTTCATTTTTTGTTCTACGAACGCATGTTTCTCTTGGGATTTTGTCTGACGAGTTCTGACAGATATTACTCCAAGATTGCCCTATGCTGTATCGATTTCGATGAAAATTCTTTATGTAATAGTTAAAAAAAAAATGAACGAAAGTTTTGACGAAATGTCTTTAACCCTAAAAGGGATACCTGGGGTCCATTGGACCCCAGGCGCCTTTCAGAGCTCGTCTTTGATGGACCACACTCAGTGAGGTGACGAAACTGAGGCCATGAAGGTATCCCTTTTAGGGTTAAATTTACTTGCTGAGAGTTTACAAGAAACAAGCAAAATTAGCCACGTTGAATTACGAATCAATATTTTTTTTTATTATTTTTTTATTATTAACATTTGTCTAAAGTTTTCTTTCAAGAGGAACAGAAGCAGTTAACATATAATGTCAGACTATCTACCCAGGTACCAAAAAATAAAATAAAATTAACGATTGTTGAAATCCGGGACACCTGACAATGCGGGACGACTAGTTGGAATCCGGGACTGTCCCGCACAATCCGGGACGTCTGGTCACTTTATTCTAAGGTGATTTTAAACAACAAGCACCGAAAGACCATCACCTTGCCATAATACTCTTTTTTTCCTTCAAAAAATCATAGGGGGATAATCTGCAAACAGACACCCTTATATCAAGGATAGGGTAGTGTGGGGCTGAGGCCGTCTTCTACAACAATAGTATAAGCCAGGACTACTCTCTCCTCGTACCCACTAAACACATTCCTATGGTCGCCAAACCCTACGTCTCTCCGGAACCGCCAAGAAGGTATTGCTTCAGAGAGGGGCTAGTGCACATCGCACCCTCAAGGTTAGCTGCGTAGCCTAGCAGCAACGAACATCGATGACTCGCTTTGGAGAGTCCATCACGGTAACATGCTGGCGCTTAGCCAGTTTCCCGAGTGGCTCCCTTTGTCCTCGGAGAGCGGGCAGGATCAACCCCGCCGGCGCCCAACTGCTTGGCAGACATCAAGAACTGATGCTCACGTGCAACCCGATCTGACCTGCCCGTAAGGAAGAGTATCACTACCCTTCAGGCCCTATCAGATGCACCCGAAAGTTGCAGACAGCAGGGTCTCACCTACCCCGACCCTTGCCGGGGACCCCTTTCCAACCGCGGGTTCGGATCCAACCCAGTAGACCGACGCCACGACAGCAAGCCATAATACTCTGCGTGATTCGAAGGGACACGAGAGTTTCCCTGATACTCGACTCGAACTACGCACATCACTCGATCCATCGTCGCCTTGGTCAATCCTATCAGTTTATCCGGGAATCCGTATTCGTGCATAATCTGCCATAGCTGGTCTCAATCGATTGCATCACACGCTGATTTAAAACCGATGAACAAGTGATGCGTGGGCACGTTGTATTCGCGGCATTTCTTCAACACTTGGCGGATGGTGCACACCTGGTCCGTTGTAGCGCGTTCTCTTCACAGAAATCTTCGACGTATTCCTTATGAAGTTCATCCATAAGTTTCTTCAGAAATTTCTCCAGTATTCTATTGGAAATTTCCCTGGAAATTCCTTCAAAAATTCTCAATGAGATGCATAAATTTGTCTAAGGCTTCCTTGGAGAAATATTCTATGGATTATTACAGAAAAAACTCCAGGAGTTTGGTCTTGTAATCCACCAAGGTTTCTTTTCCTCCTTCAGCAGTTTCTTCGGAAGACCTTCCAGAGATTGTTTAGGAAATATCTCCAGGGTTTCCATAGGATACTCCGTCACGAAATTCTCCAGAAATGTCTCCAAGAATTCTTTTAAGTAGATTTCCATGGGTTCCTTCTGAAACTCTAGGCTGTCTTCGGGAATTAATTAAGAATTTTCTACAGAAATTCGTTCAGAAATTCTTTCAAAGATATGTTTCATGTAATTTTTTTTTTCAGAAAACCTTCTGCAGAAAATTTCAGAAATTTGTACTGCAATTTCTTTAACAAGTTTACCTGAGGTTTGCTAAGGTATTGCTCTAGGAATTCCATTAGAAATTCCCACAGGAATGTGTTCAGGATTTTTATTTCAATGCTTCTTCCAGAAAATTCAGCAAGAATTTCTCCAAAGAATCTTGCATTATTACTCTCGGTCCTTCATGCAGGATTTCCTCCTGAGATTTCTGCAGTTTATACAGAGATGTCTTAAAAATATCCCTCCATGTATTTCCTTGTAAATTTCTCCAGCATACCTCTAAGATTAACTCCATGTATTTCACCGCAGATTCTTTATTAAGGAATTCAAATACATAGTCTAGGAATTTGGCAGATTTTTTTCTATAGAGAAGTTTATCAACGCGTTTCCCCAGGTGTTCCTATAGGAATTTATTCAGCAATACGTTCACAGATTGGAATACTTCAGAAAATCATCAAAAAACTTTTTTCGAGGATTTATCAAGGAATTCTCCTAGATATCCTCAAAATATTTTTTCAGGAACCCCACAAAGGATTTTCCAAAGCGTTTCTCCAGGTATTTGCCCTGGAACCCGAGCAGAAGGGAATACCTTACAAATACCATGCAAAGAACAGCCTGTGCTCTAATCATTGGCGGAGCCAGCATTTTCTTTTTTTCTCACTCACTCTCCTTTACATACACGAGAAGGAGAAAGATATAAGAGGGGGCAGCCTGCCTCCTCTTTCATCTCGCTCTTTCTCGTGTATGTTTAGGTGAGTAAGTAAGAAAAAAGAAAAAGCTGGCTCCGCCAATGGCTCTAATACCTAAAATTGTTATAATTGCATTATTCTACAGATTGTTATGAGAACATCGCAATAACAATTGGAGGTATTTGAGCAGAGTTTGTTATTGATGTGGTATTTGTTGGCTTAGCAGTGAATTAATTGAATAACAAGTTTTGTTATTCCATCATAAAGCTGTCGAACAAAAATACAAATTAGTAGTAAGAATTGTTATTAATTTGTTATTCAATACCTTTTGCATAACAAGCTCAACTCTTAAAAAATTAGGTATGCATTTATTATTGGAATAACAAGGCTAGATATTTTCTAGGTGTTATTCATACAAAATTAAGGTATTCGTTTTGTTATTTTGCCACTTATGTCCACCTAATGAAGGGTATATCGAGGTATTACAGTATTTATCATTCATACCTTGATATGTTATTCAGTTGCTATTGATTTCTGCTCGGGAAGTTCTTCGGAAACTCCTCCTGGAATATCTCCAAGAATACCCCTGGGACTTCTTCAGGTATTCCTTTAGAGATCTATTCAAAACTACATCTTGTAAATTCTGTAGGAATCCTTAAGAAATTCAATCTGGGATTCTTTTTAAAATTTCTGGTCAGATATTTTTTTTAAAATTGCTTCAAAAATACCTTCAGGTACTACTTCAGAGTTTTAGAGAGCTCTTTCCTCGAAAAATCCTACAGTGATTCTTTCGGATGTTCTTACAAGTGTTCGTCTAAGCATTCCTTAAGAACCTCCTTCAAAGATTTCTGCTGAAATTCCTTTAAGGATCATATTTAGAAATTGTTGCTGAAATAATTTCTGAGATTTCTGTAGGAATTGGTTCAGATATTTCTCCAGGGATTTTATTTAATTTCTTCCAGATATTTTCTGAAAAATGCTGGAGATTTCTTGAAAGAGCCCCTGAAGGAATTTCTAAAGAAATCCATTGAGAATTGTCTAACGTTATTTCAAGAGGATTTTCTGAATGCCTGAAAATAAAACACCTTGAGATACCTCCTTAAAAAAAAACATGAGAAACTTCTGGAGGAGCTCTGGAAGTAATTAAAAAAATGCCTGGACGTTTTGTGGGGAGATTCTTACAGAAATCTGTAGAGAAATTTGAAACATGTCTGAAGAAATTCCAACAAAATTTCCAAAAAAAAGTACATTGGGATTTTTTTGAGAATTCCTTGAAAAAAAAAACTGAACGTTTCCTGGAGGGTTTCCTGAATGAATCCTTGGAAGAACTCCTAGATGTAAGTCTGGACGGATTCCTAATAGAATTTCTCATACGATTCCTGAATTAAGTAGTGAGCAGATGCCCCTGAAGAGAGACATTTCTGAAAGAAATTCTGTAGAAATTTAAAAAATCCTGCAAGAATTCTTTAGAGAACCAATAAAGAAATTTCTGAGAAATATTTAATATTTCGAAGAAATCTTTGAAACAATAAATGGAAGGAAAACCCTCTGCAGTAAATAATAGGTGAGGAAAAAAAATGAAATGTGCCAGGGAATATATTTTATGGTAATTTCCTTAGAAGATACTGATACATTTTTTGGAGAAATTGCTGAAGCATCGCCGGTAATATTTCCGATAGAATTTCAGTATTAAGGTTTGAATAAATTTTTAGTAATCCCTGAAACTTCTGGAGAAACCTCTGGAAGAATTTTCATAAGAATCCTCTTTGGATTTTTAAGATAGATTTCTCAATACACACGCAAGAGAATCGCTAAATATATGAGGTAACATATGAAGGAATCAACCAGGATAAAATCCAACAATTTCTGAAAGAATTTCTCGAAAAATTGTTGAATTTCTCAAGGAAAACGCAAAAAAAATCTCTCATAGACTCTTCGAATCTCTGCGAAAAAAATACATCTTTTGACGAAATCTTTGTAAGAAATCCTGGAAAAATACTTAGAGTAATTGTTTGAGAAGTTTTTAGAATAATTCCTCAAGATAACCCAAGAAAAACTCCTGGTGGTATTCCTTCAGAAAATTCTTAAGAAATACGTGGCA
This sequence comes from Aedes albopictus, assembly GCF_035046485.1. Lineage (NCBI taxonomy): Eukaryota > Metazoa > Arthropoda > Insecta > Diptera > Culicidae > Aedes > Aedes albopictus. Next base: position 94,250,591 of record NC_085137.1, on the reverse strand, counting down.
AGAAAATATTCTCGAAGGAATTTTTAGAAAATGTCTTGATGTGTTCTTGCCGAAAAACGTTTCTGCAAGAGTCCCCTCTCGCAAATACTACATAAAAGTTTCGTGAAACAATAATTCATTTTAAATAAGGCGCAATATAGACGTCATTTCCAACGAGGCGTACCAGTATAGGGAGCGCTTAAATTTGAAAACCCTGAGTTCCCAGCTCGGATTCTACCATGTCAGCACCGGGCCCAACAGTCAGAGTACGATTTTCAAAAATCCGGTCAGTTTGTGTGCTTTGCGGACGACATTGACATTATCGTCATAACATTTGGAATGGTGGCAGGGTCCTACACCCGCCTGAAATGCAAAGCAGCGAAGATCCGACTAGCGCGAATGGGTTAAAAACAAGGTGTATGCAGGTAGGCGAAACCGAACATGACCGGATCCACTAAGTTAGCAATGGCGATAGACTGGGATACATTCGAGATGGTGGAGAAATTCATCAATTTCGAATTCTTTCTGACTGGCGGAGTTTTCGAGCGCAGCGTATTAAGAACGATCTTTGCTGATGTGCAGAAGAATGGTATTTGGCAGCGAAGGATAAACTACGAGTTCACTGCATTCTACAGTGATCCCAGCGTCCAGAAGGCCAAATTTGGAAGAATACGGTGGGTAGGACATGTTGAAATAATGCCGGACAACAACTCTGCAAAGTTGGTAATCGTTACTAATCCAATTGGTACGAAGGGAAACGTTAGTTTTTATTTTAGTTTAGCTAAAGGTTCTTATTGGAATTCTTTTTTTTTTTATTATTTATTCGTTTATTTGGAAGGCTCGAACGCCACATGGGCATAACTGAGCCGAAATCTTTTGTTTTTACATTGATTTTACATTTCACAATTCATTACTGCCTTAAAACAATGTTAGTTTGGGAAACCGAATTACTCGCGGCTGTTTCGAGGTTAAGGATTGCAAAAAAAAAGAATAAAATAAAATTGGGAAGGACGAATTTATGGGTTTAAAACTAAATTATTTCCTCACTTATACATACTAGAAACATTGATGGAACAAATTGTCCATATCTGTAACGGAACCAAAAAGAAAGGATTTTATCGGTAGACAACGACAAGAAAAGGACAAACGGAAGGGGGGCGACGACAGACAGGGGCAAACAACAAAACTAAAAGGCGGACAACAAAAACAAGGAACGTACTACATCAAACTCTGACATCAACACGTTTCAAAAATTAGTTAATCAGGTTCATGTATTCCAAATCAAGTCCAGCCAACACTTCTCTAACGGATTTCTGTTGGAGATCTCGAATCCGGAGAATATCATGCAGCTCAGATCTGACCTCACGATACTCATTGCATCCCCACACGACATGTTCGATATCCTGGTGAGCCACGCCGCAGACACAGAGATTGCTTTCCGAGAGCCCAATACGGAAGGTATGTGCGTTTAACAAATAGTGGTTGGACATAAGCCGATACATCACACGAATGAAATCGCGGCCTAAATCTAACCCTTTGAACCATGGCTTCTTCGACACCTGTGGAATGATGGAGTGCAACCATCTACCCATCTCTCCATCTCTCCATTTGTGTTGCCAGCTGAACTAGGTCTCCTGACGGGTCAATGCAAAAAAATCGTCAATGGCGATTTGACGCTCGTAAATATCGCCTTCGCTAGCGCCCACCTTGTCCAGAGAGTCCGCTTTCCCATTGCCCGGAATTGAGCAATGTGAAGGGACCCAAGCTATGGTGATGAGCGTTTGGACAAAGCACTCAAGGCTTGGCGTATTCAATTTAGGAAGTACGCTGAGTGCTTCATTATTATTATTATTACTTTATTAGAAATTTTCAGCCCTAGGCTGGTTCATCTCTTAGTGCTTCATCAGTTTCATTGACCGAACAGCCTCCAGAGAGCTTTGACTGTCCGTAAAAATGAAGTAGTGCTCAGGTGGAAGAGTGCGAATGTATTATTGGAATTCTATAGTATATATGCATCAACATCGCTGTTGTAAAAAAACTGCTAATTGAAACAGAGTATCCTTAAAGGCAGATCTTTAGAAAACTTTGGCCTATAGACCACTCTGACATTCGCCTACAGTTCGTCAAGAAATAAGGTTAACAGTTTGAAGTCGTAAGGACCTGGACTGCAACCATAAAGTGTTTGAAGCGATACAACACATAAATCTTCCCATCAAGACGGCGATGGGCGAAGATGCCGTGGATCATCACCATTCCCCGTCCCGACAACGACTTTGCCTCGCCACCGACTGATGTTAGCGCCTTTGTTCGCGTAAGCGCGGTGTAAAAAAAAAATGATGAAGGCAAGCAAATGAGAATACAATTTAGGCATCGTTTACCTGTCAGTTCGGCTTCGAAGTATCATAAAGAACCTCAGCTGATCTGGTTAAGGAGCCTGTGCTCAAGGCAGTGGAAAACGCCAGATTGCGACACCCCGGCTGTGGAAAAATTACGGATTGCTATCGTCGTTCTCGTCGTCCCGTGTTAGGCTTGGAGCACAGATTGGTGTCGAAATTCTATTAGCGGAGACATACATTTTTTCTACACGTTCGTGAGCCTATTGTGAGCAATGTTTTTTATTCTGCCAGTAAATGGATTCGGGAATGGATTATTCGAGGAAATGATGCTGATTTATCCTCTTTTGGCGTGAATAGAAGGCGTTGATGATATGTTACACCACGGACAATCGAACACGGCATGATCGCAAACAAAGACATGGAATTCAATGCCGCGCTTGATGCCGAACGTTTCTCAAGCAAGTTCCGTTCCGGGAATATATACACGTTCCCACCACAGACATCAAACCGTCTCCATTTATCATCAGAAAAAGCACACCGCTCGTAATAAATTTGAGAATCAATCATTCCTGGAGGCGTGTGCCATTCTGCCGTCCGTACCTTCCCAGGCGGCGCTGGCTCGGATGTCCATCCCGGTGCGGTGGCGGTGCGTAGCTTTGTTGAGTGAAATTCTATTACCCCACGATATTTCATCGCACCAACAGAAAAAGCATCGGAAGCAACAAGAAAAATGGAGCAAAATCTGTGAAATGGATTTCAAACTCAATGGCCCAGATGGTGCACGACGACGAGGTATTAGGTAATCCCGGAGGCAACGAAAAAAAAAAGTTCCATTTCATACGGACGGTTTATTAAAAATCAATTTTAAAGAGATTTTCTCTCAAACTGATGGAGAGTATCTGTCAGCGATGTAGAACCGATTGGAAATAGTCGGAACAATCATTTTTCATTTTTCTCGACATTAATCCCACTCACGCAAGAGATTAAAAGACTCGGGAAAGGATTGATGAGGGAAATTGGAAACTCGGTAAAAGGTTTTGCAAGAAATTTCTAACAATTTGATTGAAAAAGTGTACAATTTTTTGGTCAAATTGTATCATAGAGGGCAACCGGTAGGATAAGAGTTTTACGCAGAATAAATAGCCTTTGCGTTAGCAAGTTATGCGACCTAAGCTGGTTACGCTACGCAGTCTGGAGAAGACCCTATTCGTAGATGTAAGTTGCTTTTTCACTTCACAGGAAACCCCTTATCTAATCAGTTTATCTGGGAATCCGTATTCGTGTATAATCTTCCATAGCTGTTCTCGATCGATTGTATCACGCAGATTTATAATCGATGAACAAGTGATGTGTGGCCACGTTGTATTCGCGGCATTTCTGCAACATCTGGTGCATAGCGAACATCTGGTCCATTGTAACACGTTCACATTGCACGATATTGCTCCACGAATTCTCTTGCTATCGGTAATAGACGGCGGCATGAAATTTTAGAGAGTATCTTGTAAGCAGCGCTCTGTTGTGTGATCGTCCGACAGTTTCCGTAATCCAATTTGTCGCCGTTTTTGAACACGGGACACACGGTGCCTTCCATCCATTCCTTCTGTAATACTTCCTCCTCCCAAATCTTGGTAATGATCCAGTGGAGTACTCTCACCAGCAGGCTTGATAATCCTCCTCGAAATCAAAACAGTGTTGCTACATGCTCTGGTGCGGTGTTTTGCTTCTGCCTCGTCGCGAGGGAGCGAACGAACCCCAAACAGAGCATAGCATAGCATAGCATAGCATGAATACTTGCACAAATCTTGGATGGAGTTGCAAAGCTGATGTCGCTACTATCTACAATGTCATAGATTCACTCAGCTCCACACACCTGGCCAAGTCCTTGCAAGCGTTTATAAATCCCTTCATCAACTTAGAAAGAGCCCAGAACTGAAGCATCTTCCAATAGATGAAAGGATGTTGAAAATAGCGAATTTTCAACTTATATGTATAACTGTAAATATACTGAAGTAGAATTATTTATAAATAAATAATATTGGAAAGATCTCACCAATTGTTGTGGGGTTTTTGTGGTTCAATGCCGATCATCTAATTGTCTTGATAAATGTTCTTCTCTGTAAAGAACAACACAATACTCAGCAAAGAACAACACAATACTGAACACTAAACACCCGCGCATCTATTGTTTTGATTTTCACTAGCGAGCGCGATCGATTATGCTGCCATACTCACCCCTACAGGAGCGATGCATGCACAGCAAAGAACAACACAATGAGCCATTTTACGAGACGTTTCGGATCAGCTGATCGCTCATTTCATGAATGAAAATTTGACAGGAGGTTGCGCCCAAGCCCGTGAGTGTTAATATCAATATCAACACTGTTGTCGTTTCGTAAAATAGACTATACTCGAGCGAACGAACCCCAAACAGAGAGGCAATAAAACTGAGCGGGGAAAAGGGGAACGAAAAAAAGAGCCGATGACGATTTCGGGCAGAGGAGTGCGTTTTTTGCCTCTTAAGTCTTTCTTTGTATGGGAGTGGAGCTCACGAGTGCTTTTTAAGTGTAAGTGGACGTGAGAAGCACAACACGCTTATTTGTGCTGAACAAAGTCCTCGCTGCGCAACAAGCTCGCACTCGGTGCTGTTGAGGTTTTGTGTTAGGTGATTTCCGCGTTTTATTTTCATTCCTCAGAAAATCGCCAAAATCACTTCCTCATTTTCTCGCGAGGGAGTTTCTGTCAAGCCTGCTCACCAGTGTTTCTCCACCGTATTTCAGAAACCCGCTTGAAAGTTGATCTGCTCCAGTGGCTTTGTTGTTTTTCAACCGTCTAACCTCGTCCTCAATCTCTTGGAGGTTAGAGGGGCTGGAAATCTTTCGTCCTGCGCACGTACTCCTAGATCTGTTACCACGCCACCTTCGGTGCTAGCAAAGTCGCCATTGAGGTGCTCATCTTAGTGCTGCCGCCACCTCTCGACCACCTCATGCTCGCTGGTGAGTAGATTCCCGTGATTGTCTCGGTACATAACGGATTGTGGCACAAAGCCTCTGGGCAAGCGGTTCAGCTTCTCGTAGAACTTCCGTGCGTTCTTAGTGCGCTTCGCAATCCCGTTCTTCCTGCTGGCGCTTCTTCCTCCGGAAGACCGCCTGTTCCGCGCCTGTCTGTAACGTGCCTCATTCGCTCTCGTACGGTGTTGCAGCATTTTAGCCCATATGCTGCATTCTTCTCATTTTTCAACTGTTCACATTCGCCGTCGTACCAGTCGTTTCTGTGATTCGGAGTCGCGAAGCCTAGTGCTACACCCGAGGTACTACCTATGGCGGATCGGATGTCCCTCCAGCCATCTTTAAGTGTAGCTGCGCCCAGCTGCTCTTTTATTGGTAGGGCCATTGCACTAAGGGCCAGAATCGCAATCTAGCGGAACAAAATTAATTACTCCAAAACGAAGCATTTCCGACACATGGTATCTTCGACAAAGTGGCTTGACATCAGCAGGGGCATCTATTGATAATAACGTAGTAGTTCGCAATTCGTCCGCATTGGTGGCGCCACCATCTAACTTCTTTGTTTTATGTTCTAGAGACTTGGCGTCTTCGGCAAAGTTGTTCATTTTGGCAAAATAAACAACTCTTTTTCAGACGTCAAAATTCCACAGCCTACTGTTTTCGAGTTATTTTAAAAATAAAATACATTCAATAAAAAAACAGTTTTTAAGCTTATTTTGACATTTTTACTAGAAACCATGTGAGTTTAAATTTGTTCCCAATGCAAATATGTCAAACCAAACACATTATATGGAAATATATTCAATATTATCATTAAAAATTTGAAATTAAAAAACAAATTCGAAAAAATAGTGTGAATTTTAAGCCTTAATATCTCACAAAGCGCAAAAAATCGCAACTTCAAATTTTCAGTAAATACGAATCAATACTAGGTGAACATACTTTCAAAAATTTGAAGAGGTATTTTTTTGTGTTTTTGAGATAATAGCTTTTTAGTAACACCATAAATATAAGTAGTGCCAGCGTGTAACTTTTTACTGTTACACTTTAGAGAGTTTATGTCTTCGAGAAAGTTGTTTATTTTGACTAAATAAACAACTGTTTCTTAGACGTCAAAATTCCACGGCCTACTGTTTTCGAGTTATTGTGAATTAACTAGATTTTATTGATAAAATTTGTCAATAAAACACATTTTGATACAATAGTATGAACTATTTTTTATTGTTTTTGATTTTACGATACATTGTAGGTCATGAAAATGTCAGTTTCGTGCAGCTCCAGTTTCACAATCTCTAGAGATTGATCAACGTCCTTTCCATCCAGGAATAAATCCACGAGCTCTCAGCAAGATATTTCGTGCTCTAAAATTTAAAATGATTGACAAAAAAGGTTAAGCTTAAAACATTTGGAAAATAACATGCAAAAAATTAAAAGTTATCTTGAGCCATGCTGACAATAGTATACTGACATTTTCATGACCTACTATGTATCGTAAAAATTAAAACAATAAAAAATAATTCATACTATTGCATCAAAATGTGTTTTATTGACAAATTTTATCAATAAAATCTAGTTTATATACAATAATTCGAAAACAGTAGGGCGTGGAATTTTGACGTCTGAGAAACAGTTGTTTAGTTAGTCAAAATGAACAACTTTCACGAAGACATAAACTCTCTAATGTGCAACAGTAAAAAGTTACATGCTGGCACTACTTATATTTATGGTGTTACTAAAAAGCTATTATCTCAAAAACACCAACTAATACCTCTCCAAATTTTTGACAGTATGTTCACCTAGTATTGCTTCGTATTTGCTGAAAATTCGAAGTTGTGATTTTTTGCGCTTTGTGAGATATTAAGGCTTGAAATTCACACTATTTTTTCGAATTTGTTTTATAATTTCAAATTTTTAATGATAATATTGAATATATTTCTATAGAATGTGTTTGGTTTGACATATTTGCATTGGGAAAAAAATTTAAACTCACATGGTTTTTAGTAAAAATGTCAAAATAAGCTTAAAAAACTGGTTTTTCATAGAATATACAGTCGAACCTCCATGAGTCGATGTTCCTTGAATCGATATCGACTCTTGGAGGTAAATTTTTCCATACTGAAAAATAATTTCTGGGTTACTATGATGGTCCCCCCAAAAAGCTTCCCAAAGGATTTTGTTCCACGACTCAATATTTCCTTGAGTCGATGGTCCCTTCAATATCGACTCATGGAGGTTTTACTGTATTTTATTTTTAAAATAACTCGAAAACAGTAGGCTGTGGAATTTTGACGTCTGAAAAAGAGTTGTTTATTTTGCCAAAATGAACAACTTTGTCGAAGATGCCAAGAACTAGGACGTAAAACAAAGAAGTTAGATGGTGGCGCCATCTATGCGGACGATTTGCGAACTACTACGTTCTTAGCAATAGATGCCCCTGCTGATGTCAAGCAACTTTGTCGAAGATACCATGTGCCGGAAATGCTTCGTTTTGGAGTAATTAATTTTGTTTCGCTAGATTGCGATTCTGGCCCTTAGTGCATTGGTAACTTCTGCGCGTAGTCTTGGTCACTTCTACGTTACGCAACTGCTCGATGTTGAGTCGCGGCGTTCGACTTTGACGCGTGGTATCTAAAAACTGACGAAAGATTTGAACGCATACATTCAGCGACTAAAAAGTGATCCGAATCTATATTCGCACTGCGGTATGTGCGGACATTGGTTATATCCGAGAAGAATTTACCGTCGATTAGAACGTGGTCGATTTGGTTTTCTGTTTGATTGTCGGGTGATCTCCAAGTGGCTTTGTGGATATCTTTGCGGGGGAAGAAGGTACTTCGGACTATCATACCACGGGAGGCTGCAAAGTTTTCGCATCGCTGGCCGTTATCATTCGATACGGCGTGCAGGCTGTTTCGCCCGATTACCGGTCTGTACATTTCCTCCCCTCCTACCTGTGCGTACATGTCGCCGACAACGATTTTCACGTCACGCGGCGAGCAAGCATCGTATGTTTGCTCTAACTGCGCGAAGAACGCTTCTTCGAGTGGGCAGTGGACGTTGATGATGCTGTAGTTGAAGAAACGGCCCTTAACTCTTAACATGCACATCCTTGCGTTGATTGGCTGCCACCCGATTACACGTTGTCGCATCTTGCCCAACACTATAAATCCTGTTCCCAGTTCATTGGTAGCCGCTCGATGCCCGCTTTTCCACACTTTCTGACCAGTCCAACAAAGTTCCTGCAACGCCACGATATCAAAGTTGCGGGGATGTAGTTCGTCGTAGATTATCCTGTCACATTCTGTGAAACCTAGTGACTTGCAATTCCATGTTCCAAGTTTCCAATCGTAGTCCTTATTTCGTCGCGTGGGTCTTTGCCGATTGTATCGAGTCGTATTTTCTCCTATGTTATTCGCAATGGGGATTTTTACGGGTGGCTTATTGGGCCTACGCCAACACTCCTGTCTCGCCGGAGGGCAATCATGCCAGTTCTGTTTACGTCCCAACCAACACTGGAACGACCACGCTGATAGGGCTACCACCTTGGATCTAGCTGGGCGTGGTGCAGCGTTTCTTACTCAGCCGCTGGATGCCAGAACAGACGCTGTTTGAGCCGCACCTCCTTGGTGAACAGACGCTCGGATCGTACCTCCTCAATCTAGCTGAAGTCAGAAGGACAACAGTGCCCAGGCTGCACTACCAGTTAAGCACACAACTCTTAGCTGGCAGTCTTTGTCATCGCTTGACCCGTGGAAGCATGAGGTAGGAACTTGTGAGGACCAGAGCTATGTTGGACGCTCGCCTTCGTCGGCTAGAGAGTCCGCCCACGCTCTTTTGTCCCGTCTACATGAGCGTTTCACTTCCTTCTCGAGAGCCGAATAGCGCTGACGGGCAACGGTTTTGGCTCCTCGTGTTTTCGCTCGTTCTATTGCGTCTTTAGCGTTCCCTCGCTCCTCTATCTTCCTCCAGGTATCATCTGTGATCCACTGCTTTCTTTGGGTGCTTAGCTTACCCAAATTATTCTCGCCGGTGGCGATGAAGGCGTTCTGCATGGCGCTTCGGCCTTTTGACCCTTCGACTTTTTGTTTTTTGGAAGATCGTCAATGACAAAAGGTCGAAAATACAAGCGGTCAAAAGGTCGAAAATCTTGCCTCTCTTTTTAACAATTTGCCTCGCGATTTTGAAGATAGTAATCTCGAATTCTATCGCAAAGAAGAGGCTGAAAAACAATCAGCATATGTACTGCAAGTGAGCATACACAATGATAGGTTTTTGTTGCAAAATATAAAGTAGAATCTGAAATTACCATCTTAGTAGCAACAGGGCAATGGCGGATATTTCCTCGATGTACGCCATAGTTTGTTGCGCATTTTGTCACCCATAATCAATATGAATATTTGGATGGAATAAAAAGAAATGGTCAAAACAAACAGAAACATAAGGAATTGTTGAATTGTTTAAATATCCGTGGAAATTTCAACATTTTTTTATCCAGTTTTAGATTTGTTCATGGAGTTTTTGAGGTTTACTATTGCGCTCACCCCTATCTTAATAAACAAATTTTTGATGTTGTTGTAGAAGATGATCAATTTTTTAAAGAAACGGTTATATTTTAAGTAGCCATTGATGATGACAATTGTCACAACTGACATACTTATGGATCTGGTAAAACCAGATTAAACCTATTCAGAAGTTAATATTTCAATAAAATATTACTGAAATATGTGTTTTTTAGGGCATATGATTCACCTCCAACTTTAAATCGTTACACAAACGCCTTCTAAAAGTTATATTTTTCCACGGTTCCGTTGATTTATTACCCCTCATTTCGTAAAGCAGGCAGTTTGCTCGGCGAACATGCAAATAATGAGCAATCCCGAACCCTTTCAACAAAGGGTTCTGTGGTGCCATTCCGAAAAGCTTTGTCTCGGAACTGGTCCTCCCACATAATAGTAGGTAGGTAGGTAGGTAAGGCACAAAAAGAATGCTGCCACGATGAAAAACTGCGCTTGCCAAATGGGAAAGGCAATATCGTGACCAATTAAGGGTTCATTAAAATAACAGGAGGTGTTGGCAGGGAAAACTTTTCAGCGCTGCTCACCTTTATCACTCCATCGAATGAAGCAGGGGTGGCCGGCTTTTGTTCGGTCAATCTTCGTGGAACAGTCACACAAACGCCTGGGTGCTCCGTCCGGGGATGAAGGTTTTCCTGGGACCCAGGGTTTTTTTGTCTTTAGCACAAAATCGAACAAAGACATTTTCCAGAACAATAGACGGTCATTTGCTTTCGGTGCCATCGGGTAAGAAGCTAAACGGAAGTGAAATGATGCAAAAGGGAAAAAATATTCTATCGATTGGTAACCGCTTTGTAGTGGCCCAAATGGGAAGAATCAATTTGTGCTTGACAAATTGAGAAAATTGGCAGTAATAAGAAAAAGGCTACAGGTACGGGTTGTTCTGCGTTTTATACATATAGGCTTTCTTGAATCTGACCCCAACACCAATCCCTCTTTTCATATTTCCCTTATGGACTAGTCTAATTTCACCGATGTTTATCTTTTAAATGGTTGTGATTTTATTTCCTTGTAGCAGTAAACAAGAAATGTCAAACAGTTATTAGGAGCTTTCAAAAATTTGAGTGGCATGATGAAATATTATCTCGAATGCTATGTCTATTCATATAACTCCCATTGGCGGAGACAAAGGGGGGCAAGGGGGGCACTTGACCCCCCTAACTCTAAATTTCCGAATAAATACGCCAATAAATGTTTCAAACAAATTAACAAAATAAATAGAAGCAATTTGGGGCCAGCAAATTTCACTAGATACGCCAAAAACGTTCCAGAAAAATTAACAAAATAAATAGAATCGATTTGGCGTCAGCAAATTTCACTAGATACGCCAAAAAATGTTCCAGAAAAATAAATAAAATAGATAGAATCATTTGGGCTTCTGGAAGTTGAATTATATTTGCCAGAGTAGTTTTCCAACTTAAAGAAAATATTTGCTTTTTGGTCGGCTCAAAACTCCTAAAGCAATTGTGATGAATATCGCGCACCTTTAAGTTTATGGACTAGATTTAGATCTAGGCAGATAGTAGACGAGTAATGTTTTGCACAAAATGTAATTAGTAGAGATAGAGATTATTCATTAATGTATTCGAACATCTAGCTCATTAGTTTGTGGGAGCTAAACACCATTGAATTCCATCACTTTTATATGGGAATAATAGCTATGATGTCTATGAAATGCCTTCCATAGCTCATTTGGTATAAAGGTAGCGATGGAACATGCTTATATCAAATAACTGGATCCGAGTTTTTGTGAGTACTTCTGCAATGCCTTCTCCAATCGGAATGTAATGTCATGGAGAAGAGCAGTGCGAAAAAGAAGTAATTCACACCTTCCCGCTGGCTGGAGCAACCCTACGATCCCATTAACACCTTGCATCGGAATTCGTTTTTTTCTGAATCGAAACGATGACTGGCAGGCAGGCAGTGCCGTTCCAAGCGGAAAGGTAAATTGAACTATTTCATTCCTCACTATGCGTCGCTTTTCGTTCGTTTCCCGCGTCGTCGCCTGCACCTACACCTGCATGTACCTACTTCACTCGCGGTTCTTCGAAAAATATTCTGAATGGGAGACAATCGACACCCAATCCAGCGAGTATCCAGGGAGGGAATCGTGCTGGTCGGAGAGTTAACCTAAATTAAATTCCAGCACGTCACTCCGCGCGTTGTTCGCCACTTTTGCGATTCCGAATGAATAGCGATCAGCTCGAGCTCAGTCATTCAGGAGCCATTTGGATGCCATGGCCTGGCCATGGTGCTACTGGTGCTGCAGCAGCAGCTGATACGATCCCGACCATCGCATCGTCACTGCTGCTACCATTTGGTTGGGTTCGGCAGATGAGCATTCTCTCACATCGTTAATTAAAAATGAAAATTAAGCATTTAGCATAAATTTTCGCCACAAACACGTTCCGATGCGGGGGTAAACGACACACTTCGTGAGGTAGATTTCTGGTTGAAAATTTGAAAGATTTGTTAGCACTATTGTTGGCGTTCGTTCGAGTCACTTCTATAAATGTTACTGTAAGGCAACCTACACACTTTTGAACGTGATCCGTTGACCAACGGTTACTCCGCTCCCAGGTTGGCCACAGTTTGTACTTCTACAACATCCGCAATAGTAGAGCGGATCTGGTGTGATGGTTTAATCACGTGACTATCACACCGATAACCTGGAATCGAATCCCACTCCAGAAAAACTCGTAAAATGTGAGTTATTCCTCAGAAAAAAGAAGGCAACCGTAATTCCACAGCAGTTGTCTTCTGAAAGTGAAAAAGTCGAGAAGTGGCGGCAGCATTACAATGAGCACCTCAATGGCGACGTTGCAAGCACCGAAGGTGGCGTGGTAACAGATCTAGGAGTACGTGCGCAGGATGAAAGATTTCCAGCCCCTCTAACTTCCAAAAGATTGAGGAGGAGGTTAGCCGGTTGAATAACAACAAAGCCGCTGGAGCAGATCAACTACCAAGAGAGCTTCTAAAATACGGTGGAGAAACACTGGTTAGATCACTACACTGGGTCATTACCAAGATTTGGGAGGAGGAAGTATTACCGGAGGAATGGATGGAAGGTATCGTGTGTCCCATCTACAAAAAGGGCAACAAGTTGGATTGCGGGAACTACCGCGCGATCACACTACTGAGCGCTGCCTACAAGATACTCTCTCAAATTTTATGCCACCGTCTATCACCGATTGCAAGAGAGTTCGTGGGGCAATATCAGGCAGGATTCATGGGTGAACGCACTAAAATGGACCAGATGTTCGCCACCCGCCAGGTGTTGCAGAAATGCCGCGAATACAACGTGCCCACACATCACTTATTCATCGATTTCAAATTGGCGTATGATACAATCGATCGTGACCAGCTATGGCAGATTATGCACGAGTACGGATTCCCAGATAAACTGATAAGATTGATCTAGGCGACGATGGATCGAGTGATGTGCATAGTTCGAGTATCAGGGACACTCTCGAGTCCCTTCGAATCTCGCAGAGGGTTACGGCAAGGTGATGGTCGTTCGTGCTAGCTGTTCAACATTGCTTCAGAGGATGTAATAAAGAGAGCTAGAATAAACACGAGTGGAACGATTTTCACGAAGTCCGTTCAGCTGCTTGGCTTTGCTGATGATATTGATATTATAGCTCGTAAATTTGAGATGATGGCGGAAACGTACATCAGACTATAGAGTGAAGCCAGGCGAATAGGATAAGTAATTGATGTGTCGAAGCAAAGTACTTCAATACAAAGGGCTCCAGGGAGGAATCACCGCGCCCGCCTCCCGAATTTCTATCGACGGTGATGAAATTGAGGCGGTTAAAGAATTCATGTTATTGGGCCCACTGGTGACCGTCACACGAAATGGGGCACCCACAAAAACCATTTTTGGTTGCCAACATTCGCTTTAATTTTCATATTGCTCAAGTACTGTTCGAAAATAAGGAAAAACATTTTTGGTCATCTCTCCGAGAGGCCTCCACATCCGCTTGGGCCCCGGGCCCCTACAATCCTTAATCCGGGCCTGCCGGTAGTCATCTATGGGCACGAGGAATGGACCCTACGAGCAGAGGATCAACGCGCCCTTGGAGTTATCGAACGGAAGGTGTTGCGTACCATCTACGGCGGAGTGCAGATGGAAGACGAGACTTGAATAAGGCGAATAAACCACGAGCTACATAACATAATTTCGTAGCACGTTTATTACAATCTTTGATGATTTCACAAGTTTAATCTTACAAAAGTAGATATAATCTTGTTATGATTGTATCTCAGCTTGCTACATTTATGTTTTAATTTTAAGGAGTTTTGTTAGATTTTTTTAACGGTACATGATTTATAACAACCGTTGTTACAAAACTTATTGTATCAAAATAACACAACCTGTAATGATTTTATTTTTCCTATCTGGTCGGGTACTCAGGCCTTAGTCTGACCGGTAAGTAAGGTGAGAATTGTTCATTATGATAATGCTGAAGTGCCGTGAGCTTACCGCATTGATTATATCGGCCCTGCAAGCGATAAACGATGATATGCATGAGCAAGAACCGATCAGTCTTTCTATGACTCGCTAGCGCCACCTAGTGGATAAGCCAAGAATCAACTAGTTCACTATTGGATAGCTCTTGATGTCCTGATCAACTTTGCCGAAGACAAAATTTTCCTATGTACTTTTGTTGTTGAGAAACAGAAGTTCAGAATTTCTATGATTCGCTAGTGCCACCTAGTGGATAAACCTAGAACCAACTAATTTAGTATCGGACAGCTGTTGATGTCCTGATAAATTTTGTTGAAGACGAAATTCTTCTATGTAGTCTGATTCTCGAGATGCAGAAGTTTAGAATTTTTAGAGCCCACTTGCGCCACTTAGCGTACAATCCTACAATCAACAAGTTCTCTATCGGATAGCTTTTGATGTCCTGATCAACCTTGCCACAGACGATTTTTTTCTGTGTAGTCGAATTCTCGAGATACAGAGGATTAAATTTTTAGGACTCACTAACGCCACCTAGCGGATCAACCTAGAACCAACTAGTTTACTCTCGGTTAGCTCTTGATGTCCTGATCGACCTTGTCGAAGACGAAATTCTGAAATTCTTCTATGTAGTCAGATTCTCAATATACAGAAGTTCAGAATTTTTAGAGACCACCTGCGCCACCTAGCGGACAAACCTACAACCAACTAGTTCACTGTCGGATAGCTGTTGATGTCCTGATCAACCTTGCCGAAGACGACATTTTTCTATGTAGTCGGATTCTCGAGATACAGAGGTTTTATTTTTTTTAGGACTCACTAGCGCCACCTAACGGATAAACCCAGAACCAACCAGTTTACTATCGGATAGCTATCGATGTCCTGATCAACCTTGCCGAAGACGAAATTCTTCTATGTAGTCTGATTATCGAGGTTTAAATTGTTTATGACTCACTAGCGCCACCTAGCGGATAAACCTAGAACCAAATAGTTCACTATCGGATAGCCGATCGATGCCCTGATTAACCTTGTCGAAGACGAAATTCTTCTATGCAGGGTTGTTAATAGTCATCGGAGCTGAAGCATAATCACTGACGTCAACGGGTAATAAAAAGTTTGCGTCACTGAGTCGGCAGCTCTAGAATATTTTTCTTCAAACACCGTCAGCCAGTTTGCTGGTTACGACGAAAAAGTTTTGCCGTTTCTCCTTATTGGCATTTTCGTTGAGTGGCTTGCGCCGAACAGGGCAGGAGAACGAAAAATCAGCCTCACGGGAATGGGTGATCAGAAAAAAATTGCGAAAATGAAACACGCTTTCATCCGGAGTCGAACCAAAAACCTTCAGATTGGCACCACAATAAGCATTCCATCAGAGCTAATTCAACAGCTCCAAAAGACCGACACTAAAAGCTTGACTGGTTCGCATTTTGTCTGCAATCGGATGCCATGTGACGAAAACATGTTCGTTTTTCGTCTTTGCAAAAGGAGTCAAAAGAGAATGACAAAAACCATAGCTCCCTGTTTTATTTTCGGTTCATCCTCGTCGTGGTTTCTTTGTCGGTCGCTGATGATGATGCAAGTGACGGAGTTTTATTTGCTTACGAACTTTTTTTATTTTTTCGTCGTTGGTCTGTGAGGAAACTGATGGTTACCAACCCTGATTCTATGTAGTCGAATTCTCGAGATACAGAGGTTTTATTTTTTTAGGACTCTCTAGCGCCATCTAGCGGATAAACCCAGAGCCAACTATTTCACTATCAGATAGCTCTTGATGTCCTGATCAACTTTGCTGAAGACAAAAAAAAATTCTATGTAGTTGGATTCTCAAGATACGATCGCGACGGTATTGGCAATGGCTGTTGACGAAACACCTATCAAAGCACAATGTTTCATGATCACTAGCGCCACCTACTGGAGCGAATTCGTACTAAATTACGTACTACCGGAGAGTCCTTGATCTCCTCAACAACTTTGCTGAAGACACCAGTCTTCCAAAATGCTTCATTTCTCCGCAGTTACCGCAAAAGTTACTGATCTATAACTGGGCGTTCGAGACATCTGATCTATAAGGGGCCGTCCATATACCACGTGGATAACTTGGAAGGGGAGGGGGTTCGATAAAAGTCCACGCTTGTCCAGGGAGGGGGGGGGGTGGTGGTTCGTCAAATGTCCACGTGGACAACATTAACGTAAGAAATAAGAAACAAAGATTTACAAACGAAATAAATTATGTCGCATTGTTGATGAGATTTTTTTCTATAAGGCTGATACAAATTTTATTTTTACCTTTTGTCTCCCCCTCCTTCAAACATTTTTGGTTAAATTTTGCATTTTGAGGGGGCAGATAAAAAAATATTTATCAAAACATCGAGTCTTCGCAAAAATTCTTTAACAAATCCGAGGAGTTTTAAACATTTTTCAAATTAAATACCTTATTTATTTTTATCCCCCCCCCCCCTCGATCAACCAAAGAGTGGTAGGACAATAAGTGAAATAAATATTTGTAACGGCCTAACAGTCCTTTACATGTTATATTATTATACATTGTTTTTTAGTCGGACGTGACTTCTCCAAGGAAAAAAAAAATCATGGTATTGACTCATCGACTTATTTGTTTTAAATTATCACAACTTCTAATTCCTTACTTTTTCATCGAGGAATAATCCGGAGATTTAAAATGGAGTGTAGACCATGCAAATGTTGGTGTTTCAGTCAGAAAGTTTTCATTGAAGTTCTGTGTGCATTTCTCAAAGTTTCAAAATACATGTTAAGATTTGCAGGTTTATCTCAAACACTTTTTTTGAGCTCTCTTTAAAATTTAAGAAGTTTCTACAGGTTATTGAACTCTAAATCTCAGCAATATAATTTAGTTTCGACTATTCTATGCATTTTTTAAAAGTTGCTGTAATTCTTGTTTTTGTAAGATACTGAGAATATAATCTTATCTCAACAAAAATCTAAGAAAAAATTACTTTATCTTAAGTTAAGTTGAGATTCTTAACAGAACAAAATATTTTATAAAACACCGTCTTCAACCAGAGATTGAACAGACTGAGTGATCACTAACATTAGGCGATGGACATCACACGAAACACCCAATGATCCAGTGGGGAATTTTCAGTTTGACGAAAAATTTTCACCGACTGGAGCGGGAATCGAACCCACACTCCCACAAACATTAAGCTCAATTAAAAACAATGTTGAAAACTTGTAGGTACCTATTTTGTTCCTCTTTGAGAAAGACTTTTAAAAAAAAAGTCACTTAAAAAGGTTTTTTCCTGTATTTTTTTTGATTGTTTGATTAATTTTTTGTTTGTATTTTATATAAATCTATAGATTATTTGTTATTCATAAAGTTATTAATTATAGGAATTTAAAGAAATGTTTACGAAGAAAAAAAAACATTATTAAAAAAATTAAAATAAATTTTCCGTTTATTTTAGAAATACATATTTTAAAAAACAACATTTTTTTCGGATGTCCACGTGGACATCGAAGGAGGGGGGTAGGGGTCAATGAAAAGTCCACGCTTGTCCACGGAGAGGGGGGAGGGGGTCAAACACTATGAATTTTCTGTCCACGTGGTATATGGACGGCCCCTAACAGACGCGCCAACTTGGCCAAATTATTGGGGGGGCAAAGCCTGGTTTTTCTGATTTTTTGTATAGGAAAATCGAAAAATCGTCAAATATTGGGGGGGCAAAACGATGCTTGCCCCCCCCTAAGTTGGCGCCTATGGCCCCTAAATAGATCACTGGGCGTAAATGGGTAAAAATAATTGTACATTTTGCCGCTAGAGCGAGAAAACTTTATATGTACATTTGCCTTAGCGGTGTGTAAATTCTGTTACCGTGTACACTCCCGTGCAAAAGTTTGGGGTCACCCCCTCAAAAACATGGAAATGTTTTTCGGTTATATCTCAGTCATCTTTCGTTTAATCCACTCGTTCTTAGACTCTATCGAAAGATAAAGAGTTAGATTTGATTCGTAGGTACTTTTCACAAATTTCATATGCAATTTTTAGTATAAAAAGTTTACCTAAACTTACATGTTTTTCCTAAATCTGTGCGAAAAATTGTTTTCCGTGTAATTCAAAATTGGGTCGACCAAATTTTAAAATTAGAGTTGCATCAGAACCCTATTTCTATCCTCTTTGAGAGCCATTCATTAGGTTTAGCGGAAAAATTCATAACATAATTTAAATGGTCGAGTTAGGTTTACAAGTCACCGTGCAAAAGTTTGGGGTCACCCCTTAGTATGCTGCATCGTGCAAAAGTTTGGGGTCACCTTCCAAATGAAGTCTGAGTCGGATTTGTATTCAAATCGTCATTGTTTTTGGTGCAACTCCAATTCCTTCTTTGATATTTGAATGACAAGACACAGAAAAAGTTATGAAATGTTCATAAACTAAGTTCTAGACTAAGTTAAGGTAGAAAATGGGGTATAAAATCCATACTAAATCAGCAAAGTTCGTTGTATAAAGTGCGAAAGAGGATGGAAGTGAGATAAAAATGACTAATTCGTGAATTCTACCCTATATAACTGTTAGTGTTATAACCACAAACATACCATTACCCCATAATCCATAAGTTTCAGGAATGTTACATATTTTATTCTTAATGGCATTTTTATCAAAAAAATATCCATTTGCTTTGCACCAAAACCCAAAATCTCGAATTTAATAGTACATTCGGAGAAATGACATTCGTTGTTATGGATTTTGGGGTAATGGAAAATGTGTGGTTTTAACACTTACAGTCATATAGGGTAGAGTTCACGAATTAGTAATTTTTATCTCACTTCTATCCTCTTTCGCACTTTATACAACGAACTTAGCTGATTTAGTATGGATTTTATACCCCATTTTCTACCTTAACTTAGTCTAGAACATAGTTTATGAACATTTCATAACCATTTCTATGTCTTGCCATTCGAATATCAAAGAAGGAATTGGAGTTGCACCAAAAACAATGACGATTTGAATACAAATCCGACTCAGACTTCATTTGGAAGGTGACCCCAAACTTTTGCACGATGCAGCATACTAAGGGGTGACCCCAAACTTTTGCACGGTGACTTGTAAACCTAACTCGATCATTTAAATTATGATATGAATTTTTCCGCTAATATCTAATGAATGGCTCTCAAAGAGGATAGAAATAGGGTTCTAATGCAACTTTAATTTTAAAATTTGGTCGACCCAATTTTGAATTACACGGAAAACAATTTTTCGTACAGATTTAGGAAAAACATGTAAGTTTAGGTAAACTTTTTATACTAAAAATTTCATATGAAATTTGTGAAAAGTACCTACGAATCAAATCTAACTCTTTATCTTTCGATAGAGTCTAAGAACGAGTGGATTAAATGAAAGATAACTGAGATATGACCGAAAAACATTTCCATGTTTTTGAGGGGGTGACCCCAAACTTTTGCACGGGAGTGTATGTTAGTAATAGTCTGCATCATCGCTCTCTCCTAGTAAGACTCTCCTCCAGCACCCACATTCTCTGACAATGACGACAATCGCCTAGTAACCTACCTAGCCATCTTCATAAGGCAAAACTCTCGTGATTTAATTTTATTAAGCAATATTTTCATACACTTTTTCATTGCCTCTTCGTGTTTATGACTCGCAGCGCTTCCTTCCGGTCGTCGCCGTCGTCATCGTATCTACTCCGTCGAACGTCAACTGTCGAGGGGGCGACTACGGAAGGCTGACTGCAAGCTCTGACAAGATATAAAACTGGTGCTGGTTACAAAGGTGGCGCTCTGCGCCAGGCCAAGCTTGGCAACATGGTGGGTCTTTGTTGCGAAACAGCCAGCCAGCATCCACAGCGAAGGCAAGATCATCCACCTTCAAAAACTTGTAATACCGTTGACTTGAGGGGAATTGAACTGGTTCAATTTTTTTTAGACCACGGAAAATATTTCGCAATACATGTTTTTCTAGGAAAATATGATCAATTATTTGAAAATTTTGAACCTCAATTCACCATTGATCCTCAGGGCCTGCACAAGTTACCTTAATCCTTCTTTTAAAAAAAGAATGACCGATAATAACTTCCCCCAACCTCACGGTACAATGCACGTCCTCTCCAGCTTGCCAGATTTTGTATACATCAAGATTTTCTTATTCAATTTTCACCACTGACTACCTACCAAGCTCTGGTTTGGTTTGCTATCCAGTCTCTATCTTTTCCGGAAGCATCTCCCCACGATCCCGGGGTGGTGGCAAAGAGATGAGAGGTAGTCAGTGTCAAGGAAGGAGTGAAGTCCCGTGTGGGAGATGGTATATTGCGTTTTGCGCTTTCGCGCGATGAATCATATCTCAAATGAAGTGGATATTGTGTGGATGATAATGGAAATCATTTCGTTCACCATTTCCGCCAGTCGTTGTCGTCGTCGTTGATTCGGGTAAGTCGCAGTTGAAGCGGGAATGGGGATCGTCGTTGATGAGGTGGATTCAACTCGCAGTAGTAACAATCTTAAGGTAGCTAGATCAGGAAAGTGAGGGAACAACCATAAATGACTTTGCGCAAGAAAGCCCATTTTCAACATCCTCCTTCTGTGAGTCTTCTGAAATGCTCGTATGGGTCGTCATACTTTGCTGAAATCCCCCTTCCCGCTCAAAAACTTGATATGTATAATTTATAAACGTTCCCCAAATAACTGCAAAATAGTGTAGACTACATACTTTCGTATTGCGAATTGTATCGATGACTAAATGAAGTTCATTTGTGTTCTGCTTCAGAACTGATTCAATCAAATTGTGGATGAAAATCACAATTTGTGTTTCGAATTCGTCACTCGCTTACCGGCTTTTTGGTTTACATGAGCGTAGTACAAAATGTTTTGTTTTTCACACTTATAGCTTTTAGTTTTGAATTTTCAGATATATCTATGTATATATATAAAAATGTAGTGGTATATATAAAAATGTATAGTCTTGAAAATCTATTCCCATGCAATCCGCGTGCGAGGACTTGATCTTGAAACGTCAAAAAACGGAATAGTATAAAGACACGTGGTAACTATTCAAGAACGAGACATTAAAGACTACCTTGCAGCTGAGGTCGAACAATGTAAAGATAGAAAATTAAAAATGCTATCGACTAGTGTAAACATGTCATATGAAAAATTATGTTATCAGGGAGATATCAAGGTGGGTCGTTTTACCTCGGTGGTGGTGCGTATTAAACCGATTCCCCCTAATTTCAAGCTCTTCATCTTCCATTTGCATCACATTGGGAACAGCTCGCTGGCGTAGTGTATGGTTTGGGTAAAAATGACCCTAATGCCAAAGGAGTGGTAGTCCACGCAGTTAAAAATTCACTCTTAGAAAATTAGGAATTTACACGTGACGTAAACCATCAACGTACGTAAACATTCCATGACTGAATGGCAAATTTGTCTCAATTTTACATCCATCATGTAAGTTTGAGTTGGTTGCAAAAGATGTCAACAAACCCATCTGACGGGATAGGTAGAAACAGTTTTACATTTATCGTTTGTCTCACAACTCGGTGATACAGCCGAGAGGTATGGTACGTGCCTCTCAATCAGCGGACCAGAGTTCGAATCCGGTTCATTATTTTACTTGCATATGTTTTATCTCTCGTTTCGGCTCTAGCGATTGCTAGCTCGACTTTATTTGTAATATAAGACGTAAATTAGTGTCAAACGGGCCGCTCCTTTTATGTGCATCCAAGTGAACTTAAATTTACATGATTTTTTCTAAGAGTGTTGTTACATCGAGTTTGCTGAAACAAAATGACCTCCATCGCTTTCAACACAATTCTCCATCGGATTGTGAAATAACAGGTAGTCTGCAGTATGGAGCTTGCCTACAACTTTGCGTGCAATAATTGTTTTTATGTAAAATCGAGTGATCCATCGTGTAGTTTTCAAAATTTCTTCCTGTGCAGGTAATATTGTTACAAAAATATTCTTAAGGACGAACCGAGGAAATAACCGCCATTAAGATGGTTATCTCAGATTCTACTTCATATTTTGCAACAAAAACCTACGGTGTAAATGTATGCTCACTTACAGTGCATATGCTGATTGAAACCAAAAGACAATTCATATAGGGTGTATATCCTATCACACAGCAAATAATTTTGTAATATCCAGGCAGGTAATTTCTGGCGTTGTATCCATTTTTAAACGTTTACATCGTTTTCCAATATTTATCACAATCACTATGTACACCCTGGTTGGCACCGGAAAGTGTCAACAAACCCATTCCAGCAAACACTCTCAGAAGCAGTATCATATTTAGCATTTACCTCCCAACTCGGTGAAATAGCCGAGAGGTAAGGGATACGCCTCACAATCAACGGACCAGTGTACGAATCCATGCCAATATTTTACGTATATATGATTCATCAATCGTTCCGGTTCTAGCGATTGCTAGACCCACTTTCAAGCTGCGGCGGCTGATTTGCTGCGTAGAACGGATGTAATTTTTACATCAATTTTATGACGCGACTGATGTGCATCGAAAATGATGTGATATTACAAGATTTTTTTTGCTGTGCAGTAATCTTACGCTCCCATATTCTTCCTATTCGAAAATAAGTGATTACGGCACCGATTGATTCCGGAGTGTAGAATTAGCATTTAAGTTAAAATACACATTAATAAAAACTAAAAAAAAACCGATTGATTCCGTTGTTTTTGTTTTTATGGGTGCTCACTTCTAACGAACAATACAAAAATAAGAAACAAAACAAACAGCGCTTCAATCCTTTGTTTTTAGTGGGATTAATTAAAATGGGAGCCACATGCTTAATAAGGGAACCAATACTCTAGATATAACTTGATTGTAAGGCATATCTCTTATCTCACGGCTGTATCTCCGAGTTAGGAAGTAGTTGATGAACGTGATACTGTCTCTACGTATCTTCTGGAACAGGTTCGTTGACATTTTCCAGTGCTTAACAGGGTGTACATTAGGCCGTTCCTTATTTTGCAAAAATTGAAAATGTTATAAGTTCGTTAGTGGAAAACGATCATTTTAGCTAAGAAATGATCGTGTCAAAATTTGAAGTCCGTATCTCAAGGCTAAGTGGTCCTGAAACCAAGTAAAATGGTTCTCCTTGATTAGTTGGGGAAGATATGAGGAATTATAAAAAATCCACAATTGAAATCTCGATCATGCTCATATAAAATATATCCATACTGAGTGAACTTAATTTATCACTTGTGTTTTGTTGAAAGTATATTTTATGGCACGAAAAAGGCACCATCACCGCTAGGTGGATTAATTAAGGTTTTTTTAACTGGTTTCGTGTGACAATCCTTCTTTTTTCTCAAAAATTCCTTCAGGGATTCCGTAAAGAGTTCTTCATTATTGTTTGTGCTATTTCTAACAAAAAACTTTGGAAAAATCCCTGGATGAATATCTGGAAAGATTCTGTAGGGATCTTCAAGGACCAGGTGATATCTGATGGAACTGCAAGAGCAATCTATAAAAAAAACCTTGTAGGAATTTCTGCAGAAATCATCAAAGGAATTTTTCATACTATTCTTCTAGAAACCCTGAGAAGAATTTCCAAAGCAATCTCAGTAGAAACTTTTAGAAGAATTCCTGAAAAACTACTTGAAAGAACTTTAGGAAATCACTTGATCAAGTTTCATAGGAAATCCTTAAAATTCTGAAGAAGTCTATGGAGATCAAAATATCTCCTAGAAAGAATTCCAGAACGAATCCCCACAGGAATGAAAAAAAAACACACTCAGGAGTTCAGTGATCGAGAGGTGGAATCTCCTCAGAAGTTTCAGCACTAACCTTTCACTCTATGAACATATTAGTCCACTTCAGCGAAGCTTTACATTTGGGTGTAAGGATTTTTGTAAATAAAAAAAAATCTTCAGTGAAACTCATGTAGAAGCCATATGAAGTATTTTTGAATGAATATCTTGGGGGATATCTGAGTGAAGCCTAGAGAAATTCTTGAAGCTGTGGGAAATTTCTTAAAAACTTCCTGGAGAAACTTCTAGATAAATCCTTGATTAAATTCCTGGAAAATATTGAGGAATTGAGAGGAAAATTCCTGTAGAAAACCCTAAATAAAATTCTGAAAGGATTTTCAGAAAGTATTCTTTGAGAAATCTGTGTCTGTGTCTGTCGAATTCTTTAAAAAATACCTGTATACCTGGAGAAACGCATACAAAAAAGAAAGTTCCGTAGGTAATATTTTTGAAGTTATTTTTTTAAATAAATCTTTGGAGAAATTACTGGAGTTTTCCTTAGAGGAAGTAACGGATAAATTTCACATCGAGGAATATCTGGAGGAGATTCTGAAGGAATCTCTGTATGAGTTTCTGCAGGAATCTACGGAGGAATTTCTGGACACATTCATGTGAGGATCTTCAATGGAATTCCTAAAACAATTAATGAACAAATCTCCAGTGAAACTCCTGAAAATATACATGAAGGAATTTCTGAAGGACTATTTGATTTTTTTATGAAACCAACAGAAGATTTTTTTTAATATCTTCTTTAGAAGGAAATCTCTTTGGAAAATTCTGAAGGAATCACTGGAGAGATTTCCGATGAATGTTTTAAACGAATCATAAAAAAGTTTTCTTAATCTATTTATTTAGGAATTTCAAAAGGAACCCATAAAAATTTATCTAAAAGAATTGAGCTTATGTTAAAGTACACATAAAAAAAAATAAAAAAATCTAATAGAATTCTTGAAGAGGGAATCCATGCAGACAAGTGCCCAGAAAAGACGAAAAGGTAAGGATTTTGTGCATTTTATAAACGCAAACTATTCTAAAATACGGGATTCCTGAAGGATTTTCTGAAGAAATCCATGGAGCAGTATTGGAAGAAATCCAGGAAAGGATTTATAAAAAAGTTCTCGAATTTATTTGGGTAACCTCAAGCATACTTCGGAGAAAATTCTGAAGGAAACTAAAAATTCCTGTAGGATTTTTCAATCCAATCTTCAAAGGCATTGATGAAAGAGTTTCTTCAAAATTCTCCGGACGATTTTTTAAAGAAATCGCTGAAGGAATTCCTGGGGATAGGAGAAATTAAAGAAATCCTTGGGGAAATTTCCCAAATAAAACTTTGATAAACTTAGCGGATAATGCTTGAAAATTTTTTTGGAGAAATCTCTGAAATATTTATTTAATGTGTATGGATTTATGAAGAAATCCCTGCAAGAAGTCCCAATAATACAGTTTTTTTTTGCACGTGCAAGGACGCAAAAATGTAAAACTTACAAAGGTGTTTTACTTTTTTAATTAAATATATAAGATCACAAAAAATCGTAAAAGGTTTGTAAAATTATGATAATGATATAGGTAATAACATTATATTAAGGAGGACGGAACAATAATTCCCTTGTTAGAAAAAGGTGTAAATTGAAAAAATGGCGCAGGTTTCGTAAAAAATAATATTAGCAATTACTAATGATAATATTGAAGGCTTTTCCGCTCTTCCAAAATTGTAATGGTGATTTGGAATTGAAGCGCAAACAAAAAACTAAATATCAGGAAGGAGGTTTTTCTTTTGCGGACGCAACAAAATCGGAAAAATAGAGAGGTAATTCCTAGAGAAAAAAAAAGACATTTTTCTCCATTCCATAACATATTTTTTTTCACCTTCGGGGGCGGCGCGCTAAAGTTTAGATGATTAACAATGGCAATTTTTTAAATCCGTGAGAGGTTTTATTTGGAACAGTGGAAGATAAACATCCAATATCACCGTGATTTGAACATATGTATACAGGTCCGGATTAAGAATTGTGGGGGCCCGGGGCCCGAGCAGTTGTTGAGGTCCTTCCTAGGTACAAATGCGATGTGCAATACAGTTTTTTTTGGTTTTGAGCATTACTTGAACCAAAACTCCCAGACAACCAGTCATCGTATAAGATGTTGCATAAGATGATAAAGTGGAGGCCATATGCGTGCATGCCTCCATTTAGGCGCATGTAAAATGTACGCATATCGCCTCCACTTTAACATCATATACAACATCTTATACGATGACTGGTTGTCTGGGCTGTTTTTTGTGAAGGCCCCTTAAATGTGGGGGCCCGGGGCTGTGGGACCCCCGGCCCCCTCTTAGATCTGGGTAAGAAAAATACACAATTTCGCAAAAGAGAATCATTCGCATACAAGTATGCGAAAGCAAAACAATGGGTAATATATTTTTTTCATATATACTTTGAGTATTATCGGCTGCTCTGTTCTCGTCGTCATGATGTGTCTGTCCGGAAACCTGTCTGAAACTTGGTCGTATAATTTATCTTGGTTGGGAATGATTTGAGGCCAACTTTTAATTCAACATGTTTCAAAAACTGTCCATGACGAAGAGAACAAAACGACCGAAAATAAATAAATTTCCTTACTTAAAGGCGCCCAGCTCGTACCCACGAGAGGGGTATTGAGGGTTAAACGGTTAAACCTTTCTGATTACTAAGTTGCATAATAGTAGGCGTCCCTTCGCCTTTTGTTTTGTGAAAAATCTCTACGAAAATGCCGCCTTTTATGTGCACGTTCAGGTTTGTGCGCAAACATATCGGAAAAAATCAGCAATGCGATTTTCTCATAATAAGTAGAGCGGAAACAATTCCCAATTTCACTGAGAAGATATTTTCTAACATGTAAGGAAGCAAAAAAAAAATGAAACAAAAACATTTGTAGTTCTTCTTATATTTGCAAGGACGCTCATACTGGGAGATGAAAGATTTCTTTTAAGGGAGAAAAAATCTAAAATCAAATGCGAGAAAACATTACAATACCGCAATGAAGATTTTTCGTACAAATATTTGAGAAAAAATAAATCAGAGGCAATTTCTTCTCACACATATGAGGGCGCCAAGCTCGTATTCAAGGGAGTGTTTTTTGGACGTTGAACCCCTCTCATCACCTAAGCTTCATATACTTGGCGCCTTTTACTTAAAATACGAAGTGTAGAATAAGCTTTAAGTTAAAATACACGATAATAAAAATTAAACAAAAATGAAAATACGAAAAATCCCTCCCATGCCGTCTTTTTTGTGTACTGAAGAGCGCAAAAATATAAAAAAATACCTAGGTGATTTTATTAGATCAAGTTAGGCGGAAACAATTCTTAAATTCACTGAAAAGCTATTGCATACATGTATGGTAGCTCATAAAAATACATACTTGGATTTTTTTTTTCAATCTCAAGAGCTGGTTACTCAGTGAATAACTTGGAGTAACCACGATGACACCACTGAGTCCGACCTTTGCTGCTTCACGTTTCAGGTGGGTGTACAGTTCTGCCACCGTTCTAAATGTTCTTGCAATAATATCCATGTCATCCGCAAAACAGACAAATTGGTCGCCCAGCCAACCAATTGATTCACTTAAGTCTGCTACAACTGTGCTAAGTGAACTCCTATCCGTCCAAAACACATTATATAAGATGCACCAAATATGCTCTATTCGCACAAATTTGGAGGTCATATACGTACATTTTCAGAAAACCAATTTGAGTTATACAATTTCAGGCGAATTCATTTGACACGCAATATAACTTCTTTTTATAACTTTGCTTGGCAATATATACGATTTCATTTTCACATATTCAAATATAAAAAAAAGAACTTTACAAGACTAGATTTTCAGACCTGCAGCTCATTAATGAGATACTCTACCACTGAGTCAATTACTGACGGTTGTAGGACGAAAAATTTAAGCAAATTTAAATAATTAGAATGCTTGTCTGCAAACCCAACCATCAATTGACATTACTCTTTCGCACCTCAGTTACGTGTATATTTATTCATTCAAAAAGGATTTTGTGAAATGTACAGTATTGCTCAATTTGTACTAATTTTGGAGGCCATATACGTACACATTGATAATATCATTTTAATACATACAATTCTACAGGAATTCATTTGGCGTATTGAATGATTCCATATATAACTTAGATTGACACTTTATATGATTTCTTGTTCACAAACAATAGAACAACAACAAGTCGTGTCAGTCTCTTTGTCAGAAGTATGAAAGTTAGCCAAAATAGGTGGTGAAAATGCAAGCTAAGTTTGAAACAGATTTTGGTGGTTTCGTGAATTTCTTTAATTATGCCTAATATTAGATGTGCAGCAGAAGCTAAATGTTTGAACCATTCGGGGAACAAGATAAAAATTGGCCCATCAGCAGAGTTGCTGATCCAGGATACGGCTTTGTTGCACAGAGCTGCCCTTGTAGTTGCCAGTAGAGCATTGAGGTAAGTGAATGTATTAAAACTCGCTTGCATCTGTACTTATTAGAGTAAAGTGATGCGCTTAGCGAATATTTTCAAAAACACTTAATTTCCATCATCCACTAACTCTTCAACTAGTTTCTCTCACCGTATAATTTTATTTTTACAAATATGACCCCATATGTAATCTCGCATTTAAGATTACAATGAAGTCACAACAAGTACATTTGAAGTTGTTGAAGAATGTCGACTTGAAGTTGTATAATTGTTAACGCAAAGTTGAAATTACTAATGCTGCCATATGAACTCGGATAAAATTGTGGTGTTCGTATACGATTTCACCCAATCTGTTATGGCACCTTATATAATTCTAACTAAATTTGTTCATCAATATAACTTTAGACTAACATCCTTATATGACTTCTGGTTTGCTTGGCGGATTTCGTGAAGATCGTACCCCGACTGTTGAGCCCGGCTCGTCGCATAACACCTTCCAGGGCGATGCTGAATAGCATCACCTTATCGTAGTCCCGTCAAAATTCGAATGAATTTTCTGCACACCGTCCATCATTGCTCTTATCAGTCTGGTAAGCTTCCCGGGAAAGCTGTTCTCGTCCATGTTCCAAAGCTCTGTGCGGTTGATACGGCATTTCTGGAGGATTTGCCATACGGTGAAGATCTGGTTCGTTGTCGACCGGTCGTCGATGAAACCGGCTTGGTAACTTCCCACGAGCTCATTTACTTTAGGTGAAAGACGGCGGAAGATGATCTGGGGTAGCACTTTGTAGGCGGCATTCAAAATGGTGATCGCATGAAAGTTCTCATTCATTAACTTGTCGCCTTTCTTGTGGATGGGACAGACTATCCCTGCCTTCCACTCCTCCGGTAGTTGTTCGGATTACCAGATCTTGACTACGAACTGGTGCAGACAGGTGGCCAACTTTTCCGGGCCCATCTTGATGAGTTCTGCTGCGATACCGTCCTTACCAGCCGCTTTGTTGACCTTGTGACAAATTTGTTTTGAAATACAGTAAGGACCCGATTTTGTCAGCCCCATTTTGCGACAAACTTTTTGCTCTCATTATCTTACAGTCAAATTTTAATTGATTTATTATAGTTTATCATCAACCTACAACTGAGATGCAGAACATACAACGATAAAAAGTTTGAAAAACTGTTTAAGTTTTAGCAGAGAGCAAAACATGTGTTCCGAAAAGGGGCTGACAAAATCGGGTCACTTATGTATATAACAGAACTTGTTATAATTTTGTTATGGTTTAGCATATTTAGTCTAATAAAATTTGATATAATCTTGTTGTGATTATATGTAAACTTGTTTTAATTTTGTTTTAATTGGAACGAAATTTATTAGAATTTTTGTTATTTAAACTGCAAATGGTACATGTTTTATAACAACCGTGTTACAAAACTCATTGTAACAAAATAACACAACCTGTAATAATTTTGTATTTTCCATCTAGTCGGAAAACTTTCTCAATCTCAAATAAGTTACAGCTGACAGAGAACCAACGTTAGCGAAGAACAACTGACCAGGGTAAACCTTAAAGAAGTAAAATTTGATACTATTAGCTCAGCAATACTACCTTCGTTGCGTGTTTTATTTTTCCAGCACAACATCCAACTTCAGCACTCGTAAGTTTGAAAACAGTTCCACCCCGTTTTCTTCCGCGGAAGAAATGCTGAGCAACGACGACGGAACGCAGCAGAATAAGTTTTAATTAACGGCCGGCTTTCGTTAGCCGCCACTCACCACCAAACGTGCACGGTGAATTATTAATTGGCTAGCAATTTCGCCTCAAGAAGAACCTAAGCGCTGGCAAGAGAACATGCACACAGGTAAGATGCTGGTAGTCACTACACGGGATTACGCCTATCACTATGAGCGGTTATGAATTGAAATGATGGTCAAAATTAGATGGCTAATAAGCAATTCAGAATAGTCATTTCAGTAAAACGAAGTTTAAGAGAGAAGGTAATAGAAGGATATCTGTTCAACTTGCAAGAAGTTTGAAAATGATAACTTTCTAGATGATTTGTTTTGGAGCATTTTCCTGTTGATCATTTTCTAAAGTGACTGTTAAATCATCAGTTACGCAGTCTGGTTTATGAGGGAAAATGGAATCAATGCTCCTTGCGAAGATCTCCAGTTAGCCTAGTAGTTAAAGCTATGGATCGCCAATCCAGAGACGGCGTGTTCGATTTCCGTTCCGGTCGGGAACATTTTTTCGACTGCCTGGGCATAGTGTATCATTGTGCTTGCCTCACAATATACAAATTCATGCAATGGCAGGCAAAGAAAGCCCTTCAATTAATAACTGTGGAAATGCTCAAAGGACACTAAGTTGAAGCGAGGCAGGTGAAGGTCCAGTGGGGACGTAGAGCCATACAGAAGAAGAAGAAGAAGAAGAAGAAGAAGAAGAAGAAGAAGAAGAAGAAGAAGAAGAAGAAGAAGAAGAAGAAGAAGAAGAAGAAGAAGAAGAAGAAGAAGAAGAAGAAGAAGAAAAAGACGAAGAAGAAGAAGAAGCCTTGCGAAACATAAATTGTTATCAAACCGACAGCTACACGTTTTACAGAAGAAAAATCTTAAAACATGCCTGTTTTGGGCACTTGAAACTTCACAGTGCGTAAGTCCGCTCATTGGTTTGCTCTGAGATGGCAAATTAGAGCTCCCTTAGTTGGTCCTGCAAATTTTCTGGGCCAAGTCTTTGCGGGTTAGATTCGAACTGGCATACAATCCAGCGATGCCGTCCTACAGAACTCCTCCCATGAAAGGTAGGAGCGGTGTGCTCTTGACAAACGATTTGATTTATGCGGATCGCCATTATATTGAGGCTAAGAAACTTTGGATAATTGAATTTGTTCGACCAGCAGCCTGCAACCAAATCAAGGCTAGAGCAACAACAGCCCTCATTTCCAACACACAAGAACCCTAGAGTGTGAGAAGAAAGCCTCTTTTGTAAGAGACAACGCCCACCGAGCCTGGGTGGGCACTGGGCACTGTACTGATAGGAAGCTCTGTTTGTTAATCGAATCTTACCATGAAACCAGCAGCCTTGGCAAGAGCTTCGGGTCTGCTGGTTGCGTTTTATCGTTCAGCTGGAATTAAGTTACGTAAATCAAGTTAATAGTTGGCACTGGGTCTGAAGTGGGTTTCAGTAGTGTACGCCACATTCGAGCAACAAATGTAAGACCGCAAAATACGGATCGATACCTTCAGCAGAACAGAGGACACACATTATCGTGGGGGCATTTATCTCAGCACATTAATTGTGGGCTTTCATCTCTTTGTTGGTCATTTCTATAGAAGCAATAATATCTTCACTAATTGGGTTATTTGTACCTATACATTTTGATGACGCATGGTGATGGAAAGTTGCATTTCAAATGCATTTTCAATCGGAGAGAAATTAAACGGTATTTATTTACCGCAACATCTTCTGGATGACTCTCACTGATGATGCGACTTCATATTTCACGGCTAGCATTGTTGTCAGCCATCAGTAAGGATCCATTTTCATTTATTTAGTTCAACATCAAATTTATGATAATACTGAATCAACAATTTGTTGCTGCAGCTCTCCAACGTCGGTCAGTAAGGATCCGAGATAAACGAATTCCTCCACCACCTCGAAGGTATCCCCGTCTATCGTCACATTACTACCTAGACGGACCCGGTCGGTTCGGTTCTGTCTGCCAGCATGTACTTTGTTTTTGACACATACACCAACAGCCCCACCTTTGCTGCTTCGTGTTCCAGGTATAGTTCTGCCACCGTTCCAAATGTTCTGGCGAAAATGTCCATGTCGTCCACAAAGCACACACATTGACCACACACACTTTGTCAAAATCGTACCCTGACTGTTGAGCCCGATTCATCTCATCACACTTCACAGAGCGATGTTGAAGAGCAGGCATGAGAGTCCATCACTTTGTAGCGGTCCCCGGCGAGATTCGAATGAACTGCGGATAGTTCACCCGAAACCCTCACTCAGTTTTGCACACCGTCCATCGTTGCTTTAACCAGTCTAGTCAGCTTCCCAGGAAAGCCGTTTTCGTCCATGATTCACCATAGCTTTGCGCGGTCGATACTGTCGTATGCTGCTTTGAAGTCGAATAATAAGGGATGTGTTGAGATCTGGTATTCACGGCATTTCTGAAGGATTTGCCGTACGATGAAGATTTGATTCCTATCGACCGGCCATCGATAAAGCCGGCTTGATAACTTCCCATGAACTCATTCGCTTGAGGTGACAGGTGACGGAAGATGATTTGGGATAGCACTTTGTAGGCAGTATTCAAAATGGCGATCGCTATGAAGTTCTCACATTCCAAATGGTCCCCTTTCTTATGAATGCAGCAAATCATGTCTTCCTTCCACTCCGCGGCAGCTGTTTGGTTTCCTGACTATCAACCGATGCAGACAGATGGCCAACTTTTCTGGGCTCCTTTCTCGATGAGTGCAGCTGCGATCCCATCCTTACCAGCTGCTTTGTTGGTTCTGAGCTGGTGAATGGCATCCTTAACTTCCCTCAGCGTGGAAATTGGCTCATTTCCGTCCTCTGCTGCATTGGAATAGTCGTTTCCTCCACTGTCGTGGTACACTGTGCCAACGTCCTCCACGCCATTCAAGTGCTAGTCGAAGTGCTGCTTCCATCTTTTGATCACCTCACGTTCGTTCTTCAAGAGGCTCTCATCCTTATCCCAGCATATTTCGGAACGCGGTACGAAGCCATTGCTGTATGTATTGAGCTTCTTGTAGAACTTCCGTGTTTCATGAGAACGTCACAACAGTTCCATTTCCTCGCACTCCGCTTCTTCCAGGCAGCGGTTACCCCGGAAGAGGCAGGTCTGCTGTTTCCGCTTCTGCCGTGTTGCGTTCTTCTCCTTCAAAATCGCTCGGCACTCCTCGTTTAGTCCACTCCTTCCCTCGTACCCGAGAGCACCTCTCGGCTGCGTCGTTGATGGCAGCTTTCACTGTTCTCCAGCAGTCCTTTTTTTTTGTCTGTATTAACGAGATTTTTAGCCCTAGGCTAGTTCATCTCGGGACCCACGCTTTACTTCCCTTCCGAAGGAAGAACTCACAATTTGCGAGTTTGTCGGGAGGGGGATTCGATCCCAGGTCCTCGGCGTGATAGTCAAGTATTCTAACCATCACACCAGGTCCGCTCCACAGCCCAGCAGTCCTCTAGAGGGGCCTCATAGAGCTCGCCCTCGTCTGGCAACGCTGCCTCGAGATTCTGCGCATATGCTGAGGCGACATCCGGTTCCTTCAGTCGCTCTATGTTGAACCGTGGTGGTCGCCGCTACCGTACATTGTTGATGACACAAAGCTTTGGGCGCAGTTTGATCATCACCAGGTAGTGGTCGGAGTGAATGTTAGCGCCACGGTAGATCCTGACGTCGATAATTTCGGAGAAGTGCCGATTTGAGATTCCGTCTGCTGTGGGGATCTCCAGGTTTTACGATAAGGGGGGCTGTGTTGGAAAAAAGTGCTACGAATGGCCATGTTTGTGGAGGCGGCGAAATCCATGAGTCGTAGGACGTTATCGTTTGTCTGCTGGTGGGCGCTAAACTTTCCAATCGTCGGTCCGAGTTCCTCCTCCTGATGTACCTGAGCAATAAGGTCACCGCTGTGGCTTGGGCAGCGGTCGTACTCTTGTTCGATCTGCGCGTAAAATGCGTCTTTGTCATCATCAGTGCTGCCGGAGTGTGGTCTGTGCACGTTTATTATGCTGAAGTTGAAGAATCGGGCCTTGATCCTCAACTTGCACATTATTTCGTCGATCGGCCACTAGCCGATCACGCTCCTCTGCATGTCACTCATCACGATGTAAGCTGTTCCCAGCTCGCGTGTGTTGCCGCAGCTCTGGTAGATGGTATGATTACATCTAAATGTTCGCATGGATGCTGTCCAACACACCTCCTGCAGCGTTACGAGGCCGAACCCGCGGTCCTTCGGTAGATCGGCGAGCATGCGGGTGCTCTCAATGAAGATGAGAGATCGGCAGTTTCACGTACCGATTTTCCAATCGCAAGTCCTTTTTGTTTGATAGGCTCGTTGCCGTTTGTCTCGGTTCGTATTATTCTGTTGTTGATTTTCCTTTACAATGACTTTTTACGGCTGGCTCGTAGGGCCTAACACTGAACCCCCCACTTTCCGGAGAACCATAGTGCACAGTGGAGCTTAGAGTCCTTCCCAGGCACTTGGAAGTTGATCAGCCGTCCCTAACATGGGTATCAGACGCTGTTGTGAGAACAGACGCTCAGGTTTGCAGAAGCAAGCACCCCTTCCCTGTCAGCCAACGACCAAAGTTCCCACCGGGTTGGTTACCCGATCTTCCTTAAGGTTGCTCGCAGTCCGGCCGCTGTCACGCGGAGGTAGGGATAGAAGTTACAGGGCAGAGACTGGTGATCTCGATGGGATCTGTATTACGCCAATTACCCAACCTTTACCATGCCTCCGGGATCAACTATGCGAATTTAAAAATATAAATTTGAAACCGAACTTTTTAGGAATAAGTTTCCTTATTTAAAAGGATACGTTCATGGAGTTCCATTGAACTATATTCGCATCCCCACAAAAAAAAATCCTTTCAAGGTTATCTTCTCAAATATCTTCCGGAATTGTATGTACTGGGATAGCTTCTTGGAACTTTTCCAGATTCGTATGGAACTCCTCCTAGAACTTCTCCCAAAATTTCTTCTTGAAATCAATTTTATTTTAATGAATTTTTCAAAGGTCCTTCAGTATTTATTCAGGAAAGTCTCTCGGGATTTCTCCCAGAGGTTCTTTAGAACTTTCTGCCTGAAATCAACTCGAGATTTATCTTCAAGGTTTCTAGAGTTTCTTCGGGAGTTTTTTCTACGACATTCAACAGAGGTTCTCCCAGTATTTCTACCTAAGTTTCTACAAGAGTTTCTTCTAGTATTTGTTGCAGACATTTTCTCGGGATGTCCCAAAACATACCAGGAATTGGTTTCTCCCAGACGTTGTACTGGAGATCTTCAGGACATTTTAACCAAAGTTTTCCTAGGGCATCGACTTAGGCTTTTCGATTTTTTTTTCTGAAATTCTTTAAGTATTTTATGTCCTACTTCCTTTCAGCATTATTCAAGGAAAATCCTGAGTGTAATCTTCTAATTCTCCACTAAGAGTTTTTGGAAGTAATTTCAGTAGATATCTGTAGTAGATACGATCAAGTTCCAGGAAATTTAGCAGATAAAACTCCTTATGACGAACAAAAACCTAACCAATCCACCTAGCGGTAATGGCGCCTTATGCTCGTGTTTTCGAAAACCCATTTCAACAAAACTCAAGTGACATGTTGATATCGCACTTTCATACCTTTAACAAAAATCCATTTTATGGCATCAAATATTATATCGTATATCTGGCTTTTGATGTTTGAGCCTCAAACCCTTTAGAAAAAGCAACTATCTTAACTTTTGAGCCGCCATTTTGGATTTAAGTGCATCTTGGATATTCTGGTCGTCATTTTTGAACTGCAGACTTCTTTCCCATACCAGATATATCCATATTGCATTGTTTTGGGGCCTAAAACTCTATTAAACAACCGCCATCAGGAATTTGGAGCTGCTATCTTGGGTTTCAGACCGCCATCTTTGATATTCCGGTCGCCATTTTTGGAATCCGACCCAGACATCTTCCACATATCAAATATATCCATATTTCATGGTTTTAGAGCCTAAACCATTCCAAATATACCCTAATTGCATGGTTTTTGGGCCTAAAACTCCATTGAACAGCCGCCATCTTGAATTTGGAACCGCCATCGTGGATTTTAGGCCGCCTGTTGAAAATTCTGGTCGTCGTTTTTGGACTCCGGGAATCTTCCCTATACCAAATATATCCATATTGCATGATGATGATTAACCTGGGCTTGTTAGGGGAATATCTGTAAATAAAAAGAAAATCGCGTTAAGTACTGTTCCTTTGAATTCCACTAAGAATTTGCATCCTTTGACAGATACGTATTTCGACCTCAACTGTAAGGTCGTCTTCAGTGTCTTGTACTTGACTCGACTCGAGTCAAGTACAAGACACTGAAGACGACCTTACAGTTGAGGTCGAAATACGTATCTGTCAAAGGATGCAAATTCTTAGTGGAATTCAAAGGAACAGTACTTAACGCGATTTTTTTCATATTGCATGATTTTAGAGCATATGACACCTATAAATAGCCGTTATCTTTAATTTGAAGCCGCCATCTTGAATATTAGGCTACCATCTTAAATTTTTGACTGACGTCATGGAGTTTCTGGCCACAGTGTTGATTGCCTCACCAAATTCGTCAACCATGCTAGAAGCTACTGAAATCACCGCACTTTGTTGTGCCGCATGATGCGGCTTCGGTTTAGTTATATATTCGGCTAATTCTACAGGTGCTGGCCCGGATCACTGAAGTGGCCATAAATCTGGGACGCCTTGACCGATCTTGACCATTTTTCATAGCAAACAATGTGGTAAAATTCCGATTCGATTCAAGCTAAAATCCGTATAATCGTCCAATGGGAAGTGCTTTAAAAAGAGTAAACTTTTTTTGTGCACAGACATACATACATACACACATACAGACATCATCTCAATCCGTTGAACTGAGTTGATTGGTATTTTTATGTGACTTGACCCTCCGAGTTTTCTATCGAAAATTCGTTTTTTGAGTGAATATATAGCCCTTTCAGTACACTATGAGAAATGCAAAAATCGCCGAAAATAACCAAACTACCCTATTTACGGTTTCACTCAACTTTGTTGCAAACCAGTATAATTATTTTTCAATTCATATCGTCATGTATTCCCTTAAAAATGTTACTGCAGAATATAGATCCCCCTTCCTTATTACTCGGACAATTCGTTCTTCAGCTGGAGAAAATCTAATCCCAACCTGTCTCGAAAGCTTCGAAAACATTTACCATCAGAAACCGACCACAATTGACCCACAATTGCGTGCAGCCAGTAGCAGCAGCACCGCACCGTAGAATCATCATCCCAAACATGCACTTCCTTGAATTGATTGAACTCGTGCAATTTCCTCATTCTTCATTACAATGCATAGATCTCAATTTAAATAGTTCTCCTCCTGTCCGCGCCATGGTGGAGCGCTTGGGCTGGGCAGTGTATATTGTGTAGTCTAGTCTTGGTCGCTGCCGGGCTGCCACAGCCACAGGATGCACTCTCGGTAAAGTGAGTAAATAATTCCGCTCTCAACAGCAGCTGTACCCCATGGTTGGCTGTGGACTACTAGGTAGGTGGTGGAACGTGCTCTTGGCGTCGCATGTGCGCAGTTTTCACTGGAATAGCGTAGATTTTGTAAGGGGAGCTTTTTGATTGTTTGAGCTATTTTTCTATGAAAATGTGGGGTTCACATGTCTGATTATAACTATCTGTTGCACATTAATCGTTCTTTAGCTCCTGTTTCAAACCTTTTGTTTGGAATTTTTGCTCATAAGAAGCTTTTTTTTGGTACTAAATTTTGTTTCATGTCTGTTGGTCCTGTTAAATTTTGTTTTTGTTCATTACTGTCCAATTAATTTTAGGGTTCACTTTACCTTACATTCTGGTTGTTTTAAACAAAATACTTAGTTGATTTGATCGATAATCACAGCTTACACTAATCGCACTGTTCGAACACCCACTGCACAGAACTGAAAACGCTCGATGGCCAATGGCTGTATCCCCTTTCACCTCCCTCCAGAAGTGGCTTGCACTGTAACGATTTATATCACGGTAGCACTAGTAACAGTCCCATAACTTACGCCAGCAGTGACACAAATGTGTCATTTATCTTGTTTACCAACTCGGCCGCCCTCTCGTGCCAGTCACGATGAAGACGAAGACACGACGTCAAATGGCGCTCTTGGATTTGGAAGGACTGTGCAGTGGGCGCAGAGCAGGGTGCACCAGGCCGACAGCAGTCCAGGATGTTGAGCTCCATTCGAGGGTGAATAAATTTTACACTTCCTCTCCCTTTTATAAACACACAGAGCCTCTTCGTTCGTTCGCAGAGTGAATTGCATTCTTGAGTACGTAACTCAAGTATGATAAACATATACTGCTACATCGTTGGAAGGGAAAATAGGACTTTGCTTTCTCCGGCGGTCACTTACTTTATGTGGCACCGTCATGTTGATGTTGGAAATGCATTTGGAATACCAAATGCGATGTTTAGATAGGTTCGTATCTGCGTTAGCAGAGGGCTCATATACCTACAGTTTGCCATGGATAAAACATTAATTGAGGTCAGAGCAATCGGAAAATTGAACACACAATGATGAGCTGCCGGCAGACAAACATGCTCATTACATTCCCAAGAGCAGAGTATTAATTCACAAAAGATTTCAATCTTCTCATTGAATGCACATTCAGCTTTGCAAATCTTTCTTCGTAACCACACCTGCGTAGAAAGGATCTTTAAGTAGTATGTGACCCATACTGTTTTCCCTCAAACAATACGGACCGCAATAATCGATTCAATCTAGTAGTTTCCCTCGAGTGTCTTTCCAACTTTTAACAAAGCTCTGGTTTCCTTTTCCAGCACAAGAATTGAACAAGACTCTTTCAGCTTGATTGAATTACAGGACCAAACGCAAATCAAGTTTCTTCCACACTAGTGTTGAATGGCAAACATTTGTAAAACTTGTGAAGTGTCCGTGCCAAAGGTGACGAGTTGCACCAAATGCAAACATCTGGAGCACACCACACGGACCAGTCCTGTCGCATATAGCGTATATATACCATACCTTGGGGGCTGTCCATAAACCACGTGGTCATTTTTTTGGGACTCTTCACACCCCCCCCCCGTGTGGTCATTGGTCCATACATTTTTTGTTATTTGTCCATACAAAATGGTCATTGGCCGAACCCCCCCCCCCCCCCGATCCTCATGACCACGTGGTTTATGGACAGCGCCATTGGCTTAGTATGCAAGCCGATTTGACAATTTTGACCATAACTCGTAAATTAATAGCACTAGAAATGATATGTTGACTCTATCACGCACTCTAGACAATGCATGTTTCACCACTTGGAAGTAAACTAACGTAAATATTCAAGAACTTGCATAATTACGATGAAAGGATTCGATGGGATTGTGCAATGTTGGTCTATGGTACAAAAAATTGGTCAATGGTGGATACAACGTTGGCCTGTTGCTTTCGGAGCACTAGAACCACTTATTTTGTTATTTATTCAACATTTCTGCTGAAGTATTATCACTGTTTGTTCACAAATCTTACTATTAAATTTTCACAAAACTATAAATAAATCACTTATAATACAGTTGTTTCTTAATTAAGTAACGCAAACAACGCAACCTAATAATTATGTTATATTTTTAAAGTCACCGCACACAAAATCTTTCTTCCTGTTCGTTCTTTCTGGTTCATACGCAAGCAGTGTTGTTAACATTACTCTATCTATGTTTTGACGTAACTTTGCTAATGAGCCAAGATTTGGGTACACAGTGAAAAAAATGTCCTCAATATTCGGCCCACATTTAATTTGTAAAATAGTTATTATTCGTTGAAAACAAATACACAAGTTTACAAAAGCGTCTTTAACCGTTGCATCAAATGTTCACTTAACGAAAAGTCAATTCTAAATGTTCCAGAATCATGCCATTTATGATCATATGTATAGACTACCCACTAAGTCGAAGAATCATGGCGTCTAGAAAATCTAAACAAAGTGACATTTTCATTCCATGTTAATGCTCTAAAGTGCTAAACTAAAAATGAAATGTTACAGTTGTTTGTCGCATAGCTTTTCCGATCTCCAGTTATGCGTGTTTGTTTGAGTTTTTCGTTTACGCTAAGATAGGCCGAACGAGGGGACTATGCCAACGAAGCATCCCGATACCCTACTCTCACTGTAAGAGACGTGAAAATCATATATATGTCATCAATGAAGAAAAAGGCATTGGTCGACGTAAGAGCAATTTCCGTTTATCCAGAAACACAGTAAAATCGTAAATTACCTAGGTATGTTTTTGTGTAATACGACTCCTTTACACGACAAAATCAACAAGTCTAAATCACACATTACGGTTTAATCCTGAATCTTACCAACCTTATGGACGACCTACACACGCGAAATCACTCTTGATCTGGAAAGCCGACCTTGTTTGTCATGCTCCATATCGTGTTGCACCGTACAGATTTTTTGTGAACTAAATCTTTGGAGCATTGCCAATTAGCATTCTAGCAAGATGCTCTGCCCACTTTATCCCTTCGACTTGTGTCACTGCTGGATGTTGGATTGGTAGTAGAGCGCAACGAGCTCGTGGTTCATACTTTGCCGCCACACACCGTTCTCCTACACGCTGTCGACGATCGTGCATAGCACTTGTCGCTCGAACGTTTCAGTGATTGTAAGTCCTCCTCGAGCATGGTCTAAGTCTTATCTCCGTAGATGAAGTAGAAAATTGTTGGATATCAAAACTAAAAATTATTGACATTGATGTAAAAAAAAAATAATACATTTTTACGAGAAAGATCCAAAAAGGGTCAATCCATGATAACTTTTTTCAACGCTCAAAAAGTACCTATGTTATAATTACTTGTGAAGCAATAATAACTTATTAATAAACGTACACTGGTTTCCGACATATGACAGTTCAAAAATTAGTTGTTTAAAAATAGTGTTTTATGAGAACGGTTCTAACTTCGTGAAACATTAACCAATCGAGCTCAAATCTGTACCAATGATGCACATGCAATAGGATGTCAAACAGTTAAAATTTAATATTTTTTGATGCACTCTATGAAAAGTTACAGTATGTGGAACTTTTTTGTGAGAGAAAAAAAAATTACCTATCCCAAACATTTTGGCCACTCCGTGTATAAAAATTTTAGGAGCAGTGGTGGCGAAGCCGGCGTCACGCCGTACATCCTATTCAGCGGCGACGGCAATGGCGTAATCGGTGTGGTTTATTTTTATTATATTTTGATGAATTGCTACCCTTTTTTTTTTGAAAATCCAATCCAAGGACTGGCAAGTGTATGGACCAACAATCCAATTATTCTCGTACCGGATAATTTCTAAAACACCATATGCTGCCCCCCCCCATTACCGACGCTCCATACACTAGGCGCCCTCCGCCTTTTGCCGGAATTGGTAAAAATCCCTTCCTTGGCGCCAGGAATTCCTAAGATTTTTTTTTTTAATTTTCCCAGAAATTCTTCTAGAAATTTTTCCTGAAATTATTCACCCAGCCATTCATTCAAAAAAAAAATCAATTTCTGCAGAAATCCATTAACAAATTTGGTGTGGCTTCGTGGTCGTGCGGCTAGTGTCACCAAGCATTTAGTCGCATCATGCTAGGAGCGCGAGTTCGATTCCCGCCGCAGCTGACAGGAAAAGTTTGCGGCTTTGCCACTGGGCGTTGCATGCTAGTCCGTTGTCTAGTGTCGTGTTTCCTTCAAAGAGCGAATAGCTTACTGGAAGTACTAAACATGTCCGTGTCTTTTTAAAATTCTAGAAGAGCTCTTTAAACAAATTCTTAAGAAGTTTCATCAAAGACTACTCTTTTTATCTGCAATTCCTCAAGAGATTCTCGCAGGAAATTCTGCAGAGGTTGTTCCGAGTATTTATCCTCAATCTAGTCCTCAATCATTACTTCAGGAATTTAGATTTTTTTTTTTGCAGAAATATTTCCTGAAATTTTTATATGAGCTCTTCAAGTGGATCATTTCTGGAATTCCTCCGGAGATTCTCTCAGACATTACTTCAGAAATCCCGCTAGAAAGTTCTCAAGAGAATCTTTTAAAGCGTTTCTCTAAATTTCCTCGAATATACTTCCAAGGATTGAACCTTACACTTCTGCTGTGATTCAATGATACCTTTCTTCTGGAAATCTGTCAGACTTTTTCCAGAAACCTTTGCGGAATCCCTTTTTTCACAAATAAGAACATATTTAAGATATCCAGGCATTCATCTAGGTCTAGAGATTTCATCATAAACACTATTTCTTCAGAAATAAAGTGATTTTAGTGCAGGGTTCCTGATTTCCTCTTTTCATCTTCTTCTACACTCGAATACAGTCAGCAGCGAACGGTTGTCGCTTTAGTTTGTGTGTTTGCTTGTCAGCGACGACAGCAAACAGCGGCGAACGGTGGGAAGCCATACATGGAATTTAAACATTCGTCCACATTCGCATCGCAAGCGATGGAGAGGTGATGCGATTCGCGAGTGATATTGCGCGTACGAATATTTGAAATTTTCAAAAAATGTTTATTATTTTCTTTGCTAATCTAGCATTTCAACAACAATACACTAAAAACGTATGCATTACATGCAGAAATTCTCTTCTAGTTATGATAATAGCCGCTTCGATCGCTCACCAGCATTCGTCACCATTCGCCATTCATTCATTCGCTTGCGATCCAAACTGCGACGATCGGCCACGAATATCCATGTCAACCAGCTTGCGCATCGCTTCCCACTGGTGATGGGGTTGCGTGTTTGATCACGACTATTCATTTACTGCATCTTTCTCGATTCGCTTTAGCAAAGAGGAGTGAATATGAATGGAGTGAGGCGAATTTACCGATCCTTGTTTTAGTGATTCCTCAAGAATTCTAGATTTGTTTCAAATTTGTGCTGGGTTTCCTCCAACAATTACTGTAGCGATTATTAAAAAAAAATGTTTCAGGGATTTTTTGTCCATTTAACTTCCGATGTTTTACAAGAAGTTCTTTTACGATTTCCTCCAGAAGTGTCTCCAGCAGTTCTTCCAGGATTTGCTTCAGAACACCCTCCAAAAATCTTTTGAGAAATTTAATTACGGATTTATTCAAGAACTCCTCCAATACATTTGTCTGCTTGAATTCCTGCAGAAAGTTTTTGAAGAATTCTTCCAGTTTTTTTTAAATATACTTCAGAAATTCCCCAAGAGTGCCCAATGGAAATCTCTTTAGATTTTTTTTTAAACTCCTCCAGCAATTTTATTGAACTTCTTCAAAAAATTCCCATTAAAATCTTTTTGGAATTTATACAAAGCCATCTCGAGAGGTTCTTCTAGGTATTCCCCAGAAACTCCTCTAAAGATTACTTTAGTTTTTTCTCTCATAACGTTATTCTAGGAATTATTCCAGAGCAATCTCAATGAGTCCCTCCGTGTATTTTCCAGAGATTCCTGCTGAAACTCCTCGAAAAGTTACTTTAAATATTCTTTTAGGAATCCCTTCAGGAAAAATTCTTGGAATCTCCAAAAGAATCTCCAACAATTCCTTTTGATTTTTTTTTCAGGAAATCCTTAAAAAATATCTCCAGAATTTCCTGTGTTATTTTATGAAATACTTATGTAAAATCCGTGAAGGAATATCTGAAAAAATTCTGGAGAAATCTCTGAACTAATCTCAATAGATATTTCTGAAGGAACCACAGACATATTACGAAAAAACCCAGATTAACCTTCCTTAGTCCCTAAAAAAAAGTTACAAATAAGACCCTGGGGTCATTTTTGACCCCAAAATTTGGACAGCTCGCAAAAATCAGTGGCTTGACCGATTTTGGATCTCTTTGTCTCAAATGAAAGGGGCACATCTCTAGTTTTCAAAACCACCGGA
Source organism: Aedes albopictus (assembly GCF_035046485.1). NCBI lineage: Eukaryota > Metazoa > Arthropoda > Insecta > Diptera > Culicidae > Aedes > Aedes albopictus. Next base: position 94,206,414 of record NC_085137.1, on the reverse strand, counting down.
GAAATCCGGATTCGGCCACTGTGGCCACCGGGAACCTGCTTCGACTAAAAAATGCCGCTTTTTAGACCCTAATTTTGGCAAGCTATAACTTTGCAACCAAACAAGTAATCAGGACCGTCCAAGGGTCGTTGGACAGGTATTCGAGTGGACTTTGATTATAGACATTCAAATTGACTAATTATTAAGAACCGGTTCCGGAAATCCGGAACATCCGAAATATTAGTTTTCATCATTGCTATGTGCTTGAAAATCCACAAATGTATTCCCTTTATGCATTCCATTGCATTACTTCTCTGCACGCTTCACTGAAATGATACACATATTGTTTAAGACCATTTTTGACGGGTTCTGGGCAGATCTGGTCAATGCGGAACGGGTTACAGGAACTCCGGAAGGTGGTCAATTGGGTAACGAAAATGAACTTCGCATAGTTTTCGCTCCAAAACCCAGCGCCACATGGTGCAACCTTCGTGGATTTTCATAACTGTTGTTCTTGTGATACACAAAGAGATTGATAGCCATCATCTTCTTCTTCTTCTTCTTCTTGGCGTAACATCCCTACTGGAAAAAATCCTGCTTCTCAGCATAAGTGTTTTATGTGCACTTCTGCTAGTATATACTGAAAGTTTTCTCTGCCAATCATTAGTTTACATATGTATATCATGTGGCAGGCACGAAGATACTACAGGTCGGACTCGATTATCCGGAGTCAGGTTCTATGATTTTCCTTAATAATATCTCGCAAACGGAATGCAGTGAGAAGCTGAAATTTTGATTGACCACTAATCAAAGTTAGCTTGACAAAATGTCAAAATTTTAGCTTTATATAGCCTTCCGTTCCCCAGATATATGTTTGAGAAGCATGAGAACCCGACTCCGGATAATCGAGTCCGACCTGTATACGCGCATGGGAGTAGAAGTAATTTCGAGCCCGTTACCCTCAGCATGGTCATTGGGGCCAGCTATGGTTATAGGGGCCCTAAATGAATAGTCATATTGGTTCCACGTGGTCACCGGAGCAATCCATATTGTATTACTCTCAGATTATTACAATAAATGAAGGCTTTTAACGGCTCATTTTTTATTATTTATCGTTACTGTAATGTTCTGGTATAGAAATGAACAAATGATGATCTCGATCTTTTTAGGCCACTAGAGTGTCCACCGGAGTAACCCCAATTGTGTTACTTCAATTTTCTGCAACAAAAGTAGGCATTCGGAAGCTCACCATACTGTCGTGAGCGCTATTCAAAATTTTGACTTTCTTGTATATGTCTCGTAAAATAATAAAACTATTATACTTCTGCCAGATTATGATGCAAGATTTTGTCATTATCTACCGATGCGTGATAATGATTGCACCATTGTACAAATAGGGTTCCCGTATCACCTGCAAACACACTGGACTGGTCTAGCCACACATGTTAGAATATACGATATTCTCGGGATCATCTTCTAAAATGTGCTATAGGTGGTTGTATTTAGATATGTCGAAATGACATCTCAGCATTGACTATGATGTTAGTTATAGCTTACGTGCATGCAAAGAAAACCAAGACATTGTGTGTGATACGGGATACGGGAACCTAATTTGTACGATGGTGCTAACATTATCACGAATTCGGTTGCATCTATGAAAGAAAAGTAAAATAATGACCGATAGACTGTTAGGTGAATAACTAAAAAGGAGCCAAAATTGTCATAGTCACTTACGTCATTCTGCAGAATAACGACAACATAGCATAACATTATCAGTTCCGGGTGTATGATAGTATTCGAGAGATTCCATAAAAACTGGAGATTCCAAAATAAAAATACCGGAAATTAATGAGGCAGTTCCACCTAGAATTTTACCAGGACTTCCATTAGCAATTACTTTTGGTGTGGCAAATATAATCACGTTTCTTTACCAATAAATGTATAGATTTGTAATTTTTTGTTAGTATTCTCACAACAACAATTATTGTAGATGCAGCAATCTAACTATCAATAAGTGCACTCTCATTGGAAATGAACTCAAAAATTGTTATTGCAAAATATAAAATACACAGATGAAGAAATGAGGAGGTTTCATACCTGTTGGAGGGAGGATTGTTGAAAATTGCTCTATTCCAGCGGCCTTTTTCATCTCCGGTGAAAATAAAAAAAAATCCTTCGGGAGCTCCCACGATTATTGCTATAGGAGTTTCACTTTACATTCCGGCAGAATTTCCCCCACAGAGTTCAAACAAGAATCTCTCACGAAGCTCCACCTATTATTCATCTAGAAGTGCCCGCAGGAGCTCCTACAGAAATTCCTCTAGATCAATGGTGCTCAGCACTTTACGCATTTTATCAACAAAATTTCTTAGTACTTATCGAAAACCACTTCAATAACAAGCAAATTTGTATTCAAACTGAAGCTTAGTATCGAAGTTATTTTGTAATACAAGGTTACTAAACTTAGTTCTGTAACTTTTAGTAATTTGACGAACTTTGGCAAATATGAGTGCTAATTTTTTACTCAATCGAGGATATCTCGAAAGATTGAAAATATAACTAAGGATTTTCTCCATACCGTCTAGAGGTTGCCTCGGGAATTCTCTCGCCAGTAGTAATTTTTTGAAGTAAGAACTGGTTCCGAAGTTACAACGGAAATGCCTCTAGGAGTTTCTCAGGAAAATCCTCTAGGAGTTCCGTAACGAATTCTCTTAGGAGTTCCAAATAGACTTTCTCTAGGAGTTCCACTAATTGTTTTTTTTTCTACTTCCACCAATTATTTCTTTGGTAGATCCACTGGGAATTCCTCTAGGAGTTCCTGTCAGAGTTTCACTGGCAATTCTGCTCAAAGTTTCAACGGAAGTACTTCCAGTTACAGAGAAAGTTTCACTCGAAGATCCTCTGTGAATACTTGTGGGACCCCCTCCGCTAATATACAGAATTAGTAGTAGTTGATCCATCTTGAATCCGTCCAGCAAATACACCGTGAATTCCTTCAGTACTTTCACTGGAACTCCTCTAAGACTTCGACCAGCAATTCTTCTAGGAGTTACAGCAAGAATCCCTCTAGGAAATCCACTAGGGATTCGTCAAGGAGTTCCAAAGAGAATTTCTGTAGGAGTTGCATCGATTATTTCTCGAAGTTCCATCGGGAAGTCTGGCAAAAGGTTTTATCGGGAATTCTTCTGGGAATTTTTATCGAAGTTCCACCGAAAATCTCTTCAGAAATCGTTCTAAAAGTTCCAAAGAGAATTTCCCCAAGAATTCCTCAAAATACTTCTCTATGTGCTCCGCCGCAAATTTCCACTAGAAGATAAACTTTTAATTCCTAGAGAAATTCTATCAGGAATTCCTTTGAAAGCTTAATTCACAGGAGATAATTTCCTATAATCATCATAGGGGATCTAAACGCTCAGGTAGGCCAGGAGGAGGAATTCAGACCGACGATTGGAAAGTTCAGCGCCCACCAGCTGACGAACGAAAATGGCCTACGCCTCATCGATTTCGCCGCCTCCAAGAACATGGCCATTCGTAGCACCTTCTTCCAGCACAGCCTCCCGTATCGTTACACCTGGAGATCACCACAACAAACGGAATCGCAAATCGACCACGTTCTGATTGATGGACGGCACTTCTCCGACATTATCGACGTCAGGACCTATCGTGGCGCTAATATCGACTCTGATCACTACCTGGTGATGGTTAAACTGCGCCCAAAACTCTCCGTTATTAACAATGTACAGTACCGGCGGCCGCCCCGGTACGATCTAGAGCGACTGAAGCAACCGGATGTCGCCACCGCATACGCGCAGAATCTCGAGGCAGCGTTGCCGGACGAGGGTGTGCTCGATGTGGCCCTTCTAGAGGACTGCTGGAGTACAGTCAAAGCAGCCATCAACAACGCAGCCGAGAGCACTATCGGGTACGTAGAACGGAGTCGACGGAACGATTGGTTCGACGAGGAGTGCAGAGCGGTTCTGGAGGAGAAGGATGCAGCGCGGGCGGTAATGCTGCAGCATGGAACCCGACAGAATGTGGAGCGATACAGACAGAAGCGGAAGCAGCAGACCCGTCTCTTCCGGGAGAAAAAGCGCCGCCTGGAAGAAGCGGAGTGCGAGGAAATGGAACTGCTGTGCCGTTCACAGGAAACACGCAAATTCTACCAGAAGCTCAACGCATCCCGCAAAGGCTACGTGCCGCAAGCCGAAATATGCAGGGATAAGGAAGGGAGTCTCCTGACGGACAAACGTGAGGTGATCGAAAGGTGGAAGCAGCACTTCGACGAGCACCTGAATGGCGAAGAGAATGCAGGCACGGAGGACCAAGGCAGCGGAGGAAATGACTATGTTGGTGCAGCAGAGGACGGGAACGAACCAACCCCCACGCTGAGGGAAGTTAAGGATGCCATCCACCAGCTCAAAAACAACAAAGCGGCTGGTAAGGACGGTATCGCAGCAGAACTCATCAAGATGGGCCCGGAAAAGTTGGCCACCTGTCTGCACCAGTTAGTAGTCAAGATCTGGGAAACCGAACAGCTACCGGAGGAGTGGAAGGAAGGGATAATCTGTCCCATCCACAAGAAAGGCGACAAGTTAATGTGTGAGAACTTTCGAGCGATCACCGTTTTGAATGCCGCCTACAAAGTGCTATCCCAGATCATCTTCCGTCGTCTTTCACCTAAAGTAAATGAGTTCGTGGGAAGTTACCAAGCCGGTTTCATCGACGGCCGGTCGACAACGGACCAGATCTTCGCCGTACGGCAAATCCTCCAGAAATGCCGTGAATACCAGGTCCCAACGCATCACCTGTTCATCGACTTCAAAGCGGCATACGACAGTATCGACCGCACAGAGCTATGGAAAATTATGAACGAGAACAGCTTTCCCGGGAAGCTGACTAGACTGATAAGAGCAACGATGGACGGTGTTCAGAACAGCGTAAGGATTTCGGGTGAGCTATCCAGATCATTTGAATCTCGACGGGGACTACGACAAGGTGATGGACTTTCCTGCCTACTCTTCAACATCGCCCTGGAAGGTGTTATGCGACGAGCCGGGCTCAACAGCCGGGGTACGATCTTCACGAAATCCAGCCAATTTTTCTGTTTTGCGGATGACATGGATATTATTGCCAGAACATTTGGAACGGTGGCAGAACAGTACACCCGCCTGAAACGTGAAGCAGCAAAGGTCGGACTGGTGGTGAATGCGGCTAAGACAAAGTACATGCTGGTAGGTGGGACTGAGCGAGACAGGACAAGCCTTGGCAGCAATGTTACGATAGACGGGGATACTTTCGAGGTGGTAGAAGAATTCGTCTACCTCGGTTCCTTGCTAACGGCTGACAATAACGTGAGCCGTGAAATACGAAGGCGCATCATCAGTGGAAGTCGTGCCTACTATGGGCTCCAGAAGAAACTGCGGTCAAAAAAGATTCACCCCCGCACCAAATGTACCATGTACAAGACGTTAATAAGACCGGTGGTTCTCTACGGGCACGAGACATGGACGATGCTCGAGGAGGACCTGCAAGCACTCGGAGTTTTCGAGCGACGGGTGCTAAGGACGATCTTCGGCGGTGTGCAAGAGAACGGTGCGTGGCGGAGAAGGATGAACCACGAGCTCGCTGCACTTTACGGCGAACACAGTATCCAGAAAGTGGCCAAAGCTGGAAGGATACGGTGGGCAGGGCATGTTGCAAGAATGCCGGACAACAACCCTGCAAAGTTGGTGTTTGCTAACCATCCGGTTGGTACAAGAAGGCGTGGAGCGCAGAGAGCACGATGGGCGGACCAGGTGGAGCGTGATCTGGCGAGTGTTGGGCGTGACCGAGGATGGAGAGCTGCAGCTGCAAATCGAGTATTATGGCGGCAAATTGTTGATTCAGTATTATCATGAATTTGATGTGAACAAATTTTAATATCTATAATCAAAGTCCACTCGAATACCTGTCCAACGACCCTTGGACGGTCCTGATTACTTGTTTGGTTGCAAAGTTATAGCTTGCCAAAGTTAGGGTCTAAAAAGCGGCATTTTTTAGTTGAAGCAGATTCCCGGTGGCCACAGTGGCCGAATCCGGATTTCTCCGGGGGTTTTGAAAACTAGAGATGTGCCCCTTTCATTTGAGCCAAAGAGATCCAAAATCGGTCAAGCCACTGATTTTTGCGAGCTGTCCAAATTTTAGGGTCAAAAATGACCCCAGGATCTTATTTGTAACTTTTTTTATGGGAGCGCCCCTAGGGGTCATTTAATGCTTTTGATTTTTGGGAAAGGTTTATTTCCGCGAAAAAATAATTGTCAGAAAATTTCAGTTTGCTAGGATTCGTTAAACAAAAGCTACAGAGAATTGAAATTTGAAAAAGGTCAAAAAAGACCCCAAGACCTTACTAAGGTTAGTACACCTAGTGGTGATAGTGCCTTTCTCGTCAAACATGTACCCATGATCTTTCCTTGGTTGGGATACGACTGGGATTATTTTGCTTCAGAATGTTGGCTTCAGCTTTTTGGGGGATTCGAAAACACTAGTTTATGATTTTTTCCGACGTTTCGATCTGTATGGGGCCTTTTCAAGGGTTCAATCGGTCAAGGTTTCCTAGTCATGATGGCCTTGCCTAACTTAAAAATGTCATACGAAAGTTTTGGTATTTATTGAGTCCGTTTGGTTTGAAACCGTCGTGATGTGGACAATCTCCTACCTATCGGGCGGTTTAGAATTCGGTCCCTGTTTTTGGAATCTTCTACTATTATTTGTTTAGCTAGATTCTGTGCTAGGGCCATCATTCCGAAGCATGATCTTTCCGTCGACGAAATGCGAACTGTTCCTGAATCCTGAGAATACCTTATTTAGAAAAGCAATAATTTTAATAAAATTGGGAAATTTATTAGTTGAACATATTTCGACGTTACGTTAAACGTATAGACTGGGTTGAAAAATATCAGAATTTTCAGTTGACTGCTTCAGCACCTTCACTATCACTGAAGACCGATCAACATCAAGACGATAATTACAAGCTAGGATATAACGTCTTTCACAATCACAGATGACTTTACTGCAGACCTGCTCAACCATTCGTGGCCGCGGGCCCCAAGTGATACTCCATACCAGTCGACGGGCCAGACATTAAATTTCGACATCAAACTTCGAAAGCACGAATGCAACAGTGAAATTTTGTACATCCGATTACCCGTTCTCACGGCAAATCACAACACTGACATCATTTGGGTCATAAAAATGTGAGCAAGAATTCTTGATTTTTTTGCAAAAATCACCCTGAATACTTTTTTTTCCGAATTTTGACGAACTGCAGGTTGCAGCAAACAATTTGCTGAAATTCAGCAAACTTAGTTGATTCGTTCAGTAAACTCTTCTGTTCAGCAGCAACGTTTTTCTGAAATTCAGTACATTTTTCTGAAATTCTGCTTCAAATTTGGCTGTACCTTTCAAGTTTAAAATTTTTAAATTTATGTATTTAAATTTTTTAATCTTTGAAAATTTTTAACAAAACACTCTACAGTATGCGGCAGGAAAAAATGCGAAAGTGTTTTTCAACTTCAAACCTCATTTTCGTCCATTTGACATTAACCAATCTATGTTTCAACGTTCCATGATCTATAATAGGCTAGTTTTCTGAAAAGTTAATTTAAAAAAATCCCATTTTGGACACTAACCTTTACAGGGCGGCGCCTGAAGATGAAGACAACCAGAATTTTCAAACCGCAGAAAATCACACAGGTCGCTAAATTTCGCATCTGATAAAACAAAATTTTTAATTTTCTCTACAATATCATCAAATATATGTACTTATTTCATCTGGTATGTGAAACTACATGGCTCTGGATCAGTGTGGTCTGGTTGTTCATCGAATTTGAGCTAATTTTGTTACTGTTATAGTCATTTTGTTTAATGACCATTGGGCGCGCAGTTTATTGATATCCGCTTATTAGGCCTACATTATCACATGTTAAACATCAAATATGTTCATTTTTATTTTTCAGTGCTAGAATATAGACATTGACTGATACACTGTCATGAAAAAAAAGTCATATATATCCCATATTTAGCGTGTAATAGTGCCTTGAACTTTTCGCATTTTTTCCTGCCGCACCCTGTACCTATTTCGAGTTTATTTTTAATATTAAATTTTATTTAAATATGAAATATCTTCAAATATTTCAATCCTTGGGCCAAGTTTCATTCATCGATTCCGCGGGCCGTATGTTGGACAGCCCTGCTTGACGGCCTTCGACATAGTTTTTTCTTCACACTTTAGGCTATATTTTATTATCATAGGTTACAAAATTCATGTAAAATTTGACAAAAAATGCAAGCAAGTGAAATTGCCCATACTAAATCCCATAAGAAAATTCCCAGTAGTTTTAGACGGAAAAGAGGATTGAAAAAACCTTCTCCGGGGATGATGCGATAATTTTCTCATATAACGTTGACCTATCCTACTGTATATTTTTACACCTCAGTGATTTGATGAGATTGCTTTAGTACAGATAAACAGACACATCATTTGTAACATATTGCTATTATATTCATCGTTACGAAAAAATAATCGCCGAATGCTAATCAGGTTGCGTTTCACTGCGGCTTGATGTTGGTAGTGAGTAGACGTCAAACGAGCATTAACGATTAATATTTGCTTCAACCGTTGAAAACAAGTACGATGGAGAGTGAGTAGAGTAAGACGTCTGTATGTATGTGGCCTTGATTCAGTCAAGATTTTGTTTTCTTACACATGTTTATCGCTTGCATTGACTTTGTTCATTTTTGAAGTTCCTGCTAAGCACCCTAGGAAGCACCCAATGCTGGTTTTGCATCACTATCGGTAGCCTCTAATGTGGTCTGAGCCTATTTTCTTGCTAATCGTTCCTCATGGTTTAAAAAAAGACCGCGGTTCGATGTTTCGCATGCATAGGTTTGTTTTTTTTTTGGCATTTGGCCACTTCCGGCTGGATACCCTAGATCGGTCCTGGAACACTATCTCTCTCTCTCTCTTCTTGGCGTAACGTCCTCATTGGGACAAAGCCTGCTTCTCAGCTTAGTGTTCTATGAGCACTTCCACAGTTATTAACTGAGAGCTTCCTCTGCCAATGACCATTTTGCATGCGTATATCGTGTGGCAGGCACGAAGATACTCTATGCCCAAGGAAGTCAAGGAAATTTCCTTTACGAAAAGATCCTGGACCGACCGGGAATCGAACCCGTCACCCTCAGCATGGTCATGCTGAATACCCGTGCGTTTACCGCCTCGGCTATATGGGCCCTGTCGAACACTATCGGTAGCCTTTATAAAGATCTTCGTTGTGGTCTGAGCCTATTTTCTGACTAATCGTTCATCACGTTATTTAAAAAGGCGCTGTTTAATGTGCCACAGGCATGGGTTTTGATATCTACTACATTTGACCACTTCCAGCGGGACACCCGGAACCGGTTCCCGAACTCTATCGGTTGATCCAAATATGATCTGAAACTATTCTCTTTTATTAACGGTTTATCAGGTTGCCTGAAGAGCTTGCGATTTGATGCGTCACATGTAAGGGGTTGGTTAACTTTTATACTTGGCTATTTCCGGCGTGACATCTGGAACCGGTTCAGTAACACTACCGGTTCCGATATGTTCTGAGAATGTTTCCCTGCCCACTGTTCATCAGGCTATCGAAAAAGCCGCTGTTTGTTGTATCGCATGCATGGGTATGGTTCACTTTCATATTTAGCCACTTCCGGCGGAACATCCAGAACCGGTTCTGGCACATTACCGGTTCAGATATGGTCCGAGAATAATTTCCTGCCTACTGTTCATCAGGCTATCGAAAAAGCCGCTGTTTGATGTATCGCATGCATGGGTTTGGTTCACTTTCATATTTAGCCAGTTCCGGCGGAACACCCAGAACCGGTTCCGGAATACTACCGGTTCAGATATGGTCTGAGAATATTTTCCTGCCTACTGTTTATCAGGTTATCGAAAAACCCGCTGTTTGATGTGTCGCATGTATGGCTTTGGTTCACATACATATTTGGCCACATCCGGCGGATCACCCGGAACCGGTTCCGGAACACTACCGGTTCAGATATGGTCTGAGAATATTTTCCTGCCTACTGTTCATCAGGTTATCGAAAAATCCGCTGTTTGATGTGTCGCATGAAGGGTTTGGTTCACTTTCATATTTGGCCACTTCCGGCGGGTCACCCGGAACCGGTTCCGGAACACTACCGGTTCAGATATGGCCCGAGACTATTTTCCTGTTTACCGTTCATCATGTTTTCGAAAGTGCCGTGGTTTGATGTGTCGCATGAATGGGTTTGTAGTGTTTTCATATCTGGCCCCTTCCTGGGGTACCGATCCGGAACACCTAAATGGCCATAACTCCGGAACGGCTGGACCGATCCGAACCATTTTCAATAGGAAACAATGGGACCAGATTCCGCGTCGAATGAACCATTGGTCATTAAAATCGGTTGAGGTTTACTGCCAAAAAGTGATGTGAGTTTTTTTGTACACACACATACACACACACACATACATACACACATACACACACACATACATACATACACACACAGACATCACCTCAATTCGTCGAGCTGAGTTGATTGGTATATGTGACTCGACTCTCCGGGCCTTCTATCAAAAAGTCATTTTTGGAGTGAACATATAGCCTTTCCAGTACACTTAGTGTACGAGAAAGGCAAAAACTTCTAGAAATTTCTTCAGCAACCTCTTATAAAATTTTTCAAGGGTTTCCTTAAGAAGCTCTTGGACGAATTTTTGAATGAATTGTTGAGTTTTTTTTTTTATTTCTCCAAATTGATTTCTTTACAAAAAATCCAAGAAAGAATTTCTAATGAAATCCTTTGCTAACGTTCATTGAAAGTACTTAGTCTATTGAAGCGGTTTCAGGAAATATTTCTGTAGGAATTCCTGATGAAGTTTCAGACACAATCCGTAGAGAAACTTTCAAAAGAATCTTCGAAAGATATTTTGAATAGATCTTGTCTCATTGCTGTAGAAATATTTCTTGATATTCTTTAAAAAAAAATCCCTGAAGAAATAAAGAAATAAATTGAACAAATGATTTCGGCTCAGTTATGCCCATGTGGCGCCCGAACCTTCCAAATAAGCGAATAAGTAAAAAAAATATCTGAAAGAATTCCACCGTAATTTCCGAAGAAATCCTTGAAGGTATTGCTGAAAAAAAAAAATCCTTGAATAATACCTGGAATAACTGCCTAACAAACCTTTTTTGAATTATTTTAGAAATTTATAGAGAAATTTCTAGAGGAATTTCCGGAGTAATTCTTTATCAAAATTTATGAAAATAAAAAGAAAATCGGGTTAAGTACGGTTCCTTTGAATTCCACTAAGAATTTGCATCCTTTGACAGATACGTATTTCGACCTCAACTGTAAGGTCGTCTTCAGTGTCTTGTACTTGACTCGACTCGAGTCGAGTCGAGTCAAGTACAAGACACTGAAGACGACCTTACAGTTGAGGTCGAAATACGTATCTGTCAAAGGATGCAAATTCTTAGTGGAATTCAAAGGAACCGTACTTAACCCGATTTTCTTTTTATTTACAGATATTCCCCTAACAAGCCCAGGTTAATCATCATCAAAATTTATGGATTTTCTGAAAAAAATACCTGGAGGAAGTCATAAAAGTTTTTTTAAGGAAATTTCTGCAGGAATCTCTGGAGGAATCTCTGCTTGGATCCGTGGAAAAATATATTGAAGAATTTTTGAATGAACTTATGGAGAATCATTGAGCCGCCATCGATAAAGTTTGTCTTTGGGGGGGTGGTGAAAAATGGAAAATTGTTGCATGACGCGTTTTACGGATTTTTGTTTATCAGCAATTTTAAAAGGAATTCATAGAAGGTTCTCCGTAACATTTGTTTTTGAATATTAATGGAGGAATCTCTGGAGAAACTTAAAAAAAACTCTGGAAGAATGTATGAAGGAAACTGGGGCGATATTTTTTAACGAAGCTGTTTATGCGTAAATAGAAGTTCGCAATAGGAAAGTTGCACTGTAATAGTTGGTAGCGATCTCTGTAACGATTGTCGGCATAATCGATGCAGTTCCGATGCAGTGTAGCTGATACTATTCATTTATGTTTGTAGATGTAGACAACCTTTGTATTCAGCCCAGTATTGTCTCAAAATACTGCAATATTTGTTCTCCCAAAAATGTTTGTGACTATGATCCCTATAAAACCGTCATAGAACCATGATCCAGTGAGTAGTCTATAGTAGTCATTAGTCGTCCATAATAGTCCTAGTTTAAGCGATACACAGGATGAAATATACGCGCGCGCAGTTAGAACAAACCGAGTTTGTACCGTTCCGTAGTTAGAATAAACTATCGCCAGTTCAGTTAAGTAATCGTTTCGTTTTGTGAATTTAACTACCTCAAAATACAGTCCATTTGAACTACAATGTCGTGTGTGTAAATCAGTTGTCTTGGTCACTGTGCTAGTTCTTGATTATTCCTCCATTCCTTCGGACCCGACAGTGATCATTCTATGAACGCTGATATGTGCGCCAACAGAACCGCTGTTGAATTATCTTAAGGCATCTCTCAAAAATGGGTTACGTACAAAAGGCTGAAATACAAAATGCTGAAAGAACAAAAGGCTGAAACTCAAAAGGCTGAAAATTTCAAATGGCTGAAATAAAAAATCGATGAAATGATAATTCGACGCCTCAAATTCAAAAATCCAAAAACAGCTGTTCTCAAGATCATATCAAGTCCTTGGTATGTTTTATTGATCAGCCATATGATTATGGCAATATTTTTCAAAAGAATAGCTTACTTTCAAAGAAAAGAAAATCGATGATGATATTGTTGGTAACTATAATTTCAACAATCACTATAACAGCATAACTTGGAAGAAAAGCCCTTGTTTAAAGGAGAAGAAATTACCGATTGAAAGAACAAAAGGCATAGAATACTAGAAGACGTTACGCCAAGAAGGAAAGGAGTTGTAATTTTGATATACATCATGATTCGCTTGACTAAACTCAAGCTTATAAATCATTGCAATTACAGGGGGTGGCCAAAATGTTAGGGATAGGAAACATTTTTTCACCCACAAAAAATTCAACATGCTGTAACTTTCCATAGAGTTCATCAAAATAATTTTTCGCAAAGTTAGAGCCGTTTGGGTAAAACACTTTTTTTAGACTACTCATTTTTGAGCTGTCATATCTCGGAAACCAGTGAACCGAATTGAACGAATTTTTCAACGTTTATCAACAATATATTGATACTTAATACAGCGTTATAAAATGTAATACTTGCTGACGGCGAATTAAGTTATACCAGGTTGAAATTTTTACCCATGTAAAGGAAAATAAGTCAAATTTACAATACCACACAAAAATTACTAAATATGTTCTTCCTTTAATCTAAATAGGCTCTAATATATCTGATTGAAAATAACTTGAGAACAGAAGTGGAAAATCTTTGGACATCAACACTAAAATTTATTGACATTGACGTAAACAAATTACATTTTTTCGTGAAAAATCCAAAAAGTGTCAATATATGATAACTTTTTTCAATGTTCAAAAAGTATCTATGTTTTAATAGCTTGTGAAGCATTTGTATACTGTTAGTATACGTTCAAAATTTCATTCAATTCACTTCACAGGTTTCCGAGATATGACAGCTCAAAAATGAGTTGTCTAAAGAATAGTGTTTTACCCGAACGGTTCTAACTTTGCGAAAAATTATTCAATTGAGCCCAAATATGTACCAATGATACACATATAACAGGTTGATGAACAGTCAAAATTTTTTGATGAACACTATGGAAAGTTACAGCATGTTGATTTTTTTGGTGAGAAAAAAAAGCTGCCTATCCCAAACATTTTGGCCATCCCCTGTATGTAATTTCAGCCTTTTTTGCTTTCAGTCTTTTGTGATTTCAGCCTTATGTTACGATTCTATAGTTTCAGCCATTCGTATTCAGCCTTTTGTGCATTCAGACTTTTGTAATTCAGCCTTATGTTATCATTCCCTCAAAAACATTTCAGTAAGAATATTTGGAAGATTTTTTGAAAAAATCCTTGTAGAAATTCATGTAAGAATTATGAACTCCTAATTATCTAAACATAATCGATGTAAGAACGTCTAGAATCCGTGGATGGTTTCCTGAAGGACCCCAGAGAAATTTCTGTTATGATGGAATTTCTTAGGCATGAAAGGTAATACTTGGTAAAATTCCTGGATGTTCCTTAAGAGGGAAGAATTTCCAAAGAAATTCATGGAAAAAGTGGAACCTGTGTAATATTATCTAAAAGACATCTATGGAGGTACGTTAAGAAGAATTCCTGACAAAATCAATAATATATTGAATATTTAGTTGGACCGGGAATGTATAGACTTTTTGTCGTTACTGAGTTATGGTCAATTATGTGAAAATGACCATGTAAGCCTATATTATATGGCCAATTTTCACAAAATTTGCCGTAACTCAGGAACGAAAATTAAGTGCATTCCAAAAATTTCAGCGATCAAAGTTTATGAAATTACCTTCTCAAAAATATTTTTTCGAAAATTTCCACGAGTTCGGGCATAGTTTACTTTCATTTTCTAAAAAAAACTTTATTTCTACGATGCTTCGTTCTTGAGTTATGAATTTTTAAAAGTGTCAGGGGAAAACAAAAAAATTCCACCTGAGTTTTCCGGGAAAATAGGCGACTCTGAATTTTCCTCAATTTTTTTGTTCATATATCCATGAGCCCTGCCTGTGGAAAAAGTTTCATGAAAATCTGAGACCCTTCGGCCCAAACCCGTACGGTAATAAAAAAAAATCCCCACTATTCACCAGGAAACGGATTTTTTTAGTAATTCAGTCATAGACATAATAATTGCTCCCTGGATTACTTCTGAAAATTATTCCTGGAGAAATTTCTTCTGCGATTCCTTCTGGAATTGCTCCCGGGATTTCTCATAAATTACTTCCGGGATGCCTTCCAATTCCTTAATAGTTTGTCTCAGGATTCCTTAATAAATTCTCCTCTAGATTCTTTTAGGAAACAAAAGGCACGCTTTTGTAGAGTTATAAGGGGCTGTCCATAAACCACGTGGTCATTTTTTTGGGACTTTTCACCCACCCCGCCCCCCCCCCCCCCCGCGTGCTCATTAGTCCATACAAAAAATTTTATTTGTCCATACAAAATGGTCGTTGGCCGAAACCCCCCCCCCCCCCTAATGACCACGTGGTTTATGGACAGCCCCTAAGCTGATAGATAGAAATTAAGAATCCTGATTTTTTTTTGAATTATCTAAAACACTGGTTAATAGTCAACAGTCAAGACATATAACAAACTTAAAAAAACCTCCACATATCGAAAGCTTCCCTCGAGTCAATATGTCACCAACAATCACCATTCTACTCATCATCACCAGCAGTTACCGCATATGTCCATCTGGTGGCCACGCCACCCACCACGGTCAGCTGTCGGAAAGGTAACCCAAGCACACCGCACCCGATTGTCGCCACCGGCGACGTCGACCTGGTTATAGCAACCAGGAAAATTCCCGGAAAGAGAATTGCCTTTTCGACTTCCAGCTGCTGATTGGTTAGCAAATATGAATATAAATCATCCGGGTCCCTCTTTTCTGGGCTTTTCTCGGAAACTGCTCAGAAGTATGTACCTACTGTTGGTTGCTTGGCGGTGGCATTTTTCATTTTCCAAGGTTTCCTCCTCGCTTGCTCCGGGGGGGATTGTTGTTGTGGGGGTGTGAGGGTATGTGCATGTCGGATGGTCTTCTAGTCTGGGACTGCCATTTATCAATATTCATCTTGTGGTGGGAGCTTTGTCCATCATGCGTGGGTGGACGTATGTAGGTAGACCTTGTGGCCCATGCATTTGCATAGAGATTAGCTAGGAGAAACATGCGACGACCGTTATTGTCGGTTGGGACCTTTTTGTCCGTTGGGGAAAGTATATTGTTTTAGTTTTATGATAGGATGCAGAGTAAAGTCTGTTTATTCTCTACTTATACTTTGGATCTTCTATATAGTTTTGATATTCCCACGGCCCAACTAAGAGCTTTTTTGCCTAGTGATCATCTTCCAAATCAAATATCATGTGGTAAAAGTAGAGATACTCTGC
Source organism: Aedes albopictus (assembly GCF_035046485.1). Taxonomy (NCBI): domain Eukaryota; kingdom Metazoa; phylum Arthropoda; class Insecta; order Diptera; family Culicidae; genus Aedes; species Aedes albopictus. Next base: position 94,190,302 of record NC_085137.1, on the reverse strand, counting down.
GACCAGAAAAATTTTCATCATGAAAAGCCATCAGAAATGTGAGATAAGTTTTATTGTATCACTCTTCAAATGCTTTCTTCATAAATATGGCTTGCCTGTGCTAGTATGATTATGGAAGTTTATATTACATAATATTAAAATCCATGAAATTAATAGAAGCCAAATTTATGCTTACTTGTACCTACCATGTCAACAATCGATTCACCGTCGGTTTAACTCTATCGCCAATCGTGTTCTCTGACTTTTATTTTATTTTATCCCAATGTCAAATAAACCAGAGAACAAACAACAAATAATTCAATTTCTCTTTTATCTTGAAGCAAATATATGCACGGACAAACATTTGCATACCGAAACTGCGCATAGGGATGTGTTAGTAGTATACCGAACAGTAAATTGGATCACTTGCCCGGCAGCACTGTGAGTGAACTGGCTGAGCAAGGCACTCGAAGCCAAAACCCATCAATTCAAATCGAACTCATCCATCTTGACGAGCAGCAGCATACTTCGGTGTCACATGTCGTGAAATACTTCTCCGGCATGGTTTCGAACATGATGACGACAAACAACGAGGACGGAGCGACCTCTCTGTGACAAAGTGATGAGAAATTGTTGTCAGACGCCATCACCGCCGCTGCCACCACTACTGACTGTTTCAAAGAAATTTACTACTCGGTAGATATAGGAACGTGCGCTGTGATACTGGAAAATAGCTACCCGAGACTCGGAGAATTTGCGCCCGTTTGGTGACATGCAATCCCAAATTGAATGATCAATAATTCACGATTGATTTGTGGTGGAAAAAGTTGCTCGCAACTATGCGAGAAAGTTTTGCGAATCGACAAACGCAATTGCTTGCTGTGTGATGGTTGTGTGTATAGGATATTTGATTACTACACTGGGTTCAACATGTGGGAAACCATCTGTGTGAAGGAGTTTGTTCCGTCCGTACCACCCGTCTGGGGTCGCTGATTCACATGTTTCCAATCCGGTGTAGTGGCACGAACAAGCGGTGACTAGAAGTGAGTTAGGGCTCTGATGTGGCACATTTCAATCTAATTTACCAAGTGGGAGATAACTTTCGATAATCGAATTGGTTTCTGTTAAAAACTGCAAATCTTCTAACACTGCCGGTGGTGGTGTGAATTCCGGACGCTCCCCAGTGGCTATCATCGACACAGCTTCAATAGATGAGCAGCATAGCGAGCAGAAACAAAACTGTAGTCACCGAACGAGGTCGAACTCACAGCCGTGTCATTGTTCGCCGTATGATTGTGTTCAGCACCCATCATCCACCGTATAGTGCAATAAGTGCCTTTTTCGGTTCAATAGAGTCCATCTCTAGATCCAGCCATACGGTGAGCCATCATGCCAGCAGCAGCAATCTAATCTATAGATTATCGCCAGAATTATCTAACAGCGGTTTCACTTTATACAGGAATCGCTAGAAAATCCGTTGGCGCCGCTGAACAGCTTGAGGCTACTGGCGAAGCCGGACCTGAATCGGCACAAAGTTATGAACTTTCCTTAGAAGTTTGTACACATACTTTGATCCGTAAGTTTGATCAATTTGATCTAATACAACTATTTAGAACCTAACTAACGAATTGAAAACCTAAAATTAAAATCCTAATCTATCCTTAAATTGTATATACATGCCTTACTTCTAAATTAAAAACTGAATTCCATACCTTTGTTAGGATAAATTTCGTTCACCCGAAACACTTGTTGCGAGTCGTGGTTTCTACGATAAGGCATAAAATACTGAATGTAAGTTCGACAATTTATGTTTATCAATCTAACAACTCAAATAATGATATATTTAATAAATTACAGCTTTAAGCTGCCATTGTTCTGGACTGCTAACGGAAGTGTTTGAATTGCCCCGAAACCCACCGATCCGCAACAAAACTTAAAGATTCATTGAGTGAATCTGTAGCTGCGCAGTAAGCGGCCAAGTAAGCAGTTAGAAGTGCTGCGAAGTAAGCAGCAGGATGAATTCCGTTCGCACTTGCGAAAACTGCCACACCAGTGGCACGGTGGAACAGATGGTCGGCTGCGACATGTGCGACATGTGGCTCCACCTGAAATGTGCTGGTGTTACGACCGACAACGCAGATCCCGACAAAAGCTGGCGCTGCGAACGATGCCTACATGATGAGGCAACGGAACGGACCAGCCATCGTAGCCGGAAGACCGGTAGGACGACAAGCAGCACCTCGGCCCAGCGGACAGAGTTGGCCCTACAGCTACTTGAGGAGGAAAAGGCGCTGATCAAGAGGAATCGTGATCGAGAGGACGAGTTCCTCAAAAAGGAAGCGGAAATGCAAAGGAAGAGAGCGGAGGAAGATGCCAAGCTGCTGAAGCAGAAACATGACCTATTGAAGTCATTGGAGGACGGAAATGGTAGCATCAGAAGCGGAATCAGTAGCAACGCGAGTCGAAGAAGGGTACAGGAATGGCTCGGAGCTAATAGTGGCGGTTTGGTGCCGGTAACTGACCAGCCACAGATGTCTGGACCTACCGCCCAACTATCCGCTACTCCATCGGAGATATCAGCACTTCCCATTAAGCCACCACGGAAGTCCGGTGCCGACGTCCTTCTCAGCCAAGATGCAGAGGGGAGTACCATCGCTCCCAAATCAACGTCAACACCGCAAAAAACCTTAAGTACACCATTAATTCTCTCTAACACACCAGTCCCTCCAATGGTTGTGCCCTCTCAAGTGGCCACCAGTGCTTCAAATGCAAAGTGGGGTGGGTACTACCCGGGGATCAATGTATTTTCATCGTCCGCCCTGCCGACGATCCCTGAACAACAACCGAGCGTGACAAATGTCGCTACAACAAATGCACCTCTCGGGAGTTACGCTGCTTCACAAGCGATTCCCCCTTTGGTTGGAAGCCCCGCTAATCAGTATCCCCCCATATATCCTACTGGTTCAAAATTTCCAATTGCTTCTGGGTATGAAAGTATGTCAACCGGACAGACAGTATCAGTCAATGCTTCCAGTTCACAGTTTGTGTCAGTGCCAGCTAAATCGTTCGGGTTTACGCCAAGTGTAGTGACAACGAGTTCCTGGTTGAAGTCGGGTGTGTCTTGCCCAGGTCAGTTGAACGAACCTCAGCCTATTCGAGTAGCACCAGCGTGTACAGCAGGGGTGGGCGTACAAACACAGATTGGCCAACGAATGGACGGCAGATCAAGTCCAGTGGTTACAGCAGCAAACGTGAGTAATTCGGATGTACATCAGACCAGCAGATCACGGTACCTCGCGCCATCTGGCATGCATCAGCTGAATGAGCCGTTTCAACCTGTGTCATCCGGTGTGCAGCAGCCAAATGTGTCATTTCTTCCCGCGCCATCCGGTGCTCAGCAGTTCAACGTGTCTTTTCAACCAGCGCCAACCGGCGTACAAATGGCGGCGCGACAAGTGATGCCGCGCGAATTACCGACGTTCTCTGGCGACCCACAAGACTGGCCGTTGTTCTCTAGTTCATTTTAGACCTCAACAGCGGCTTGTGGATACACGGATGTGGAGAATCTGGCTAGATTACAACGTTGCTTGAAGGGACATGCGCGTGATTCGGTAAAGAGCCGTCTCTTGTTACCACAGTCAGTGCCACACGTGATGGAGACACTACGGATGCTGTATGGACGACCGGAAATCTTGATCCACTCCCTGCTGCAAAAATTGCGAAGTGTACCGTCACCAAAAGCTGAGAACTTGCAGTCAATCATCACCTACGAGATGGCCGTACGTAATCTGGTCGACCATATGCATGTTGCAGATCTAGTGAAGCACTTGCGCAACCCAATGCTGGTGCACGAGCTAGTCGAGAGGCTGCCACCACAAATGCGAATGCAATGGTCTTGGTACAAACGCTCAATTCCGGACGTCAACCTGGCGACTTCGGTGATTTCATGTCGGAGTTGGTGAAGACAGCGACTGATGTTACGATTCCCAGAGAAACTTTAATGCAGCAGGGCAGGTCTGTCAATACGGGACGAGAGAAGCAAAATCTATACGTCCACACGAAGGCTGATAGTGGTGAAACAACAGCAAAGACGACGAACAAGACGAAGTCTGCAAAGGAACCAGATTCCTCAAAGAGATCGTGCGCTTACTGTTCAGACGACGGTCATGAAGTAGCACGATGTCCTCAGTTCAAGGCGTTAGATCTGGATGGGAGATGGAAGGCGATACGATCGAAGGGGCTTTGCAGAACCTGCTTGATTCCGCACCTCAAGTGGCCGTGCCGTTCGAGCAAGGAGTGTGGCGTAGATGGTTGCCGTTTTCGTCACAATGCATTGCTACATTCACGGTCAGCGACAGAGTCAGCCGCTGGTCATCCGAGGCCCAGTGAAAACGTCGCGCGACAGAATCATCATTCTGCGACGAAAATTTCACTATTTCGCTATCTACCAGTAACGTTAGAAGCGAATGGAAGGAAGGTAGAAACTTTCGCGTTTCTGGACGATGGAAGTGAGTCCACATTGATGGAGGCCGGACTCGCTGAGGAGCTGGGCATCGTCGGCCCCGAAGAATCTCTTTGGCTTGCCTGGACCGGAAACATATCTCGGGAAGAGAAGGGTTCACAATGGATCTCAGTGGCAATCTCGGGAGCTGGACTTAAGAGTCAATTCCAGCTGAACAACGTACGTACGGTCCAGAAGTTGAAACTACAAGGTCAATCGTTCCAGTACACCGAGCTTCAAATGATCTATCCACATCTCAGAGGACTACCGCTACATAGTTACTCAGAGGCAGTACCGAGAATTATTATCGGTATCGAACACGCACAGATGCTTACTACCCTAAAAGTGCGAGAAGGCAGAGCCAACGAACCCGTTGCGGCGAAGACGAGGCTTGGCTGGTGCGTGTACGGTAAACAGGTCGGCGGTAGCGATGCTGTAACGCGGCTGCATGTGCATTCAGAGGAACACGGGAACCGTGAGTTGCATGAGCTGATGAGGCAGTACTTCAGCATCGAGGAGGCAGCGGTAACTACTCCGTTGGAGTCGGAAGAGGACAGACGGGCCCGCACAATTCTGGAGAGAACAACAAGAAGGGTTAACGGTTGCTTCGAAACTGGGCTTCTATGGAAGTACGACCGACCGTCGTTTCCAAACAGCTATCCACTTGCAGTGCGTAGAATGCAGTCATTGGAGAAGCGGCTGGCCAAAGAAACTGATCTCAAAGAACGAGTGAATGATCAGATAGCAGAGTACGTGTCAAAGGGATACGCCCACCGAATAACACAAGAGGAAGTTGAGACAACAAATCCAGATCGTGTGTGGTACCTACCGCTGGGCATCGTGAGGAACCCGAAGAAGCCGGAGAAAATCCGTCTGATTTGGGATGCGGCAGCTCGGGTAAATGGCGTTTCGTTCAACGACATGCTCATCAAAGGCCCAGACATGCTGACGTCACTGTTCACAGTTCTACTACGGTTCCGTCAGCGATCAGTTGCCGTGTGTGGAGACATACGGGAAATGTTCCACCAAGTTAGGATCATCCCTCAAGACAAGCAGTCGCAGCGGTTCCTCTATCGAGATCATCCAGATCAGCACCCTCAGGTCTTCGTTATGGACGTGGCAACGTTCGGTGCGACGTGCTCGCCGTGCTCCGCACAGTTCGTTAAAAACACCAACGCCCAGGACTTCGCAGCGCAATTTCCGAGAGCTGCAGAGGCGATTGTCAATGCCCATTATGTCGATGACTACCTTGACAGTGTAGATACGATCGACGAAGCGGTTGAATTGGTGAAGGATGTAAAGTTTGTTCACGCTCAAGGTGGATTCGACATCCGGAACTTCTCATCCAACTCGGCTGAAGTGATACAACGTCTGGGCGAAACCGAGAACGTGAAGGACAAATCAATGGTGCTGGATAAATTTTCGGACACGGAGCGTGTTTTGGGGATGGTATGGAGACCAGCGGTCGACCTATTCACCTTCGATACCACTCTGAAAGATGATCTTACGAAGCTACTGGTAGAAGGAGACACGCCCACGAAACGGCAGGTGTTGAGGCTCGTTATGTCGCTGTTTGACCCTTACGGGTTTATCGCCCACTTTATCATTCACGGCAAGATCCTCATGCAGCACATCTGGAGATCTGGCACAGACTGGGATGAAAAGATTGTGGATGAACTACACGATCTGTGGAACGACTGGACACGTCTTTTGAAGGAATTGGGCGAAGTGGAGGTTCCCCGCTGTTTCTTCGGTGCGACAAATAGTAAGCTGCACAGCGGGATACAACTTCACGTGTTCGTCGATGCGAGCGAACTAGCGTATGCTTGTGTTGCATATTTGCGTAGCGTCCACGATACGGAAGTGCGATGCGTGTTAGTAGCAGCGAAGACAAAGGTGGCGCCGCTTAAACCGCTCTCCATCCCTCGCTTAGAGCTGCAACACATAACATAAGTGGAACTACTAAGGAGAACGACGACGAAAAGTTGGTTCTTTTTGCTTCGAAAAGAATAGGTATAACTGGTATACAGCACACCGTTCTGTCATCGATATTCGTAAACAAAAACTGGCATGACAGCTCTCAATTATTTGCAGCTGGTATAAAACTGTGAAGTCTGGCTAATCCGATATTGAACACTCATGAGACAAAATTTAAACAAAAAAAAATCTCTTGAATTTATCAACAGATTTCTGACGAATACAGTTTTTTTATTAAGCGGTGAAAATGACAAAAGTAAAACATAATTAAACAGGTCACCCAATCAGTGTAATTTATCCCTTTTGTAAATTATTTATGTAACAAACTGAGGCTAGCTTGAGATTCTAGTTTTGTAACGAGCTCTTTCTTATTGGTCTTGTTTCTGTGAAAACTGTCAGGTTTTTCAATTCTAATAAATCTAATGCACCGGGTGATGACTTGTACGTTTCTTCGGTGACCAGTAGAAAACATGATTTTAAAAGCACTTACAGCGACAGGTCGAACAAGACAATGTCGACGGGACAACTGACAAAATGAAAAAAATAAAAATTACCTTATTTTCAAAGGTCGATAATATTTCCAGGAATGAAAAAGAGTCTACGAGTTTGATCCCGCTTTTAATCTACACACTAAGATCTCGATCTTGAGCTCGGATTTTTTTTTGCCGAGTTATAACTTAAACTTTACTACCGGGCTCGACTACCGATTATCAAGAATTCAATTCAACATTCAACAAGAATTCAACTACCGATATTCAAAGAATTCAATAAAAAATGGTGGTCGTTATGTATCTTAACTATAAAATTTTGAGAAAATTTTCATACACTTTTTCGCGAAAAACAATACATATTTGTAAGCAGTTTTCGCTTTTGAAAATCCATAGAATTTATATTTCCCGCTAACATTTATATCCAGCATTTACGAGCACTAACGGCCGCCAGAATTATATCACATCTTTTATGATAAGAGTCAAACACTCTGATGTCTGTCTGGTATGTGTTGCTTGGCAGCTGTTGATAAGATCTACCGTCTACCCCCGTTGGTTTGACCTCATCTAATCTGAACATTTTTAATTTTGACCCCCTCTAATCTGCACATCGTTCATCGTTCGTGAAACGGAACGCAGAATCAAAACAAAACATCAAATAAGGCTGCCAGCCGTGTGTTTTTTGGTCGCCGACAGGGTTGCTAGAAGTTCAAACTAAAAATGAACCCCGTTGGTTTGAATGAGGTGTCGTTCAAACCAACGGGGGTAGACGGTATCATCAATCTTTTCAAATAACTGCCAAATATCACAAGTCAGACCTCAGGTCGTATGATCCATACCATAAATCGTTTACAATTCATATGGCCATTATTATCTGAAAATGCTGAAGAAAAATGTTAACGAGAAATATGAATTAGTTGGTTTTTCAAAGGCGAAATCAGTTTACATAACAACAAATATTATTGCATGTTTATTTTAACATCGGTTCAATTTACCCCATTACACAAATTGTATTTGTATTGTTATCAATGGTAGTTTACTATTTACTAGATTCCTTTAATTTATTGGAAAACATTAGAAAAATCATTGTTCATCTCTTTCTTGTCGTAACGTCCTCACTTGGCTAAAACCTGCTTTTCAGATAGTTTTCTATAAGTACTTCCTCAGTTATTCATTGAGAGCTTCCTCTGCCAACACGGCTTGACGTCTAACAGTCGTTGAAATTTTAGCGAATACCATTCGATAACCGAAACATCTACTGTACTCAAATTTAAAACGAAAACTATAAAAAAATATGTCAAGTGATTTTGTATTTGATTATACAAACATGATCCAAGCAACAATAATATTTATTGTTATTTATTTGTTAAGAATTGTTTTTAAGTGTACCGTATTACCCCGCTAATACGACACCGACTGTTGTCGAATAACCGGGGTAAACTTTTAATTCGACAAACTGGTCACCCTACACCACGTTGCTCATTGAAATTTGGCAACTCTATTTTTGTTTTTGTTTTGATTTCCGGATTTGTTATGAAACATAATTTCAACAGATATTGCGGTGGTCCGAATGAAAAGATCGTTCTTTTTACGATTGTTGTCATCCTCAGTCGATTCCGGTTGGTCTCCAGGCGGTTTGGGCGTCAAATAGCATCAAAACAGCACTTCCGGAATTAGCGTCTGCAAGAGGAGCTGCTGCGGGTGCGAGTATAAGCGCAATATTAAACTGTTTTGCATTTACAGTGTACATCACTGTGACATTTCAACACTTTTTAATTCGACATGTGTCGAATGAGCGGGGTACGAATTAAAAAGTGTCGAATAAAAACGTGTCGAACGAGCGGGGTAAGACGGTAATTGAGAAATAAACTCTTTTTTAATAAAAAGTCCATGAGAACTTTGCAGGCACTTTTGCAACTATATAAAAACAACTTAAATTAATTTTTACTGATAGTAACTTTAAATTATTATAGAACTATTGAAAAACAATCGAATCAATTAGTCACTAATAAAGCTAATGTTCACTTATTGTACGAACTATATGGGCTTGATTTCTATTGTAAAAAGTAACAATATATCTACTATGTATTTTATTGTGAACAATAAAACCAGTCATATGTTAATAATATTTACCATGCAATGAATGGTAATTTTTTATCCGGGTAATTTGCTGTTATTTTCACACTATGCGCGTTCGTGGCTATCGAGGTTGATATGCCCGAAAAACCGGATTAGTTCGGCGATACTGTGCGTTATACTAGTTAGACGTCTGCGACAACAAAGCTACTCAGCAGTCGTGCGAGGGGCGACTGAAGGCAAAAAAAGCTTGAAGCGGTGATAATATTTTGATATAAATAAAAATTCGTATATTTTAACCATTTTTAGATTGAGTTTTGCCACCGCTTACAAAAATAACATTGAACGCACTCTTTCTGTTGGTGCAATGAATACATGGATCGTTCAGCTGCTAAATGCTATGCAATCTGACGTTTGAGTATTAATTTTATCTCTTCGAAGATTTACTCGAAAGTCTATCAACGAATGAAAAATGCAATACATACTTTTTTTTATTTCATTGCGGATAAGAGGCGGAAAAGTGTTACACTTTTAAAGAAGACCGTTTAGTACAACATGAAAAAAAAGTTCAATGTGCGTTATAATAGATTTTTTTGACATCCCGATATATCTATTGTGTAGATGATGCAACATAAATGAAAATGTTTATGTAGCACGATGCTTGTATATAAATACCCAAAGTAAAAAATGTTAACATATTTAATAATTTTGTTCGACATGTTCAGATTGTGGGACCCCTCGTATATAACTGCTCAAGGCATACATTTAAAAATATCCTAAACTACTAAGACCGTTCGCAATGCTGTTTTATTTTGTATGACGAGTTTTAAAATTTTTAAAACTCGCCATATAAAATAAAACAGCATTGCGAACGGCCTAAAGGATGAAAGTGAAATTATAACTGACAGAAAATCGATGTGAATTTTATATTTAACGGATTCCTTATATGAAATGTATTATTACAGATACACAGACTTGCAGTTGCAGGTACGGAGTACAAAAAGCACGATTTTTTAAACGTGTTGTACAAAATACAACAGCACGATCGCTCGAGGGTTACAATCACTCTCGATGCCTACGCCGGCAGACACCGGATTGGCCAGCTAACAAAAAAATCCGGAAGATTGCTCGCCGGAGGCATATCAAGACCTCCTCAAATTAGTCACTTAAATTGTTCGGAAGTACCCACCGGATCTAAGCGTATCTTAAAAAGAATTAAATGTTTTTTTTTTTTCCAAAAAGTGATTGTTCGGTTCTCTACGATGCGGAATTCGATAAGAAAAAGTGAAAAAAGTGCATTTTGCCTATGCTGCGCCATGGCACTTTTTGGCAGCGTCACTCTTTTCATAGGGTTCTCACTCCTGCCACCAGATGCGGAGGTATCGTTAGCTTTCAAATTTGCCTATTTGTAACACTATCCTGCTGAGCCAATTTTCTCTACCTTTTCCTCTACCTTTTAATACCATATACCTCTACCTTTTACTTACATCACGCGAAGCAGTTGTAGCATCATGGGTTCTATAGAGATGGGTGACATTTCAACACACACTCAGAAATAAAAGTATACACGGAATTACTATTATTTATGCATTTTGTATCCGCATCTCTCTCACTCTCTTTCTGTTTTCATGCTATCTGGTGCTTCAACTGGGTTGACGAAATACTTCTCTTCAACCCAGGCTAAACGGCAGATAGCATATGAAAACAAAAAGAGAGTGGGAGAGATGCGGATACAAAAGGCATACATAATAATAATTCCGTGTATACTTTTATTTCTGAGTGAACGATCAGTGTGAAACTTTGTTTACAATTCACCTGCTCGAATGGGAGAATCAAGCTTGACAGCCTATCTTATGCCGTTTTTTTTGTTTCAGTTCAAACCTGGTTTGGAACTGGATGAGTTCATGGTTGCAACCCTAACACAACTTAGGTTCGATTGTGTTGCACATTTGTTTGACTTTATTAGTTGCAGTATTTTCGGACAGTCCAGTTATAATCCAGGTTAAAAAATAAATAAAACGGCATTGATTAATGCGCACCACGAAAGGAAGAAAAAAAAACCTGCCAGTAGTGAACATGCATAATTAAACATGATACATATTGAATCCTTAGATTCTTTTTAAATGTTAAGCTCGTAACTAGTATAATGGTTTTGACATTTCGATGTTCCTTATACCATACTCAAATCCCACACTGGGTACAACTTTCTGAGCGCGAGTTCCACTTATGTTATGTGGCTGCAAGCCGGTCTAATAGGTAGCCGGTTGCTGAACAACATCTGTACTGCCTTGGATCTGCCCATAGAAAAGCGGTACATTTGGACAGATTCCAGAACATCTCTCTCGTGGGTTTGCTCGGATAGCAGGCGCTATCATCCATACGTAGGTTTTCGTGTCGGCGAGATTCTGAATTCCTCTACCGTCGATGAGTGGCACTACGTTCCGTCGAAACAGAACGTGGCTGACGACGCCACGAAGTGGGGAGTTGGACCTAGCTTCAGTGCGAGTAGTCGCTGGTACACGGGTCCGGATTATCTCTTCTTGCCGGAAAACGAATTACCAGAGCAGCCAGCGAAACAATGGAAAACTGACGAGGAGCTACGTACCAGATTTCAACATCATCGAGAAATGCCACAACCTTTGATTAACGTGAGTAGATTCTCGAATTGGAACCGCCTGTTACGCACGACGGCGTATTTGCTACGCGCAGTGAAGTTGTTCCGAACGCGAGGCAAATCGGGACCGCTGACCAGCGAGGAGTTGCTGCAGGCTGAAAATTTGCTGTGGCGACAGGTGCAGTATGAAGCTTTCCCGGACGAGTACTGTGTGCTGGAGTTCAACAAGGCGAATCCAGAGAAGAAGCAGAAACGAATCGAGAAGAGCAGTTCATTGTACGAGCAGTCGCCGTTTATGGATGACGTGGGCGTGATAAGGATGAATAGCAGGATTGGGGCTGCTCCTATCGTACCCTTTGGAGTAAAATATCCAATTATCTTGCCGAGGGAGCACACTCTAACAGCCCTTCTTGTCGAGAGTTACCACAGACGGTTCAAACATCAGAACGGTGAAACGGTGTTCAACGAAATACGTCAGCAGTTTCGAATACCGAAGCTGCGCCCTCTGATACAACGTGTCGCCCGGAACTGCCAGAGCTGCAGGCTTCGGAAGGCAACTACACGACCACCAATAATGGCACCACTTCCGAAGGTTCGGTTGACACCCCACATCCGGGCGTTCAGCCACACCGGCGTCGACTACTTCGGTCCAATCCTGGTAAAGCAGGGCCGTAGTTTAGTGAAACGCTGGGTAGCACTATTCACGTGTCTTATTATACGTGCGGTGCACCTGGAGATAGTGCACAGCCTTTCGACACAATCCTGTGTGATGGCAATCCGCCGATTCGTTGCGCGCAGAGGATCCCCGTCAGACCTTTACTCGGATAACGGGACCTGTTTTCGTGGAGCTAGCAACCTGTTGCCGGAGCAGATGGAAGCCATCCATGAACACTGCGCTGTGACGTTTACCAATGCCAGAACGAGCTGGCACTTCAATCCCCCATCTGCACCTCACATGGGGGGCTGTTGGGAACGGATGGTGCGGTCTGTGAAGGCAGCTATGGGAGCCATTTCAGAACATAATCGCCACCCAAGCAACGAGGTTCTGGAGACTGTAGTCTTGGAAGCCGAAGCGATCGTGAACACTCGACCGTTGACCTACGTACCACTCGATGATGAAGACTAGGATGCATTAACGCCGAACCACTTTCTGCTGTACGGCTCAAGTGGTGTGGTGCAACCACGAACTTCACTGGTGGCTGACGGCAGCACGCTACGGGACAGCTGGAAGCTCGCCCAGTATTTATCCGATTTGTTTTAGGAACGCTGGGTACGTGAGTATCTGCCGACGTTGGCAAGACGGACTAAATGGTTTGAACCAGTGAAACCTTTGCAGCCTGGCGATTTGGTTATTGTTATCGACGAGCATAAACGTAATGGATGGATACGAGGACGAGTCGTCGAGGTCGTACGAGGAAAGGATGGTCAAGTCAGAAGTGCAGTCGTAAGAACCGTAGAAGGGATGATGAAACGACCAGTATTGAAGCTGGCTTTGCTGGATGTACGCGGTAAGCAGCCACAAGGTCCCCCGGAGCCACACGGGAGGGGGGATGTTAAAAACTGCAAATCTTCTAACACTGCCGGTGGTGGTGTGAATTCCGGACGCTCCCCAGTGGCTATCATCGACACAGCTTCAATAGATGAGCAGCATAGCGAGCAGAAACAAAACTGTAGTCACCGAACGAGGTCGAACTCACAGCCGTGTCATTGTTCGCCGTATGATTGTGTTCAGCACCCATCATCCACCGTATAGTGCAATAAGTGCCTTTTTCGGTTCAATAGAGTCCATCTCTAGATCCAGCCATACGGTGAGCCATCATGCCAGCAGCAGCAATCTAATCTATAGATTATCGCCAGAATTATCTAACAGCGGTTTCACTTTATACAGGAATCGCTAGAAAATCCGTTGGCGCCGCTGAACAGCTTGAGGCTACTGGCGAAGCCGGACCTGAATCGGCACAAAGTTATGAACTTTCCTTAGAAGTTTGTACACATACTTTGATCCGTAAGTTTGATCAATTTGATCTAATACAACTATTTAGAACCTAACTAACGAATTGAAAACCTAAAATTAAAATCCTAATCTATCCTTAAATTGTATATACATGCCTTACTTCTAAATTAAAAACTGAATTCCATACCTTTGTTAGGATAAATTTCGTTCACCCGAAACACTTGTTGCGAGTCGTGGTTTCTACGATAAGGCATAAAATACTGAATGTAAGTTCGACAATTTATGTTTATCATTCTAACAACTCAAATAATGAAATATTTAATAAAATACAGCTTTAAGCTGCCATTGTTCTGAACTGCTAACGGAAGTGTTTGAATTGCCCCGAAACCCACCGATCCGCAACAATTTGATTTGAGTTGGGTTTGGTGAAATGAGTACCATGTAAAACAAAATATATTGATAAATGGGCCGTATTCAAAAGAATTGGTTTCACTTCATAGATAATCATAACCATTCCATATTTAGACAGATTTGGTGGTCTAGTGGCTACCGCTTCTGATTCGTATGCAGCAGGTCCTGGGTCTCCAGTGGTTAAGGCTATGGATCGCCAATCCGAAGACGGCGGGTTCGATTCCCGTTCCGGTTCAGAAAATTTTCTCGACTCCCTAAACATAGTGTATCATTGTACTTGCCTCACAATATACAACTTCACATGTAAAGAAAGCCCTTCAATTAATAACTGTGGAAGTGCTTAAAGAACACTGAGTTGAAGCGAGGCAGGCCAAGTCCCAGTGGAGACGTAGAGCCATTAAGAACAGGAAGAAGAAGGTCCTGGGTTTAATCCCTGGCCTGTCCCTTTCCTTTTGTACCTTTCTATATACCTTCTCCCTACTTTCTACACATACAACTCATGTATATTCACATGTTCATAGTCATCGCTAGAACAAAAACCCTAATTAATCCACCTAGCGGTGATGGCGCCTTTCTCGTGCCTTCGAAACCCCATTTCAATAAAACTCAAGCGAAATGTTTATGTATATCGCACTTTCATACAATTAACAGAAATCCATTTCATCATACCAGAAATCATATCGTTTATCTGGCTTTCGATGTTTGAGCCTCAAACTCTTAAGAAAAAGACGCTATCTTGAATTTGAAGCCGCCATTTAAGATTAAAGATTGTCATCTTGGATGTTCTGGTCGCCATTTTTGGAATCCAGACATCATCCCCATACCAAATATACCAATAATGCATTGTTTCAGGCCCTAAAACTCGTTTAATTGAGGCGCGATATTGAATTCGGAGCCGCCATCTTAAATTTTAGATCGGCAGTTTGGATATCCTGATCGCCATTTTGGACTCTGGAAGTCTTCCCCATACCAAATATAATATAATAACCAGTCATCAGGTTATCAGGAAAGCCATTATTTGTTGTATCGCATGCATGAGTTTGGTACTCTTTTATATTTGGCCACACCCGTGGAGACCCCCGGAACCGGTTCCGGACAACTACCGGTTCAGATATGGTCTGATTCTGTTTTCCTGCTTACCGTTCATAAGATTGTCGAAAATGCCTCTGTTTGATGTGTCGCACGCATCGGTTTGGTACTCGTTTATATTTGGCTACATCCGGCGGAACATCCAGAACCGGTTCCGGAACACTACCGGTTCAGATATGGTCTGATACTGTTTTCCTGCTTACCGTTCATCAGGTTATCGGAAATGCCGTTGTTTGATGTGTCGCATGCATGGGTTTGGTACTCTTATATTTGGTCACTTCCGGTGGGACATCCGGAACCGGTTCCGGAACACTACCGGTTCAGATGTAGTCTGATACTGTTTTCCTGCTAACCGTTCATCGGATTATCGAAAAAGCCGCTGTTTGATGTGTCGCATGCATGAGTTATGTTTAATTTGATATTTGGCCACTTCCGGCGGGACACCCAGAACCGGTTCCGGAACACTACCGGTTCAGATATGGTCTGAGACTATTTTCCTGCTTACCGTTCATCAGATAATCGTAAATGCCGTGGTTTGATGGGTCGCATGCATGGGTTTGGTGCATTTTCATGTCTGGCCCCTTCCAGGGGTACCGGTTCCGGAACACCTAAATGGCCATAACTCCGGAACGGCTGGACCGATCCGAACCATTTTCAATAGGAAACAATGGGACCAGATGCCGCGTCGAATGAGCCATCAAACGTTAAAATCGGTTGATATTTACTATCTTAAAGTGAGGTGACCTTTTTTGTACACATACACACACACACATACATACACACACACACACATACACACACACAGACATCATCTCAACTCGTCGAGCTGAGTCGATTGGTATATGAAACTTGCCCCTCTGGGGCTCTATCGAAATTTTATTTTTGGAGTGAACATATAGCCTTTCGGTACACCTTGGTGTACGAGAAAGGCAAAAAGTTGAAAAAGCCGTTTCCCTTCGTTCCAAATTTTCACAGCCTTGTTCACAGCACAGTGTTAATCTGTAATATAACGCTTAAAAGTTATGCATGTGCGAACTGTGCCGCCCAACTTTAGAATAATAAAACACACTATTCTATAATATTTCTCCTGACATTCACGCACCAATATGTGAACCCTCTGTCAACCATTTGACAGACACAGAGGTATATTCGGTATGGTGTGGATACAAATGATTGCAATCATCATCCCATCCTTCCCCCTCCCCACATTGACCTGCAGCCTGCCGTGGCAGGCGCTATTGTCGCCTAAAAATAAAAGATCACTTGCCCAACCAACGCTCACACACTGAAAATTACTGCTAGTCCCCAGCAGATACTCATCGGTTCCTTTTCCTTATGTGAGTGTAGCTGATATGGCTATACTGGAGTAGCACGGTAAAGGCTGGGTATGCTGTGCAATACAGATCCCATCCCACTAGCCTCTGCCCAGCAGTTCCTATCCCTACCTCCTCGTGGTACCGACCGAAAACTACGAGCAACCTTAGGGAAGATCGTGTAACCAACCCTGACAGGGAAGGTGGGTTTGCTTCTGCTAATCTGAGCGTCTGTTCTCCAGGAGGAGCGGTTCACAACAGCGTTTGATTCCCATGTTCGGGGCGACTGATCAGAGTCCGAGTGCCAGGGAAGGACTCAAAGCTCAACTCTGCACTGGGCCCTCTAGAAAGTTGGGGGTTCAGTAGGTCCTACGAGCCAGCCGTAAAAAAACATTGTAACGGACAATCATCAACAGAATAATTGCGACTGGAAACTCGGTACGAGGAACTGTCGATCTCACTGGGAGCACCCGCATACTCGCCGATCTACTGAAGGACCGCGGATGCGGTATCGTAGCGCTGAAGGAGGTGTGTTGAACAGGATCCATGGTACGAACGTTTAGAGGTAATCATACCATCTACCAGAGCTGCGGCAACACACGCGAGCTGGCAACAGCTTTTATCGTTATGGGTGATATGCAGAGGCGCGTGATCGGTTGGTGGCCCATCGACGAAAGAATGTGCAGGTTGAGGATCAAGAACTGATTCTTCAACTTCAGCATAATAAACGTGCACAACTCCCACTCCCGAAGCACTGATGATGACAAGGACGCATTTTACGAGAAGCTCGAACGCGAGTACGCCTCTGCCCAAGCCACGACGTCAAGATCATCATAGGAGATTTAAACTCTCAGGTAGGCCCTTGTGTTGGCCAGGAGGAGGAATTTAGACCGAGGATTGGTAAGTTCAGCGCCCACCAGCAGACGAACGAAAACGGCCGCCTTCTTGATTTCGCCGCCTCTAAAAACATGGCCATACGTAGCATCTTTTTCCGACACAGCCTCCCTTATCGTTAGACCTGGAGATCACCACAGCAGACGGAATCTCAAATTGACCACGTTCTGATTGACGGACGGCACTTCTCCGGCATTATCGACGTCAGGACCTATCGTGGCGTCAGCATCAACTCCGACTACTATATGGTGATGGTCAAACTGCGCCCAAAACTTTCCGTCATCAACAATGTGTACCGGCGACCGCCACGGTACAACCTAGAGCGACTAAAACATCTGTCTCAGCATACGCACAGAATCTCGAGGCCGCGTTACCAGACGAGGGCGAGCTCGATGAGGCCCCTCTTCAGGACTGCTGGAGTACAGTGAAAACAGCCATCAACGAAACAGCCGAGCCGAGAGCACCTTCGGGTACGTGGAACGACGGAACGAATGGTTCGACGAAGCAACGATGGACGGTATGCAACTGCGTAAGGGTTTCGGGTGAACTATCCAGTTCACTCGAATCTCGCCGGGGACTGCGACAAGGCAACGGACTCTCATGCCTACTCTTCAACATCGCTCTGGAAGGTGTGATGCGACGAGCCGGGCTCAACAGCCGGGGAACGATTTTCACAAAATCCGGTCAATTTGTGTGCTTTGCGGTCGACATGGACATTATCGCCAGAACATTTGAAACGGTGACAGAGCTGTGCACCCGCCTGAAACGCGAAGCAGCAAAGGTCGGATTGTTGGTGAATGCGTTAAAAACAAAGTACATGCTGACAGGCAGAACCGAACACGACCGGGTCCGTCTAGGTAGTAATGTTACGATAGCCGGGGATACCTTCGAGCTGGTGGAGGAATTCGTCTACCTCGTATCCTTACTGTCGGCTGACAATAACATGAGTCGTGAAATTTGAAGGCGCATCATCAGCGGAAGTCGGGCCTACTACGGGCTCCAGAAGAAGCTGCGGTCTAAAAATAGTCACCCTCGCACCAAATGCACCATGTACAAAACGCTTATAAGGCCGGTGGTTCTCAACGGACACGAGACATGGACCATACTCGAGGGGGTCTTGCAAGCACTCGGAGCTTTCAAGTGACGCGTGCCAAGAACAATCTTCGGTGGTGTGTAGAAGAACGATGTGTGGCGGCGAAGGATGAACAACGAGCTCGCTGCACTCTACGGTGAACCCAACATCCTGAAAGTGGCTAAAGCTGAACGGATACGGTGGACAGGGCATGTTGCAATAATGCCAGTCACCAACCAAGCAAAGTTGGTCTTTGCTAACCATCCAGTTGGTACAAGATGGCGTGAAGCGCAGAGAGCACGATGGGCGGACCAGGTGGAGCGTGACTGGGCGAGCATTGGGCGTGACCGAGGATGGAGAACGGCGGCCACAAACCGAGTATTGTGGCGCACTGTTTTTGATTATGTCTTATCTTAAATGTGATGTTGAGCAAATAAACGTAACATAACGATGGCAAACCGGCTTTCTTTCGTTGCTTGTTGACGTAGTCCCAATAGCATTTCTGGCGGGATGTGAAACGCTACTGTGTTCCTCTTTAATATCGTTCGAAGCAAAAACGGCTTAACATATTGTATTTTTAGTTGGGCCTGATATAGGGTATGTGTGCCATCAGTAATCTCACGCTCCCATATTCATCCTATTCGAAAACAAGCGATTACGGCACCTTTTGATTCCGTTCTTTGCTCACTTCTTACAAAAATTACAAAAATAAGAAACAAAACAAACAGCGCTCCAAGTCCTTGTTTTTCGTAGGATGAAAATGGGAGCCACATGCTTAATAAGGGAACCAATACCCTAATAGATCTTAAATGAAATGCGGTATTTAACATACCTTCGGAAAGCATCTCTATTAATCTCTATTATTGATTAATGCAGATCGTTCGCCACCAGTGGGGTCCGGGACCTAATGACTTTAAAAGAATGTCGACTTTTGTCAATTTCGTAAAGTAAGATGTAGGTAAAAGTTTGTTCATCGATATTGATATTTGTCACACCCAAACTATGGTTTATTTTATAGTGGAAAATTAAACTGCTATACCAGGGTTGAAAAAAAATCTCACTCAATTGAATGAAATTGCTCTGAACTGAATGCTGTTGGCATTAATTTTCAGCTCCGCTGTGAGATACTTGAAAGTGAACACAGAAAAACTCAACTACAGTGACCCAACACCGATGAATCACCTTAATTTTGTGCACTATTTATGAATCACCATGTTGATCAAATGAGTGATCCATAAACTGTGGTCATTTTTGCCGATTCATAAATTGTTTGGTCACTGTACTTTGTAGTGGTAATGACTGCATCAACATCAACACACGCTCTACGCTGATGGATGCTTCATGTCAACACCGGCCGTATGAATGTGACTAGCCCATAAGCAAGCGTGGTGATTTTTTGTCGTTTGATTGCCGGTCACAGGAAAAATGTTGCTTTTGAACCTCACCGTCCCCCCAGTGTGAGCGACGAGAGAAGTTGTATTCTCTTTTCACTTGCGTCCGTGAAGGACAGGGGCTTCAACGTCAGAAGCGGCGTGGTGAAAAGACAAAAACAAAAGCTCACGTTCGTTGGATGCTTCGGAGTTTTTGCAACCGTGTGCTATACTAACGTAGTCAGCTCTTCGGAAGTCGTAAGACACAGAGACTTCGAATATTGCACAACTGTTGCCAGCCATCTTAGCAAACCGCAATAAAATCATTTGGCGTAATACAGGACCTTGCGATGAAGGCGACTTACTCCGTTCAAGCTCCTTTCCTTCATGTAGCGGCATCACTCCGACAACCTCATCATGTCACTGCTTGCTAGGGGAACGACATGAAAGGGGAATGTCACTAACCTTTGAATCGAAGAGCAAATGGAATCGCGTCTACAATGACGCCTTTAATCGTAGCCCAAGCAACACACATGGTTACAAAACAGTCATGGCAGCGCGTTTAAGGGTTGCGCAGTGACTTCTGTGCAACCCTTACATGCGCTGCCGTGACTGTTTTCTAACCATGTGTGTTGCTTGGGAGAATACACCATTGTAGACCGTTAATGCTTAATGGTAACTATGTACTAGATGATGAGCAACAACCTTAACCCTCCCTGTTTATTAGGGGACCCAAACCGTGCATGACGTCAGTGAGAGACACCGGCCGGAATACGTGTAAACTTAAGAAAGATAGGGTAACCAACCCCGGTGGGAATTTCGGTCGTATACTGACAGGTACGGGGAGGAATATGAACCGAGACCCACGACAACGAGCCCAGCAAACAAAAAGAACTTGCGTTTGAAGCTCGGTACGTGGAATTAAAAATTTCTCAATTTCATCGCGTGGTTGCACCCGAAAAGCTAGTTTTTAGGCAAGGGGTAGTCATTCTACACACTTTATTTGTGCCAACGTTTTTTAATGTGCCTACCAGTGTGCACTGGTGTGCCCTAGTGTGCCGAAGTGCTGAGGTGCCGAGGCTTCAAAATGTATAGGTCACTGCATGAAATTCTATCCATCTCTTTCACTCTTACAGAAATTTTGTAAACAACAAGGCCAAGAAACTTCAAAATCCCATACAAATTCAAAACAGTGCAGTGCCCTATTATGGTAGCTACTATAAAGAAGCGACGCCGCACTGGCATTATTTTCTTAGCAACCGTAGAATTTATTGAACTTCATTGTTTTTTGTTTATTGCTGGGAATGTCAACGAAAATAATTCCTGGATATTTTTTTCAACTTCGAAGAGAACATTTTGCATTAGGATTGGAATTCTTTCCAAATGAATGCTAACTACATTGGAAACACTCGGGTGGGAATCCAAAATGTCTGTGATTCTGGAATGGCTCTGGGATGTAATTTTAAGTATTTTTGTGCTTGGTTATGGGGGTGAAATTAGAGAAAACAAAAATCTGGAGGAATTTCGGTAGTTATGTCTGATGGAGGATTTGATTAAAATTGCATTTTCATTAAATTTAATTAAATTTGATGACGCGAGTATGGGTACATATGAGCTCTCTGGGAAAGCATGAACAGATTCTTAAGAGTTTTCAGTAAAATTGTGATTATTATCGGTGCTAAAGATTCTAAGGCCACCGGCAATTGTTAATAAATATATTTTGAGACATTGTTGGTAAGGCTCATGGAAGAAAATTGTATTTATCGCTTCTTGCAAAAACACATCCACATTATGTTCCATTGACAAACTTTCGATTGATAATCACAGCAGCTTCTGCAGCAGTTATCAATCTGAACGAAAAGGATTTGTTAAGTTGGAATTTAGGAATTGTGCAAGTCCGGCTTGGACGCTCGGGTATGCTGCCCCAACGAACGATTATGCGTCCAGCGTATCCAACGGTCAACCGAAGAAAGAGGACAAAGTCATGGCCAACCTTGCGCTGGTTGGCAACGCGCTGACAGTTGGGCGTTACATGAAAAGACCTGCGTTTACGGCCCGTTAGTAGATTGAGGGACAACACTCTAAAACACGCTAAAGACATGTTGCTCATAATGCGTTGCACTCCACACAGGAATAATTCACAAAAAAAATCTATTGCACTTTTATTGTAAAAGCATCCCGTGATTTGACAGTAAGCAAAAACAAATCGACGATTGCTGCGAACGAAAAGTCGTCTTTTTTTAGCATCTTTATTATGTGAATCTGTACCAGCCGGTGCCACGTGCGGTGCCACTAGTGTGCCCGGTGTGCCCAAGGCACACTGTGTAGAGTGACTACCCCTTGTTTTTAGGCCACATTTGTTGGTTTTCACGAATTTTAGTAATTTTTGCTCAACTCCTACAGCATTGATGTCAAAGAAACAAATAACCAAAAAACATTGGAGAATATGATTCCGTTTTGGAATATCCAACTTATTACGTATATTAGGGTGTTCCAGAACGAAATCTAATAAAAAATCAACTTTTTAAGGTTTTTCTTATTACAAATGTGATAATTACACATGTTTCCTTCAATTTTATTGGCACACGGTTTTCAGAGAAGTTGTACTAAATAAGTACAGTCAGGGTTTTTTTTACGCGGGGGATACGTACTGCGTAAAAAAAAACTCAGTTCAAAACTCGAAAAACCGCGTAAAAAAAGTCTCACCATTTCTCGACGAATCATGCAAAAATAAGACGATGAATTTTTTTTTATATGGAGTTTTTTTTACGCGGCCGCGTAAATGAAAACCGCGTAAAAAAAGACCTGACTGTATAGCTTTCAATTTCTGCCAAAAGAATTAAGTTTTGACAAGTTTTAGTGTAGTTATGATTTTTTGAAGTTCAAAATTAGTCGAAAAACACAAAATTGATTTGACGCACCTCTTAATTTCAATGGATTTGGCTGAAATTTTGACCAGTTACTTCTTTTAGGATGCCAGTCAAAATATGGGGGTGGACTTGAGAATCAGAGAACAATTTTGAAAAGCTGGACAGGCCTATTATGCAGTTATGGGCAGTATGGGGATGACATGAAATCAACTGTTCATATTTCGACGTTTCTCCTCTTTGTTTTATCCAGGCTCACTAGAGGTAATTATACCATCTAAAAAAACCTGGATTAATCCACCTAGTGGTGATAGTGCCTTTCTCGTCGAATAAATACTCATGATCTTTCCGTCGACGTTAGCCAAAATGTTCCTGAGTCCTTTATATAGAAAAGCAACAATTTTAACAAAGCCAACATCTATTTGGAAAACTTATTGTTGGTACATATTCCGATGTTATGTTCAACAGCAAAACAGAGCTAAAAAATATTGCAAAATGCATTGGGATCTTGATTGGGATCATTGTGACCCCATTCTATTCACTACGGCAGCGGGGTGAGCGTCAGCTAATGCATGAAGAAGATTGACTTCATTTACTATCACAGATCACTTTGTGATCTTCGACAAAGTTTTTTTAGCACACTTTAGGCTATATTTTATGTATTATCATTGGCGGGTCCGATCATTCTATCTATCTATCTATCTATCTTCTTGGCGTAACGTCCTCACTGGGACAAAGCCTGCTTCTCAGCTTAGTGTTCTATGAGCACTTCCACAGTTATTAACTGAGAGCTTCCTCTGCCAATGACCATTTTGCATGTGTATATCGTGTGGCAGGCACGAAGATACTCTATGCCCAAGGAAGTCAAGGAAATTTCCTTTACGAAAAGATCCTGGACCGACCGGGAATCGAACCCGTCACCCTCAGCATGGTCATGCTGGGGTCCGATTATTAACGGGTCCGATTCCGGTTATCTCAAATATGGTCTGAGACTATGTTCTTGTCAACTGTTCATCGGGTTACCTAAAAAGCTGAATATTAATGTTATCTGGGAATATTTTCTTGCTAACCGTTTGGCAAATTTTTGAAAAAACACGATTTTATGTGTCGCATGCATGATTTTGGTTCACTTCTATTTGATCACTTCCAATTGA
Organism: Aedes albopictus; assembly: GCF_035046485.1. NCBI lineage: Eukaryota > Metazoa > Arthropoda > Insecta > Diptera > Culicidae > Aedes > Aedes albopictus. The sequence continues at coordinate 94,166,543 of NC_085137.1, read as the reverse complement.
ACACCCGCAACAAATTCCGAAATACTATTACTAGTTCTAGATGTGGCCTGAAACTATTTTCCTGTTGAGCGTTCATCAGATTATCAAAAACGCCGCTCTGGTTTGGTTTCCCTCTATATTTTACCACTTCCGGCGAGATACTCGTCTCATCACCAGCTCTGGAACACTACCAGTTCTCCCAAATATGGTCTGTGATTATTTGCTGGCTAACCGTTTATCATGTTACTAAATAAGTCATTGATATGTCGCATATATTGGTTCTCTACTTTTACATTTGACAATTTCTGGCGGGACACCCGGAATCGGTTCCGTAACACACTGATATGGCTTGCGTCTACTTTTTTTTTGCAACTGTTCATCATGTTACCTAAAAAGCCACGATACCTCAATGCATGGGTTTGGACTGAGCCTATTTGTTTGCTTAGTTCATTAGGCTATCAAAAAAGCCGCGCTTTGCTGTTTCGCATGCAGGGTTTTGTTCAATTTTATATTTAGCCGCTTTTGGAGAAAAACTCGGAACTAGTTTCGGCACTACTGGCAGTCCCTTATGTGGTCTTTGCCTACTTCCTTGATTAGCGGTCATCAAGTTGTCGGAAATGTCGTGATTTGATGTGCCGCATGCAAAAGTTTTGTTCACTTTTATATACGGCCACTTCCGGCGGGACATCCGCAACCGGTTCTGAAACACTACCGGTCCAGATATGGTCTGAGTCTTTTTTAATGCCAACCTTTCTTTATCATAAAAGCCGCGCTTTGATATGTCGCATGCATGGATTTGGTTTACTTTTATATTTGGCCACTTCCAGCGGGACATCCGAAACCGGTTTCGGAACACTACCGGTTCAGATATGGTCTGAGACTATTTTCTTGACAGCTTTCATTAGGTTATCAAAAAAGCCCCGCTTTGATATGTTGCATGCATGGATTAATTTTCCGGTTCCGGAACACAACCTGGTCAGATATGGTCTGAGACTGTTTTCTTGCTAACTGTTCATCAAGTTATCGAACATGGCGCAGTTTGATGTGTCGCATGCATAGTTTTGGATCACTTTTATATTTGGTCACTTCCAGCGGGACATCCGAAACCGGTTCCGAAACACTACCGGTTCAGATATGGTCTGAGATTGTTTTCTTGCTAACTGTTTATCAGGTAATCGAAAATGCCGCAGTTTGATATGTCGCATGCATAGATTTGGATCTGTTTTATATTTGGCCACTTCCAACGGGACATCCGAAACCGGTTCCGGAACACTACCGGTTCAGATATGGTCTGAGACTGTTTTCTTGCTAACTGTTGATCAGGTAATCAAAAATGCCGCAGTTTGATGTGTCGCATGCATGTGTTTGTTACATTTTTATGTATGGCCGCTTCCAAGGGTACTGGTCCGGAACACCTAAATGGCCATAACTCCGGAACGGCTGGACCGATCCGAACCATTTTCAATAGGAAACAAAGGGACCAAATTCCGCGTCGAATGAACCGTCGGTCATTAAAATCGGTTGAGGTTTACTGCCAAAAAGTGATGTGAGTTTTTTGTCCACACACATACAGACACACACACACACGCACGCACATACACACATACACACACACAGACATCACCCCAATTCGTCGAGCTGAGTCGATTGGTATATGTGGTTTGACTCTCCGGGCCTTCTATCAAAAAGTCATTTTTGGAGTGAACATATAGCCTTTCCAGTACACTTAGTGTACGAGAAAGGCAAAAAGACACTACACCGTCTTCGGCCAGAGGCCGCACAGACTGAACATTACTAACATTAGACAGCTTACGAGATACCTAAACGACTGACGCCGTTAAGGGGCCGTTCATAAACCACGTAGACTTTTTGGGGGGAAGAGGGGGTTTCTGACTAAGGTCTACGCTCCATACAAATTTCAAAATTTGTGTTTGGACAAAAGTCTACGAGGGGGGGGGGTCTAAGATGGCCAAATTTTAGTCTGCGTCGTTTATGAACAGCCCCTAACCGCTCGGTCACGAAGCCCACAACAACTACCAGAGCTGCGGCAATACACGCGAGCTGGGAACAGACAGACGCTTTCTGCGTGATTCTTTTGTGACATGTGGATTGCTTTGGTAACTTGCAAAATTAGCCCTAGCTTTCTTGACTCGAGCTTCTAGGTCGATTTTGATACCGCCGTCTTACGCTATCTGGCTGCCAAGATAATGAAAGTTTTTGACCTTCTCCACTGCTTGCCCAGTTACTGTAAACAATACTCTATGCTTCGGATGGCTGTTTCAATCTTCTGCAGCAATGGTGCCTCATAGTACACACAGGTGATGCGCCGTACTCTAGGTGGTTCATGCCGAGATGTTAGCAGAAGTTAGCAGATCAGTTGGGTCATCGAGTAACTGTCCAGTAGCGTCTTTCACTGGCACCCTCGGGTTCATCTTTGCTCGACCCAGGCGTCGTGACATATCGTAGAGGAGGTGAATATCGCCAGCTGTGGCGGCTTTCTCCCCATCGTCAGTCAGGCAGTCCTCAGTCCACACACGCTTGCATGTCCCGTCGGAAGCAGCATTTGAACATCCACTGCTTAGATTATAAGTTCTTCAACGAACGATCTCATAAAAACTGGTTATTCTAATAGGCATGTGTTGAATCATCGTTCGAGTGTTTTATCCTGCCACTGGGTCCGAGCAATGCGTAGCCGGATATCAACGCTGCGTGTATTCCGGACATCAGGAAGGCTCTGTCTGCATTTTATGCTGATTCAGATTGTAACGGGTATACATATGTAGTTTTTGTTCTTCTTCTTCTTCTTCTTGGCGTAACGTCCTCACTGGAACAAAGCCTGCTTCTCAGCTTAGTGTTCTATGAGCACTTCCACAGTTATTAACTGAGAGCTTCCTCTGCCAATGACCATTTTTCATGTGTATATCGTGTGGCAGGCACGAAGATACTCTATGCCCAAGGAAGTCAAGGAAATTTCCTTTACGAAAAGATCCTGGACCGACCGGGAATCGAACCCGTCACCCTCAGCATGGTCATGCTGAATACCCGTGCGTTTACCGCCTCGGCTATATGGGCCCTCTTGTTCTCTAAATGTTTTTCGTAATCTTCAATAAAATATTCCCATAGATATAGATTAAATATTGAACCAGTCTAAAAGACATTATTACCCTTTCCGCATGAACATTCTTCCGATTTCACGAGTAGCACCTCTTAAGATGGACAAGTTAAATGAGTTCCCACTACAGCCAACACGCACATGTGACCTGCAGTCCAAAAAGGCATAGTGCTAACACATTTTGCAAAATTGCGCGCTCGGCGCTGTGCATTGACCCCCCTAAAGTTGCATTCAAAGGATGTTGAACTTTGCCGAATGGGTTGACTCTCTCTTGGGTCGGAGATATAGACGAGTCGTATGACGAAAGACTTTCGATGCAGACCACCCTCCTCCCCCTGACCTTGAATTTCGCGAGCGTGGAAACAAAAATCTGCGGTATTCTCTCGGGAAATATTTCAGACCTGATGGTGGTAATTGCATTTCGCGACTTATCTGAGGCATCTAGGACTTTGATCAACCACTTCGTTCTGGCTAGTGGAAGAGGCAGGAGTGATCGTTTTTAAGTGTCGCGCCGTGACGTGTATTTGAAGGTCTTTCTTGTGAACATGCTTTGTCTTCATTGTAACTAATTAAGTCTTTCCCTTTAGCTAGTAGTGCTGTTAAGTTTGTGCGAAATTGTTGCAAAGAAGGAGATTGTGCGTTGAATTGGATTTGTGCAGGTAAACCGTGTGTGCAATTGCGTGTATTTTATGTGTGTTAATTTGGTCGTCGTATGACACCACGTGCTCCCCAACTAGGTCTGTGGCCGTCTGCAGTACCGACACGTCACACCCCCAAGCTAAGATCGCTTCTGACCCCACCGTCAGCTACGAGGTTTTTCCCGGAGGTGCGGAAACCGGAAGAGGGCCTGCGTGCGTCAATCGCGCCCTAGGCATAGGTAGAAGGCACCCCGTTCATCAGCAAATTGCGCCAACCGTCGAAAGGTTCATCGGCGGCGCCGCGACGGCCGCCCCCGTCGGCCAACACACAGACCGGAGGTTTTCTGCAGCAGCGTCCATCTCGACACCCCTCGACGCGCGATCCCCAGCGGTGAGTTCATGCTCGATGAGTGACCGCCGTGGGTAGATCATCGGAAGCAGCCCTCCAAGCGTACGCAACGAAGTAAATGGTCAAACCGTGAGTAACAAATCATGCATGATAGAAGATAAGTCCATGCGCATGGCTCGTTTTTTCCGCTATCGAAGCTACTAAAGTAGATAGCGTATTTTTCGAATCACGTGGCCCACCGTAGTACCCGCTTTCGCGCCGGTGGCCACCTCTTGAGCACGCACACACACACGCACACCGTCCCGGATGAACAGCACTTGCACGTAGAGTACTCTGACGACACGACGACAGGTTAGGAAGAAAGTAGATAGAAGGGAAAGCAAAGAGTAGGCCTAGGCTATTGGAGAGTGAGAGAAATGGAGAGAGAATAAATGTAAAAATGAATGTTTAGCGTCCATGCCGTACTGTTGTTTTGAGGTGGGGATACTTTTAGGCGTAGCACGTGGATTGAGCTATCCTGATCCAATAGGAGATAGTCGTCAATAAAGTGACATGAAGGTTTAGCATGTTTTTCGTTCGTAATTAATTTCTTGTTTATTCTTTTATTTTACTGGGGCGGTTCCCCGAAACAACCGAGACTACTCCCTAATTTTCTACTGGATGGTTCGAGGGTTGGTTAAGTCAGCCAGTGATGAAAACTTAGCGATCTTACTATATTACTACCGTCTCGTTTCCTCGTCTCAAGAAATAAAATCCCTTTCCTTTTTCCTTGAATTGTCTCCCGAAGTCTGACGTCAGCCGACTCGTTTGTATCTTTGATCGGGAGTAATTAGACCCATTCCCTGGGGGTCTCAACGGCCGGGCAATCCATAAACTGGTAGGTGGTCTCCGAAAGGAGTGGCGCATAAGCCACCTTACTTTAATCCCGACAAACTCGCAGGCTGGCGTGTTACAAGATGTAGTCGATTTGGTTTTCAGTATGTTCAGTATGTCCTGACTCACGAGAGACCTACGTGACTTTTTGCATTGGTCGATGGGGAAAGATTGGATCCCCTATCACCGGGCTACAAAACTCTGCAAATAGCTCGCCATTTTCGATCATTTTTTCAAGACCATGCCATCTCATGACTCGGTCACAGTCCGTGATGTCAAAGCCGATCTATGCGTTGAAGTCCTTTATGCAGATTCTGAGGCCGCCTTTTGGAACTTTGTCCGCTAAAGAAATTCTCTTTGTCCCGAAGCTCGGGAGCATTAGTCGATGCGTAACACGCAGGTGTGGTCAATCCATTGGTTTATGCTTTTCAAAGTGGATTTTCAAGTTCTACAAGGCGATCAAAAGTAATGGGGATACTCAAAATAACTGGGACAGGTAAAATGTTCACTTTTCAAAAAATGTTCAACTAGCTGTAACTTTTCGAAAAGGGCATCAACTATTCTCAAATTTTTACTGTAAGTTCATCAACTAGTAAGTTCATCAACTAGAAAAGATCGGGCCATTCTACACGAAGTTATAAAGGTTCTAGAAAAAAGGTATAATTATTCGATAGCCAACTTTGAGCTGTTATATCTCCGGATTCAATGAGCCGAATGCAATGAAATGCAATGATCATTTATGACTTATATAATTAGCTATTAAAAACTTAAACTAACTAACTAAAAACTAAACTTAAAATTCTTTACACGAAAGAAAATTAGAACGATTACATTATTTTTCTAATATAACTCCAATTTATCCAAAACTTTATCATCATATTTATCATCGTTTCAAAATTCGAGAAAGTAATTATAGTTCACTTGAATTCCCTCTAATTGACTTGAATATATTTATGTTTCAAATTAAAGCAACCAAAGACGAAAGCAACAAAACTCACGAACGGCTGAACCGATCGGGATGACTCTTGCAGGGTTTGATTCGTATTCATGGTGGCTGTGTTTATATGTACAAAAAGTTACGAAAATCAACTAAAAAAGTAAGAAAATTGATAAAATACTGATTTTCGTGAGCTGGGAAGGAAATCAACCCGATCGAAATAAACCAATCAACCCGATCGAAATAAAACCAATCTGAATCCGGAGATATAACAGCTCATGTTTGGCTATCGGATAATTATACCTTTTTCTAGAATCTTCATAACTTCGTGTAGAATGACCCGATCTTTTCCACTTTCAAACCACTGATACACAACTAGTTGATGGACTTACAGTCAAAATTTGAGAATATTTGATGCCCTTTTCGAAAAGTCACAGCGATTTGAAAATTTTTTGAAAAGTGAAAATTTTACCTGTCCCAGTTATATTGAGAATCCCCTGTACGCCTAACTTGCCTAAAGCTATTCAAAACTGATTTCTTCTGTTCCCCACCGCAAGCACACCGCATCGTCTTAATCCTGCATCACGTTGAACAATGACCCTGCACAAACCGCAAATGCTCGTACGTGGTCAGTTCTCGACTTCCCCAATACCCCGTCTGCCAATGCACTCCGACCGCCTAGCTGCAGTTAACGCAAACATTCCTCAACAAATCACTCTTAGGAACATACACGCTCTTGAATCGCACACCCTCGGAGCTGAAATCTGTTAGCTCACGTGCGGACCACTAAGCCGAGCGTCCGTTGTTGGCTGTTCGTTCCGCAAGACGAAACCGGCCCTCTTCACATATGCACCATCATGTACCACTTTGTTCCGAACGGAGAAGCAGGAAAAAACACTCTTCTCACTCAAACTGAGGTTCGAAGAAAAATGTTTTTCACACTGCTGCTGCTCCACCCCCGATTGCACCCGAGCGACCGACCAACCGACCCACAATCGTCACACACATTCGTCGTCCTTGCCAAGGCTAACGAGTTGAGTCGGCAGCCGGCAGTGCGGGTTGCAGATTAAATCTTGATGGAACAATTTCAGTCCAACCACCAGCCAGCATCAGCATCAGCCAGCGCGCCGCACCACATGGCAACAACAATGTATGGGATTGCTGGGGGGAAATCGTGTGCTACAAACGAGCCATTGCGAGTAGATCCTCGAGATTTAGGCCATGTTGGGGCTGTGAGTAAAAGTTTTCCTTTTCGTTTCCGGATGCTTGGGATGTGTGTATGTCATTCGGTTGGTTTTCTCGCTGGCACCAGGGCTGGTCATGGTTGTGGAAAGTTTTCAAGTTGAATCTTTTCAACAATTCCCAGAAAATTATATTTAAAAAAAACCGTATGAAACATCTGAGTGTTTCTGGACGTATTTCCAAAGAAGTATATCGAGAAGCACTTAAAAAGTTCATAAAAAAGGTTTTACTCAAATCCTTTATAAATTCCATGATCATTTCTAATGTTCCAAAGAAAGTTCTGTCAATTTTCTTGAATTTCTAAGAGAGGTTAGAATCATGAACTTCAAAGTAATACGGTTCTTTAGTCTAAAAAGGTGGGATATATTCAATATTCGCTACCAGCCCTGACCAAACCGCTTCACAACCCGAAGAAGAAATATCCTCTTTTTGAACGGATGGCATATTCGACGCGGTGGAGACTGACAGGAGGGAGAAAGTCCCGACCCTAATGGCCCTTGTAGTACAAGTCCGGACAAAACCCGGAAGTCGGAAGCCCGCAAAATACGACTTGTCGAAGCAAGTTCCCGAGAAAGAGGCAACGATTTCTTATTCCGCTTCTCTTTGACAACGGAGCAAGCATCCGCTAAAACCTAGATTTATCTAATCCAGCACCTTTTGTCATCCTTTCAGTTTTGCCGCTGGCTGCGTCTGTGTTCAGTAGGTATGTTCGGCTCGGGACGTTGACTGGTTCACGAGGATCGAGCGGGGACGACCAGTGGGTGAATCACGCTATGAAAATAAACTTTACATTTATAACTGTCGCTTATCTAAATCCGGGGTGTTACTTCATCCGAATTTATGTGCACACTCTACATCACTTCCTGTTTTCAAGCATCATCAGTCATTCCTCGCGCGGGGAAGGTACTTCCTGGACAGAGGGCCCTGCCAGCAGCGATGGTGCCGAGACAGACGGTCCGTACCACCGCATTTGGAAACACGATGGCAAAGACGACAACGATGATGCACAGAGTAAAATACATAAATTGAGGGTCAAAAGATTATAATTATAATTATTGTTTATGAGACTTTTATACCGAGACTGATTTATTCCACATGTATGTGCCATGTACCAATCCACTTATGGTGATAAGCTCCACAGCGTACTAGACGCCAATCGAGTATTATCCTCGATTTTCATAAGCATCATTCGATATTATCTTTGATTTTAATCCGAGTATTAACTTTAGTGCGCCGATTTCGGGGCACTAAAATATAATCTCCGATTTATGAAAACTGGCTGCGTGCAAAGAATACTGACACGTATACTAATGCAAGCATGATGAGAAACGTCAGAAAGAGGAAAAAAATGAAAAGGAAAAGCTCCTGTTTGTTTTTGTTTTTTTATGCGGCGATCCGGATAGTTGCGGTCATGGAAGTGAGACATCCTATTGTGAAATCTACTGCTCCGGCAATGGAAACAGCGGAATCGGATTCTAGATCCAATTCGCCAGACTGCACCATAATTCCCGATGAACGAGATTACAGTGGAGGAGAATAACATTTCGGTGGTGGAGAATCCGGCAGAAGATCCCAGGTTGAAGCGGAGACGGTTCGAGTGCAGAGGCCATCAACCCCTACTCAAGACGGGAGAACCACATTTGCCGAAAGCTGGCCTCATCGAATAGTTACTTCCCAGACCGAGGTGAAGAACGTGAGTAACAAAATCATAAATATCGCAATTACTTTGAGCGGGTTAGAAGTAGTTGTAATTTCATAGATAACGGCTAGTATAAACTGTTTTTCAGGTCAAGGAAAGTAAAAGACGTTTAAGATCTCGAAATCCCAGGCCAATCAGCAAGGCGATCCATGTCAGACGATGAGGACGACGTTGGTCAGCCTTTTCCGCGACGCTTGCAAGGCAACCGGTATCGTTCCACGGCAAGCATTCCAGGAGCGAAAAAGTTCTAGGCGATCGGGATTACGCAATCGCTACCGTATCCACAGTCGTCGTTCGACGTGATCCCGATCGAGATCTCATTCCCGATCTCATCGTGATGTAACCGGATGAGTTAAGGAACAGGCTCATGCACTCTGAAAGCGGAACAGCGGATAACAACGTCTCCACAGTCATGATGCAGGCGATGATGAACCCCACCCAGATGATGCTCATGAATTCCATAATGGCCGCTGCTGCTCCGATTACGATTTCAATAATCGGACCTGGATCACGTACACCGTATCAACACGGAAAGCTTGGCCATCTGAGAAGCACTCTATTCACCGACAAGTTGGTAGACTTCCCGTGACTACGGCATGCTACTGGAGGAAAACGGTGTTCCATTCCGTGGAATATTTGTCATTAACAGAAAGCAGAATCGACCAGGTGAACGTCAACGATTTGCCCGTGGGACGCAACGTTGACTAGCCCCACCTCCTGGTGCTAGCAAGCATTCCGGTTCCCCGACGAGCACGCTGACTACTGCCCGGCAAACCGAAAGCCCGGGTCAAAGACCATTGATGCAGATTTTGGATGCAATTCTTCAACACTGCAAGTTAAATATAATGCATACAACACTAGATCAAACTTTATACACCGTTTTTTAATTACTGATGCTCTTCTCTGTTTCAATATTAAACAATTTTGAAACTAAATTGAAGAAATTTATTGTTTAATGAATTTTAAGGCAAAAATCACACAAAAAAGAACTGATCTCTTCATGGTTCCCCGGTACTGGAAAACTAACCGGCTGCATGTTTCTAACTCATGTCCCACAAAACTCATCCTTGCTTCTTTGCTTGCTTCTAACCGAAAGCCCAGGCGGCAGCCATGTAATCCACGGAAAAACAAGATAACTTCTGCCAGTATTTCATCTTCAAAAATTTTATTAGCTCGGAAGGTTAATTTACAGAATCTATCAATCGAAAAATGGTAATAAACCAATCCGGTGTTTGAGTCTGGATCCTGGAATATAGGTTGATACCTGGGTCCGTATTTTGTTAAGTCGGATGCTGCCCACAATCAAAGTAGCGTTCAACTGTGGCCGAATGGATGTTATAGCCTTCAGGAATACTTATGGCAATTTCTTTTGGAAATTCCTTCGGCATTTTCTTTAGGATTTCCTTGAGCAATTACTTTGAAAATTACTTTGAAATGTTGTGTGGCAATTTTTCTTTAAATCTCTCCGGTAATTCGTTCGGAAATCCTTCTGGGAATTTTTTGGTAATTCTTTTGGAAATTCCGTCAGCGATTCCGTTATGAAATCCTTCTTTGATTCTTTTTTACAGTCCTTCGGTAGTTTATTTGGGATGTGATTCGGCAATACCTCTGGAAATTGTCTTAGGTATTTTTGCCTACTCATTGCGATTTTTCTTTCAAGAAATTTCTTGGGCATTTTTTTTAATTTCTTTGGATTTTTTTGAAATTCATTATTTTTTTTAAATTTGTACTGAATGAATTATTCGGCAATTTCAAAACCTATCAGTTGTTCTTACAAGACTTGCTTTGCTGGGAATTCTTCCAAAAATGCTTTAAGCGGCATTTGAAGATTTCTGTTCAATTTTTGAAAAACTACATACAGTTAAAAAATCTGAGTACAATAAAAGTTAGGTAAAAAAGTAGCTTAATAAAAGATTCCTGTAGAGATTTTTTCAATGATTCTTTCAGGATTATTTCTAGAGGACTTTCAACAACTTTCTTTTAGGATTCTAGAGTCCTTAAATAAATTCAAGAGGAATGCATAAAAAATTCCAGGAAGATGCATGATAAGTTCTATCTAGAGGAATTCTTAAGGAAGCCCTGAAAGATTTCCTGGTGAAATGTTTTTTTTTTTAATTCCTAATGGAAAAACTTGGAAAATTCCTGGAAAAATTTCTGGAGGAACCACTGGGGAATTTTCTGAAGAAGTTCCTAAAAAAATTTATGGAAAACTTCCTGGGAAAGTTCCTAGAGAAATTCCTGGGGAACTTTCAGAAATATTTTTTGGGAAAATTCTTGAAAAAATTCCTGGGAGCATTTTTAATGGGTATCTAAGGAAAATGCCAGAGGGAATCTCTTGGGAACTTTCGAAGACATTTCTGGGAAAATTCCTGAGCAAATTTCTTAAAGAATTCTTGGAGAAATTCCAGATAGAATACCTGGGGACATTTTCAAACGGATATCTTGGGAAATGCCAGGAGAAATTCCTGAGAAATTTCCCCCACAGATTTCTACGAGAATTCCCCAGGGATTCCTCCGCGAATTCTCTCAGGAATTCCCCAAGAAATTTCCCCAGTAATTCTTCCATTGAATCCTCTAGGAACTCCCTGGGGATTCCTAGACAAATGCCTTCGGGGATTACTCCAGAAATTCCTTCGGGGATTCCTTCAGGAATTCTTTCGTATATTCCTTTAGAAAATATTTCGGGGATTTCTCTACGAATTCGTTTAAAGATTCCTCCAGGATTTTTTTTACAGATTTTTCCAGGAATTCCGACGGGGCTACCGCCGAGGATTTCTCCAGAAATACCTTCGGAGATTCTTCCAGGAATACCTTCGGAGATTCCTCCAGGAATTTCCTTTGGGGATTCCTGCCGGAATTTATTCGGGAATTCTTCCAGGAGTTTTCTGGGGGAATTCTTCCAGGAATTTCTTTGGGGATTCCACCAGAAATTGCTTCGAGGACCCCTCCAGGAGTTCCTTCGGGGACTCCTCCGAGAATTGCTTCGGGGATTCGTTCAGGTATTCTTTCAGGGATTCCATCAGGAATTCCTTACGGGACTTCTCCAAAAATTTCTTTAGGGATTCCTCCAGAATTTTTTTCGGGGATTTCACCAGGAATTCCTTGGGGGACTCGTCCAAGAATTTCTTAAGGGATTCCTCTAGAAATTCCTTCGGGTATTGCATCAGGAATTGCTTCGGGGATTCCTCCGGGAATTCCTTCGAGGATTCACTGAAGAATTTCTTCGGGGATTCTTCCATAAATTCCTTCCAGGAATAAATTTGAGGACTCCTCCAAGAATTTCTTCGATGATTCCTCCAGAAATTCTTTTGGAAATTCATTCTGGAAATTCTTTGGGGACTCTTCTAGGAGTTTCTTAGGGGATTCTTCCAGAAATTCTTTCGCGGATTCCACCAGAAGTTTCTTCGCCGACTCCTCCAAGAATTTCTTCGGGGATTCTTCAAGAAATTCTTTCGGGGATTCCTCCAGGAACTTCTTCTGGGATTCTTCCATGAATTTTCTCGGGAATTCCTCCAGGAATTTCTTCGGGAAATCCTCCAGGAATTCCTTCGGAGATTCTTCCAGGAATTCCTTTTGGGATTCTCCCAGGAATTTCTTCGGGGATTCTTAAAGGAATTTCCTCCAGGAATTCTTTTGGAGATTCCTCCAGGAATCTCTTCGAGGATTCCACCAGGAATTGCTTCGGGGATTCCTCCAGGAGTTACTTCGGGAACTTCTCCAATAATTTCTTCGATGATTCCAGAAATTCCTTCGGGGATTCTTCCAGTAAATTCTTCGGGGAATCCTCCAGGAATTTCTTAGGCGATTCTTTCAAGAATTTTCCCCAGGAATTCTTTCGCGAATCCCTCCAGGAATTTCTTCGGGGATCCACCAAGAATTGCTTCGGGGATTCCTCCAGGAGTTCCTTTGGGGACTCCTTCAAGAATTTCTTCGATGATACCAGAAATTCTTTCGGAGATTCCACCAGGAATTGCATCGGGAATTCCTCCAGGAATTCGTTCGAGGACTCCTCCAAGATTTTTTTCTGGGATTCCTCTAGAAATTCTTTCGGGGATTCCAGCACGAATTGCTTCGGGTTAACCTCCAGGAATTCCTTCGGGAACTCATCCAAGAATTCCTTCGGGGATTCCTCCAGGAATTTCTTCGGAAATTCCTACAGGATTTTTTTTTGAAATTTATTCAGGAATTGCTTCGGGAATTTCTCAAGAATTGTTTCGAGATTTCCTCAAGGAATTGCTCCTGGAGATCCTTAGAGGGTTCCTCTAAATATTCCTTTAATGATTCCTCCAGAAGCCATCCCTGAGGAAATTCCTTGAGGATTCCTTGGGTTAATTCCTTGAGGACTCTCTGAGAAAACTTGCCAAGAAATCCCACATGAAATTTCTTAAGCAACCGCTGCAATTTTTTTTTGAGTTATCTCTGAAGGAAAGCCTTGAGGATGTTCTGATGTACTTGAGGAATTCCTTAAGTAATCCATAAGGAAATTTCTTAAGGATTTTTTTGAGGATCCCTGCCGAAGTTTCTTGAGCGATTCCTTTGAAACTTAAAAGAATTTCTTTTAAATTCTTTGAGAAAATTTCTTGAGGGTCCACTGAAGGAACTCCTTGAGGATTCTTTGAGGGCATTGCTTGAGCAATTTTTTTTTTCATTACACTCTGAGGAAATTTATTGAGGATTCTCTAAGGAAATGTCTTAAGTAATGCCTGAGGGAATTTCTTAAGGATTATGTTTGGGAGTGTCTTGGATCATCCTTGAGGTAAATTATTTAGGATTCCCTGAAGGAATTACACAAGGTTTCGCTGGGAAAATTTCACTGGGGAAGCATATCTGAATTCTAAGAAATTACCGAAAGAATTTACTCGGAAGAATTTGTGGAGAAATTTCCCAAAGGACATTTTGGACAAATTCCTGTAGGAATTTCTGGAGAAATTCCTGTAGGAATTTTCGATGAAATTCCTGAAGGAATTTCCGAAGATATTACTGGAGCAATTTCTGAAGAATTTCTGGAGGAATCCCCGAAGAAATTCTTGGAGGAATGTCCGAAGGAATTCTTGAACGAATCCCCGAATCAATTCCCGGAGGAATTCCCGAAGCAATTCATAGAGAAATTTCCAAGGAATACCCGAAGGAATTCCTTGAGGAATATTCCCAAAGAAATTTCTGCAGGAATTCCCGAAGAAATTTATGGAGGAAGTTCCTTAAAAACTCCCAGAGGAATTCCCGAAGAAATTCTTGGAGGAATTCCCGAAGAATATCCTGGAGGAATTTACGAACAAATTCTTGGAGAAATTCCCGAAGGAATTTCTGGAAAAATCCCCAAAAGAATTCCTGGATAAATTTCCGAAGAAATTGCGAGAGGCATTCCCGAATAAAATTCTGGAGGAATCCGCAAAGAAATTCCCGAAGGAATTTCCAAAGAAATTCCTGGAGGAATTTCCAACAAATTTCCTGAAGGAATTTTCTTCGGAAATTCGTACAGGAATTTCTTTGAAAATTCCTGTAAGAATTTCCGAAGAAATTCCCGAAGGAACTTCCGAAGAAATTCATGGAGCATTTTCCGAAAAAAATCCTGAAGGAATTCCCGAAGAAATTCCTGGAGGAATTCCCGAAAAAATTGATGAAGGAATTTCCGAAGAATCTCTGGAAGAATGTCCGAAGAAATTTTTGGAAGGATCCCCGAAACAATTCCCGACGCAATTCCTGGGGGAATTTCCAAGGAAATTCCGGGAGGAATTCCTGGAGTAAGTTAAAAATTCTCAGAGGAATTCCCGAAGAAATTCCTGGAAGAATTTACGAACAAATTTTTGGAGGAATTCCCGAAGGAATTCCTGGAAGAATCTCCAAAGGAATTCCTGGAGCAATCCTCGAAACAATTCCTGGATAAATTTCCGAAGCAATTGCTGGAAGAATTCCCAAAGAAAATCCTGGAGGCATTTCCAAAAAAATTCCTGAAGGAATTTCCTTAGAAATTATTGATGAAATTTCCGAAGATATTTCTGGAGCAATTTCCGAACAAATTCTTGGAGGAATCCCCGAAGAGATTCTTGGAGATACCCCCAAAGAAATTCCTAGAAGAATATTCCCCAGAAAACATCTGGAGAAATACCCGAAAAAATTACTGTAGAAAAATTCTCGAATAAAATCCTGGAGGAATCCCCTAAGTAATTTCTGGAGGAATCCCGAAGCAATTCCTGAAGGAATTCCCAAGGAAACTCGTGGAATTATTTCCGAGGAAATTCATGGAGAAACTTCCAAAGAAATTCCTGGAGGATTTCCCGAACAAATTGTTATAGGAATTCCCGAAGAAATTCCTGGAGGAATTCCCGAAGAATTCCTGGAGGAATTCCCGAAGAAATTCCTGGAGGAATTCCCAAAGAAATTCTTGGAGGAATGCCTGACGGAGTGTCTGGAGGAGTTCCCGAAGAATTTTCTGAAGGAATTCTTGCACTGATCCCCGAAGGAATTCTAGAGAATTCACCGGAGGAATTCTCGAACAAATTCCTGGAGGAATCTCCGAGGCAACTCCTGAACGATATCCGATGAAATTCATGGTGGAAATCGTGAAGGAATTCCTGGAGAAATCATTGGAGGAATATTCCCGAAAAAAATTCTGGAGAAATTCCCAAAGGAATTTCTAGAGGAATTCCCGAAGAAGTTCCTGGAGGAATCCGCGAAGCAATTCGCGGAGTGATTCCCGAAGTAATTCTTGGAGGAATTTACAAATAAATTACTGGAGGAATCCTCGAAGAAATTCCTGGAAAATTTTCCAACGAAATTGCTGGAGGAATTCCCGAAGAAAATCCCGGAGAAATCCACAAAGATCCTGGAGTAATTTCCAAAGAAATTCCTGAAAGAAATCCCGAAGTAATTCCTGACGGAATCCCCAAAGCAATTGCTGTAGGAATTCCCGAAGAAATTCCTGGAGGTATTTCCGAACAAATTTTTGGAGCAATATCCGAAGGAATTCCTGGAGAAATCATTGGAAGAATTCCGTGTGGAATCCCAGAAAGAATTCCTGGAGAAATATTCCCGAAGATATTGCTGGAGTAAATCACGGATAAATTCCTCGAGGAATTTCTTAAGAAATTCTAGGGATTTCCGAATAAATTCCTGTAGGAATTTCCGAAGAAATTTATGGAGGTATTCACTAAAGAAATTTCTGGAGAAATCACCGGAGGAATATGCCCGAAAAAATTTCCGAAGGAAATCTTGAAAGAATCCTGGAGCAATTCCTGGAGGAATCCCCGAAGGTATTCCTGAAGAATGCCTGGAGGTTTCCGTTTAATAATTCCTGGAGAAAATTCTGAAGGAATCCTTGGAGGAACTCCGATAGAAAATCTTGCTGGAATTCCTGGAGAAATCCCAGGAAAAAAAACAGGAGAAATCTCTGGAGGCACAATCCGTAGAAGAATTCTTGGAGGAATTCTGCCAGAAATCCATAGAAGATTTTCTGGAGGAGTTCTTGAAGCATTTCCTAGGGGTAATTCTGAAGGAATCCCTAAAGGATTTTTTGGAGGAATATGTGGAAGAATTCCTGGGGGAATTCTTTGAGGAATTTGAGAAGAAATTGTTAAAGCTTTCTGGAGGAATGTCTGGAAAAACTCCTCGAGGCATCCCTGGAGGAATTCCAGAAAGATTCCCTGGTGGAATTACTGGAGAAATATTTGAGGCTTCCTGGAGAAATGTCGATCAAGTGGAGGACGACCTGCGGACCCTTCGCAGAGTGCGGAACTGAGACACACAGCCATGCACCATGCAGAATGGAGACGACTCCTATGTACAGCAGAGGTTACTCAGGCCTTAGTCTGACCGAAAAGGTAAGTGCAGAAATGTCAGGAGTAACTCCTCGAGGAATTTCTGAAGAAAATTTCTGGAGAAATTTCTGGAAAAAATCCTGGCATCACTTTATGATTTTCTGTAGAAGAACTTGGAGGAATTGTGGCATAAATTCCTAGAGGATTTCATGGAGGAATCCCTGGCGGATTTCCTGAAGCAGTTGCTGGTGTTGAATGGTAGGTACATCACACAGCTCAGTGGAGAGCTAGGTATCAACTGGTAGGTAAATGGAAATAAATTGTAAATAAGTTATACCTAGATTGAATAAAGGAGAGACACTGCGCTGGTAGCAATATCAGTCAGTGCCTGGGTTTGGAGAACAAAGCCTCGCCTGTGTTTTTATTTCCAACAGGTTATGGGCCCAGGGACGCCCTGGCGGTGGTTCGGTAAGCGAGGCGAGCAAGATGCGGTACCATCCAATATCCGATGAGGTATCAAGATGCGATGAGGCCTGGTACTCGGAAGGTACTCGGATGAAGCTTCGAGCCAGGAGGAGCTTGGAAGCAAAGGTAGCTCGGTAGTGTAGAGCAAAGGTGCTATTAGGAGCTCGGCGGGCTTTGGATCCAGGTGGAGTACGGTGACCAGTCAGCTCGGGACGCGTCGGATCTGAGTGTGTGATGAGGAGGAGTGTTGAATGGTAGGTACATCACACAGCTCAGTGGAGAGCTAGGTATCAACTGGTAGGTAAATGGAAATAAATTGTAAATAAGTTATACCTAGATTGAATAAAGGAGAGACACTGCGCTGGTAGCAATATCAGTCAGTGCCTGGGGTTGGAGAACAAAGCCTCGCCTGTGTTATTATTTCCAACAGCTGGAGGGATTCCAGGAAAACTCCATAGAGAAATCCCTGAAGGAAATCCTATAGGAATCCCTGAAGACATTTCAGAATAAATCCCTGGAGAAAATTCCGGAGGAATTCTTGGAGATACTCCTGGGAGAATTCCTAGTGGAATTCTTTGGAAAATTCTTCTAGAAACTACTTCGTGTATTTCCTGATTCCTTATTTCGAGGATTCCTTCAGAAACACCTTCAAGATTTTTCCAAATTTCTTCGGATATTTTTCCTGGAAATCTTTCGGTGATTAGTTTAGGAAACTCTTTAGGAATTCCATCAGGATTTTTCCAGGAACCCTTTACAAGCTCTTTCAGAAATTACTTCGGGGATTTCTCCCGAAATTTATCCAGGCATTCCTCCGCGAATTCCTTCGGGAATTTATTGAAGGATCCTTCAAAAATTGCTCTAGGAATTCATTCGAAGATTATTTCGGAAATTTCGTCTAGAAATTCCGTCGAAGGTTTTTCTAGGATTTATTCTGAAAATTGCTCTAGAATCATTCCGATGATTGCTTTATGAATTCCTGAGAAGATTCCACCAGAGATTGCTCCAAGGATTCCTTCAGCAATTCTTCCAGAGATCCTTCCAAGGATTCTTCCAGTAATTCCTCAAGAGTTTTCTCCTCGAAGTCCCCAGCGATCACTTCAGAATTTCTTTAATAATTGCTTCAGGAACTTCTCCAATCATTCTTCCAGGAATTCCTCTAGAAATTCGTCAAGGATTCTTTCAGGAATTCCTCCAATAATTCTTCCAGGAACACCTCCAGGAGTTCCTCCAAAAATTAAACTATAGATTACTCCAAGGATTCCTCCGGGAATTCATTGAGAAATTCCCTGATTGGAGATGAATCAGCCTCGGGCTGAAAATTTCCTTAATAAAGCTAATAATAATAATAATAATAAATTCCCTGAGAAATCTCTGAAAAAAAAACCTGGAGGAATCTATGGAGTAATCCCTGCATGGATTCCTGGGAAAAAATCCTGAAAGAATCCGAGAAGAATGTTTGGAGGAGTTCTTGGTGGAATCCATAAAGAATTTATAACGTAATCCCTGGAGGAACTCTATTAAGGCATTCCTGGAAGAATCCCTAAATAAATTCGTGAAGAAATAATTCTTTGAGAAATTTCCAAATAAATTCCTGAAGCACATCGAAGCAATTCCTGGAAGAATCCACGAAGGTATTAGTTGAAAAATTTCGGAAGGAATTCCTGGGAAATTCTGAAAAGGAATTCATGGGGGAATTCTCAAAGTCTCCGAAAAAAGTCTTGGGGAATTCCTTGGCGGTATTTCTAGATCCTCGAAATTATTTAAAGTGGAATCCCGAAAACATTCCTAGGGGACATCCATTTAGTACATCACGAAAAATTTGGGAATTTTCGACCCACCCCCCCCCCCCCCCTCACCCCTTCGTACATTGATTGTCCAAGCTTTTGAAGAAATCCTCAAATTACCTACTACCTAGAGAAATTCCCGAAGAAATTTTCGATGGAATAGTCGAAGCAATGTTTGCAACAATACCCAAAGTATTCGTGAAAATATTTCTAAGGGAATTTCTGTAAAATTCTCTGAAGGAATTTCTGGTGGAAATTCATAAATCATCGGAAGAATTCTTGGAAAAATCTCCGGAGAAAGTTCTGGAGAAATCTTTGAAGGTAGTTTTGGAGCAATCTTCAGATTAATTCCTAGAGAAATTTTTAAAGGATTTCCTAGAATAATATCCGAAAAAAAATCTGAAGTAATCCACGAAATATTTTGTGTAAAGGAACTTTCGAAGCATCACTGAAGAAATTCCTGAAGAATCCTTTGGAAATCCCGAAGAAATTCCGGGTAAAATTCCCGAAGTTATCATGGGAAAGTTCAAAAAGGGTTACTGGTGGAATCCATGAAGAAATTCCTAACAAATTCTCCGGAAAAATCCAGGAAAAATCTCCGACAGAGTTCCTGTGAAAAATTTTGCAGGTATTTCTGGAGAAATCCACGATGGAGCTTCCAGAAGAATTTTCCTGATCACCGAAATAGTTCCCTGAAGAATCGCGAAGAAATTTCTAAAGGAATTCCTGTAGGAATTCCGAATGTAATTGTTAGAGGAATAGTAGTAGCAGTGGTGTCCTAGGGAAATCTCCGAAAAAGGTTTCCAAAAAGCAATCCCCGAAAAAAAACATCCCCGATGAAATTCTTGAAGGAATCTACGAGGGAGATTCTGAGAAAACTCCGAAAAAAATCCTGGCAAAAGCTCTAAAAAATGTCTAAAGCCTAAAATTAAAACACCGAATAATCTGCGAAGTGATTTCTAGAAGTATCCTCGAAAGAAATTAATGCAGGAATCCTCGGTCGAATTCCTGGAGGATTCCCGCAATCCAAATGAAATAATAAAAGAGGAAACATTGACGGAAATCTTGTAGAAACCCCGAAAGAATTCCTAGAAGAATCCCCGAATAAATATCTGGAGGAATTCCAAGAGAATTCCTGGAAAACTTTCCATTATAACTTCAGGAGGAATCCAGGAATTCCTGAGAAAACATAGCTGACGGAAGATTCCTAAAAGAATCATCGAAAGAATTGTTGGAGAAATCCGCGAAAGGAATTCCCGGAATTATCACCGGGGAAATATCTGAAGCAAGCACCGAACCACTTTCAACTTAATATACTTATTTGCATTAAGCCACAACTGATGATAAGCCATTGTACCGATATTTTGTTCGCAATCACATGTTTCTTGATTATCAGGGCCAGTTCCGTGAAAATTGGCCAATTTTCAAGCTCGGTCACCCAGCATAATAATTCGTCATAAAATCAGTTGCCTGCAGAGATGTCTCCACGAAAAGCGGTTTTCGATAATCCAAACAAGTCCTTCTGACGCTCGTTCCGTAGGTTCCGGTAGAATGGAAATCGATGGGAAATAATTGAAAAACTGGGACAAAAAAGGGTTCAAAGTCTGCTTCCACTCCACACTTGATTTCCAATCTAAACTCCCGATGCTGCTGCAAGTTGCTGCTGCTGCTGGCCGTCGGTGGCGGAATCAAAACAAACCAGCGATCAGATGTTTTGATTCGCAATCCTTTTCTACTTCCATTCTCTCACGCACACATGTTCACAAGTACTTGTGACTTTCAAAATGGCTGCGTTCTTGTACTTAGATACCGGTTTTGGAGCTTACCGAATGGGGTACTAAAATTAATCCTGAATTTAAATAAATCTGGATCAAATCTCGTACTAACTGCGTTGGTGCTTATCACCATTAATTGATCGACTTGAGATGATGTCTGTATGTATTTTGTTGCATGCATCTAGGAGTTAAAGGAAGCTTATGCTGTTTGCGATTCGAATGTGCGCCTATTAACTAAAAACACTCTCCTAGTTCACTAATTGCCTCAGTTTCCTCGCTAGAACTACCATACCGTAATATATTACTTCGGAGAAGACCAATTTGTTATTCAACGAGCCCTTTGACTCCCATCATACCGAGCTCTTTAGCTCCAGTTTTTAAGTACGTTAATTTACAAGTTAATGTCAATCCCTTTGGCTCACAACATCCGGAGTGCTTCGGCTCCTGATGTTATTATGTTACTTTCTTGCCACCCAGCGTTCAACATGCGTCATACCAAAGATGTCCGGAGGCCTTTGACTCCACGTTTCATGATGGTTTCGCAGGTTTCGCAGACCGAAACAGGCCAAAAGCTTCGCCACTACGACCACGACTGGACAGATGTTGACCACCAGCTATCATGTACATGGCCATGTTAATCATTAGTCTAATCTTTAGAAATTATTGCTTCAACTTCTCCACCGTTTTTTTTTCAGGTATGACTTCAATCATTCAAGAATTATCTCGAGCTTTATTGGGAAATTCCTCTAGGAAATTCTCAACTGATTTTTATTTTTATTTTGGAGTTAGACATTGCTTTGGAATTATCCAAACATTCTTTCAATGATTTTTTCTTGTTTTTTTTTCGTAGATTCTCTCAACAATTCCTGCAGAAAGTAAATACTCCAGAATCTATTCCTTGGCATAATATAATAAAACATTTTTCAAGAAATTTTCTGTGAATACCACCAAAGGGATCTCCAGTTCTTCTAAGAAATAGTTTAAGAAATCCTTCAAAAAAAATTCATTTCTTTCATTTCATTTCATTTCTTCAGTGGTTTTCTGAGGAATTCCTTCTGATTTTTATTGTTACCACAGAGTTTTCTTTTGAAATTTTTCAGGTAGTAGGGTGACGATGGGTATTATCGGCAGGTTTGTTCTCTTTGTCATCGTCGTTTTTTGACGACCAAATTTCCTGAAACTTGGTCGTGTAATTCAGCTTGGTTGGGAAGGATTGGAGGCCAACTCTGAGTTCATCAGCTTTAAAAAAAAAAAAAAACCCTAAGACAAAGAGAACAAAACTGCCAAAAATACACAATTTACCCTAGTATAGGGATTTTTGTGTAAAAATCTCTTCAGAATTTTATTGAGAATTCCTTCACAGGCATCTCTAGGAGGATTTTTTCAGAAAACCAGATTCAGATCTTTCAAAAACTTATTTAGGGATTACTTCAAGAGCTCCACCAATACTTTTGTCTGAGACTTCTGCAGGTATTTCCAAAGCGATTCCTGCAGGAATTCCTCTACGGTTTTTTTTTTTCAGGAATCCCCCAGAACTTTGTCAAGCATATTTTTCTTCAATTCACTTGCAGAATACCTTCAATCTCATGTTTTTTTTCCCGAGAAAATTTTAGAACAATTTATGATACATGAAAGAACTTTATAAGAAACACCTTGCTTAAATTCATGAAGCAATCGTTCATTTTAAAGAAGTCTCTGGAAATTAAAAACTTCTCCAAGGCATTTCAGGAAGAAATCCAGAAGGCATTTCTGAAGAAATCTCCAGTAGAATCCCTGTAGAAAGCTTTTGAAGAAATTTTGAAAAAATCGTTTTTAGGAATATCCGAAGAAATCCCAGTGAAATTCATGAAGGAATCCCGGGCGGAATTTTTTGAGAACTTCCTGGAGAAATACATGGAAAAAAAAACCTGGAGAAACTTCTCGGGAAACCTTGGTAAAATTTCTAGAAAAATTATTGAGGAACATATAGGAACATTCGAGGGTAAAATTATTAGAGGATTGTCTGAATGTATTCTTAAAGAAATCTGTTCACGAATTTCTGAAAAAAATCAGAATACCTGGAGAAACATATAGATATTATTGGAGCAAAGCAATGGCTTTCTGGAGAAATATTTGAACAAATATATGAGGGTACGTGAAAACATTTTTTTTTTTTTGAAGAAATTACTGGAAAAATCATTTAAAAATCTCTGAAAGAATCAAAAAAAAAATCTTGTAAAAAATTGTGAAGAAATCCCCGATTATATTCCAGATGAATCTTTAAGACGAAACTAGAAGTATTTCGAGAATAATTTCTGTAGGAGTTTCAGAATCAACCAGAAATCTGTCAAAAGAATTCTGGAAGAAATTGACGAGGAAGTGTATGTGACACCCTTTAGATTTTTTTTAACAAACTCTGGAAGAATTTCTGAAAAAAAAATCGCTGCAGAAGTTTCTGTGAGAAGCCTTGGTATATTTTAAAACTGAATTTTTGGAGTAATTTCTGAAGGAAAGCCTGAATAAATTTTGAAAAAAAAATCAAAGATGATTTACTAGCACTTGGACAGAAATTGTTGAAGGAATCTTCCGGGAAATTTCTAAATTAATACCTAGAAAAAATGTTTGAACGTATCTCTATAAAAATTGATAAAGAATTCTGTGGTTGATTTTCAAAAGAAATTCTTAGATAAGAACCAGCGGAAACCTTTGATTTTTTTTAAGTATTGCTGAAATTATACCTGAGGAAATTCGTGGTTGATTTCCTTAAAAAGTTCTCCTACTTATCCTGAAAATAATCTATGGACTAAATCCTGTATCCGCAATAATCGGAACACAAAAGTACGGCTGAAGCTCTGTAATGAATCGGTAAAAGCCAAGCCAAATAATTGACTGAGAACTCTTTGGTGTAGGTTTATTATTTGTACCAAATTTCATAAAAATAGATTCTTTACTTTTAAGAGTGGATGAAAAACAAACAGACGTGATTTTAAGCATTTTGTACAATCATGACCAATTTTCATAATAGATGGTTCTTTTACAGTTCAAAGTTCTGTGATAAAATATCGTTAGCTATTATGATACTTATAGAGACACTTTTTTGCAAAATTTCATCAACTCTGATCAATTGGTTTAAAAGCTACTGGTTTTGACAGGGGTTAGTGTTAGTGAAAATGTTTCGTGTTTTTCATTTGCGATATTTGCCTATTCATAACTTTTGAATATCTCCACCAATGTTCATGAAATTTTCACAGAATGTAGTTGATTATGAGTGTATTATGCCTGCAAAATTTGATGTTTATTAGTATAGTACTTTCAATGGTACAATCGAAACAATAGAGGGTGCCGACTAATTGCTTTCTGAGGGGCTGAAATCACGTTCAGTCCCAATATATGTTTCGACTATAAAATTGTTCATTGTGCATCGATTTTTTTTTTCAATTTTGCCTGTGCAACAAATGTAGATTGAGAGGTTTGTGTTCAAAATTTCAGTCATTTCCTTTGCCATTTCAAAAGTTACAACGCTTACAAGCAAAACTAGTACAAAATTCAATGGCGCATATTCTGCCCATTCTTTGCTACAATAAAAAGTACTGCACCGATTCACATGAAATTTTGAAGGTGAAATGAACACATCTAAAGATGTTATTAGGCCAAATTAGAGCAACTTTGATGTATCTATTGCACAGTTACAGCAGAATTTTTGTGTCCCAATTATTGCGGATACAGGTTTTATTTTTTAGGACAACCAAAAAACTTTTCTAGAGAAATTCTTGGAAAAGTTTTGGAGGATCCCCTTACGAAAATTTCGAAGGAAATTCCAAACAAAATTCTGAAGCGATTAGTGGAAGACGTTCTGAAGATCTACTAAAAGAAATCCGTGGAAGATTTATCGAATTTTTCTATCTGTATTAACGAGATTTTTAATCCTGGGCTAGTTCATCTCGGAATCCACGCTTTACTTTCCTTCCGAAGGAATTTGTGAATTTGTCGGGAGTGGGATTCGATTCCAGGTCCTCAGCGTGAAAGTCACGTGCTTTAACCATCACACCAGGTCCACTCCGCTTATTTTTCGAAATGTATTCGTGGAGCAATAGGGGGCTGTTCATAAACCACATATACCGGAATTCGGCCATCTCAGACCTCAGCTCGCCCCTCGTAGACTTTTTCCCATACAAAAGATTTGAAATTTGTATGTAGCGTTGACATTGGCCACATCCCCCCCTCCAGTCTACGTGGTTCATAAACTGCCCCCAACGGAAGGAACCCAGGGAAGGTTTTATACAAAAGTTCCTCAATCATTTTCTGGGGTAATCTCTGAAAAAAAATAATGAAAAAATTTCTTAAACATACTAATAATTTTCCTCAGGAAACTATGGAAGAATACCTGTAGACATTCTGGGTATGTTACTCATTGTTCATTGATCTCATCAAACTAGAGCTGCTGAAACTTACGTCGTCTATGATGGACTCTTGATCTGCGGTAGGTGCTGACATTGAAAACTCGTTCTTTATTCTTCTTTACGATTCAACCTACTTTATTAACTTTCGGTCATCTTCAGAAGATTCCGCCGGACGTTCGTTTGTCAAACTGTTTTACTATTATTGTACTGTTGCTCCTGCTCTTGTGTGTATTGCGTTTGCGATAGCGGTGTATTTTCTTCCATTCTTCAGGGTCTCCCCTCCAAACCTCTATATCCACCCGTTATGCGTAATCGCTTTTGTGATCCTTAGCTTGTCTATGGAACAGATAGACCAAGCATCAGTTGACAGCCACTATTCGCATCGTTCGGACGTACTTATAACTTCTCCCGTGCTTCGTATCGGTAAAATGAGTGGTGTTCGCAAAAACACTTTGGTGATTGATTTTGGTGTTCTTCCGTCGCGTCCAGATGTTGGGAAAGTCCAACAGTTTCTGGAACACGAAATCAAATTAAATCTCGTTGATGTTAAAAGTGTTCAATTCCACAACACCCGAAAATGTGTATTTGTTGAAATGGTGGACATTAATACAGCGAAGCGCTATGAAAGCGCCCATAATAACAAGCGAGTTTTTGTTTGTAAGGGCAAGCCTTTCAAAATACCCGTCTATGTGGACAGCGAGGCAGTGAGTGTCCGAGTACACGATCTTCCCCCGTCCGTATCACACAAGACCGTCGCCGATTTTATGATGCGGTTTGGCGATGTGCTTTCAGTGCAAAGCGAACGTTGGAGGCATTATTTTTCGGGATTACCGAACGGAGTTCGAGTGTTGCAGATGCGGATCAAGCATCCCATTCCATCATATCTAACGATCATCGATGAGATCTGTTTCGTGGAGCACCCGAACCAAATCCGGACTTGTAGGCGATGTTGCCGACCCGCACACCCGAGGCAGAAATGCGTAGAATCAACCATTCCCGAACGCACCAACAGCACTTATCCAACCACATCACCATCATCACCAGCAGCAACAGCAGCGAGCAATGAGCGAAACACATGCGAGAATACGTTCAGTGAGGCTGATTTCCCGCCGCTTCAAATTGAATCCCAATCATTCCATTGTGCCCCTATCACGTTCAACGAGCCATCGAAATGCGCACTTGCCGAACACAATAGGCAACCCAATACCGTGCTTACGGTTTGTTCAGTGGAAGCAGAGAATCTAAACGACGCGATCGAGATCGTCGACGATGACGACGACGACGACGATAACGGTGACGACGACGCGAACGACAGCTCATCTCCATGCGAGACCTCTGATGGTACCAACAAGCGACGACTGTCAACGAAGCGTGGAGGGGAAAAAAAGAAAATTTGTGCTAGTCTGGGATCGCAGCAGAGTAGCTGTGATACCGTTGTTTCCAATGTAAATATAAGAGCAAATCGGCCCCGTTAAGCCCCCGGGCGTATGGGCCTGTAAAATAAACGAATAAACGAATTGAATAAAAAAAAACCCTAATTAATCCACCTAGCGGTGATGGCGCCTTTCTCGTGCCTTCGAAACCCCATTTCTATAAAACCTTAGCGACATGTTGATGTATATCGCACTTTCATACAATTAACAGAAATCCATTTCATGATACCAGAAATCATATCGTTTATCTGGCTTTTAATGTTTGAGCCTCAAACTCTTAAGAAAAAGACGCTATCTTGATTTTGAAGCTGCCATTTAGGATTTAAGATTGCCATCTTGGATGTTCTGGTCGCCATTTTTGGCGTCCAGGCATCTTCCCTACGAAAAATATACTTCATTAAACAGCCGCCATCTTGATGTTGGACCAACATCTTGGATAATCAAGTCGCCGTTTTTGGAATCCAGACATCATCCCCATACTAAATATTCCAAAAATGCATTGTTTCAGGCCCTAAAACTCCATTAAAGAGCCGCGATTTTGAATTCGGAGCCGCCATCTTAAATTTTAGATCGCCATCTTGGATATCCTGATTGCCATTTTGGTTTTAGAGCCTTAAACTTCTTTAAACAGACGCCATCTTGAATTTGAAGCCACCATCTTGGATTTCAGTTCGCCATCTTCGATATTCTAATCACCATTTTAGGAGTCCAGACATCTTCCACATATCATATATTCCCATATAGCATGCTTTAAGAGCCTAAATCTCTATTAAACAGCCGCCATATTAAATTTTGAGCCGCCACTTTGAACATTTGGCTGCCATCTTGAATTTTGCGCCGACATCGTGGAGCTTCTGGTCTCCAGTGTTGATTTCCGCACAAAACTCGCCAATCATGCTAAAGGTTACAAAAATCGCCGCAGTTTCATGTATCGCATGATGGGACTAGTTCAGTTTTATATACGGCCAGTTCTACCGGTGCTGGTCCGGATTACTGAAATGGCCATAACTCCGGAACGCCTTGGCCAATCTGGACCATTTTTGATAGCAAACAATTCCGGTTTTTTAAGCTATAATCCGAAAAATCGGCCAAGGAGAAGTGCCTTAAAAGTAAGTGAACTTATTTTGCGCACATACATACTTACGTAAATACATACACACATACAGACATAATCTTAATTCGTTGAACTGAGTTGATTGGTATATGCGACTTGACCCTCCGAGCCTTTTTTTGAGTGAACATATAGTTTTTTAGTACACTACTTCCGAGCTTTTTAGCTTTAGTTATCTAACTAAGCCAATAGGTTCCAAGATATTTTTTGGTAGAAAATTTAATAATCTTTCAAATGCGATAAGTTTGACCATTTTCAAGTTATAGCCAGTTTGAGACATGCTAAGTCAAAAACATGTCAAGTTCAATTACTACGTAACGGTTGAGATTTGACCATATGCGTTAAACATTTTTTTCACCGGTCTGAACCTGTTTGCTTGCTAACGTTCATGAGGTTACCAGAAAATCCTAGCTTTGTCGCATATATTTGGCCACTTTTGGAGGGACACCCGGAACTGGTTACGGCACTACTGGCTGTCCCTAATATGGTCCTAACCTATTTCTTTGATAACCAGTCATCAGGTTATCAGAAAAGCCGTTATTTGTTGTATCGCATGCATGGGTTTGGTACTCTTTTATATTTGGCCACATCCGTCGGGACCCCCGGAACCGGTTCCGGACAACTACCGGTTCGGACATGGTCTGATACTGTTTTCCTGCTAACCGTTCATCAGGTAATCGAAAATACTGCTGTTTGATGTGTCGCATGCATGGGTTTGGTACTCTTTTAAATTTGGCCACTTCCGGTGGGACATCCGGAACCGATTCCGGAACACTACCGGTTCAAATATGGTCTGATACTGTTTTCCTGCTTACCGTTTCTCAGGTTATCGAAAATGCCGCTGTTTGATGTGCCGCATGCATGAGTTATGTTCAATTTGATATTTGGCCACTTCCGGCGAGACACCCAGAACCGGTTCCGGAACACTACCGGTTCAGATATGGTCTGAGACTATTTTCCTGCTCACCGTTCATCAAATAATCGTAAATGCCGTGGTTTGATGGGTCGCATGCATGGGTTTGGTGCATGTTCATGTCTGGCCCCTTCCAGGGGTACCGATCCGGAACACCTAAATGGCCATAACTCCGGAACGTCTGGACCGATCCGAACCATTTTCAATAGGAAACAATGGGACCAGATTCCGCGTCGAATGAGCCGTTGATCGTTAAAATCGGTTGATATTTACTACCTAAAATTGAGGTGACCTTTTTTTGTACACATACACACACACATACATACACACACACACATACACACACACAGACATCATCTCAACTCGTCGAGCTGAGTCGATTGGTATATGAAACTTGCCCCTCCGGGGGCTCTATCAAAATTTCATTTTTGGAGTGAACATATAGCCTTTCGGTACACCTTGGTGTACGAGAAAGGCAAAAAAGATAGACCAAGCAAGGGTGGAACACGTTCCTAGATGGGGTTTGTTATATCTCAAAGGGTATAATCCCGAGATGCTCGCTGGGCACGAGACCTAACAGGCCTGGCCACCAGGGGTTCTCAAACACTTCTTTACAGGGTCGGCTATCGCGCTGATCAGACGTTCAAAACTACTATACTCATCCTTTTAATCACTTGATTCAATTTACTGTTGTGTAGGTGTGTATGTGTTGGGGGACGGCCGGCGGAGCTGATCGGGGAATCAGGAATAGTGTAGACGTCAGGCGGTTCTTCGGATGTCTCTCGTTGGCTACCGTTTTTTTTTTCTGTTCGGGTGAGCCACTGCGACCAGTATTTAGATCTTTTCTGGCATTACCCGTATCCTTAGTATTTAGTGCATGTCGTACTACTCCATTGTCATTGAGAGGCAATGAAGCATCGATTTCTGTACAGTTCCTGTTTTTTTTTTATCCCAGATGTGCAAGAAATAGATTGCGATAAAAAGGTCCCGTTATCATAGAGATTTAAATCCCAGTGAAAGAGCGCCCCTAATTTAACCCAATCTATTTGAATTCTGAGAAAAACAAAACGGTGGTACTGATATTTATCCATGCATCGGAACTCTATAGCCCCATCCATGTCTTGCTTCTAGTTTAGTCCCAGGGCAACAAAGAAAACCCGGGACTTTAGGCTAGTTGCAAAACTCTGTCAAATTAGAGAATGTGTTCTGCAATAAGAATGCACGTGAGTCCTTGAATTACCAGAACTTAACAGTCCTTGATAGGTTTGTACGCAGTTAGATACGTAAAGCATGTTTGTTTTCCTAACATCAAGTGTAGTCTCGGGTGGGCAAAGCCCGATTCTTTAACTATCAGCAAGGCAGAATAAATGCATTTTTAGAAACTGTCACCAGTAACAAGGACTTTGTATCATGAATCCTTATTACCAAAACACATTACCCCAATTTGACAAACCGGATGTCACTCGGGTTCGGTTTGGTAGATCTTGAACCGTAACGCAACACATAAAGGCGATCTACCTACGTTACGGGCTCCGTCAAAGATCGAGCATATTTTAAACCCCCTCAACCATTCATCCATCAGCACGGGTCGCCTGACACCTTGGATTGGGGTTCCCTGTTTGGCGGACTTTTACCCCCGGAACAGGTGGACCGTTGTGTTATTCTTAGCCAATTGAGACAACCGCTACCGACACTACACAGCTATCTAGGCTGATCGGGAAAAGAAGTTAATATTGATGATCAACTTCATACGGACCCGAACAGCTGACGTTGGCTACCGTTGGTCGTGTCGGCTGTTGCTTTGTATTCCCTGTAAAATAAGGAGCATATTCTAAATTTTCACATTGCAAAAATGAACACTTTTGGCTACTACGTCAAACAATCCGCCTGAAAAACAAAAACGCTTGCTCTCAAATGCAACCACAAATATTTGACCACCCTTCTTCAGATCCGCCCCAGTGTGCATAAACCGCGTCACCATCAGCACGAAGCATCGCATCGTCGTGCACGACTAGGGGAGGAAATTATGATACCGACCGAGTGAGGTACCGTGCTTTAGCGTAGATAAGCGATACAAATTTCCAAGCCATCATTTCGCCGAAGCTGTCTGGTTCTGGTACCTTCCTTTGGTACCTAGTACCCCCAGTGCAGAAGGGAGGGAGTCTGTGTGAAGATGTCTAAATCTTTTGATCTCACCATGGAAGAGCTTAGCAGCGAGCTGTCGAGCGATTCATTTGAAATGGTGTTCGCTTCACCGCTCCACCCATCCTTTTTTTCTGATGTGCGGCGGATGTGGTAAATTTTACATGGGAGTTGCTTTAATTGGACTAAGCTGCTCTCGAAAAACAAAAGAAAGGGACTTTTGTTGCGCGATGATGACGACGACGACGACGACAACAGTCGCCAGTCAGTGGGGTGTTTGATCGAGCGCAGTGGGTGGAATTGAAGAGTATTCGACTGTTGTTGATTCCTGCTGGTAGGTTGGTGTTGAACGGAGGCGGTGAAGGTGCCTGTTGATGGAGAAGCCAGGAGAGCGCATAATCATAATCATATAAAGATAAACACGACATATTTATATCACCGTAAATCTCGCTCATGAATGAATCATCTTTTACGAGCGGTGTGTTCTGCGTAATTATGGTGTTGGGTTGCAAGACAAAACGGAAATGTCTTTATTATTTCTGAGAACGCGAAGCATATTCGTGTGGTGTGTATGAGGCGAAGGTGTGAAGAATATTTATCATTTTACTCTGCTGTTGGGTTATTGTGGGAAGTATGCATAAGTTACGGTTTACACTTTTTTCTATAGAAAAAAAAAACATATGCATGACATGCTTTACAGACATATCTTACAGGGGCACCGTTCCTACAGCTCAGCAGGGTGCATTCATTTTCATCCTACATTCTAGCAGCTGTTCGAGCCCGTATTAACTTATTTTCTCGATTAGCCTAGTTAGCTGTGTAGTGTCGGTAGTGGTTGTCTCAATTGGCTAAGATTAATACTACGGATCGCCTATTATGGTGGTAAGAGTCCACTAACAGGTGACCAATAGTTCATGGTGTGATGCGGAATGAATGCCTAGGGGAGCTAATAAAAACCTAACAGCTAACAGAACTTGTGGAGTACCAGAGCGCCCTCCACAGTATTTTGTGCTAACCGGAGCAATGCATTGGACCTTGTGTTTCTCCGCGAAAATATACAATAGCCCAAGCATCACACAAGTCACAAAGGAGTGTCGACAGCTCAGGTTTTGGGTTGCACACGAGTCATTTTCAAGTTATTCTGGCTTTGAGTTAGAATAACATGTACAACCAAAAACCTGCACTGTTGACACTTCTGTGTAACTTGTGTGCTGAATGGCCTCTCATTCTTGAGTTTTAAACCTGAGTTCTTCGAATGAGTGCTATCATTTTGTACCTTTTGATTCCGCCCTATTTTTCCTTTGACAGAGACGCGTATTTCGACTACCACTTGTAATCTTCTTCAGTGTCAGTTATCCACGCTGAGGAAGATTACAAATGGTAGTCGAAATATGCGTATCTGTCACAGGATAAGCAAAATAGGGTGGAATTAAAAGGTACAAACTGATTACACTCATTCGAAGAGGATATTCTGCTTAGAGGGGTCGAAAAGTCGGTACGAGATCAAACTTGAGGCTAAATAAGGGCGAGGTTATGAAGATATAGTTGATAAGTAAATCCTCGTATATCTCGCCTTTGACGTATTCCAATCGATACCGATCTGGTTTTTCTGATGCTTTTCTCTTTTTTGCTGTTATTGTAAAGAATTCAGTCTTGCTTAGCTTAAGTAGTGATTACGGTTAAGATAACTCAGATCAATCTTATGCATAAAAGAACAGCAACGATCAATCTTTGCAGACTTATGTAAAATGGTACAGCCCAAGTGGCCTTGGTCCAAGAACCTTACTTTTGTAAGGGGAATTTCTATCTAGCAAACCTTGTGAACCCGGTGTTTGCTACGTTCAGTAAAAATGAAATAAAAAACTCACGTGTAATGCCTCGAGCATGTGTGCTTGTCAACAACACAATCGTTGGTACACTCATCTCTGAACTAACTACTAGAGATGTATGTGCTATCACAATCGATGTTTCTATTGGAAACCTCAACAGGAAATACGTTTATTGTTCGGTTTATTTACCGCATGATGAACTATCCCCTACGGATGCTTTCAAGCAAGTCATTGCATACTGCACTTCGAAAGGCCTTCCGCTAATTGTTGGTAGTGATGCTAATGCTCACCATATAATCTGGGGCAGCTCAGACATCAATTTGAGAGGCTCCAGTTTGATGGAATACTTAAGTAGTACAGATCTTGGATTACTTAACATAGGCAACCGCCCAACCTTCATAGTATCTGCTAGAGAGGAAGTGTTAGACATAACGCTTTGCTCTAGCAGAATTAGTCACGAGCTGACCAATTGGCATGTGTCAGATGAAGAATCTTTGTCTGAACATCGCTACATCTTGTTTGAACATGTGAATGTTACTTCGCAAACTTTGCGTTTCAGGAACCCCCGGTCAACCAACTGGGATCTTTTTACCGATTTGGTTGCAGCCAAATTTCATGGATAATCACCATCACTTGACACTTCACTACAACGGCCTTCATCATGGAAGCTTTTGAAGAAGCTTTGCCCTCTGCGGTCTGTGAAGACCACAAGAGGAACCTCTTGGTATAACTCTGATCTGGCGAAGCTCAGGAAACAATGTAGAAAGAGTTGGAACAGACGACGTTCGGCTGTATCGGAGGCTTCAAGGTCGGCTCGCAAGGCCTACCAGGAAGCTCTTCGTTTTGCTGAACGATTCGGCTGGAAAAACGTTTGTACGAAGCCAGTCGATTGAACAAAATCCTTTCAAAATCTAAGGATTTTCAAGTGAACGAACTTCGTTTGCCAAATGATGATTTCACTTCCTCTGATGAGGAAGTTTTGGAATGTTTATTCAGTACACACTTCCCCGGATGTGTGGATATTACATCTTCGGATGAACCTGATGTCTTTTCTTGTAGTTATGATTCTATAGCTTCGGTTCGAAGTATCATAACTTTAGAATCGATTGAATGGGCACTTAATAGCTTTGCTTCTTTCAAATCTCCAGAGGCAGATGGGATTTATCCTATTTTGCTTCAGAAAGAATTTGTTAATTTCAAACACGTTTTAAAAACATACTTGTTTTGCAGTTTTTCTTCAGGGTATATTCCCAAATCCTAGCGGGGGATATCACTGTAAAGTTTATTCCGAAAGTGGGGCGTGCATTGTATGAAGAAGCAAAGAGTTTCAATCCTATCAGTTTGACCTTTTTTCTTCTGAAATGCTTAGAACTCAGTGTCAATCTTCACATCCGTGATGTTCATACGGCCAACGTGTCTCTTCATGTGAACCAACAGACTTATCAATTTGGAAAATCCACTATGACTCTTTTACTCAAGGTTGTTTACGATATCGAGAAATAATTTACACAAACGTAAACTTGTTTGGGTGTTTTCTCAGACATCGAGGGTGTCTTTGACAACGTGCCTTTCAATGTAATATTGGAAGCCGCATGGAGTCATGGTGTATCCCTTATGTTTCCAATTGGATTCACCAAATGCTCAAAAACCAGCTTATTTTCTCGATATTGCGTCAAGCAGCGATTAGGAAATTGAGTGTTTGTGGATGCCCTCAAGGGGGAGTCTTCCCAAACAAACATTTTTGCTGAATAAATGGCAGCTATATCTATTACTTGAGTTGTCACCACTTTTGTGGAATCTCGTAGCAGATACGATATTGAGGCAACTCAATAATAGCGGTTTTCCTACTCATGGTGATCCCGACGACTATTCAACATTGTTCGTTGGTATGTGCATCAGCACCCTTTTCGACCTGATGCAAAGGGTTGGTGTCGCCAATATGGCCTTACGGTTTATCCGAGTAAACCATCTATTGTTCTTTTTACGGAAAGGCGAAACCGTAATGGCGTTCGACCTTTGCATCTGTTTTACTCTGAAATTGATGTGACTGAACAAGCTTTCCTGGGCACCTCACACTGAGTTCAGAACCAAGAAAGCTTGCATGACCTTCGGGTTATGTCAGAGGACCTTTGGTATAGCTTGGGGTCCAAACCCCAAATCAAATGGATTTATATAACTGCTGTTCTACCAATATTGGTCTATGGATGTCTTGTGTGGTGGCAAAAGGGCGAAGTAAGAACGATCCAATTAAAATAAAGCCATCTCCAAAGAATGTGCTTAATGGCGATGTCTGAAGCGTTTTCCAAGGTAGCACTCGAAGTTCTTTTTGACGTAGCCCCACTACACATTCATCTAAAAAAAGAAGCACTTTCTAGCTCCTGCCGCCTCGGTTTACCATGGGAAACTTCTGTCAACCGCAGGTCAACACAACGCTGTTCACCTTGCCCAGCAGCTGAGTTGATTCATACAATTGGCTTCGAATGAAATTTGAGTATTTCAATCGCTTTGCTATGCTTTTATACAAATCCTGAGTGAAGTTTATGAAAGTTTCAATTTCTGGTGCAATGCATACCGATCAACAAAATGCTTCCTCCTTGATGTGCAGGTAACCGCCTCTTCCTATCTTCTCATCATCAAATCGAGAAATAATCTTCACAATGGGAAAAATTCAAACTACTTTTTTATCCCATTCGGCCCAGAATCCGCACGTGCCTCTATAGCGATATGATGATCGAATGCGCAGCAATCACTTCCTTCCTCTCGCACGAGGGGGGCTTTCAGGTTTTTGCAACATCCTTTCCATCGTAGACTGCTCCTAGTTATCCGGATACAATGAAAATGTAATTTTATCGTTGCCGAGTGCTTCAGGAAGTTCCTCTGCTGCTGAAGCCAATATGGCACGCATATGCACACACTCCCACACATACCTACACCCGCAGCGGAAGGTATCTACTACGCCTTTCCGCAATAAAAGCTTTTCCCAACCAAGCCCAGGGTGGCTTATGCCGATATGTACACGTACAGCTATGCAAATGCTCTGCCAGACCCTGACTGATAATCGATTTGCCAATATTGCTATGTGGGAAACTTCAATCCCCATGAAGAAGACAGTCGTAAGGTGTGCCTTTTCCATAACCAATATTTTCTACCTCTTTTTCAACTGTTTTGCAATTGCAAACAGTTAATCCGACGGTAATGTGGGTATCAGAGCTTGTTTTTTTTTCTGTGAGAAATATTTTTCCAAACTGCAGTGACTTCACACAGTTCAAATTCATTGAGCTATGTAAATAAAAGAGAACATTTTAGATATAAAAGAGAACTATGATTTTCCTTTTCGTGACGCATATTTTAGGGTAGATGACTGTATGTATACATAAATAGTGAATCATCCAAAGGTATATTCAAATAACAAACTTTTCTCTTGTTTCCCCAATGAAGACGCTTTCGAAATAGCTAAAAAACTTGCATATTGGTTTCCTTTCATCGTGAAAGAAATGTAGGAGTGACAGAGATAAATTGAGAAATGTAATAGTAATAATAACTTCTTTCTTTTCATTTTTTACCTTATAATATTTTTAATCATCCTAACGACTCTATGACTTTCGAACTAAGAACTCATCCTTATCGAAAAATAAAGTGAACAGCACTATGTTTCAACTTTGTAACGATCAGAATACCACACATACCCCGTTCAAAGACATGCCCCTATATATCAACAGTAGCTCAGCAGCAGTCTCGTCTGAAGTGGAAAAGTTCAATGCTCATTCCGTTTTGTGCCCTTGGCCCAAGGCTGTCATTTTCGTCTGTACTTTACGGTGGTTATTCCCTGTAAGCCACCCGTATATGCAAAATAGAACAAAGGAGAAAAAATCGGCGTGATGACAATCAGACGATGTCGATGAAATGCGAATGGCTCCACGATCGGTGCCAAAATGGAACGATTATCATCGAAAGAGATAAGTTTGAACGTGGATGGAATGCGCTGCCTTTTTTGTGAATGGAGCTTGAGGAATTTGGTAAAAGGGAGACCATTTAAGGGATGAGATTGTTTCTCATTGGAATGCGTGGTAGGAGTTTGCAGCCGTTTGGAAAGCAAAGTATAACACAAGTTTACAAAATAAAACGAAAGTCGTGAACTTCTGTCAACGACCAAAATTTTTAAAGCACAATTTAGTGCTGATTTCGAAACCGACCTTCAAAAAATTTTAAGTAGAACAGTTTTTGAGTTATAGCTTCATATCGGGTTTTGCAACTTTTCAAAATATGTAATTTCCTAAAATTCAAATATATTACGTTTTGTTCAACCAATTCTAAATCTTTTTCCATAAATTAAAAGCTGAATACAATACCATTCGATCATCTGAAAACAGGTTTTGCGTCAGATTGATGAAATTCAAGATATTGGCGAGTTTTAGGGACGATCTTCTTAAATTTTAGCCAAATTCCCAAATTTTTTTGAAGAAATGTATTTTTTTCAATAAAAAAAACCAACTTAAAAAATCTTTCTCGACGTTTATTTGACATACCATATGTAGGCGAGTTACAGTAAAAAATTCAGCTCAATCGGAGCATTGATTACGGAGAATTAGATGTTTGAAGTGAGCGACTTTGCTTAAAAATAGAACAAAAATCGATTTCAAATCATCAACCTTGTATGGAAAGTCGAAAAAATTTCCGCTCTACTGTAATTTTTTTCTTTCGCGTTTTCGAACTCAGGGCATGATTCTACACCAAAAATGATCATCAGCTTACCGAGTTCAAAAATGCTGTAAACTAGTGTAATCGGCTGATAAAAACAACTAGAATAAGGTGTTAGAATGTTTGCCTTCAATTTTTATGCTGATAGATCATCAAATTCCAGTATAATTTGAAACTGCTTCGTAAGCTGAGAAAAAATGAGAACCCCTTCTCAATAAAGTTTTTTTTTCGTTTATTTGGAAGGCTCGGGCGCCTCATGGGCATAACTGAGCCGAAATCATTTGTTGTTTGTTTACAATATATTTTACATTTTACCATATTTACTACCTTAATGCTATGTTAGTTTGGGGAGCCGAAGTACTCGCGGCTGTATCGAGGTTAGGGATAAAAAAATAAAAATAAAATTGGGAAGGAGGGATTTAGGGGTCTTAAACTAAATTATTTGCTAACCTATACTAAAAACATTGATGGGACAAAATGTCCTTATCTGAAATAGAACAAAAAAGAAAGGGCGGTAGACAACGACAAGAAGAAGACAAACGGTAGGGGGTGACGACAGACAGAGGCGAACTGCAAAACCAAACGGTGAACAACGTTCACAAGGAACGTACATCAAACTCTGACATCAACACGTTTCAAAAACTGATATATGAGATACATGTATTCCACATCAAGGTCTGCCAACACTTCTCTAACAAGTTTCTGTTGTTTTCCTCGGACCCGGAGAATTTCATGCAGCTCAGATCTGACCTCACGATACTCATTGCATCTCCACACGACATGTTCGATATCCTGGTAAGCCACGCCACAGACACAGAGATTGCTTTCTGAGAGCCCAACACGGAAGGTATGTGCGTTCAACAAATAGTAGTTGGACATCAACCGACACATTACACGAATGAAATCGCGGCTCAAATCCAACCCTTTGAACCATTGCTTCTTCGACACTTGTGGAATGATGGAGTGCAACCATCTACCCATCTCTCCATCTCTCCATTTGTGTTGCCAGCTGATCAAGGTCTCCTGACGGGCCAATGCAAAAAAATCATCGAAGGTGATTTGACGCTCGTAAATATCGCCTTCGCTAGCGCCCACCTTACCCAGCGAGTCCGCCTTCTCATTGCCCGGAATCGAGCAATGTGAAGGGACCCAAGCTATGGTGATGGTGTATGAGCGTTTGGTGAAAGTACTCAATACTTGGCGTATTCCATTCAGGAAGTACGCTGAGTGCTTCATCCGTTTCATTGACCGAACAGCCTCCAGATAACTTAGAGTCTTGGTAAAAATGAAGTAGTGCTCAGGTGGAAGAATGCGAATGTATTCTAAGGTGTAGTATATAGTCGCTAGCTCAGCAATGTATACCGAACATGGCTTTTTAAAGGTGGCGCTGTGAAATTCGTTGTAGACACCGAATCCAGTCGATTCATCGGTTATCGAACCATATGTGAAGAACTGTACTATGAGTGATTGCCTTACCCATCAGAATGAGCGGAAACTTTGCCGGTTTATGTTTTTCAGAAAAGACAACCATCTCAGTTTTCTCCGGAGAGAATTCGATACCCAGCTTGAGAGCCCAAGTAGACAAATTGTCCAAAGTATCCTGTAGTGGTCTTTTCAGATCAACTGCTATTGATCCCGTTACAGAAACAACACAGTCATCTGCAAGCTGTCTTAACGTGCAGTTTTCCATGGGACAATCATCTATGTCCCTAACATAAAAGTTGTTAAGAAGGGGACTTAGACATGAACCCCGGGGGAGACCCATGTAGCTAATTCGTGAAACTGTCAAGTCGCCATAAGCAAATCTCATCTGCTTCTCAAACAGCAAATTATACAAAAAGTTGTTCATAATTGGTGAATGGTCACTTTCGTGTAGTTTGTCGGAAAGAACATCGACACAAACTGAATCAAAAGCCCCCTTAATATTTAAAAAAACTGAGCCCAACTGCTTCTTTTGAGCAAAGGCAAGCTGCATTTCTGAAGCAAGCAACGCAAGGCAGTCGTTCGTACTTTTCCCTCTGCGGAAACCAAATTGTGTATCTGACAACATGTCCTTCGATTCAACCCATTTGTCCAGTCGAAAGAGAATCATCTTCTCCAACAGCTTCCGTAGACAAGACAACATCGCGATTGGACGGTACGAATTATGATCTGACGCGGGTTTCCGGAGTTTTTGAACAGCTATCACCCTCACTTGTCTCCAATCATCCGGAACGATGTTGTTATCCAGGAACTGATTGAACAAGTTCAACAAGCGCCTCTTAGCGACGTCAGGGAGGTTTTTAAGCAAGTTGAACTTGATTCGATCCATCCCTGGAGCAGAATTGTTACATAAAAGAAGAGCAAGTGAGAATTCAACCATTGCAAACGGCCTATCCATGTCGTCCCTATCCTCGGAAACATCACGAATTATTCGCTCCACGGGCACGGAATCTGGACAAACTTTTTTTTGAGAACTTGAGGATCCACCGAGGAGAGCTTTCTCGATCCTCGTTTACCGACGACGCGTTACGCATTCTTCTCCCGACGTTCCAAGGAGTTCTCATTGATGTCTCGCGCGATAAACCCTTGACGAACCGACGCCAGTAACCGCTTTTCTTTGCCTTGCCCAAGTTCTTAAACTTGCTTTCAAGGGCAGTGTACCGCTTAAAGTTTTCGATCGAACCGCGTTTCCGAAACTCTTTGAACGCAGCGGATTTCTCGCGATAGATTTCTGTACACTCGCTATCCCACCACGGATTGGGGGGTTTCCTGCGAGCCGAAGGACCTGGAACTGGCCGACATTGTGCCTAAAGCGCGCTACTGATGATCAGTTCTGATAGAAACTGATACTCTTCCCGCGGTGGAAGGACTTCTACCGATTGCTCACCGTCGATAATTGCTTCCGCGTACTTCCCTCAGTCAATGTGTTTCGTGAGGTCGTAGGAAATGTCGATAGATGGAGGTTGACTTGAACCATTGGAAATAGAAACAACGATCGGAAGGTGATCACTACCATGGGCATCCTGGATAACCTTCCATGTACACTCCAGCGATAATGAGCTCGAACAGATTGAGAGGTCTAATCGGCTGTCTCTAGCACTGTCATCTTTAGCTGGAGGTGCCACTCGCGTAACTTCTCCGGTGTTCAAAATTGTCATGTTGAAGTCGTCGCAGAGGTCATGTATCAAAGTTGAACGGCTGTCATCGTACAGTTCCCCCCAACCTGTACCATGGGAGTTGAAATCCCCCATGAGCAGCCGTGGCTCAGGCATAACCGAGCAGATGTGGGCGAGATCCCTGCGAGATATCGCAGTTCTCGGTGGAAGCTATATGGAGGCAACACTGAGTGTTTCACCTCGGATAGTCACCTCACATGCAACGGCTTCGATGCCTGTCATCGGATGAAAATCGACTCTGTAAAATGAGTGCTGCTTTTTGATCCCTTAAAGCACCTCTCCGTACGAGTCGGATCGATCAAGACAATTAATGTTGAAATCGGAAAAAGGTAAGGTTACATCGGGTTTCAGCCATGTTTCGGATAACGCAAAAACATCGCATTGTAAATTGCTTATTAAAAACTTGAAAACGACTAAATTCGGTGTAATGCTACGACAGTTCCAGTGTAGCACAGAAATCATATCTTCGACCTCGGTGGTTAAATTAGCCATCGAAAGATACGATTGTCGCAAGGAGGGGCATTTTAGAAGCCAACTGCTTCAAAAGAGGAGACACACAAGGAAGAAGTGCTTTGACAATGCTCTTCACTAAGTCAGAAGCATTAAAGAAGTTAAGGACGATGTCTACGATGCCAGAAAGTGTTAACATCGGAGCACCAAGAGGTTGTTCCTGGTTCTCCGAATGCTGTCGCTGTCCCTCTGGCTGAGAAGTCAAAGAAATTGGAACATCTAGGATTTTTGATGTTCCCGAGAACGAAGGAAACTCTCGTTCATCTTGGATTTTGAATCCAGGAGGTAAACGTTTGGCGCCTTTCATAACACTCCTAAAATTTGTCACGGTGGGTTGGGGGTCACTGCTAGGCAGATTCCGAGGTTTTTTGGTGGGTCTCTGGAGCCTCATCCGTTTCCTCGTTTCACCCTTGAAAACAAAGGGAACCCCGTCCCTGACCTCAGAGTCAGAGCCTTGATCATCGAGAGTTAAAGACGAGTAGGGTAAACAGGTATAATATGCCCCCCTAAGCAGAAATGGCAATATATCTGAAACTGGCGCCTTATTCCATCTATTGCAAATCGTTGTTACTAAAGTTAGTGAAGTGCATGCGGGCTATGGAAGCTTTGAAACGTTTTTCGAAAACGTTCCAAAATTTGCTTTTTCAAAACAAACGGGGCAATTCGCCCCATCAAAAGAAAAACGTCCAGCCCCGTGATAAAGCTGTCCCAGGGGATAATTCCACCACATGCTTATCCTAGGAGCGTCTTTCAACAAGTGTTTAACTGTATAAAAGTTGCAAAGTAACACAAGCGAACAGAACTAGCTTTGTTTACAATGATGTCAGCTTACAAGAGGTAAAATATTACGCCAAAAGCCTCGATTTCCGACTTTTTGATATTTTTATTGCTTTTCTGTACCAATCCACTAACGGACCAGCTTGATGGCAATTATTCTTCAATATTTGAGATTTCTAATTGATCACGCATGCTAAAAGCGCTTGAATCGCTAGAAAATGTAGGGGGGCGTTTTGCCCCGGTGGGGCGCATTATACCCTTTTACCCTAGATGTTACGCGGTTCAACGGTCGGGGCAGCTTTTTTCAGCATTTCAAGCAATCAGATCATGTGAACGGTCGCTACCACAATAAACACACTTGGGCGGCGTTTTACACGCATCGTCCACATGCCTCTCGCCGCATGTTTCACAGCGAGGTTCGTTGCAGCAGTATTGGGCGGTGTGGCCCAGCTGCTTGCAATTGGTGCAGTTCATTACCTTCGGTACATACAGCCTAACAAGTAGCCGAAGTTTGTCAATCACCAATGGTAATGCAGATCCAGCGAAGGTCACACAAAATTCATCAGAAGGTGTGTAAACCTTCTTCTCTCCCTCCTGGGAGACCGAATGCAGTTGCCGGCAATCCAGTATCTGGACAGGAGGCAGACATTGGCGTAACTAGGATTTTTTCCTGGAGGGGGCCCAGGGGGGGCCTGACTTGAGATGAATTTTAAGCGGGATGGGCGCCCGATATGTGAATATGCAAATCAGTATTGTAGTTTTGAGTAATCAAAATGACTGTTTCAGATTTGTTCATAGTTTTGTAAACTATATGAGTACGAACAATTCCTCCAAGTTTTTATTTCCATAGCTTAATTCAGTGATTCCATCTTGGCTTCTTCCAGAAATAATCAAGACTTCATCTAGGGATTCCACTAGACATTTTTTCGGGGATTTGTCCTGGGATATCTTTAGGGGTTCCTCCAGTAATTGTTCCAGTGCTTTTTTCGAAGTTTCCTTCAGGAATTTCTCCAGAGATCCTTTAAGGTATTTCTGCAGGTATTCAGAGATTTCTACAGGGATATCTCCATATATGCCTTCCAAAATTCCACTAGAGATTGCTCCAATAATTACATCTGGAATGATTCGAAGTATTCCTGCAGGAATGTATTCCAGAAATTCTTTTACAAAATTTTACTTAGAGATTCTTAAAAAAACACTCCAAGAATTGCTTGAAAAATTTGTACAAAAAACCTTTAGGGATCCTAGTTTTTTTTATGTGTATTAACGAGATTTAAAAATCTCGTTAATACACATAAAAAAAAACTAAAGCCCTAGGCTAGTTCATCTCGGGACCCACGCTTTACTGCCCTTCCGAAGGAAGAACTCACATTTTGCGAGTTTGTCGGGAGTGTTCTAACCATCCCACCAGGTCCACTCCACTAGGGATCCTAGTATTCCTTCAACAAATACTGCATACATTGATTTCTTCATTTTTTTATCCAGGAATATTCCTACAAAAATTCTTCCAGGTATTCGCTAAGAAAGCTCTCCTGAGATTCCATAAAGAGTTCCTAATGGGGCTTGCTTCCGGGATTCCTCATCGGGTTTCTTCAGAAATTACTTCAAGAGTTCCTCCAGGGCTTCACCGGAAATTTCTTCTGTTATTCTTACAAAAACGAATTCCGAGATTATTTTAAACATTTCTAGAAGAACTCTTATTGGGATTCCTTCAGAAACTCCCGCAGGAATTAATCAAGGATTTCAGGATTTCCTCAGGAGTTTCAGCGGTTTCTTCAGTATTTCCCCTGAGAATTCTTCAGAAAATCCACCTGGAATTCCCTCAGAAATCGAATTTTGTAATTCATCACGAATAAATCTGGAGATTCCTCTGGGAACTCCTTCGGAAATTCCTCCCGGATTTTTTTCAAGAATTATTCCAGGTATTCCTTCTGGCATGCCTCTAGGATTTCATTCAGGCATTTCTCCAGAGACTTCTGCAAGAGTTCTACCAAGAATTTCTCCAGTTGTTACCCCAGGTATTTCCTCAGGAATTACTCCAGGAATTTATTCAAGTTTGGATCCAGGAATTCTTCCATGAATTCCTCCGAAAATTCTTCCAGGAATTTCTTCTCTAGGGTTTCCTCTGCACATTCCTTCAGGATTTATTTCATGGATCCCTCCAGGAATTCCAACGATGATTCCTGCAGTAATTCCTCCAGAAAATCCTCTTGGAACTCCACCAGAAATTCCTTTCTGAATTCCTCTAAAAATTTCTCCAGGAATTCCTTCAGAAATTTCTCCATGGATTCCTTCCAGAATTTCTCTAGAGATTCTTGCAGGAATTTATTCAGGGATTCTCAAGATATTCATTTAGGGATTCCTCCTGCAGTTCTTCCATGAATAGTTCCACGGATTTTCCCCAAGATTTCCTATAGAGATTTGTCCAGGAATTCCTCCTGAGGTTCTCCCAGAAATTGATTCAGGATTTCCTCCAGGTTTTTTTTTTTGCAAGAATTCCCCCAGGGATTCTTCCAAGTAATTCTCTAGAAATTCCTCTAAGGATGCCTCCAGGAATTCCTCAAGAG
Organism: Aedes albopictus; assembly: GCF_035046485.1. Classification (NCBI taxonomy): domain Eukaryota; kingdom Metazoa; phylum Arthropoda; class Insecta; order Diptera; family Culicidae; genus Aedes; species Aedes albopictus. The sequence goes on along the minus strand of NC_085137.1, from coordinate 94,122,419 downwards.
GTTACTTAAGTATTACCCCAAGAATCCCTTCAGAAAGTCCTCCAGGAATTGCTCCAGGAACTCCCATAGGAATTCCTTCAGAAATTACTACCGCAATTCCTTCAGGAATTCCTCCTGGAATTCCTCTGGGAATTCCTCTATGAATTTCTCTTGGATTTTCTTCAGAAATTTCTCTTGGAGTTTCTTCAGAAATTTCTCTTGGAATTTCTTCAGAAATTTCTTTTGGAATTTCTTCAGAAATTCCTCCATTAACTGCTTCAAGAATTTCTCTCGAGATTCCTCCAGGAATTCATTCAAGAATTCTTTCAGGGATAGTTCCAAGGAATTTCCACAGAAATTCCTTTACAGATTAATCCAGGAATTCTTCCTGGGATTCCGCAAAAAAATTATCCAGAACTTCCTGCATGAATTTGTCCAGAACTTTCCAGGCATTCCTCCTGAGGTTTCTTCTGAAATTGCTTCAGAGATTCCTCCAGGGATTTTCCAAAAAAATTTCCCAGGGATTCTTCCAAGAATTTCTCGAGAAATTTCTCTGAGGATTCCTCTAGGAATTTTTCAAGAGGTTTCTTTAGAAATTTCTCCCGGGATTTCTCCAGCAATTCATCTAGAGTTTGCTTCGGGAGTTCTTCTAAAAACTTCAAACTCCACTAGATTGCTCCCAGAATTCTTCTGAAAACTCCACCAGAAACTCATCTAGAAATGTATCCAGAGATTATTCCAGGCATTAGTTCAGGAATTTCTCCAGGGATATTTTAAGGAAATTCCCCAGGTATCCTCCAGGGATTTCTTAAGGAATTTCTCGAGAGATTCCTCCAGGAATTGATACAGGCATGTCTCCAGGAATTTATCCAGGGGTTACTCCAGACATTCCTTCAGAAGTTCCTCCAGAGATTTCTATAGGGATTCCTCCAGGCATTAATCCAGGATTCCTTCAGAAATTACTACCGCAAATTCTCCAAGAATTTATCTAGAAAATCCTCCAGGGATTCATTTAGAAATTACCCCAAGAATTCCTCCCAGAGTATATCCAAGAAATATTCCAATAATTCTTCCTGAGATTCCTGAATGATTTCCTCCTGAGATATCTCTAGGAATTGCTTCAAATATTTTTTCAGGAATCCTCCAGGAAATCCTCAAGGGATTCTTTTAAAAATTTCCCCTCAAATTCTTTCTGGAATTTATTCAAGAATTATTCCAGGTATTCCTCCTGGCATTCTTCCAGGATTTCATCCAGGCATTTCTCCAGGGACTCCTCCAGGAGTTCTACCACGAATTTCACCAAAAATTACCCCAAGTATTTCTTCTGGAATACTTTCGGTAATTTATTCAGGAATGGATCCAGGAATTCCTCCAGGAATTTCTTCGGAAATTCGTACAGCAATTCCTTCAGGAATTGTTCCAGGAATTCCTCCAGAAATCCTTCCAGGGTTTCCCCCAAGAATTAATCCAGGAATTTCTTCTCCGAGGTTTCCTCTACACATTCCTCAGGAATTATTTCATGGATTTTTCCAGAAGTTCCTCCGATGATTGCTCCAGCAATTCTTCCAGAAATTCCTTCTGAAATTGCTCCTGCAAGTCCTCCAGAAATTCCTCTGGAAATTTCTCCTGGAACTTCAATAGAAATTCCTCTCAGAATTCCTCTAGGAATTTCTCTAGGAATTTCTTTAGGAATTTCTCTATGAATATATTCAGAAATTTCTCTATGGATTCCTTCCAGAATTCCTCTAGAGATTCTTCCAGGAATTCATTGAAGGATTCCTCAAAGATTTGATTAAGGGATTCCTCCTGGAATTCATCCATGAATAGTTCCATGGAATTTCCCCAAGATTTTCTATAAAGATTTGTCAAGAAATTCCTCCTGAAATTCCACCTGGAACTTGACCGGAAGTTCCTCCAGAAATTTGTTTCAGGGATTTCTCCAGGATTCTTTCCAAGAATATCTCCAGGGATTCTTTCAAGAATTTTTGTAGAAATTTCTCTAAGAAATTTTGCGGGAATTCCTTATGAGGTTTCTTCAGAAATACTCCAGGAATTCCTTCAGAAAGCCCTTCAGGAAATCATATAGGAATTCCTTCAGGAATTCCTCAGAAATTACTACCGCAGTGTCTCCAGGGGCTCCTCAAGAAATTCCACCAAGATTTACCGTAGGTCCAGGAATCCCTCCAGGAATTTCTTCGGAAATTCCTACAGCATTCCGCCAGGAATTTCTGCAGGAAATCCTTTAGAGATTGCTTCCGATATTCTTTCAGGAGATTCTTCAGGGAATTCTATAGGAATTTTTCCAAGGGAAATTCTTTCAGGTTTCCTCTAGGAATAAATCCATGAATTTCTACTCCAGGGATTCCTCTAGAAATCCGGAAATCACGGGTTCTTCTAGAAATTCCACCAGGAATTCCTCCAAGAATATACCAGAAATTCCTGCAGGGATTCCTATAAGGATTCTTCCGTGAGATTCCTCCAAGAATTTCTCCTGGAATTCCTCCTGGAATTCCTCCAGAAATTCCTCTGGGAATTCTTCTAGAAATTTATCTTGGAATTTCATCAGAAATTTCTGTAATGCTCCAGGCATTACACCAGGAACTTCTCCAGGGATGCCTCTTTCAGAAATTTATCCATTAACTTCAGAGCCAAGGGCTGAAATTCTCTATAAAAAAGACAAATCAATCAATCAATCCATTAATTTTTCCAGGGAATCCGCCAGGAATTTGTCCAAAAAATTTTCTAGGATTTTCTCCAGAAATCCATCTTGGAATTGCTGAGAAAATTTGCTTATGATTTCACAAAAAAAAATGTGCCTATGATGCTTCGTTCTATGATTTTTCAAAGTAGGTGATGTCTGTGGAAAATGTTTGATTTTCACTGGAGTTTTCCGGAAAATTAGGCTACCCTGATTTTTTTCAATTAAGTTTTTCAAATATATATGATCCCTACCTAATTTCATTAACCTTCAGAAACTTCATACCAATTTGTACGATAGTAAAAAAAAAACCCTAATACTTCAGGCATTAGTCCAGAAACTTTTCCAGAGATTCCGCATGGAATTTTTCCAGAAGGTTCTCCCGGATATCCTCTAGAAATACATCTAGGAACTCCTTCAGTGATTTCTTGAAGAATTCCTCTAAGGATTCCTCCAGGAATGCATCCAGAAATTCCTCCAAGGATTCATCTAAAATTTTTTTTAGTAATTTCTGCAGGGATTTCTGATGCGGATTCTTCAGATTTTTTTTCCTGAAATTCCTAGCATAATTGCTTTTCGGATTCCTCCAGGAATTCATCCAGGGATTCCTCCAGGTATACTTTCACAAATTACTCCAGGGATTCCTGCAGGTATTGCTCCGAGAATTCTTGTAATGATTTCTTCCGAAATTTCTCTCGGGATTTTTTTTTAAATTTATTCAGTGGTTAGTTAAAAAATTACAGTATTCCGTTCATAATGTTTTTCAGGGATTCTCCCTAGGGTTTTTTTTAGGATTACTTGTAGATTTTTTGAATAATATGAAGGATTTCTAGAGGAATTCCTCCAGCGATTTGTATTGAAATTCTTTTAGATAATTTTAGAGGGACATAGGAGCCAAGAAATCATCCAGGAATTCTTTCACAATTATCTCATGAATACCAAGTCTTTTACAAGTCCAATCATAAATACCTTCAAATTTACGATTACATCTTGCAGCACCAACTATTAAATATATTAAAACTTCCTCAATGACCATTTGAATTTGTGCGTTGTTTGATAGACGAAAAAATACACCTGGCCCACGAAATAAAAGAAATTAATAGTGACCGACTAGATATCACCTCCAGCATGGTTTTAATGAATACACTCGCGTTTACGTTTCAGCTACGTACATCTATTCTCACTAGGAATTCACAAACTTTTGCTGGAATTCCATTCCAAATTCAACCAGAGTTTTGTCCCACATGATACTGGATTTCCATAAAGAATCACTTAACCATATTTTGCAGTAATGCTGCTTGAAAATTCAAAGATTCTTAAAGATACCCATCCAGGAATTCCTGGAAATTATCATTTAGTTTTAATTTCTCAGCGATTTAAAAAAGAAGATGTACAAAGTATTGCTTTTTATATAATACTGATTATATAATATTTCCAAACAAAACTAACTAATTACATAGACCATTTTGGACAATGATCTTGTAAAGAGTGACAAGTTGAGAATTGTCTCCAATAACTGTCAATTTAAACACATATTATGCCAAATAAATTTCTATTACTGTACGTGCAGTTGAAACCCGGAATTTTCGACTAGCGAAGTTGGATTTTTCTCTAAATCCGTGCGTCGGACCTAACTTCGGAAGTGGTGCACTGTATAGCTGTTTGCTATACAGCGCACCACTTCCGAAGTTAGGTCCGACGCACGGATTTGGAGAAAAAATGCAACTTCGCTAGTCGAAAACTCCGATTTTCAACTAAATTGAGAATATAGATCTATGTTTGTCACCACGACAGTGGTTTTCAGATTTTTTCTAATTTCCATATATAAAGTCATGAAAAATTTCTGGGGGGGGCCTGGCGGATTCTGGGGGGGGCCTGGCCCCCCTGGCCCCCCCTCTAGTTACGCCAATGGAGGCAGAGAAGGGTTATGGAAACGACCACAGCCTTGCATGATCGTTTCGCAGGTCAAAGATGCGTCGGCGACCTTCCCCGAAATCTCTATCGACGCGCTTGGAAGGTAAACGAAGTACTCAAGTGTAAACAACTCGCAGGCCACAATCTCATTAGCATGTTTTCGGTCACCTACTGTCACCCGAAGCTTAGCTGTACCGACCATGTCAATGGAGACAACGGAAGAATACCGCTTAGTCAGATCCTTGCTGATTTGAACGGTGTTCAAACGTTTGCCTTCGGGTCGGAAGAAAACAACATATGGCCCGCCAAAGTCAGGAGGGTAGGCCTTGAGGCGGGGGGACGTCGAAACAGATTTACTGTTGGTGTCCATTGGAGAAGCACCAGGGTGAAGGGAATCAAAGGGGTTAGCATTTATATCGCCTTGTTGGCTCGAGCAATCCGATGCCAATAACAAAGCTTCGTTAATGCGGTACGATGTACCCCCGCCATCATCATCATCGCCCATAGAGGTAATCACGTTCAAATGTATGCTGCCTTTTTTGTAGATGTAGTTGTGAAACTGCGAGGAAAATATTTGCACTCTTCCTGCGGACGTTAGTTTTATCATTATTTACCCGTTTTACCCAATTCGATTGGGTAATATTTGCATATGCAATCTGAATAGCCTTTCAATCGGCGTGCACTTTTGTGTGAGGAAAAATTTGCGCTTGTGTTCGTGTGTTGAAATGTCATTTATCTCTATTGTGGTAGCTAACTACCACCACGGGGCACTCAAAACTAACACTATCACGGGGACGAAAAATAATCAAAAAACAAGGGACAAAATTAACGCTACAGGAAAAGTGAGAAAAAACTGCTTATGTACCAAATTAATTGTAATCAAAGAGTCAGTGGAGAGAGGGGAACAACGAGGGGTAACTTTGTGTACTTGTGCACTCTGTTTAGCCACAGGCTCGACGACGACAGGTCCAAGCGATCGGATCGCCCGCACTGGGAGGAGGCGAGCTGCTGCTGAGCGCCCGTCGTTCTACAGTCTGTTTATAACACAGTCGACAGTCCCGCAAAGAGTGAAACCAAATCTACCTATCGAACTGTTAAATCCAGGGAGGGTGTAGGCACGCCAAACAACACAATGCGATTTCGCAGGCCATCCCCATCGGCAACACAAACCGGTTTCCAAGCAGGATGTGACTAGGCCCCAGGTCGCATGCCAGTCGACACTAACACACTCGCAAAAGATGAGCAGTAGGCCTACCTTGCCGCTTGCGGATCCCCTGGTTAAATCGGCTACCTGTCGAGCACGCCAGCAAAATTTATGAAAACAAAGTCTGGCAAAGAAGAAGAAGAACAACAATAAAAAAAAAGTCGTCTTTGCATGTCTATATATATGTATACAGTCTCTACGTCGTTCGTGTGTGATAGGGCCCATATAGCCGAGGCGGTAAACGCACGGGTATTCAGCATGACCATGCTGAGGGTGACGGGTTCGATTCCCGGCCGGTCCAGGATCTTTTCGTAAAGGAAATTTCCTTGACTTCCTTGGGCATAGAGTATCTTCGTGCCTGCCACACGATATACACATGCAAAATGGTCATTGGCAGAGGAAGCTCTCAGTTAAAAACTGTGGAAGTGCTCATTGAACACTAAGCTAAGATGCAGGCTTTGTCCCAGTGAGGACGTTACGCCAAGAAGAGGAGAGGAGGAGTCGTTCGTGTACGGCGGTTGAACGCTCTCTGCTCTTCTCTCGGTGGGCTGCGGTACTCACGACGACGATGAGCTTGGGTACTCACTGGAAGAAGCCGATCACGGCCGCGCGAGCGGCGCGGTGTGCGGGGGGTGCTGCGCACGATAATCGGACAATGCGCCACGTGTTACGATGAAAACGTGAATTTCACTTGAATTAAACAAACTTTTGCGGTAAAAATTGTGGCCTAGCCAACCGCACGCGTCCCGCTAGGGATAAGCACTTGAAATGTGATCACTTGAGACACTAGCACGCCGCAAAACAGCCTCCGAACTGGAAAGTATCGAGACAAACCGGACGAACGGGAAATTTCGACTGTCTCGCACGAACGCTCGACAAAGAATAGATAAAGTTTTTATTGGTTATTTTTAGCATGTCACACTTTCAAAAAATAAAATGCAAGTCGGGGATTGAACATGAACTCCCCTTTTTTTATTTTTCACCAAAACCACTGAGCTGAATTGATCGGTAGCAAGTTGATGCAAGAAGGCAGTGCAATTAATTTTGTCATGCTTCGACAAACAAAAAAAATCTGCAAAAATAATCCACACAGAATAAAAGCCAAATGATTAAACTCCGCCATCATTTTCATCCGCCGGGAACCAAATTGAAGCTATCGCCAGTTTATCCATTCGGTCGACCCTCTCCCCCCATTCAATCGATGGATCCGCGCGCGAACATGATTACACTGTCGTCGCAGCAATTCCAGCTTATCGGTAATAATTCCCAAGCGTCATCTTCATCACACAGCCCGGCAAACGTTGACGATGAGACGACAAAGCATTTCATTGCAGAACCGTACTGAGTCGTCGTCATCCCGTCCGCATCGTACCAATATAGAACAATCGTGGCCGTCTTCAACGTCCCGTCGGTCGATCGGCCACGGGCTCTCGCCGATCCGGCTACGCACGACCATCACGCCCGGAACGAGCGAGAAATGATTTTTGGCCATAAAACTCCATTCCATAAATCGTCCCATTCTGTATATACACATTTATGTGCCTTTATGAAATTACAAACCATAAAAATAACAATAACCACCGTAAACCGGCACCATCCGTGGATGGCAGAAAGGGAACTGATAGCAATTTTGGGACCCAGAGATGGACAAACCCGGCACGCCAATGCGCCCGGGCGATGTGTTTGGAAAAGCCTCGAAGCTGTTCCTGGCGGCCGCCGTGCTGTGAGCCGGAACTGGACGAGAAAATATGAAAAATGGCGCAAGTAAACCGAACGACACTTTTGGCCGAGCGATTCTCTGGACGAGATAGGGATCGCATCAAACAACCGACACGCTTCGTCGGGGACATTCCACCGGGATTGTTTGCCATTTAGTGCGAGTGGGATGTTTGTTATACATTTGACACTTTTGCCTTAAGCTGGAGGAAGAAAATGACTGTTGTATTCAAATTTTATTCGGAAATAATAATGCTAATGGAAGGCCGGACGCTTCTCAGCTCAACCACTCGTGAACTTCGCGAGAAGTTAAAAGTATACTCACACTCACGTTCAGGACTTTTCAATGTTTAAATTTATTATCAAATCTCCGAAGCGGGTTCTGAATTCAGGGGGCCTCCAAATCAGAGAAGGTTTCTTCACAAGTTTAAATGTAGTTCTTTAAATAGCGAAAGTTCCCTATGAGTCCAAGCTCCATACTTAGTAGATATGCTGATAGGTTTGTAAATGCCTTTTTGTAATAATCAAGAGTTTTTGTAATGGGAATCACAGATGACTAATTTAAATTCATATTATTAAGGGCATTTTTTTTTATTATCGTACAAATTGGGCCGAAAGGTCTCAGATTTTTATGAAACTTTTTCCACAGGCAGGGCTCATGGATATATGAACAAAAAAACGAGGAAAATTCAGAGTCGCCTATTTCCCGGAAAACTTAGGTGGATTTTTTTTGTTTTCCCCTGACACTACTTACTTTGAAAAATCATACCTCAAGAACGAAGCATCGTAGAAACAAAGTTTTTTTAGAAAATGAAAACAAATTTTCTCAGAAATCCAAAAAAAAATATGAACTGGAAAAAGTTTTCCACAAAATTTTTCACAATTGAGAAAATTCGTCAAGAAAAGCCGGAAAAACTATGCCCAAACTCGTGGAATATTTTCAAAAAAAAAAATATTGTTTGGAATGTAATTTGATAAGCTTTGATCGCTGAAATTTTTGGAATGTACTTTTTTCTCGTTACTGAGTTATGGTCAATTATGTGAAAATGATTATGTAAGCCTGTATTATATGGTCATTTATCACAAAATTTGCCATAACTCAGAAACAAAAATTAACCCAACTAACAATCACTCATTTAACAGGCACCATTATGACGAATTAATTCAGCATAATGTTGAATAACATTTGAATTATTTTCACGTACAACCTATGTTCGGGTTTTGTTCACACAAATTTGGAGAAGTTATAAAGCATCATGTTTTGCACCAACTTAATTTTAGTAGTTTATTTCGTTTACTTTAGTAAGTTTAGGTTAAAAGGTTGGTGATTATTCTTTGTACCTACAGGGGCCTCAAAATTACAAGAAAAATGTGTTAGCTATCAAAATTTAATTTTATGATATTCAGTGCCAATATGGAAGTAAATTTCATAAGTATCATGAAAACGTCCCTGATATCCTAACCACAGGACCAACCGTAGCTGTTGACTAAGCTTAAAGTAGTGGCTGAAATTCAGGGGCCCCTTTTGCGAAAACAATTTTTTGAGATATATTAAATACACCTAACTAGACCAAGTTTATTATTTGTAAAGCCCTCACTTGATCTACTATCACGATGGTAGCATGATTTTTTGTTCAAAATTTAGATCAGAACACATGTCACGTCAAAACCGTAAGAACAATAGTTTGTTGATTATTTTTGCTGCGCTTGTACCGACTTTTCGAACCCTCTAAGCAGAATACCCTCTTCAAATGAGTGTAATCAGTTTCGTACCTTTTAATTCCACCTTAATTTCTTATCCTTCGACAGATTCGCGTATTTCGACTACCACCTGTAATCTTCCTCAGTGTCAGTTATCCACTATGGGGGCGGAATTAAAAGGTACGAAACTGATTACACTCATTCGAACAATCAACATATTCCAACTATAGACTGTTTCAGAAATTATAAATACACTTACGATTGACTGCCATTTCAACTTGAGCATTATATCCAAAAAAAATTCTTCTAGCTCTTATAGTAAACATTCTAACGATGCAAATAATTCCAAGTTTGTTGATGTTTCTTGTAAAAGTTAAAAAATAGGGCTCTGTAAACTAGATGCAAAAAATTGAAAGTTGCACAAAGTGGAAAAAAATGTAGCAATGTAGAAAAGATAAAAATCTTACAAATAAAATATTCGTTTTCTAAACATAACTTTCGTTATATATTGATATGAAAAGATATTTCTGGATTGGTAAAAGTAATTTTCACTTGATCAGGAACCATCACTTGGATCCATCACCATGGATCACTTGAACAGGAACCATCATTACGGGCCTTCTCAATGCAAAAATTTTTGTTTCCAATATTTGAGCAACACTAGTAGCAACAAACGTTAAGCAAACGAATTACTCAATTACTGTTTACTACATTCGTTATTATAGTATGACAAGCTTTGCAATCTGAAAGATCGAATTAGCTAAAAAATAAGTTATTTTAGATTGAATGCATTTAGAAAAGCATAGAATCTGTGTGGTAGTTTTTTTTATATTTCGTAGGAAGCCTAAAAACATAAGAAACATGATCTCACAAAAATGTTGTGGGATTGCCTTTATCTATTTATCTCAGGTCTTGATGGGGGCATATCTTAGACAAACTTGTTGAGAGAGCAAATATCATAAAAAGTTAGAAATTTGGTGATAACTAATGTATGAGTTACGCTTTGGCAGCCGAAGAGAACGCACGCTTTTGCAATTGTTCGGAAGAAAAAGTGAAGCTATTATTCTGCCAGTCAAATAGGCTGAGCAATCCAACACAAAACAACACGAGCAAACAATGGCCGTATCACCATATCACCTCACATCAAATGGACCCCGAGTCAACACCATTGTCGTCGATCTGGCTACCATACCAACAAGGAAGATAACGATGGACTTAATAGTTCGTTTTATCAATCACAATCTGAAGATTCAATTCTCAACTGTTCAATCGTTGCAACACAATACGGGAAAGTCTCTGGTATTCTTGGAATGCCAATCGGAAGATCAAGCACTGGCGGCGGCAGACAAGAATGATGGAAAATACGAGATCACGATCGAGAACATCAAATACTCTGTGAATGTCTACATGGAGGATGGAGCGACAACTGTAAGAATTCACGATATCTCGCCGCAATCGGAAAATTCGGTTATCGAGCAAGCGCTGGAGCAGTACGGGGACATCATATGGCTGAAGGAGGAAACCTGGACAGAGCCCGCCATTTTGAAGGGAATCAAGAGTGGAGTTCGATCGGTTCGTATCCGGTTGCATTCTGCCATACCGTCTTACATCAACGTTCGGGGTGAAGTCACGCTGGTCACCTACAAAAATCAGCAGCAGACCTGCAGACACTGCAACAAACCGGTGCATTGGGGAAGAAAGTGCATCGAAGCCAACTACATGGAAATGCAGCTACAATCAGGGATGACCGGAAACATTAGCGACAGACTGAGAGCTTCAGGAGTAGACTACGCGGGAGCGCTGAAGCAAGTAGGTCATCAAACAGCTTCAACAGCTGGAACAGGAAGTATCAACAAACAAGTAAGTGCCAATTTCACGAATCTTAACCAGCTGCTTCGTACAGAGCAAAATGCTCATGTGAGCAAATCAAACGATCCAGTTATCCCTGCCCCTAACACAAAAAACCACAATACTAACGACACACCAAACAATAACACAGACAAAGGTCTGCAGCACAATTCAGGCTCAAATCATCGCACCACGGATGTATCTGTAGGTGATGAGAAGATCTTAACAAGCAACAGTGCCCTTGCCAGTACATCAAAGTTCGTTTCCGAGAGTTCATCGTTAGGAATACCACTAAACAATACGTTCACGGCACTCATTTCTGATGACGAGTTACCTGAAAACGATGGTACTCGGAGCAGAAGCACCTCTCCATCTCACAAAAAACAGCCAAAGCGGAGTAGATCAAGAAAAACATCGAAGTGATTTTTGAAATGAACGCGATATCGTATAGCATTGGGTCGATCAACATGAATGGGATAGCTAGCAAAAATAAGATTGATGCTCTTAGAGCCTTTGTGTATTTGACGGAACTTGATATTGTTTTGCTACAGGAGGTTCCTGGGCAAATAGATATAAACGGCTTTGATTCGTTTATAAACATCGATCATAGAAAACGGGGGACAGAAATATTGGTGAGATCGCACATCAAGACCTCAGCAGTTCAACGTAGCATTGATTCTCGTATTATAAGTCTGAAGATAGATGAACACGTGACTATCTGTAACGTTTATGCACCATCAGGGAGCGCGCAAAGGGTGGAAAGGGAAAGATTCTTCACAGATACGATTCAATATTATATCAACAATGGAGTGGGTGAATTAATTGTGGGTGGTGACTTCAATGCTGTTATTCAGAAGAAAGATGCGAATCACACTTCTAACCATAGTCAATCACTGAAATTTCTCGTAGAATCTTTAAATCTGACTGATGCGTGGGAGCATATACACAAAACGGTTGTAGATTACACATTTGTACGAAATGGTTCAGGGGCAAGGCTGGATCGATTTTATGTAACGGAAGGGATTAGGAATAACGTCGTCAATATCAAATCAAATGTATGCTGCTTTTCCGACCATAAGGCAGTTATCTTGAAAGTTAAGTTACCAAATCTAGGGAAACCTCATCGAAACCGTTTCTGGCGCATGAACGATTCCGTATTAACAGAAGATGTCCTTACAGAGTTTAGAGCTAAATGGGTATGGTGGGTTCGCCAGCGTAGATATTATGATTCTTGGTTCACATGGTGGAACGAGCTAGCAAAAAAGAAAATTGCGTCCTTTGTCAGATGGAAAACTAGTATTGTTAGAAAACGGGAACATGACACAATGGAGTTTTACTATGCAGCATTGAATCTGTTGCATAAGGATTATATTGACAATCCGGGATTGATGAGTGAAATCAATCACGTTAAAGGCAAAATGTTAGCGCTTCAAAAACAAATATCTAGCAAATACTACGCACATTCAAAAACAATGATCGCGGGAGAAGACACCTCAATATTTCAGGTCGGTGAGCAAATCAAAAACAGGGGGAAAGCAACGATAAAATCACTAGAAATTTCAGGGAACACGGAACGAAATGCCGAAAGAATAGAACGAGAAATAGTAAGTTATTTTCAAAAACTTTATTCAGCTTCAGAAGTTATAGAGGATGATTTTTTCAATCCTCAAAGGGCCGTTGAAGAGGATCTACCAGCCAACACGGAGTTGATGAACCCCGTTACCGAGGACGAACTGCTATTGATAATCAAATCTAGTCAATCTAAAAAATCTCCAGGTATTGATGGTCTCTCCAAGCAGTTTTATTTAAAGTGTTGGAGCATTATCAAAACAGAACTAGTTGCGGTTGTTAATGACGTTATGAATGGAAAAATGTCCAAAAACTTTGTCGAAGGTGTTATTATCTTAATTCATAAAAAAGGTTCTAGAGAAAATTTACAAAACTACCGCCCGATCACGTTGTTGAATTTTGATTATCGAATGGTTGCAAGAATTTTTAAAGCTCGTCTGAGCAAAATTAGCCCTTTGTTACTATCCAAATCACAAAAATGCACAAATAGACCTAGAAACATATTTGAAACCACCTGTGGGATCAGGGACAAAATTTTAGAAACAAATTTAAAAAAGAAAACTTCGATCCTTCTATCCTTTGACCTCGAAAAGGCTTTTGATAGAGTCAGTCACGCGTTTTTAGAGAAAACTATGCACAAGATGGGAATCAATAATAGTTTTATTCAATTTTTAAAACAAGTTAACACTAACTCTTTTTCTAGAATAATGATAAATGGTAGCTTTTCTACCCACATAAAAATTGAAAGATCTGTCAGACAGGGAGATCCCCTTGCAATGCTCCTATTTTGTTTATACTTGGAACCTCTTCTACAGAAGCTAAAAAGATTATGTCATACTGAACTTGATATGTTGAATTGCTATGCGGATGATATTAGTTTGATTTTGAATGATTTTGGAAAGTTAGATGAAATTAGAAGTATATTCGAAAAATTTGAATTGGTGTCTGGGGCTAAAGTTAATTTGTTGAAAACGAAAGCAATGATAATTGGACTAAAAAACACGCGGAGATTACCGGCCTGGGTTCAGCTCTCGGAAAACATTAAAATTTTAGGTATTTACTATCACAACAACAGTCTTGCAATGATGAAATTGAACTGGGAAAAAGTAGTTCAAAGTTTGAGGTTCATTTTGTGGAATAATCAGTTTCGAAATTTAAACTTGATACAAAAAGTTATTTAAATAAATACATTTGCTTCATCTAAAATCTGGTTTGTAGCCTCCACGGTTCCAATTGACAAAAAAACAAATGCAAAAATAAAAAACATATACGGAAACTTCCTTTGGCATCGAGCTCCTTTACGAGTCGCATTCGATCAATTATGTTTGTCAAAAAAACGTGGAGGATTGGGTTTGATTTCTCCTGAGCTCAAATGCAAAGCTCTTTTGCTAAACAGATATTTACAATCAAAATTAGAATTGCCTTTCTTTCACACTATAACTGAACGTTTGGAAAATCCGCCAAATATTAAAGACATACCATTAAACTCACCTTTTCTTAAAACATTATTCTTAGAGCTTCCCTACATCGCAGAAAATGTTAAAGAAAATCCTACAGCAAATGCCTTTTACAATCACTACATTACTAAAATTGCAAGACCACACATTGAACAAAAGTACCCAAATTTTAGATGGTCACGGATATGGAAAAATATTTTCAACAAAAATATTTCTTCCGAAGACCAAACCTCATGGTTTCTTCTTGTCAATGAAAAAATCCCATGTGGAGAACAGCAATTTCGTTTCGGTCGAACTGCAAGTGAGATGTGCACGTATTGTCCTCAAGAGATTGAGGATTGGAAGCACAGGTATGCGAACTGCATAAAAGTGCGTAATTGTTGGTGGTATTCCTTAACACAAATCAAATTGATTAACAGAACACGAACTCGTAATTTGAGCTTTGATAATTTCAAATTTCCAGTACTAAATCACCTAAACACATTAGAAAAAACGAGAGCAGCCAAAATATTTATCGGATTTTTTAATTACATTAAAGGAAAAAGCAGGGATGAACTGGATCTAAGTGAGCTCATTTTTTATCTTAGCTGTAGAACATGAAATTGGCACTAAATAGATAAACAATCAACATTATGTACAATAAAATAAGAATTAAGATTTATAACGTTTGTTAAACTGTGAGCTTGTAATAATTCAAATAAAATAAAACACGTTTTAGAAAAAAAAAAAAAAAAAAAATGTTATAATTATTTAAAAAAAAACACCTTTGTGCAAATGCAAATTTGGAGAATAAAGTTAATTGTTAGATAACTCGACTGTTCTTCAAAAAATCATGACAATTGAAAGAAAATACAAAAATGTAGAGCACAATATGCTGTGCAACTTTCTTCATAAGTTGGTAGAAATCATCAGCACCTCATTTTATTTAATAAATGAAGTGTAATTATTATTTCTGAAACAGTTTATATTTTCATCAAGTAGGGGAAATTACCTATTCTCGGCCGTTTTGTTCTCTTCGTCATGGGGGGTTTTTGTCAGCCAAATTGCCTGAAACTTGGCCATCTAATTCACATTGGTTGGGATGGATTTGAGGCCAACACTGAGTTCAATAGGTTTCAAAAAACCCCCCAAGACGAAGAAAACAAAACGGCCGAGAATAGGTAATTTCCCCTATATCTTTTCAAGTATTCTATGATTTCTGCGAGCATTTTTTCGGTTTTTTTTCACGTTTATCTAGCAGTTACTTCAAGGACTTCTGCATAAATTCCTCTAACATTTACTCCAGGACTTTTATCAGCGATTGCATCAGAAATTTCCTAAGCATTGATTGTTACGGTTTGGCTTCGCAGTCTTAAGGGGAATGGAAAACACTAGTTTTTGATTATTCCCGACGTTTCGGTCCGTTTGGGACCTTTTTCAAGGGTTCTAAAAGTTTAATACAAAGTTACAATAAGTTATAATACATTTAACATTTAACATTTAGAAGAGACATTTACCAATCTTTAAGGTTTTCTGGTTTCTGGTTTTGCTAAACTCGAAAAGTCATACGTTCGTTTTGGTCTGGATCGGGAGATTAAGGGTTAAAATTCATTGTGTTAAGTTCATCATTCCACATTTTACTCACTTAGTTTTGGTCCGATCGAGTATGGACCATCGTGATGTGGACAAACTGTTTTTTCTCCAGCGGTCTGGAATTCGGGTTCTATCTTCGCGATCTTCCACCATTACTGTTCGTATGCTCTTTCTTTTGCGTGTGTTATACAATATTAATTTCGTCTTATTTTAGTGTGTGTGTGTGTTTCGTCTATCTGATTAAGTGTGGGTTTGACCGAAGTAAGTCTCTCTTATAATCTAGTTTGTTTTGATTATCTCATTCTATAAATTCTCTCATTTTTTAATAGGTGTAGTAGTCCTGCGTAAGCTACATGGAGGTTGTCAGTGTCTGTGCGTTTGTTTACAGTTTTGTCAGTGTTGTATATGTGGCAACTTTCCAAGATGGGAAGGTTGTTTGTTTTGAAAGTCCTATCTATTATTTTTGGATCGTCTAGTTTAAAGTTATGGTCCATAGTCGCCGCATGATTGACTAGCGCAGTCTTTTCTTTTACCCAGCTGATCTCTGCATCTGTGTTTGTGTATCCCTTTTCTCTAAGTGTGTTTAGTTTTTTCATGTTTGATTTGTGTCCAGATATTCGTTGTTTTAGCTTCATGCTCGTCATTCCGATATAACATGCCTCACAGTCGGCGCAATCAATTTTGTAAATAACATTGTTTTGTTCTGTGTTTGGTGTTTTGTCTTTGACCGGAGGTAATAGAGAGCCAATAGTTTTGTGTTGTTTGTAGGCTATTTTTATTCCCGGGTAGTCCCTCCTCAGTGTTTTCGTTATTTGTTGTGTTAGCCCTTCGATGTTGGTGAGAGAGTAGAATTTTGTGTCTGTTTGTTGTGTCACGTCCATAGCTGTATCGTTCTCTATCGCTCGGTGTTTTGCGCGGTTGGTAATTTTGTTTATGAGGCATGTTGGATAGTCGTTCGCTTTCAGCTGTTGGTGTATGGTTGTTTTGATGCTCTGTATGTCTAAGTTGGTCGAGAATAGCATTACCCTCCTTGCAAAATTTTCTGCTACGTTGATTTTTTGGTGCATAGGGTGTCCTGAATAGTAGTTCAGGAAGCGTCCAGATGCGATGCTTTTGCTATACCATTAAGTCTTCACTGTTTGGTCTTGTTGTCGTACGAGTGTCATGTCGAGGAACGGCAGACGACTTTCTTCTTCTCTTTCTGCGGTGAATTGGATGTTCGGGTTCACTTCGTTGAATGTGTTTAACACACTATGTACTTGTTCGGGTCGAAGAACTAGGAACAGATCGTCTACGTATTTTCTGATATATGGAATGGTGTGGTTGGATTTTGATGTGGCTTCGTCCAGTATGTCCTCCATAACCAGATCTGCGATGATTGGAGAGAGGGGGTTCCCCATCGCGGTGCCGAATTTCTGCGTGTAGCAAATTCCTTGGAAGGTGAAAAAACTACAATCGATGCAGAACTCGACTACTTCCCAAAAAATATCAAGGCATATCGGTGTGTGGTCCTTTATGTTGTTCCAATGTTTGAATATACCGCGTTTCATTAACTCCTTTGGGATTGACGTGAAAAGGGATATCACATCGAATGAAACCAGTATATGTCCTTCAGGAAGTTGGACACTGTTCGCAAACCGGCAAAACTTAAACTAGACGATCCAAAAATAATAGATAGGACTTTCAAAACAAACAACCTTCCCATCTTGGAAAGTTGCCACATATACAACACTGACAAAACTGTAAACAAACGCACAGACACTGACAACCTCCATGTAGCTCACGCAGGACTACTACACCTATTAAAAAATGAGAGAATTTATAGAATGAGATAATCAAAACAAACTAGATTATAAGAGAGACTTACTTCGGTCAAACCCACACTTAATCAGATAGACGAAACACACACACACTAAAAAAAGACGAAATTAATATTGTATAACACACGAAAAAGAAAGAGCATACGAACAGTAATGGTGGAAGATCGCGAAGATAGAACCCGAATTTCAGACCGCTGGAGAAAAAACAGTTTGTCCACATCACGATGGTCCATACTCGATCGGACCAAAACTAAGTGAGTAAAATGTGGAATGATGAACTTAACGCAATGAATTTTAACCCTTAATCTCCCGATCCAGACCAAAACGAACGTATGACTTTTCGAGTTTAGCAAAACTATTTTTGACCAGAAAACCTTAAAGATTGGTAAATGTCTCTTCTAAATGTTAAATGTTAAATGTATTATAACTTATTGTAACTTTG
Organism: Aedes albopictus; assembly: GCF_035046485.1. Taxonomy (NCBI): domain Eukaryota; kingdom Metazoa; phylum Arthropoda; class Insecta; order Diptera; family Culicidae; genus Aedes; species Aedes albopictus. The sequence continues at coordinate 94,104,499 of NC_085137.1, read as the reverse complement.
TATTAAACTTTTAGAACCCTTGAAAAAGGTCCCAAACGGACCGAAACGTCGGGAATAATCAAAAACTAGTGTTTTCCATTCCCCTTAAGACTGCGAAGCCAAACCGTAATAGTACATAACCTCAGTCGTATCCAAAAAGAACTAAGCATTGATTTATGAATACTTACAATGATTCTTTTAGGAGCTCCTCCAAGTACTTCTTTAAGGACAAGGTATTTGAAGAACATAGCTCAAATTTTCTAGAGCACCGCTTTTGAGAACCGTTGAACGGATTTGGATAAAAATGCATCACCCTGTTGACAATCACTGAGCAACCAGCATGATGCATTTTCAGCCATATCCGTTAAACAGTTCTAAAAACGGTGCTCTAGAAATTTTGAGCTATGTACTCCAAAAACTTTATCTTAAGAATTTCTTCAAAAAATTCTCGAGGAATCAGTCAGGATTCAGGAAACTTTCCGAAGTTTTGTTTTGGGATTTTCTTAAGCATTTCTTAGGGATTTCTGCATAAAGTCAGATTCCTTAGATGAACCTTAACGAAGTTTTCGAATGATTCCTTCCAAGAAAGAATCTTGAAGGAGTTCCTCAGGAAAAATATATTTCATGAATTTCTGAGATCATGCTTGGAACCATACCTGAATGAAATTTTGGGAGATTTTCTAAAGAAATTCTAGAGGAATTCCAAAATAAAATATTGGCAAAAATGCTTGCAGGATTTTTTAGAAGAATTCTTAAAGGAGTCGAGGATTTCTTCTAGAGTCTTCTAGATGAATTCTGAGATGTATTCTGAAAGAATAAATGGGTTGTTTTTTGCGGTATCTTTGATGACATTGTTGATGAATTACTACAAAAAAAAAACTTCGTAAAATCTAGAATAACATGGGAACAGAACCAAAAAGCTTTTAAGGAAACATCCATATTTTGGTTAAGGAAGGTTTCATCTTGGAATGGTTGGACGAAGCGTACAGAACGATTTTGGAGGAGAAGAACGCAGCGAGGGCGGTAATGCTGCAGCAAGGGACTCGACAGAACGTGGAACGTTGAAATCAGAAGCGGAAACAGCAGATCCGTCTCTTTCTGGAGAAAAAGCATCGCCTGGAAGAAGCGGAGTGTGAAGAAATGGAACTGCTGTGCCATTCCCAAGAAACGCAGAAGTTCTATTAGAAGCTCAACGCATCCCGCAACGGCTTCGTGCCGCGAGCCGAAATATGCAGGGATAAAGACGGAGGCCTCTTGACGGACGGACGTGAGTTGATCGAAAGGTGGAAGCAGCACTTCGATCAGCACCTGAACGGCGTGGAGAACATTGGCACGGGAGCCCACGGCAGCGGAGGAAACGACGACACCAGTGCAGCGGAGGACGGAAATGAACCAACTCCCACGCTGAGGGAAGTTAAGAATGCCATTCACCAGCTCAAAACCAACAAAGCAGCTGGTGAGGATGGTATCGCAGCTGAACTCATCAAGATGGGCCCAGAAAAATTGGCCACCTGTATGCATCGACTGATAGTCAGGATCTGGGAAACCGAACAGCTACCGGAGGAGTGGAAGGAAGGAGTAATCTGTCCCATTCACAAGAAAGGTGATCATTTGGAATGTGAAAACTTCAGGGCGATCACTATTATGAATGCTGCCTACAAAGTGCTATCCCAGATCATCTTCCGTCGTCTGTCACCTAAAACGAATGAGTTCGTGGGAAGTTATCAAGCCGGCTTCATCGACGGCCAGTCGACAACGGATCAGATCTTTACCGTACGGCAAATCCTCCAGAAATGCCGTGAATACCAGGTCCCAACGCAGCACCTGTTCATCGACTTCAAAGCGGCATACGACAGTACCGACCGCACAGCTATGGAGAATCATGGACGAAAACGGCTTTCCTGGGAAGCTAAAACTGATTAAAGCAACGATGTGCCAACTGCGTAAGGTTTTCGGGTGAACTATCCAGTGCATTCGAATCTCACCGGGGACTGCGACAAGGTGACGGACTCTCATGCCTACTCTTCAACATCGCTCTGGAAGGTGTGACGCGACGAGCCGGGCTTAACAGCCGTGGAATGATTTTCAAAAAATCCATGTGCTTTGCGGACGACATGGACATTATTGCCAGAACATTTGGAACGGTGGCAGAACTGTACACCCGCCTGAAACGCGAAGCAGCAAAGGTCGGACTGATGGTGAATGCCTCAAAAACAAAGTACATGCAGGTAGGCGGAACCGAGAACGACCGGATCTGTCTGGGTAGTAATGTTACGATAGACGGGGATACCTTCGAGGTGGTGGAGGAATTCGTCTACCTCGGATTCTTACTGACGGCTGACAACAACGTGAGCCGTGAAATTCGAAGGTGCATCATCAGCGGAAGTCGGGCCTATTACGGGCTCCAGAAGAAACTGCGGTTCACCCACGCACCAAATGCACCATGTACAAAAGGGGCTGTCCATAAACCACGTGGTCATGAGGGGGGGGGGGGGTGGTGTTCGGCCAATGACCATTTTGTATGGACGAAAAAAAAAATTTGTATGGACTAATGAGAGTCCCAAAAAAATGACCACGTGGTTTATGGACAGCCCCAAACGCTGATAAGACCGGTGGTCCTCTACGGGCACGAGACATGGACCATGCTCGAGGAGGACCGGCAAGCACTCGGAGTTTTCGAGCGACGCGTGCTAAGGACGATCTTCGGCGGTGTGCAGGAGAACGGGGTGTGGCGGAGAAGGATGAACCACGAGATCGCTGCACTTTACGGCGAACCCAGCATCCAGAAGGTGGGCAAAGCCGGAAGGATACGGTGGACAGGGCATGTTGCAAGAATGCCGGACAACAACCCTGCAAAGCTGGTGTTTGCAACTGATCCGGTTGGTACAAGAAGTTGTGGAGGGCAGAGAGCACGATGGGCGGACCAGGTGGAGCGTGACCTGGCGAGTATTGGACGCGACCGAGGATGGAGAGCGGCAGCCACAAACCGAGTATTGTGGCGTACTATTGTTGATTATGTCTTGTCTTAAATGTGATGTTGAACAAATAAATGTATGTTTGTATGTAAGGTTTCATCTTGATCCACACACAAGTACACCCCTCAGACTACCGGTAATCGTATAAGATGTTGCATAAGATGATAAAGGGGAGGCCATATGCGTGCATGCTTCCATTTAGGCGCATGTAAAATATATGCATATGATCTCCAGTTTTACATATTATACATCATCTTATTCGATCACTGGTTGACTGGGATAATTATTATTTTGCACGAGTTTTTTTTTCGCTATAAATAAGTGAATTAGTTGACTTAATTTTGTGTACACGGATAGTGCTAATGGTTCCTACATGTTTATAAAATTTCCTGAGAATCGCTTCAAAATTGACTGCGTTACAGCTATAACCAGACTCGTGCAAGAAAAGATTCGGATATACCTACACTACTTACTTCTAGTCATGTAGCATTGCCAATGTAATTACAACGTACAATGGATCTAGAAAAGTTTCCTCACATATTACTAATTTTAAAATTTGAGTAAAGTTCAACCATACAAAAAATTCACATATAAAAAAGTTAGGCCCTACTTTACTTAGTCCTTTCCATTGTTGTTTTAAATGACACGCTGTAATAGACTTGAAAAGTGCACTTCTGGCTTTTATCCCCCACTAAAACCGGTAAGCCTCTCAAACTACTGCCGAGCCTAGCAATGTTTTCTTTTCATTTTCCTCCTATGGCTTCCCGACGAACGACGAGATGAGTAGCAGCGCTACTACTGGTGCTGACACGGTCCAGGGACAAGGGCTGTTTCGTTTGATTGCGATGGCGACAGTAAGATAGGACCTGGTTTCGCGCTGAACCTGCTGCTGCTTGCGAGCTCGGATCTCACTTATATTTTTCTACTTAGATGCACACAGCCTTCGCTCGGAAAGCTGTAACGGAAAATGCTAATGTTTGCATTAGGTTTATTAAATTACGTCACTTTGCTGCTACTGCTGGCTGTTGCTGACACCACCGCACCGACCGTCGTCGTCGTCGTCGTCATCTGATCACGTACAATAAGGTCGGCACGTGGTGTGCACTAGGTGCGAGTGGGTAGCGCTCAGCCAAGAAATAATAAGCAAGGAAGCAAACCCGAGTACATCCGCTCATCGCCCCGTGTTGTTTGGATACGATATTGCACGTATAAAATCGGTAATAAGATATGCTGATTTTTTGTTTGGCGATGTCAAACAAGATACACAGCGAAGAAAGTGCATGCTTCCATATCGTATCCTTGAGGAAACTTCTAAAGTTTGTGTAGTTGAGTTTTCTATAAGACACTGCCATCGACTTTAGGCCCGTCGTATTTTCTAAGATGTGTTATAACAAACTTCATACCCTAATGATACTTTTCTATATCACCACAGTGTGGGTATTCAGCTTGAGCATGCTGAAGGCAACTTGTTCCATTTCCGGTCAGTCCAGCAACTTTTTGAGCCGGACATATGAATAACAAATAACCAAAACATTTGAACTTTAGGATTTTCCTTCATCTCAATCGTTTAGTATGATCGGGAGATAGGATATACCCTATTCATCATTGGGTTCTTAATTTTATGTATGTTTAGTTTTTAACTTTTGTATATATTAGAAGAAAACGATGAAAACAAAACTAGATTTATTACTCATGGCACTGAGACTCTACTAAAACTGTTAATCCACAAATATTGGAACGGCACGTGCTACTCTTGGTGACCATTGGCGTAGCTAGGATTTTTTCCTGGAGGGGGCTCAGGGGGGGCCTGACTCGAGATGAATTTTAAGCGGGATGGGCGCCCGATATGTGAATATGCAAATTGGTATTGCAGATTTGAGTAATCAAAATGACTGTTTTAGATTTGTTCATAATTTCGTAAACTATATGAGTACGAACAATTCCTCCAAGATTTTTTACATAGTGATTCCATCATGGCTTCTTCCAGAAATTCAATCAAGAATTCATCTAGGGATTCCACTAGACATTTTTTCCGGGATTTGTCCTAGGATATTTTTAGAGGTTCCTCCAGCAATTGTTCCTTTTTCCAGCAAGTGCTTTTTTCGAGATTCCTTTAAGGTATTTCAGCAGGTATTCAGAAATTTCGGCAGGGATTTCTCCATATATGCCTTCCAGAACTCCACTAGAGATTGCTCCAATAATTACATCTGGAATGATTCGAAGTATTTCTGCAGGAATGTATTCCAGAAAATCTTTTAGAAAATTTTACTTAATGATTATTAAAAAATACTCCAAGAATTGTATGAAAAAATTGTAAAAAAAAACCTTTAGGGATCCTAGTATTCCTTCAACAATTACTGCAGACATTGATTTCTTCAATTTTTTTTTATCCAGGAATATTCCTACAAAAATTCTTCCAGGATTCGCTAAGAAAGCTCTCCTGAGATTCTATAGAGTTCCTCATGGGGTTGCTTCCGGGATTGCTCATCGGGTTTCTTCAGAAATTACTTCGAGTTCCTCCAGGGATTCACCGGAAATTTCTTCTACGATTTTATTCAGGCATTTCTCCAGGGACTTCTGCAAGAGATCTACCAAGAATTTCTACAGGAATTACCCCAGGTATTTCCTCAGGGTTTCCTCCAAGAATTAATCCAGGAATTTGTTCTCTAGGGTTTCTTCTACACATTCCTCCAGGAATTATTTCATGGATCGCTCCAGAAGTTCCACCGATGATTCCTGCAGTAATTCATCCTGAAAATCCTTCTGGAATTCCTCCTGGAATTCCTCCAGAAATTCCTCTGGAAATTCCTCCTGGAACTCCACCAGAAATTCCTTTCAGAATTCCTCTAAAAATTTCTCCAGGAATTCCTCAGAAATTTCTCCATGGATTTCTACCAGAATTCCTCTAGAGATTCTTCAAGGAATTCATTCAGGGATTCCTCAAGGTATTCGTTTAGGGATTCCTCCTGGAGTTCTTCCATTAATAGTTCCACGAAATTTCCCCAAGATTTCCTATAGACATTTGTTCAGGAAAGTCTCTCTAATAAAAACAAATCAATCAATCAATTTGTTCAGGAATTCCTCCTGAGGTTCCTCCAGAAATTGTTTCAGTGATTCCTCCAGGTTTCTTTCCAGGAGTTCCCCCAGGGATTCTTCTACACACTCAAAACAGATTTGCGGGCTCGGCAAAAACGCGCACAGCCGTCTGCTCAGTAAAACTATCAGCTGATATCCCAGCAAAAAGTGACATTTGTTAGCTGACTCTTAGCAAAACGATTGCCGAAGCTCAGCAATGAACTGTCAAAATTGCTGAGATCTCAGCAAAATTGTTGTTTGCTGATTACTCGGCTGTGCAAATCTCTACAAAAGAATGGAAAAATGCTGATATCCCGGCAATCTGAATTAAGTGTGTAAGTAATTCTCTAGAAATTCCTTTAAAGATGCCTCCAGGAATACCTCAAGAGGTTTCTTAAAAATAACACCAAGAATCTCTTCAGAAAGTCCTCCAGGAATTGATACAGGAACTCCCTTCATAAATTACTACCGCAATTCCTCCAGGAATTCCTCCTGGAATTCCTCCAAAAATCGCTCTGGGAATTACTCTACATATTTCTATTGCAATTTATTCAGAAATTTCTCTTGGAATTTATTTATAAATTTATTTTGGAATTTCTTCTGAAATTCCCCCAGTAATTGCTTCCAGAATTTCTCTCGAGATTCCTCCAGCAATTTATTCCAGGAATAGTTCCTCGGAATTTCCCCGAAAATTCCTTTACAAATTTATCCAGGAATTCTTCCTTGGATTCCGCAAGGAATTTGTGCAGAACTTCACGCAGGAATTTGTCCAGAACTTTGGGGCCGTCCATTTATTACGTAAGGGTTTATGGGGGAGGGGGGGTTCCTCTAGGAATTTTTCAAGAGGTTTCTTTAGAAATTTCTCCTGGGAGTTTCTCCATGGACTCATCTCAGGATTTCACTAGGAATTCATCTAGAGATTGCTCCGGGAGTTTATCTAGAGGTCCCTGCCAGAATTCTTCTAAAAACTCCACCAGGAATTCATCCAGGAATTTATCCAGAGATTGTTCCAGGCATTAGTCCAGGAATTTCTTCAGGGATTCTTGAAGGAAATTCTCCAGGGTTTCCTCAAAGGATTTCTTAAGGAATTTCTCGAGCAATTGATACAGGAATGTCTCCAGGAATTTCTCCAGGGGCTCCTTAAGAAATTCCCCCAGAAATTCCTCCCTGAGTTTTTCCAGGAAGTATTCCAAGAATTCCTCTAGAGGTTCCTGCCTGAATTCCTTCTGAGATTCCTCTAGGAATTCTTTCAAAGATTTCTTCGGGAATTCTCTAGGAAATCCTCTAATGATTCCTTCAGATATTCCCCCAGAAATTTATCTGTGAATTTATCCAGGAATCATTCCAGGTATTCCTCCAGGATTTTATCCAGGCATTTCTCCAGGGACTCCTCCAGGAATTCCACGAAGATCTACTACAGGTATTTCTTCAGAAATTCCTACAGGAGTTTCTTCAGAACTTGATCCAGGAATCCTTCCAGGAATTTCTTCGGAAATTCCTACAGCATTCCTTCAAGAATTTTTGCAGGAAATCCTTCAGAGATTACTTCAGATATTCTTTCAGAAGATTCTTTAGGAAATTTCATAGGAATTTTTCCAAGGGATTCCTCCGGAAATTCTTGCAGGTTTCCTTCAGGAATTAATCCATGAATTTCAACTCCAGAGATGCCTCTAGAAGGGGCCCATATAGCCGAGGCGGTAAACGCACGGGTATTCAGCATGACCATGTTGAGGGTGACGGGTTCGATTCCCGGTCGGTCCAGTATCTTTTCGTAAAGGAAATTTCCTTGACTTCCTTGGGCATAAAGTATCTTCGTGCCTCAGTGGCGTAGCCAGAAATTTGCTCTGGGAGGGGTTTTCGATGCTCAATAATAACTTTTTTATTTGAAACTGACATTTCGTAAATATATACACCGAATATGAGCCGTAGGTTTAAGCTGAGATGCAGGCTTTGTCCCAATGAGGACGTTACGCCAAGAAGAGAGATAGAGAGATTCCTCTAGAAATCCGTCCAGGAGTTATTTCACGGATTCCTCCAGAAATTCCAACAGGAATATATCAGAAACTCCTTCAGGGGTTCCTCTAAGGATTCTTCCGTGAAATTCCTCCAGTAATAACTTCCAGAAATTCCTCCAAGAATTCCTCCAAGAATTCCTCATGGAATTCCTCCTGGAATTCCTTCAGAAATTCCTTTGGGAATTCTTTTAAAAATTCATCTTGGAATTTCATCAGAAATTTCTCTAATGCTCCAGGCATTACTCCAGGTACTTCTCCAGGGTTGCCTCCTTCAGAAATTTCTCCATTAACTTTTCCAGGGCAGGGATTCCGCCAGGAATTTGTCCAGATAATTCTCCAGGATTTCGTACTAATTTGTACGATAATAAAAAATCTCCTAATGCTCCAGGCATTAGTCCAGGAACTCCTTCAGGGATTCCGCATGGAATTTGTCCAGAAGGTTGTCCAGTATTTCCTCCACAAAAACATCTAGGAATTCCTCCTGTGATTTCTCGAAGAATTCCTCCAGAGATTCCTCCAGGAATGCGTCCAGAAATTCCTCCAAGGATTCATCTAATTTTTTTTCTAGTAATTTCTACAGGGATTTCTGATGCGGATTCTTCAGATTTTTTTTCCTGAAATTTTCGCATAATTGCTCTTTCGATTCCTCCCTTTCAGAAATTTCTCCAAGGATTCCTGCAGGTTTTGCTCCGAGAATTCCTGTAACGATTTCTTCCGAAATTTCACTCTGGATTTTTTTCAAAAAAATATTCAGCGATAAGTTCAAAAATTTCAGCAATCCGTTCATAATCTTTATCACGGATTCACTCCAAGGTTTTTTAGGATTACTTGTAGATTTTTTGAATAATTTGAAGGATTTCTAGAGGAATTCCTCCAGCGAATTGTATTGGAATTATTTTATATAATTTTAGAGGGACACAGAAGCCAAGAAATTCTTCAAGTAGTCATCCAGGAATTCTTTCACAATTATCTCCGAGAAATCTTTAAGGAATCCAATCATGAATACCTTCAAGATTATCCCTTGCAGCAAAAGCTTTTAAATATATTAAAATTTCATCAACGGCCTTTTAAATGTGTGCATTGTTTGATAGACGCACAAATACCCCTGGCCCACGAAATAAAAGATATTAGTGACCGACTAGAAATCACCTCCAGCATGGTTTTAAAGAATACACTCGCGTTTACGCTTGAGCTACATGGATCATTTCTTATTATGTATCGTGATTTCGGGAGAAATTGATCACTTTTCACAGTTTTCGGCTTCTAATTTTTGAATAGTTATCGATATGGTCAAACTCAATGCTTTAAAACAAGTACTACCATGGGTTTCATCAGTCAACAAGATTGAAACTTGTACTGCAAATCATTTTATTGCAATAAATATCATTTAAAATAAAAATCAGAAATTTTAGTTTCGGGGTGAAATTGATCAGTCAGTGAAATGTCCTTGTAAGTGCTGAAAATAAATTTTCGTTCTGAATTAACCATCCCAGAATGGGAAAAGCTTTGTAAAACTTATGACACATTCCAGCGTAACGGGACACCGCGAGGAACTAACTTTCGTGAACAAATGACGTCTGCAATCGAATATAATGTTCATGATCATATGGTTTAACAGGTTTTATAACAAGCCTATTAGATGTACTTTCTGGTGCAATACTTGTTTTATGGGGTTTTGGTTCCAATTTACATGATATAACATGTTACATTTCGTAACGGGACACCATCGCAGGAATCTTGTTTTCAAAATGTTCAAACTGAATTGCGTATATCAGCTCTGTTATGAGGTTTTGAATAATAGAGTCTTCTAGACATTTCTTCTTCGGATTGATGTGAACAAGATTGCCGAAGTAAGTTTTACTGACAAATGTATAGTTTTGGAAATATTCTTGATTTAGTTTTGGGAGCGCAGCGTTACGCTCGCGTGAAAACAGTGTCTTGCAAATGGTGTCCCGTTACGGCTAAAGACATCTAGTTGTAGATCAAATATTTTGCTAGATAGAATGTTAGTGTCTTTGGCAATGATTTTCAGACAGATGGTATCTGTCCGACAGGACACAAATAGGCCTTCAAACCCGCTCTGGCCCTATGATGGCCATCGGAATGGGCCCTGGGGAACCTGTTTCGAGATTTATTTAACCTATACGTACCCGATACCGACAACTTATTTTCAAAATGCTGGCATTTTGTCAATTTTCATCTGATTTTTTTTTTGAAGTCGCCCTCAATTGATTGGTGCTAGTTTATTATACTCAAGTGGCCATGCAATATCCGGAACCATTCCGGCGATATTCCGGGTTGTGCTGGGGTCAGGGGGTTGTCAAAATGACTAAAAGAGATTATTTTGTGTGTTGTTGTGTTTGAATCATCGATTTTCAGCCAAACAGTGAAACACAACTGCTATAACCAGATTTGAGTTAGTTGGCCCATCTGGATCCCCGTGACAAGTTCCGCGGGGCATCTTTGGGGACACTTCTGATTTTCAACCTAAGCAATGACTGAGTCATAAACGATAGACATAAACGATAGACTGAAGTATGTATCAACTAATATGGCCACCCCGGAACATATAGCACAGGTTCCACGGGGGTGTCATCGGGGACATTTCTGGTTTCCAACCAAAACACGCGGAGCGGCGTATCAATCTTCATGATTTCGAAAGAATTGGATAAAAAAATGTCTTAAGTATGTATGAACTGATATGGCCGCTCCGTAACACCTGGAGCAGGTTCTGCTGGGGCCTCTGAGACACAATAACACTCACGAAATAATCACTTTTAGCCATTTTGCAAAACAGACCCCTTCCCCACCCCCTGACTTCAGTACAATCCGGAATATATCCGGAATTGTTCCGGATACTACATGGCCACTTGAGTGTAATGAATACGCACCAATTTATGATCGATCAAGGGAGACTTCAAAACAAAATCGGAGGAAAATTCACAAAATTCCAGCATTTTGAAAATGAGTTATCGGGGGTCGGGACGTGAAGGTTAATTGTATCTACAAAACTATGGTTGTGCGGAGTACCTATCTATCTTCGCGATTTTCCACATTCTACATTATAATGATCCGAAGAAGATTCAATGATACATATCTAAGTACATTCATTCAGAACAGTCTTTTCAAGCATATGTCGCATGTTTCTTTAAACCTTTATTTGAAGGCTCATGCGCCTTGGGAATAAAGGAGCCAATTTCATTTTAAATAAATTTTACATTTTTAGGGGATTTTTCCTTTATACTATGTTAGTTTTGGGGAACCGTTAAACTCGCCGTTTGGTCAAGGTTAGAGAGAACAATGTTTTTTAGAAGGGGTGGGATTATGGGGGCTTTCCGTTGATATTTAGCTAACGACAACCAGTAACGATACAAGGATTTCGAAAAGAAAAAACCCAAATTAATCCACCTAGTGGTGATAGTGCCTTTCTCGTCGTATATGTTCTCACGATCTTTCCGTCGACGTAAGTCAAAGTGTTCCCGAATCCTGATATTTTTTAAGAAAAGCAAGCTTTTTATCTACGCCATCATTGAATTGACTTAAAACTTATTGATGGCACATAGTCCGACGTTGTGTTCAGCGTATAAGCAGAGCTGAATAATATCAGATTTCTCAGTTGACTGCTTGAGTAATAAGATATAACTTTTTACACAATCACAGATCACTTTGCGGTCTTCTATAAAGTTTTTTCTGCACATTCTAGGTTATATTTTAATGGCAGTTGAAAACAAGAACGTAGTGAGTATAGTGAGACGTCTGTTTGTATGTGGGTTTAATATGTCAAGATTCTCTTACACATATTTATCGCTTGCATTTATTTTATATACTTTCGTAGTTCCGGCGAAGCATCAAACGCTGTTTGTGCAACCCTACCGGTAGTCGCTAATGTAGTATGAACCTATATTCTAGTTAACCGTTCCTCAGGTTATTAAAAAAGCCGTGATGTTGTGTGTCACATGTAACATTTGGTTACTTTCCGGAGCACCACCGGGTCTCCCAAATATAGTCTGAAGCAATATCATTGCTAACGTACATTAGGTTACCTAAAAAAACCACGATTTGATTTTTCTTATGCATGGGTACAGATCACTTTTACATTTGACCACTTCCAGTGGGACACCCAGAACTAGTTTCGGGACACTACCGGTTGTCTAAAATATGGTCTGAGGCTATGTTCTTACGAATCGATCATCGTGTTATCAAAAAAGGGTCTCCCCCGATCAGAAAGGCATAACAAAAATGTAACAAATTTATATCAGCAGTTGATAGATATATCAACGTTTGTTATATTTAGATATATTTGACAAAAAGGATTTGAAACCCAGATTTAATTATATCAGAACTATAACAAAGTCAGTTATAATACAAATTAATTTATTTTGATCATCTTTATATGAACATTATAACAAACTCAGTTATAATTTTGAAAATGCAGTTTATATCAAATGAACATTTTACAAGTGGTGTTTGGTACGCAGTTACGCCGCTGTGTGGTGCTACTGTGCTTGTAAAATACAGGATTTTTGACAAGTTTGAATCATGATCCAGACCTTTAAGAAAATTCAGGTTACTCATTAAATTTATTTATTGACATACTTGTAGATTGAGGATTATCCCTTATTGGAAGTTCAAAATCGATTTCTTGATTATCTAGGTTCAAATTCACTAACACAAATTAAAATTCAAACCTTAAATAAACTAATGTAGTATTTTTGACATGTTTGAATCATGATCTAAACCTTTAAGAAAGCCCAGGTAGATATTGCCGCGTTAATCTTGGATTCTCAGCCAGCTGCGTTCGAAACGCGCAGTATTAGATCGCGCTAGACCGCGAAACTATGGTATGTACACGGTGTGCACCTTGTCTAAAACTGTTTTTGCAGCCGCCGGGTGGGAGCTGTCACGTATAATCAGCCGCCTTGTACAAATCAAACGGGCGCAATGTTTCCGCGATAAACTGCGGCTGGTTAACGTTGAACAATTCGTCATTAAAGTGTAGAATTAGCTTAGTGTTAAAATACACATAAGTAAAAACAACAAAAAAATCGTGATTGAAACCATCGTTATCATCAAATATTTGAAAGCAGTTTTTTCGATCAAAACAAAAGTCTTTGCTTTGAAAATATATCCACTGTACTCTATGAAAGTTTTTATTCTGAAATTAGAAGTTTTATTATTGTTATTGAATTAACATGATACAACTGGATCAATTAGTCGTCTGCAAATGGAAATCACCTTAGTTTTTGGAGAATTGATTGATTACAAATTATTTGTGGAGCTTTGAAATTTATTTCTAGTTGAGACACTTTTCATTGCCATGCAAATAACGTCCATATTAATTCAGTAGAAATACAGCTTCCTATGATCTGCAAACATGTGGTGTGGGTATTACATACTTTCAAAGATGAAAGAAGGCTGTTGATAAATAAGGCTAACATCAATGGTCCTTAAACCGATCCTTGTAGCTCTCCCGATAGAGTACCGATCAGGCTTCAATGATTTCCTTTAACTTCCACAATTTGAAAGCGGTTATTCAAATAGGATTTACTCAATAAAACAGAATCTCAACTGAAATCAAATAGATGTGATAACCTGTGCAGTAGTTCAAAATAAGAAACTCTATTAAAAGCTTTTGGAAAACCAACCAATAGCAGAAGGCTATTTCTTTTTTACCGATATGGACATCGTCATGCATCTTGAGCAAATGCCGAAGCAAATGCCGAACAGGTGTTTTCAACTAGTGGAAGAATGTCTTGTTTAAACTCTTTTTTGCTGAAAATGAAAACATTATATGAGGTCACGAGGCAAAGCAAACGCCACAGAATTGCATCAGTATGTCAATTCTTGTACCATGTAATGTTAAAATTGTGCATTAAATACTTTATTTTTTAATTCACAAGCCATCTAAATCTGACAATCTCACAGAAATGCACACTAACGCCACAAAGCAGTGAAATTTCTAACCACCAGACTACTGCATAACTTTGCCATAGGCAAGAAGTTCCTTGATGGTGAGGAACATTAGATAATTATTTAATAACATATGTCAAAATGTTCTAATTTATTTGCTCGCAAGCACCAAGAGAAGGTGAAATTGTATGCCACTCTTTCCACTGTTTAAGAGCCATTAACTATCTCTACAACTTTGATGACGATACGACATTTATTTCTGGTCTGAATCATGAGGTAAAGCATGCCAAAATGCAGAGCAAATTCTTGAGTTACAATTATAACTAAATTATATCCACTTTTGTTATTATATCCTAAGATGACGTAATTGCGATAAAATGTATCAAGAACACTTTTATGTGACGTCATATTTTCTCTCCCCTACGTTGGACAAATAAGTCTATTTATAGACCAGCCGCCAAAACGAAGAACCACTTGATCATATACCGCCCTTCACTTCAAGTGCTGCAATGGCTTCATTGATAAAGGCGCCGGATTGCAGGTGAAGGTTAGCGTCCTTGGTTCGATTCCCGTCTGGATGTGGGTTTTTTATATACTACGTGGGGCAAGTTTTTTATACAAAAAACTTTGCGCTTAAAATAAATAACACTCTTAATAAAAATTACCCAAAAAATGAGTTAAATTTTACCCAACTTAATTTTTACCCAATATATTTATATCTAATTTATAACAAAATGTGTTATAATTTATTGATCATTCCAATATTTTTTATATCTCACTTTGTTATAAATTTGTTAAAATTGTATCAACACCTGTTATAATTATGTTATGGCTAGAGCAATTTCAGTTATAATTTTTGTTATTTTAACACCTAACCGGCGATTTTTATAACTCATTCTGTTATGAAAAATCTTTGAAATAAATAACTCAATCGGTTATAATTTTGTTATGCCTTTCTGATCGGGCAGTTGGCCTAGTGGGTAAGGCTATGAATCGCCAATCCGGAAACGGCGGGTTTGATTCCCGTTCCGGTCGGGAACATTTTCTCGACTTCCTGGGCATAGTGTATCACTGTACTTGCCTCACAATATACAAATTCATGCAATGGCAGGCAAAGAAACCCCTTTAATTTAAAACTGTGGGAGTTCTCTAAAGAACACTAAGTAGAAGAGAGACGGGCCAAGTTCCAATGCGAACGTCGAGCCATAAAGAAGAAGCAGTTATCAAAAAACCTACTATTTGATGTACTGTAAAACCCCGCGTATTCATCACTCTTTAATACGACACTTTTTAATTTGTACCCCGCTCATTCGAAATTTGTTGAATTAAATGTTGATCAAATGTCACAGTGTAATGCACTGCAAATACGAATGATACGATATTGTGATGTTACTCACACCCGCAGCGGCTCCTTGTGTAGCTGTTACTTCCGAAAGTTCTAATTTGGTGCTTTCTGACATCTGATCCGTTTGGTGATCAACCGCAGTGAACCTCGAAAGCCAACAATCGTAAAATGAACAAGCTATCAATTCGTACCACCACAATATCTGTAAGATTTGTGTTCAAAAACAAATTATACAATCTGAACAAAACTTAAATAGAGTTAGTTTATTGAATTAAAAGTTTACCCAGGTAATTTGATAGCAATCATTGTCGAATTAGCGTGGTTTTATGGTACGACACGCATGGGTTTGATCCAATTTCACATTTACCACTTTCGGTTCATATTTTACCACTTACCGATTGTCCCTGATGTGGTCTTAGACTAGTTTCATGCAAATTATTAATCAGTTTTCCTAAAATGTCGCAAATTGAAGTAATGCATGTATGGGTTTGGTTCATTTGTGCATTTGACCACTTCCGTCGGGGCACCTGGAATCGGTTTCGGCACGCTATTGGTTTTCCAAAGTATGATCTATGATTTTTTTTCTTGTTAACCGTTCATCAGCTTACCTAAACAGCCATTTAATGTGTCGAATTTATGGGTTTGGTTCTCCTTTACATTTGACCAGCTCCGATGGGGCAACCGTAATCGGTTGCGGAACACTACCGGTTGTCCCCAATATGGCCGGAAACTTTTTTTTGGCAAATCAAGATGCCTAAAAATCCGTGATTTGATGTAAGCGACACATGGGTTTGGTTCCCTTTTATATTTGGCCATTTCCGGTGGAACACCCGGAACCGGTTCCGGATCACAACCGATTCAGATATGTTCTGAAAATATTTTCCTACTTACTGTTCATCAGGGGGTATAAAAAAACCCACTATTTGATGTGTCGCTTGCACGGGTTTAATTAACTTTTATACTTTGCCACCAACGGCGGAACATCTGGAACCGGTTCCGATATGGTCTGAGAATGCTTTCCTGCTTACTGTTCATCAGGTTATCGAAAAAGCTGCGGTTTGATATGTCGCATGCATGGTTCAATGCATTAGTTTAATTTTAAATTTGGCCAATTCCGACGGGACACCCTGAACCGGTTCCGGGACACAACCGGTTCAGATATGGTCTGAGAATATAATCCTGCTTACTGTTCATCAGGATATCAAAAAAGCCACTATTTGATATGTCGCATGCATGGGTTTGATTAACTTTTATACTTGGCCACTTCCGACGGGATATTTGCAACCGGTTCCGGAACACTACCGGTTCCGATATGGTCCGAGAATGTTTTCCTGCTTACTGTTCATCACGTTATCGAAAAAAACGCGGTTTGATATGTCGCATGCATGGGTTTAGTTCACTTTTATGTTTGGTCACTTCCGGCGGGACACCTGGAACCGGTTCCGGGACACTACCGGTTCAGATATGGTCTGAGACTATTTTTCTGCTTACCATTCATCAAGTTATCAAAAATGTCGCAGTTTGAGAGGCCGCATGGATGGGTTTGTAGCGTTTTCATATCTGCCCCCTTCCTGGGGTACCGGTCCGGAACACCTAAATGGCCATAACTCCGGAACGGCTGGACCGATCTGAACCATTTTCAATAGGAAACAATGGGACCAGATTCCGCGTCGAATGAACCGTCGGTCATTAAAATCGGTTGAGGTTTACTGCCAAAAAGTGATGTGAGTTTTTTTGTACACATACACACATACACACATACACACACACACACACACACACATACATACACACAGACATCACCTCAATTCGTCGAGCTGAGTCGATTGGTATATAAGACTTGACCCCTCCGGAGGCTCTATCAAATTTTCGTTTTTGGAGTGAACATATAGCCTTTCGGTACACCTTGGTGTACGAGAAAGGCAAAAAGGTTGACTGTCAAAATGACAAGAGGAAGGTCGTTAGACTTAATCAATGGTTACTAATTTATGTTGTCACAAAAAGCAATGCAACGCCATTTTCGTGATGCATTTTACATTTTTTTTAAATTTTCAATAAGAACATAAGCTTCAAAATATGTTTGTCGTCATAAAAGTGAGTTATACGGTGATAAATGGGGTAAAGAAGGAATGCCAACCATCACTTCAGGATCTTCAAGTTTTGAATGTTGTGTGATTCTATAAGCCTTTTTATCATCATGGTGGTAATTCATAGTACATGTTTAAAAGATTATAGCATTTAAAGAGTATGTTGTCACCATAATACTTCATAAAATATCACTTGTTATACTGATCCACCAAAATACCTGCCCTTTGTTTACGTAGTTTTCGTGAGCTGAGAAACGGGCTTTGTTCCAGTAGGGGCGTTACATCAAGAAGGATAATGAAAATATATACACCCTATATTATCATTTTATCATGGTTACGTTTTGCCTTTCTCGTACACTAAGAGTACTGGAAAGGCTATATGTTCACTCCAAAAATGACTTTTCGATAGAAGGCCCGGAGGGTCGAGTCACTTATACCAATCAACTCAGCTCGACGAATTGATGTGATGTCTGTGTGTATGTATGTGTGTGTGTATGTATGTGTGTGTGTATGTGTGTATGTGTGTGTACAAAAAAACTCACATCACTTTTTGACAGTAAACCTGAACCGATTTTAATGACCGACGGTTCATTCGACGGGGAATCTGGTCCCATTGTTTCCTATTGAAAATGGTTTGGATCGGTCCAGCCGTTCCGGAGTTATGGCCATTTAGGTGTTCCGGACCGGTACCACAGGAAGGGGCCAGATATGAAAATGAATTTAACACATGCATGCGACACATCAAACCACGGGATTTTCGATAACCTGATGAACGGTAAGCAGGAAAATAGTCTCAGACCATATCTGAACCAGTAGTGTTCCGGAACCAGTTCCGGGTGTCCCGCCAAAAGTGGCCAAATATAAGAGTGAACCAAACCCATGCATGCGACATATCAAACCGCAGCTTTTTCGATACCCTGATGAACAGTAAGAAGGGATACATTCTCAGACCATATCGGAACCGGTAGTATTCCGGAACCGGTTCCAGATGTCCCGCTAGAGGTGGCCAAGTATAAAAGTTAACCAAACCCATGAATGCGACATATCAAATAGTGGCTTTTTGACATCCTGATGAAAGGTAAGCAGGAAAATATTATCAGACCATATTTGAACCGGTTATGTTCCGGGACCGTTTCCGGGTGTCCCGCCGGATGTTTTTTTTTTAGTTTTTAATTTTGTGTATTTTAACTTAGATGCTAATTCTACACTCCCCGCCGGAAGTGGCCAAATATAAAATTGAACTAAAACCATTCATGCGACATATCAAACCGCGGCTTTTTCGATAACCTGATGTACAGTATGCAGGAAAGCATTCTCAGAACATATAGGAACCAGTAGTGCTCCGGAACCGGTTCCAGATGTCCCGCCAGAGGTGGCCAAGTTTCAAAGTTAACCAAACCCATACATGCGACATATCAAATAGTGGCTTTTTTGATATCCTGATGAACAGTCAGCAGGAAAATATTCTCAGACCATATGTATCTGAACCGGTAGTGATCCGGAACCGGTTCCGGGTGTCCCGCCGGAAATGGCCAAACAAAAAAGTGAACAAAACCCATGCGACAAATCTTACCGCGGATTTTAGGTAAGTTTCCGGCCATATTTGGAACAACCGGTAGTATTCCTCACCGATTAAGGGTGCGCCATCAGAAGTGGTCAAATGTAAAGGAGAACCAACCCCATAAATAGCTGTTTTGGTAACCTGATGAACGGTTAACAAGAGAAACAATCATAGACCACACTTTGGAAAACCAATACTGTGCCGAAACCGGTTCCAGGTGCTCCGCCGGAAGTGGTCAAATGTAGAACGGAACCAAACGCATGCACACAGCGCATTAAATATCGGCTTTTTCGATGACGCGCAGAACGGTCAGCAAGAAAAGTCTCAGGCCACTTTAAGACTACCGGTAGTGTACCGGAACCCCTTTCGAGTGTCTCGCCGGAACTGGCGAAATGCACAAATAAGTGTTTGACAGTACATCAAATAGCAGCATTTTTGAATACACGATGATCGATTCGTAAGAACATAGCCTCAGACCATATTTTAGACAACCGGTAGTGTCCCGAAACCAGTTCTGGGTGTCCCACTGGAAGTGGTCAAATGTAAAAGTGATCTATACCCACCCATGCATGAGATAAATCAAATCGTGTTTTTTTTTTGGGTAACCAAATGAACGTTAGCAATGAAATAGTCTCAGACTATATTTGAGAGACCCGGTGTGCTCCGGAACCTGTTCCGGTACCGCATCGAAAGTAACCAAATGTACCATGCAACATATTACATCACGGCTTTTTGAATAACCGGTTAACTAGAGGAACGGTTAACTAGAAAATAGGCTCACACCACATTACAGACTACCGGTAGGGTTGCACAACCAGCGTTTGGTGCTTCGCCGGAACTACGAAAAATAATAAAAATAAATAAAATCAATGGAAGCGATAAATATGTGTAAGAGGACAAAATCTTACAAATTAAACCCACATACCTCTTGTGGGTACCCCCTATCGCTCTTGTTTTTAACGGTCAATAAGATATAGCCCAAATATTCAGAAAATAATTTTGTGATCTGTGATTGTGTAAAGAGTTATAGCTTAGCTTGTTAGTATCGTCTTGATATTGATCACCCTCCAGTGTTAGTGAAGGTGCTCAACAAAGTGCTCAAGCAGTCAACTGAGAAGTCTGATATTTTTCAGCCCTGCTTATACGTTGAACATAACGTCGGACTATGTGCAATCAATAAGTTTTTAGTCAATTCAAAGATGTCTTTGATAAAATGCTTGCTTTTCTATAAAAAATATTCGGATTCAGAAACACTTTGACTTAGTTGCCGGAAAGATTGTAAGAACATGTTCGACGAGAAAGGCACTATCACCACTAGGTGGATTAATTTGGGTTTTTTGGGTTAAATATTTGATCAAACGAAACTTATTTATCAACTTATGAAAGTCTTTAAAATTTTCGTAACGGGACACCATCTCTACGTACCCATTGTAACGCCTAAGATAACGCGTCGATCAAGGTAACCCATATGTTGGAAGAAAGGTCTCCACGAGTACTAAGAGAATCCAGAAAATTATTTTTCTAAAGTTCGTAATGAATTCGTTATTACAACAAATGTGCTAGTTTCGTAACGGGACACCATTAAATTGCGGTTATTGCAAAAAGTGCTTAAAACTTGTCAAAACCCATTTTCATACAAAGTTATCTTTTGGTGTATAAAATAAACATTATTATACTACATAGCTGTACCCGGCAAACTTTGTCTTGCCTACTGCGTTTTTTGACGTTTCAATTTTCTAGCCAAGACCAAGTCCCCGGTCAAAATGTATAGAAGATCGATTTTCAAAAACTCTCAATTTTTCCATGTTTTTTGCCTCATAAACCTTCCTTGGGTGAAAACTAACAGAACAAAACTTAGACGACCAAAATCGGACCTTCCGTTCGCAAGTTATGCGCGGTTCCACGTATGCCACTGCATTTTTATATATGTATATAGATTAACAAAAAATAGGTATAATGTTTTCAAACTTTAACATACATGCAGCCATATTTGAAAATTATCAATGAAAAATTTCATTTTTCTTACATAAAATGCTATTACTTCACCTAACAATTTAAATACGTTACCAGTCAAATTTTAAGTAAAACAAATGATTTTCCTAAGATTGAACCTACCGTTTTTCATATGCTGGAAAGCTTGGGGCAAAACAATCACTTGGAAATTTCATACCCTTGGCGTAGAAGTGCGTGGAATGTGTCTTATACAAATTTAGAAAATTCTTAATTATTTAAGTTTAAAGTTTAATAAATCTAAAGAAAACGCCTAAAAGTATGCAATTTTCATACACCAAAACCTCTATTTAGGTAATGAGTCGGGACTGTCTAAATAGAATTTTTACCTAAATGGATTCAGTTTATTACCTAAATGGAGTACAAGGTTGCAAAGAAGTTTAAGAAGGAAGAGTTACTAGGATATTTAAAGGAGGTCATGCGGAGTTTCTGATGGCTTTCAAAGAGTTCCAGGAGGAGATGGGTTTCAGGAGGGAAGGGGCTTCAGGGGCGCTTTCGGGGGTTTTGGAGGGTCTTAGATCAGAATTGTCATTAAAATGACTAGCTGGGCACGAAACACGAAAAACCCTGCAAAATTCCGCCAGACTGAAAAAATATTGAATGTCGAGTCATAGTCGGGTTATTTTTTATCGTATGTTGGGCCATTGTTGGACCAACATTGAAACACTGTTGGGTCTATGTTGGGTTTGGTGGCCAAAATAAAAACAGGTGAATGATACGTTGATGTCGGGTTTGACGTCATCAATGCTGGAGCTGGTATCAATTGAATGATGGAAGGATGGTTGCTTATCTCCATTTCAGCTGGAAATGACGCTGGATACTGATACTTTTCAACACTGCATGTAGGGGGGGGGGGTGTTTAGGGGGCATATCTCAACATTGCATCCCCCTCCCCTCCCCCCATGTCCACTCAACTGCACTCGCTACTTCTTTCCCGTAAACCAAACTTATACCTAAGCATAATTACTCCAACTGATCTGAACACAATCAAATTTCATTTAGGTAACGTTACCTAAATGGAGGGACCTAAATAGATTTTACCTAAATGGATCCTACCTAAATGGAGGTTTGAGTGTACTAAACGAGTTATTACTTTAACTTAAGTACAATTTTATGCATAAATATTTATATTTATAGAACTTTTGATGACAAAATCGGGTTTAGCAAACACTTGGCAGCTATAAACATTCATTCGAATATTTATTCCATTTGCGATACAGCTACAGTTACATAAGTTTGAAAGTGTCTTGGAAATTCGCAGCGGCTGGCATACACAAGCTCGGTTGAGTTCATGACAGGGGCGTCGGATGCACAACAGGTAACCAAAATAAGTTTGATTAGTGTGAAATTTCGCTGGGAAATGATGATTCAGTGGATTCTCAAATTATCACAGTAGTCTAAACATTAATGAGAAACCCAATATCATTCAGATTTAATTTCTCAGCGATTCAAAAAAGAAGACTAACAAAGCACTGCTATTTATATAATTCTGGTTATATAATGTTTGGAAATCAAAACTAAGTAATTACATAGACCATTTTGAACAATGATCTTGTAGAGTGACAAGTGGAGAATAGTCTCCAATAACTGTCAATTTGAACACATATTATGCCATATAAATGTCTATTATAGATGTATGTTTGTCACCACGACAGTGGTTTTCAGATTTTTTCTAATTTCCATATATAAAGTCATGAAAAATTTCTGGGGGGGGGGGGTACTGGCGGATTCTGGGGGAGGCCTGGACCTCCAGCCCCCCCCCCCCCTCTAGCTACGCCAATGTTGGTGACCTTCGTTAGCAAAGACAAGCAGAACATTTAGGTGCACGGGCAGTCAACCTGAATGTCGCCTGGGAAGTTTCTGAAGAAATTGCACTATTTAGTCTTTATGTCGGAGATGAACATCACGACGATGATTTAATTTAAACGCCCAGAGGCTACTTGAAGTGATCTCCCGTTTACTGGAGCCAATTAAAACAGACTGCTCACCAGAATCAACGTTACCAGCAATGCATTTATCAGCGTTAATCTATTGCATCTTGCATAATTACATCAATTCGATTTTACCAGATGCCCGTAAAAAGAAGATTCAATTACTGTAATCCACTACGTGGGAGATTGACATCCTAATTTCCCTCGGGAGTAATCTTCCTGTCAATCAATGAACGACAGATGATTGCGATCGGAGTCTAAATTTGAGCATGAATTTTATCATAGAAGCGAAACGAGTTTGGCTTACAGGATGAATGTATCTGTTCGAGTAAAAATACAATTGTTTCGACACTTTGTATTTCAATAGAATGTATTTCAATGTAATTATACCACTTGATAATCACCAGCTCTACATTTATTTAATCAAAACCTAATGTATGCATAATTCCTATCGATTTATTTCCTACTTTCATACACCATACCGCTCCCAGAACGGCACCAATTCGCCAAATTTGTTCTCACATTGACGTATATTATGTCATCATTCGAAATCAAATTATTGCTCACAAATTAGAATGTCCTTGCTGATGGAAAGCAATTTTATCATCCATATAGCTCGACAGTGATTTATGTTTCCTGTCTTCCTGTGTGTGTGAGAGTGCCGGGACGAAGAGAATGGGAAGAGGGCCGCACCATTTGGGGCTCACTCGCTGCTCGGTGCTTGCCTTTTTCCGGAGTTTAATCATAGTTCCACCACGTTCGTTGTCTACTGCCACCTCCACGACGACGCGACGGCGACGACAGATGAGGGAAGGTTGCCAATATATACTTCCGTGTTGGGGTACTAAGTGGAAGAGTATGGCGTGAAAAATTCAGTCTCCTCGAGAATCGACGTCTCGTTTCGTGCTTTCGTCAGTTTTTTTTTTGTGCCGTTGCTGTTCAGAATTGAGCTACTGCAAGCAAAAAGACATATGAACGCACTTCACAAAGCTGGGACACGTTTGGTAGGAAGTTCTCGTTTGGCACTTTCAGTGGAATGCGCATAGACAAAGATTGGTTAGAGACATGAGAATAGTAAAGTGCTTTATATTGGTTGGTACTACATTCCTACGTCTCCGGTTTTCATCTAGATTTGCTGAAACTGATCTAGGATTTCACTAGAAATTCTTACATCAACTTTCAGTTTCCTTAGAAATTCCACCAGGTATTTCTCAAGAAGTTTTACAAAGAGTTGCGTAAGAAAGTTGTGTATGCATTTCTGCAAAAATTCCTCCAGGTATTTCTTTAGATTTTTTTTTATTTTCCGGATCTTCTCTAATTTTTTTTCTGGAAAAATATCTTTAAAGCATTCTCTCAAACATTCTTCCAAGGATATTTTTCCGGGGTTTGCTTTAGAAAGCGCTCCGCTTTTTAAATTCTGAATTTCTGTCAGAAAATATTGCTGGGCTTTGTTTAGTACAGTGCTGAAAAATTCATTTCGTCATATCTAAATTCAATCACTTACAGCTAATTTAAGAAGCCGAACCTGAGAATATGGTATATGAAAAACTTGTGCGGCTAGACCAGTTCTACATGAAAGTCACGGAAAACCACTATTTTGCAAATGTTTAAGGTAAATGTCACGGACTACCTTCGAAAAATCCCAATGATATTCACGGTGAGTATCATTTGGCTTTTTTCAAAGGTAGTCCGTGACATTTACCTTAATTATTCGAAAAATGACAGTTTTTCCGTGACTTTCTCGCAGAACTGGACTAGCCGCACAAGTTTTTCATACACCGTATTCTCAGGTTCAGCTTCTAAAATGAGCTGTAGGTGATTGAATTTAGATATGACGAAATGAAATTTTCAGCACTGGTTTAGTATATCCTCCATAGACTCTTAAAAAAAAAAATGAGACAACCATTCGGGACTTTTCTGCAGGGATTCCTATAAAAACTGCCCGGAACAAATTTATCGAGGGATTTTTTCAGAAAATCTCCATGACTTGGGGCTGTCCATAAACCACGTGGTCATTTTTTTAAGACTTTTCAAACCCCCCCCCCCCCCACCGCGTGGTCATTAGACCATACAAATTTTTTTATTCGTCCATACAAAATGGTCATTGGCCGAACCCCCCACATGACCACGTGGTTTATGGACAGCCCCCTTGTATTTTAAATTCGTTCACCCATTCGTTCTGTGGCTTAGTTGGTTAGAGCTCTCGTCTAGCGAATTACGAATCGTGGGTTCGAATCCCACCGGAATGCGTTTTTTTTTTCAAATAAATTGCATCAGTCCCTATGTTATTGAATCCAACAAAATCTTTGTCCCATGATCGAATATCCATATTCCCTGTGTACAAACCGCTGCGATAGACAAATGCGGTTAGCATTATCCTGTGCTCTTCTACCTCGCACTGAACGGCACGTTTTCCCCCACCTCCTCTCCTAGAAAATAGTGCGGTGTGCCCTATTGCCATTGAGCAATCTTCACAAGAAAACGATTTCATTTTCCCACTCCATCATGTCTCCGGGGGCGACACCGGCTGATTATCGCCTGACCTCAAGAAAACAATTTTTCCCTGCCTTTAATTGCTTGCTCCAGTTGCTCTGCGGGCTCCTCTCAGCCTCTGCGACCACTAGTTCTACACTCAGGCAAATAAACCTAAGATTATCATAAGGTCTAACTTATGAAATGGCCTTTAAACAATTCATAACAACTAGATTGAATTTCATAAGGTCGGTTTATGACGCAGAATCGACTCGCTGTTTGGCTTTTATACACATTTAGCAAGACGATATTCTCAAGCGTCGATAGCCGCGTGGGTTGGGCACGAGCTCAGTGATCTCGACGTTCATGGATCGATTCCAGTCTGCATCATTTTACGATTTTTCTGCTCTTTTCATAAGTTTATCTTATGTAATTAGGTCATAATAAGCATGTTCAATTTTGGCATCCATACTTTACAGTTATGGCTAAATTTCATAAGGTATTTTGATGAATTTCGGTAGTTTACTTCGCTGAGTGTACTTCGCTGAGTGTAGCTCATTTTCTCGGGGAAGAGTCTTCGTGTGCGTGGAGCATGGCAGGACTCCAATTAGAATCAAGCCACTCTTCAAGATAAATTGCTTCCCTGGGAAGTACATTTCCGCTACCGTCGTCGTCATTGTGGACCGCCGACCACTTGCCAACAGGAGATGGGAGTGCATTTTACCGAAGCGAACTCTGTAACCAGGAGTTGATTTTCCTTGTTTCCGTCCCCGTTGGAGGCCCCTCGACGAACGGACACTGAGTTTCTTATCTCGACAACGAACGGCCACGAGTCAGAGCTGCCGGACGACCACAGAATCACGCACAGCCATCGTTGAGGCCACCGCCGTTTTTCACCACCACAGCTCGTCCAGTCTCAGCTTCTAGTTTTTAAGATATGATCTATGTCGCAAAGGCCAGGCAGGTCGCTTGGAACGTTAATTACCATTACTTGGCCGACCGGCTGTTACCAGAGTTATTCTTCCGGCTGCGCTAAGTAACTAGAAGGTAAGAGAGAAACACTTGACGGAAACTATTTAAAATTGATTAAGAATCGTAATTGATTCAAAATCGAATCGTAATCGAATCGAAATCGAAATCGATTCAAAACAAAATCGAATCAAAATTGAAATGAGTTAGATCAAAATCGAATCAGCTTGAAATTCAAAAGTTTATTCTAAGCATATTTCAGTTTAGATGCCTTTCTGGCGTCTTTATATAAAAGGCAAACCAAATCTACCCACTTTTAAACTTAGTAGTTGCAGAACATGTGTATCGTTTAGCATTTCAAAGTCCGTAAAAGAAACAACAAACACCCATTTGAGCGTTTAGCACTTCCGTCATTGCCGTAGCATCGTTGTACCCAGGGCACCCCCTTGTCTATGACTTCCTTCAGTCAGCTCAACGCGATAGACACCCAGCTTACAACTTTAGACCATTTCGTCCTAATCGTGACGGAGCCAATCTTGTTAACGTCGTACCTCCAAGGTGGCGAGGCAACAACGCGGCGGCAGGGCACGGGTGACCCTAAAATAAAAAGGACATCAACGGGATACCATCCGGTCGACAGGATCCGCTCCGCACTTACGGCGTAGGTATGGCACAAGTGCTTCTGTTCTTCTTCGGGGAACCTACCGAGAAGATTGGGCTCATTTCTGCAAGTCACGGGACTTGGGTTCACTTAGCATTTTGAACGACGACGGGAGTAACCGTTCCGAAAGTTTAATCGGGGTTGTTTTCTGGGAATTATTTTGTCATCGTTTCACTTGCAGCAGCAGTAAAGGTGGCAAACGCACTATGTACATGTTTCCAGCGGTGGAAAGAAGAAGACTGGATTGGGGTTTTGGTGGGGGTGCATTAATTAAGCATGGTCCAATGGAGTCCGGGTAGACAGATCTGAGAAACTTGCTTCTTTTAATGGATTTCAGTGGGAGAAACCTTTTTTTTTTCGCATTGGGATTTTACGGGAAAACCAGTATTTGAAATTTTCTCGGAAACTGGCAAAGAAAGCTGTTTACTTTGGGGCATTTCTCGAGCATGGTTTTCTTAGCGCCAAGTCTGCAAGGCGAAATAATCCAACATGTGATTGTTCTTCTGCTCAGTTGAATCAGCGAACATCTGGCAGACACGTGCGTGTGGCTGCTTGATGGCATGTAATAATGTCAGCCATCAGTGGCAGTGATGTTCACGTCTCTGTTATTGGCTTATAAGTGCGTGTGGTTTTGGTTTTGGTGTGTGTCTGAAGGCTTGACATTCGAATCCATCAACGCACAGCGAGATGATTGCTATACAAAATGGTTATTGTAACTTGTGATTTTGGTGCTGCGCTGCAGGAAATGAGCCTATCTTTGTACCTACAATGTAAATTTGAATTGATTACTCTTCGAACTCTATCCATGCATGACCAATTTTCATCTACTAAAAGAATATTCCAGATCTACATTTCTTCCCAATTATTAAGGATTATTTTACTTATACACTTAACGCGCTCGGACACCATTTGGACATTGGACATAACAGAGTCTTAATCACTTATACATTTTTGTTTTTACATTTCCACGGTCCACGGTCCATACAAATTTCGAAAATGTTGTATGAACGAAAGTCTACGAGGAGGGAGGGGGGTCTGAAATTGCCAAAATTGAGTATACGTATTATATGGACAGCGCCTGGCACGGGCCTGTGTGAGGATACCCTGTATACCAGAAATAGGACTGCACCAAGACTTGATTTCCTGCACGATTTTTGGAATAAAAAACTCACGACGATTCCCGGGCTTCCCATCAGTGGTGTCATCGTGGTTACTCCAAGTTACTCACTGAGTAACCAGCTGTTGACATTAAAAAAAAGTTTTTTAAAATCCTAGTATGAGCGCCCTCGCAAATATGACAACCTATGTATTTTTTAAGGTATCATGATGCATCACTAAGCTTTCAAACGAATCATTTAGGGGATTCACTAAACAGATAAAACAACTGCGTAAGCCGTGATTATCTGATTACACAGCGTAACAAAAATTAACTTTTGGTCTGTCTCAAGAGCAAACTTATGTGTCTCTGACAGATTATGGGCCGCTGAATCCGAATCTGGGCAGCACGTCACAATTTTGCGCTATACCTCAATGTATAAGGCAAAATATGCGATTTTGGGCTTTTTTGACTGTAAGCCATTAAGCATGGAAATATTTTTTTAAGCAATCAAAAGGTGAATTGGTCAATTAACATCTAAATTAACGACTCATGCAAAATATTTCGTTTTACCAAATCGAATTTGATAGTTTTAAGCGATTTATGTTAGGTACGATATTTCCCATACAAGTCACCTTCTAAAAGTTGCACGCAAGTTTACATACTAAGGTAAAATGCTTAAATCTTTAAAATTTGATTTAGTAAAACGAAATATTTTGCATGAGCCGTTAATATAGATGTTAATTGACCAATTTACTTTTTGATTGCTTAAAAAAAATATTTCCAAGCTTAATGGCTTGCAGTCAATAAAGCCCAAAATCGCATATTTTGCCCCATAAATTGAGGTATAGCTCAAAATTGTGACGTGCTGGAGCAAATCTGAGCCCAGATTCGGATTCAGCGGCCCAAAATCTGTCAGAGACACATAAGTTTGCTCTTGAGACAAAAAAATGTTGCGCTGTGTTATTTGAAATGTTTCATAAAATTGCGAATGAAATAATCGAAGATTGCCTAGGTGATTGCGAGGTTTAATCAGTTTAATCAGTTTACGCTGTTTAGTGAATCCTCGCAATTTTGAAGTGGGCTCTTTGCGCTTTTTGATTCGATTGATGGCAGAGGAAGAAGACCCGGCTTCAGTCAGTGTGTGTAGTGACGGCTCGGCAGCTGGAGGCCGGATTCGCGCGCGCGTTGCCTTCGGTGTTTCGGTTTTTTTTTTCGTTTCGCATTTTTAGTTCGATTGATGGCAGGCGATTATATCCGGTGAGTTTTTTCATGTTATTTTCTTTCTATGGATTCTACATCAATTATCATATTAATTCAATTTTTTACCACATATTTATAATATCCTCGTTTCAAATATTTTTTCATTGACTTTGTATAGTTCGTCACCATGAGTGTCGACTTGGATTTTTGTTCCATTTTGTCACTGTTCGGGATGGCATTTTACAAATTATTGAATTTCATATCTCTTAACGACATACTGTTTTTCTATGTATCTGTCCATGTACATTTGTTGTATGTATTTTTATGAATAAATATTGAGCGATCACCTTACGTGGGTGGTCGATTGTTTGCTTTCCGCGTGGAGTGAACAACATCACTCAAGACATCACTGCAGTCTGCACGGCATATTGCAATTTCAAAAGGTCATATTACTTATCAAAGTGAATCCTGACCCAACGATACCTGCCCTACTAACAATCACTCCTTCCTGCAGCCTTTGGTGGAGACGTACGGTAAACGCCAACTTTCACATAACAAAGGTTGCTATCAACATTCCTTCACTCTTCCAACCTGACTGCAAGGACGTGGCCGGCGCCGTTATTGAACTGTTAAAGAGAGACTCTGAAGCGTGCACAGTGAGAATGTTGACCACTCCCAGTCAATTATTCAGTTGATTCATTGTGCAACTGTCATTGGTTCGAGTCAATCACGGAGTAGCAACCATAGATATGTGCAGTCAGTCTAAGCTGAGCTCTAAGCTTTAGTGAATCCTCGCGATTTTGAAGTGATAAAAAACTGTCAATTTTACAGCAACCCAGCAGGGACAAATCTAAAACAGTCGTTTTGATTCCCCAAGACTGCAGCGCCGATAAAGTAGCTAGATCACACATATCAGTCGAACTCTCTTAAGTACCAGCAGAAAAAGTATCATTGTAATTACTGCGAGTGAGCATATAGCATATATTTTCATACGAATATTCGTTTTGGTGGCAGAGAATTATCACTTTGAAATTTCAAGCCACATATTCAACATGGCTGCCGATGCTGATGATGCCGTAAAAAGCCTTAAGGCTTCCAACTATGTATGAAAATAGCTTTTCAATGAAATTAAGAATATGTTCCGCCCAACTGGATATAATATAGATGTTTTCAAAAATAGTTTAACGCTTTTCAGAGGCGGCATGGAGGAGGGAGGGGGGGGTCGTATTTTCGGTAAAAGGCGCCTACCACATTAAACTTAGGTAATGAGAGGGTATTAACCCCCAAAAACCCTCCCTTACGAACGAGCTTGGCGCCCTCATAAATGTGAGAAGAAAATACATTCTAAATATTTTTCTCCCACACTTGTATGAAAAATCTTTATTGCGGAGGAATAAATTTCTTATGCTCTGTTAAATATCGGAAAATCGCTTATATGATTTTAGATTTTTACGCCCTTATAAATTTCAGCGGAAATGACTTTGTAAATATTCTAAACTTTTGCGCCTATAGACGAGTAAGAACAGTCCTATTTATGATATTGGAGTTTCAGCTCTTTAAGTCCATCTAAAAAAGAATCTTTTCAACTCCCAGTATGAGCGATCGCCCGCGAAAATATAAGCAGAACATCCTATGTTTTTTTTTTCATTTTTGTGCTTCCATACATGTGAGTAATCAACATCTTAGTGAAATTAGGAATTGTTTCCGCCCTACTGGTAAAAATGCCTTGCTGATTTTTTCGATATTTTTGCGCCCTTCCAGGTCCGTGCTCAGAAAAGGCGGCATTTTCGAAGAGATTTTTCTGAAAGTAAAGAGCAAGGGTACACCCATCATGTGAAACTTGAGTAATAGTGAAACGAACTTTGACCCCGGGAGTCAATTGCTCCGCCCCAGAGGAGGACGGGCCAAAGCCCCAAGCAGCTGGTCTGAGCCGCGGCCTCTTCTGGGTGGGCACTCAAGGCCGTCTTTGGGCTCCCGGGTCCCAGGGCGTTAAGCTGGGGAAGTTTTCGGACGGTGGGGTTTCCAAAAAGCTAAACAATTACCTTTAAATTTAGTGTATTCATCCAAACTGGTACGTACACGGTAGTGATGCGGTTGATCTTCATGCAGGAGGAGTACACGCGGAAAGCAACCACGTGTCTTGAAGTTACCCGCCCCACTTTTCTGGGGGACGAGCAGGAGGGGGGATGGCAGTTGACGATTGCCCCGCGATCTTGGATCCCGACGCGATCGCAGATGTCCGAGGTTCTTGTTAGTTGTACTGGTGGTTGACGGCCCGCCCCATGAAGAGGGGGGGTTCGCAGTGTCTGTTGATGGATGACGTAGAGGTTATGCGGAGGTAAATTCGGCCGTCCGACGTTCAGCCGAATTAGATGTCGAATGGCGTTCTGTGCTGGGGCCTGAAACTCGTCAATCTTCGCCTTTTTGTTTCCGTTATCATAGCACCATACTTCACTTGGATGTTTGCAACCGCCACCCACATCACCAATCTGTGATTTAGTACTCTGCTACCAACACCGTACACTCAGTTTAAAATGATCGTTTAAAATCTATCTGCGCAATTTGTCTCCCTATCTTCCCACACCGTAGAAAAATAAGCAAAGTGTTACCGTACGGTAACAATGGGAAGGATAAAACTCTCCCGTTGGTACGAGATGGGTGCTCTCAAATAGGAGAACTTATGTATTTTCGACGGTTTTGTTTTCTTCGGCATGGCCAGTTTTTGAAACATGTTGAATTCAAAGTTGGTTTCAAATCATTTCCAACCAAGGTTCAGGCAGTTTGGCGGACAAAATACATCATGACGAAGATAACAAACCTGCTGATAATACTCCAAGTAAGGTACACCGGGGTAAGTTGAAACGGGTCGGGCGAGATGAAACACGAAGTTTTGAAAAATTTTTCTTTCGCCGAAAGATTGTTTGAATCAAAAACGTTGTGTTATGGTATTCAAGCTGTTTACCATTATTGGATAACATCATGTTAACCCGTTGTTTCATCTTGCCCCACCCGTTTCAACTTGCCCCGGTGTACCTTATGTAAGAAAAAAAAACTGATGCTGGGATTTTTCCAGAGATTTCTTTATTAATCCATAAATAAATGATGATGATTAACCTGGGCTTGTTTCAGAGATTTTTTCAGACATTTTTTCAAGGATTATTCGAAAAGTTCTTCTAAGTTTCATTCGAAAAATGTCTCCAAGGATTTCTTCAGAAATTTATCCAGCGATTCCTTCGGAAAATCGTCCAGGGAGTTTTGATGGGAATTATTTCTTGGCTTCTTTTAGAAAATCCTAAGATTCCTTCAGTATTTTCACCAAATGGCCTGTCCATAAACTACGTAGACTCTAAGGGAGAACGGGGGGGGGGGGGGTCTGTATGGAGTCTACGCGAGGGGGAGGGGGGTCTGAGATTGCCCAAAATGAGTCTACGTAGTTTACGGACAGCGCCAAAGTATTCTTGAGATTACCCTAGAAATTAATTCAGGAACATTTTTATAAAACCTCCCTGGATTTCTTCCGATATTGCTCCATCGATTTCTTTAGAAAATCGTTCAAGATTCCCTTATTTTAGAACAGCTTGCATTTTTAAAATGCACAAAATACCTTTTTGCCTTCTCTGTACACGTGCCTGCATTGATTCTTTCAGAAATTACTACAGGAATTCGATCTCAAAATCTACCAAGGTTTCTTTTAGAAACTCTTCCGGTTATTTCTTTTCTAGATTTTTTTAGGGATTTTTTAAGTAATATCTCTCTCTTTCATATATTTCCTCACCAAGAATTCTTTTAGATCTATTTCTATGGGTTTGTTCTCAAATTCCACCAATAATAGATTTAGAAAGTAAAAAGAAAATCGGGTTAAGTACTGTTCCTTTTAATTCCATAGATTTAGAAAATATTTTTGGGATTCGTTAAAAAAAAATGTATCAGAAATCTAGTGATTACTTCAGAATTTTCAAAAGGGTTATCTTTCCAAAAAAGGTTCTTTAAAAAATCTTCTGTTAACTTCATCAAAAAAAAAAATCCAAATAGTCCTTCAGAAATTCGTTCAGGATTTTTTTTTTCAGAAATTCCACCTAAGATTTGTTTAGGAATTATTCTACGAGTTTCATTGAACATATTCATATGAATATGTCCAGAAATTCAACACAGATTTGTCCCGAAAACCCCGAAAGAGAATCCTACATTATTATTTTTAATAATGCAGGTAGGGATTCCTCCGGAGATTCCTGCATGAGTTCCAGGATTCCTTCCAAATCCCCTCCAGATATTCCTCGATGTATTATCCCAGATATTTATCCGTTATTTTTTTTTTAAGGATAACAACAATCCAATTTCTCCACGAATTCATTAAAAGCATTTTTTTTTTCAAAAATATTTCCTAGGAATTCCTACGGAAATTCCTTTAAAAATATATCAAGAGCATTGCCTAGGGATCTTTCAGATGATTATGCGTTTCTCTGGGTATTCAAGAATATTTTTCAGAAATACGAGCACATACATATTTCTTAGAGAATGCTTTCAGTAAATCTTCTTAGAATTTTATTAAATGACTAGCTGACCCGGCAAACGTCGTCCTGCCTGTCTACTGTGTTTCTTGACATGCATCTCTGTAGAAAAAGGCCCCGCAAAATGTACCTTATTTAAAACTTTCTCGTTTTCGGTGCGTTCCCGGTCGATTTTCCTAATTATTTTTTCGTACAAGCACGTCAGAGCCCTGCACGAATGAAACACTACTGATAGAATAATGTGGATCCGTTGGCCCGTTCCTGATCCTATTCGTGACATATAAACACCATTTCATTTTTATTTACAAAGATTTTTACAGGAGTTTCTCTGTCTCATCCTCTATATTTTTCCAAGAATTTCTCCAAGGATTGCCCGAGAAGTTTATCCAGGAGGTTCTGAAAAAATTGTACCTGGGATTTCTTTAAGAATTTCCCTAGGCTTCATTGCAATATTCCCCCAAAGATTCATTCAAAAGTACTTCCTAAAATTTCTACAGGGGTTTTACTGAAGATTTCTTCACTACCGAAAATCTTAACAACCAAGTGAAAGGTTCGCTGAAATGTATTCATACGTTCGTATGACGAATGGTTTAAGCTGATACATCTGTGGAAAGTCCTTTTTTCGCTCACGGCACTCCCCAGGGTTTCTTTCAGAAATTCTTGCTGGGATTTCTTCTAAAATGCCTTCAAGGAGATATTTTTATCTCCAAAGACTGCTTCAGAACGTTTGAGATTTCCTAAGAAATTTCATAAAGTGATTTCCCAAAATTCTTCCACGAAGTTTCTCAGAAATTCTTCTAAAAATTTCAACTGGGATTGCTTCGGAAATTCCTCACAGGGTTTCTCCAAGACTTGTTTAAAAAAAATCTTTCAGTGATTTCTGCAGAAATTCCTTCTAGGTTTTGTTTTTAGAAATTGCTGTTGCGGTCCTATCAGAAATCACATGGAATGACTTTAGAGATCCCTGCAGAATCTGTTCAGATATTCCTCCAGGGATTTTTCAGAAGTTTTTCCAGAAATTGCACAGAAATTACTGAAAAACTTTAAGGAATCCATGATGGTTTTTTTTTAAAAATATCTAGTGGGTTGTCTCAAGAAATCCGTAAAAAAATCTCTTGAAGAAAATATTTTTCAGAAGGAATCTTTGAAATAATTCCTGAAAGAACAAGATAACCTAAATAACATTTGAACTTTTATTCTGCTCTTCAATAGATTTTCGTAATGGAGCGGACCTGTTGTGGTGGTTAGAACACTTGACTATCACGCCGAGGACCTGGGATCGAATCCCACTCCCGACATACTCACAAAAAGTGGGTTCTTCCTTCGGAAGGGAAGTAAAACGTGGGTCCCGAGATGAACTAGCCTAGGGTTAAAAATCTCGTTAATACAGACAAAAAAAAAAAAAAAAAAGATTTTCGTAATATTTTTTTATACTTCCAATAAAACTGATTTATACATCAAAACTTCTTGATCACCTCTTTAAGAACATCTACTGGCTAAATGGACCACCCTCGAAGAGGTTTTACAAAGTGTATGTTATAAAACTGTATTGAACAATTTTTCACCCTCAAGGATGACCATTTACATGTGATTTTTTTTGTTGTTTTTCAGCAGATAGTTAAACAGCTTATCATTATTATTATTTTATGGCCAGTTTTGTCATAATGTCTGCCTAACTACAAAGAGATGCTGTTACTAATCGAATGAAACGCCATCTGTTGAGAGTTCTAGCAGTTTTTTTGCTAGCTTAAAATAGTAAAAAAAATCCATTTTGAAGAGTTTTTTTTGCTCTTGAATTAAGGGCTTATGGCTGGCGTTAAGAATGCTCTAAAACTTTTCATCATTTTTATAATCAATTATAAAAGTAGTCCTAAAACTATGAGTTATGGATATTGCTGTAATAAAACTGGAATAAAATGCAAACAAAACCTATTGGCAATGCAATTGTTACTAGGCAGGTATTCAAAGTCTTCAATCCCTGAAGGTCTGAAGTCTGAATAAATCCAAAGCAATGCCTGGATGAATACCTGAAATATTAGGGAAACATTAAGAGAAATTCCCTGAAGAATATCTTACAAATTTTCTAGAGGAATTTCGATATACATGCTTATGAAAATCATTGATAAATAGAGAAGTACCTGAAGAAACCTTTGTAAAAAATCAAGTCATAATTTCTTGTAAAAGATTCTGAAATAAAATCAGAATTTCTAAAATAAATCCCTAAAGGAATTTCCGAAATCCGGAAATCAAAAAAAAAAATCTCTGGAAATTTCATCTTTCGAAGACACGTTTGGAGAAATTGTTGAAACCTTTTGAGAAATTCCTAGTAAAATTTCTTGGGAAATGTGTGGAAGAATTTTCGAAGAAATCGCAAAGAAAAACTTCTGGAAAAAATTCTGACAATATTTGTGAAATGTTTGGAGAAATACATGACAGAATTCAACCTTGAACTTATGTAGCAATCCTTGAGTGAATTTCCTATTGAATCCTTTAAGGAATCCTAGGCGTAGACAATTTTTTTCCAAGAAATCCATGGACAGGGATGCCTCTTAATGGATACTTAGAGGAATCGTTAGAGGAATTCTTGTTAAAATCATTCTCAGAAATCCTCCAACAATTTTCTTTGCGTACACATTCCGGATATTGTTTGAAAAATACAAAAAAATTCCACAAAGGAATTTATCTCCCTACAGGCAATCTGCAGAATAGAAGTATTCTTGCAGAACTCACGAAAGGAATTCAAGAAAGAATGTCCCTTCCGCGATAATTACAATAACAAATCGTGAAATAATGATACAGGAAGGGTTTCCCGTTTTGGGGGTGTACCAATAAAGCGGGCGCTGAAATTTAGAAACCTTGGGTAACCAGCTCTGATTTTACCATGACAGCACTGCTTCCCATGCTTCAACATGGTGCTAGAAGACCCCACGAAGCTATCAGAGTACTTTACCAGGGGTATCACTTATATTCTACCGAAGGACCAAAACACAGCTGATCATGCAAAGTACAGACCAATAACGTGTCTTTCGAATGTACAAAGTGTGCAAAGTGTTTTCATCGGTAATAGCGAGGAGGATACAAGCTCATTGCAATGTCAACAACGTGATGACCGAGGAACAAGGAACATGCAAGAAAGGACACGCAAGGATGCAAAGATCAGGTCATCATAGAGGAAATAATTGTGAGTCAAGCTACCGAAAATCAAAGGAACCTGAGCATGGCGTACATCGACTACAAGAAGACATACGACCCATACGACTCATACCTTCTTAAAGCACTGCAGTTGTACAAGGTAGACGAGAACGTCATCAGACTGATGCAACACGCTGCGTTATGTGGATGAGGAGCACGCCCCTACAAATAACCGACGGAACAGCTGTGTTGCGGTCCAGAACTCTCAGCATCAGGAGGGGGGGGGGGGGGGGGGGTATCCAGAAAAATGACCACGTGGTTTATGGACAGCCATGAGGTTTTTTTGTTCATAATTGTATGGACCATGGTCTTTTTAACTAATTGTGTGGACCAATTTCTTTACAAGAATCGTGTTGTTGACATAAACTTTTGAAATTTGATCAAATTTCCGTACTGAACATCAACAATGCCACCCGCAGATCCCTTCTCCACTTTGACCTCCGGAAATGGTAGGCGGAAGCATAAAGTAGCATAAAAAAAAGTGGGAAATGGTTTCCACGAACGATGTGCCGCTCACACGACAATTTGATGCACAACATCGCCCATTCGTCCATCCTTTCTTTCTACACGATACCGAAGGTAGGGTTGGTCTAGGTATAATGCACACAGTCCAAATGTGAAGTTCATAAAGTTCGCGGTTCAACGATACAGCAGGCGTGCGGCAACAACGCAGGACGACAACAATGCACACGAACAAAGGAATGGCAAAAACACTGCATCGAATGGTAGCTCGTTAGCGCTACCGTAAATGGGGAAATAAACTACTGCTGCTGCTGCTAGGAGGGCTCATTCCAGCACGTGGGGCAACACTTGACGGTTGGACAACTTAATTTATTTGTGATGGGACAAGTTGAAAAATTGCTGTTGGGCATGACACTCGGTCACCTATCCAGCCAGTTGTTGGCGGTCGCTTTTTTGTCTTTGAGGCACGGCTCTCAAACCAACGAGTGGGATTTCCGAAAGCAAAATAAAATGGCATAATGGTGCTCGTTTCGAATGACACCCAGGACAGAAGTCTGAAAAGTTTTCCGATAATCGATCATTTGGTAGGGTTTAATTACAGCAGGCTTTTCGGAAGGAGGCGTGAGGCCCATTGTCGGGAAACAATTGAACCGGCATTTACTGCAGTAATCGATGAAGCGGACATAAAAAGCAGATGGAGTCGAAGGAAATACTGCAGAACTAACTTTGATTTCGATTAAAATGCTGAGAATGACCC
Organism: Aedes albopictus; assembly: GCF_035046485.1. Lineage (NCBI taxonomy): Eukaryota > Metazoa > Arthropoda > Insecta > Diptera > Culicidae > Aedes > Aedes albopictus. The sequence continues at coordinate 94,066,291 of NC_085137.1, read as the reverse complement.
ACCGTCAGTAATATGCTGCAGTTGCCGGAAAACTTTTTGAATGCGTTTTTACTAAGAAGTGTGCTTCTGCTAAATTACTTAATTTATGCACTTTTATAATGTACACTTTGACGGCTGCATGCTTCCATTTTTCCACGTCACTACGCGCTGGCATGGCAGCTGGAGTGCCTTGTTGGAATCACGTAGCGACTAAACTTACGTGATTTCCTGCAATTAATTAATCGCAACGTGCTGTTCAAGACCCACTTGCCTTCCGAAAGAAGGCAGCCGCCGAAATCGTGAGCTGGTCGTAGTTTGTTAAACGAGATGAAAACTTCGGTCAAATCAGACCCAACTCAGTAACTTTTGAATCATTCCTTCCAAAGTGGGTTTCCCTCCAAGCCAATATAAATTAGATCAATCTCTCGTTTCTTCTCGTTCATCGTCACTTTTCAGAATCGGACGTTTAAACCGACGAGTTGCTTCTACCATTTATTCTCATAACATGTTTCTATGAGGCTGAAAACTTTTAAATCTAATTTTGGAAACTTTTGGGTATACTATCGTTAAACGAGCGCAGAACTCAGAAATCAATACCCAAAAAGATTTTCTTTGGTTTTGTTGTCCCAGAAGAAGATCATTGGTTTCGAACCTTGCATGGAACAGTGGAACAACTCTTCCTCAAACTCTACAGGCAAAATTTAACCGTTTAGAAACAGTTTATTGCATGAAGGACGATAAGCAAAAGTGTGGAATGATAGATGTGAAACATTGCTAGTTGAGAATCGAATCTTTTGTTTCAACCCATCCTATACATGTGAAAAAGCTGTAGGTTGAAAATACACAAGTCATTGGCATCACAAAGTTATCATCTGCACACGCAAAGCATGATTGACTGTATCAGGTACGTTCTCCTCCATTTGGGAAATTTGTGCCTTGATAATATTTGGGTTGGGTTTTGGGTTATCTCTAGGGACAAGAGGCTTCCGCGAAATCCGCGAAATTGGCCTGTGGTCACGAAATGTGAGAAATTCCGCGAAATGCCGCGAAAATTGACAAAATTGCGAAAATGTCTTATAAATTTCCATTATTTTCAATTTTTCAAAAGTAAATTGACTGATATCTTTCGACAATGATAAGTTATACAGGATTATGTGTCGCACAATACAAGTTTACTCTTTTTTTCAATTTAGGCTTTTTTTACAAATATTTCGTCAAATTTGTTAGTTTTTCGATGAACTCATGGTTAGACCTCTGAAAACCAAGTGATTTATTTATTTGGCATGCAAAATTAGAGTTTTCTTCAGAAAAACGGTCACAAATATGGGACCGCCAATATGCCGCAAAATGAACAATAGTAGCCCGTGAAATTTAAGAAATTTTGCCGCAAGTTTCCATTGTCCCTAGTTATCTCCTTCATGGGATGAGATATTGGAATGATTGTGATAGCACTATCAATGAAAAAATCAGGTTTTCTTACGTTATACGTTTTTGTTTGCAAGCTTTATCGTATCGGGCATTGCAAGCTAAAGCAGCTAAGAAAAAGTTTTCTAAGTCTTTGTCGCTTCGTGGCCTTGTTGTTTACGATTCGGCATTTCCATAGAAATTAATTCTGAGATCCCGCTGAGATTGCGCTTATCAAGATTACCCTAGCATTTTTTTTTTTCTAGGATCCCTGCATGATTTCGTTCTGTGATTCCTCAAGGAGTTATACCTGAAATTCGTTTGGGGTTCCTTCTTTAGATCCCACTGAGGTCCTTCTAGGAGTTTCTTCTGTAGAAAATCAGAAGGAACTTGCTGGAATATTTTCTCACGGAAATCCTGTGCATACTTCATGAGGAATTGTACAAGCAAAAACTGCAGGAAGAATTTTCTAAAATACTCCCTAATAGACTTCCAAAGCATTTCCATTAGAAACATATTCAAGAACTTCATAATAAACTTCTACTAGAATTCCAGAAGGAGCTGTAGGAATTCCAAATTGAACTTTTAGAGAAACCAGAAAAGAGTTTTTGGATGAACCTGGAAAGAGTTCCGACGAAATTCTGTAATATTTTTCAGAAAAAAAAATCCATAAGAACTTCCTAGAATAAATTCCAAGTGGAATCGCAGAGAGAGCTCCTAAAGGGATCCCGGAAACAGTTTCCGAAGAAATCCATGAATGGTTTCCTGAAGAAGTAGCAATTCCTGACAGAAACCCCAAAAAGATTCCCTGAGGAATCCCTGATGGAACTCCCGAAAGTATCCTGGTAGTAGTTCTTCGAGAAATCCCGGAAGATGTTCTCTGTGCAAAAGCCGTAAGAATTCCGTAAAGAATTCTTGAAACAATCCCAGAAATTGTTACTGAATGAATCTCGAAAGGAGTTGCAGGAAAAATCCCGAAGAAATGTTGGGAGAAATACTGAACGATGTTCTACTGGGAAGGATCTCATAAAAAAATCCTGGAGAAATCCCAGAAGAAACTCCGACAGGAACCTTTCATAGAATTCCTGAGAGGAATCCCTGTCAAAATTTGGAAGGAGTTTCTGAAGGAATCTTGGAACGAATTCCTGAAGCAATCTCCGTGAGAACTCCTGGAGAAGTCTCAAAAGAAATCCCGTGAAAAATTGATGGGAGTCCCAGTCGTTTTTAAGCCGCATTTTTTTTTTAATTTCTTTATTTTGTGTTGATTATTTCGGCTGAAGACATAGAACAGTGGATTTTTCTTAACTGCTCCCCAATAGACTCCCAAAGGATGTCCATTAGAAACATCTGAAAGAATTCCATAATGGACTTCCACTGCAATGCCAGAAGGATCTACAGCAATTCTAAACGGAACTCTTGGAGGAACTGCAAAAGAGTTTTTAGATGAATCCTGGAGAGAACTCCAAAAAAACATCCTGGTATAAGTTCCAAGAGGGATTCCAGAAAAAGGAACGCTGGAAGAAGTATCTGAAGAAATCTACGAAGAGTTCCTGAAGAAATTCCAGAAGCAATTCCTCACACAAACCCAGAAAAAAATCCCGGTAGAATCCCTAATGGAGCTCCCGAAAGAATCAAGGTGATATTTCATGGAGAAATCGCGGAAGAAGTTCCCTGTGGAATTACCATAGGTATTCTTGAAACAATCCCAGAACTATTTCCTGAATGAATCTAGGAAGGGAAGGAGCTCCAGGGAAAATCCTGAAGAAGTTTTAAAAGAAATACTGAAAGATGTTCTTAACGGAAGGATCTCATAAAGAAGAAATTCCAGAAGGAACTCCAGCAAGAATCTTTCATAGAATTTCTGAGAGGAATCCCTGTCTAAATTTTGGAAGGAGCTTCTGAAGAAATCTTGAAACGAAATCCTGAAGCAATCTCCGAGAGAACTCCTTGAGAAGTCCCAAAAGAAATCCCAGGTAAAATTGATGGAATTTCCAGGAATACCTTCTGGGAAATATTGTTCATGTCGTTTTTAAGCTGCATTTTTTATTTAGTTTTGTGCACATATTTGCCGTTTATTTTATTTATTTCACCGTATTTATATACACAGTCGTGTATTTCATTTATTTTACCGTATTTATGTACACAGCCAACACAGGGTGAACTTCAGTGAGTAAAAATTACCAGCGAATTTGCCTGCTGCAGAGTGATAATCCTCCAAGAATTGCTTCAGCCATTTCTTCAGAAGTTCCTTCTAAATTTCTCCATAAATACATTCTGATTTTCCTACGCAAACATTTTCTCAGATTCCTCCTAGGGTTCTTTCTAATATTTATTCAGAAGCTCCTTCTGAAATTCTTTCAGGAGTGCCTTCAGAGATTGATCTAAGAGGTCTTTCTAAGATTTCTCCAGAGGTTTCTTCTAGGGACCCTCAGGAGCAGAGATGCCAGATTATTTGATCAAAAATCTGTATTAATACAGATTTTTCTGTATCCCCGTATTTAAGAGTATAGCAGACACCGAGAGTCCTGGATTTCAATAGAAAGCAAAAAAATGTACTGCTTTTAGACGGTTTTTAATTTTTATTGGTACATATTTATTTTTCTTAAACATGTGTACAAATTTTCATAAATTCTTTAAAGTTAAATTTATTGAAAGTATTTTCACCTTTTATGCTTTCTGGAGAAATCTGTATCACATTTCAAAAATCTGTATTTTTCTGTACTCTGTATCTTGTCTGTAAAAAAGGCCAAAAATCTGTATAATACAGAAAAATCTGTATATCTGGCATCTCTGCTCAGGAGTTCCTGCTGAAATTATTTAGCAGTTTCTTCTGGTGTTTCTCTATGAATTAAATCTGGGACTCCACAAAAAGTTTCTTCTTGGAATCGTCAAGAAGATCCTTGGGATTTCCTTTTTTTGAGAATTCCTTCAGCAGTTTCTTCTGGTAAATACCATATGCTTTAAAAGTTTCTTCTGTAAATTTTCAAGGAGATTTTTCTGCGATTTCTTAAGGAGTTTCGTAGAGTCTTTCTTGAATTCCTTCAGCAGCTCCTTCGAGGATTTCCTCAGGAATTCCTTTACGGATACCTCGTGGAGTTCCTTCTGGGTTTTCTCATAGATTTTCCAAGATTGATCAGATGTTGCTTCTGGGATTTATCCACAAATATTCTTCTTTCTAGGAATTTAAACCGTGATTTCTTCCAGTATTTCTCCAAAAGTTTCTTCCGGAATCCACTTCATCCTTTTATGATTTCTTCAAGAGCCTCTTGGGATTTTTCAGAAGTTTCTTGAGATTCCGGGGAAATTCCAACATGATTTTATATGAGTGATTCAATTGGCATTTTAAAAAGGTTCTATCCAGGATTTCTTCAGAAGTTCCCCCTGCCGTTCTTCCAGAAGTTTTTTTCCTGATTTTTTTTTTAATTCTATAAAGGTTCCTTCGGGGAATTGAGTTCCTTTTAGAATGTCTTCAGAAGCATTTTAACTGTGATTTCCAGAAGGAAATACTGGAGAAACATTATCTCAGAAGAAGCTTTTGAAGGAGACCCCGAACGAAAATCTGGAGGAATTTATACATAACAACCCATAAACCAATTTTGGGGAATAGAGGAAGAACGCTGAGATCCCTAAGTAATTCCGAAAGGAGATTCTGAAAGAATTCCGGAACAAGTTCCAAGAGGAACCCCTCAGGAAGTTTTTCCTGGACGAATACTTGGAATTTTTGAAAGAATTCCTGGAAGAAGTTCTTCTCAAACAAACCCGAAGAGAACTTTTGGAGGAAACTTGGAATAAATCATTCGCTCTCTTTATTGTTATCAGAAAGCGAAAATCAAAACAACCCAACTTTCACAGCTCAGCGCGGGGATCCAAAGTTGAGTAAGTGGCATAAAATGACGGTTGAGTGAAAAGCTCTTCAACACTGGGTACTTCGTCCGCATGCGAGCAAAGGGAAATCGGCCACCTCAACATGGACTTCATCAACTGAAAATTAACATGCCGTACGCAACCTTCAAGTTGGGCGGAATAAACTCTCTTTTGGGTAATTTCGGTTCTCCGTGCAAAGAAGCCAAATGAACTGATTTCCGAGCAATTGTTCGTGGGGTGGCCACTGGCCAGGCTTTTGTCTCAAGATCACATCCACCATGTTGTTTTTCCGAAGGTCTCCAGTGAATTTAGCTTACATTGCTACAACAAACCATCCGGTCGATCATTCCCTTCCAGAATGACTCTACAGTCACAGGTAAACCTTGCGCTGATGACGGGTGTATAATCATCACCACCATCTTCATCATCATCAGAAATGTATGGAGTGCTTGTAATTGCACGAAAACTCATTTTTACTAGTCTAGACCAAAACTACTAATGAAGAGCTGATCTTCAAATCTACTCGTTTGTGAAAACTGATGACAGCATGCTCCGGTAACGATTATCTTAGCAACGGTTGTAGAATTGAGGGTTATAAGGGGACTTTCTGTACATTCCTGCCAGAAAGAAGAGTGTTTTTTTTTTAACTCATTATTAAGTGGGCCCATACGCCTGAAAGCTAAACGGGGCCGAAAACACTATTTGCATTTTTCGCAGGGAGTTCGTGGGCCGGACAGTTGAAGAAAAGAATAGCATCGGAAAATCAACGAAACAAAAAAAACCTAACTGAGACCAACGGAAATGATTGGTACGGCGAAAAACCGATCTCTCAAGTTCAACGGGAGCAACTGCATACTCACTGATCTACTTAAGGATTGCGGGCTCTTCATCGTAGCGCTGCAAAGGTATGTTGTATAGTATCCATGGGGTATGTTTAGAAGTTATCATACCATTTACCAGAGCTACAGCAACACAGACGAGCTGCGAAAAGCTGCAATTGTGATATGCAGAGGTACGTGATAGGTTGTTGGTCGATTGACGAAAGAATGTACAGGTTGAGGATCAAGGATCGATTCTTCAGCTTCAGCATTATCAACGTGCACAGATCACACGAGATATAAAGACTCAGGTATCGCAAATCAATCCCGTCATGATTGATGAACGACGTCAGGACTGGACTCTGGCTGTTACCTGGTGATGGTCAAATTATGCCAAAACCTCTCCACCATTAGAAATGTACCTGCAACATCATCCAAAATGTGTCTTTCTATGCTTTGGTCAAAATGAGTTGCACTGAAAGCACACGCAACTTCCATCTTGTCAATTGAGTTGCATTTGAACTCCGAATTTCGTTAAGTTTTAGTTTTGTTTTACATAAATCACCAAATACCTCGTGTTTGACATCGATTTCTGGAGGCAGAGCTTACATATACACTAAAACCTCTTTTTATGCATGTTTTTTTTATGCACTTTCAATTTATGCACCTTTTTTTATGCCCTGCATAAAAAGAGGGAGAGCTACTCAGAACTAATATTGTGCATAAGAATATTTAATAATGCCAGGAACTATTGCAACGGCGACCGGGGGGTGTTTACAGATGAGAGCAAAGGAAGGTTACAGGTTCGTTTTTGGGTGTGTCCGAAGGTCTCATGTGCTTTTCATGGGCTCCGAGTGGGTCTTAAGGGGATATCGGAGCCATTTCGGGAGTCTCAGCATTTTAGGCTGGTTTCAAAGCCGTTATGGAGGCGTTTTTAGGGGTTTTGATTCAGGAGGATTTTTTTTTATAGACATTTCAAGATGTTCCAGATCATTTTTGGCGTGATTCAGAGGCGTTACGGAAGCGTTACGGAGGAGTTTTCGGGGTGTTCGGAGCCTCTCAGGTGCGTTACATGGGGTCCGACGGGGTTTAAGGGGGATTTTGGAGGCATTTTAAGACGTTTCAGAGCATTTTCGGCGGGATGTAGCGGCGTTACTTATGCGTTACGGAGGAGTTTTCGAGGTGTTCGGAGCTTCTCAGGTGCGTTACATGGGGTCCGAGGGGGTTTAAGGGGGATTTTGGAGGCATTTCAAGACGTTTCAGAGCATTTTCGGCGGGATGTAGAGGCGTTACTTAAGCGTTACGAGGAGTTTTCGTGGGGTTCGGAGCCTCTCAGGTGCGTTACATGGGGTCGGAGGGGGTTTAAGGGGGATTTTGGAGGCATTTCAAGACGTTTCAGAGCATTTTCGGCGGGATGCAGAGGCGTTACTTATGCGTTACGGAGGAGTTTTCGGGGTGTTCAGAGCTTCTCAGGTGCGTTACATGGGGTTCGAGGGGGTTTAAGGGGGATTTTGGAGGCATTTCAAAATGTTTCAGACCATTTTCGGCGTGATTTTGAGGCGTTACGGAAGCGTTACGGAGGAGTTTTCAGGGTATTCGGAGCCTCTCAGGTGCGTTACATGGGGTCCGAGGGGGTTTAAGGGGGATTTTGGAGGCATTTCAAAATGTTTCAGACCATTTTCGGCATGATTTGGAGGCGTTACGGAAGCGTTACGGAGGAGTTTTCAGGGTGTTCGGAGCCTCTCAGGTGCGTTACATGGGGTCCGAGGGGATTTAAGGGGGATTTCGGAGGCATTTCAAGACGTTTCAGAGCATTTTTGGTGGGATGCAGAGGCGTTACTTAAGCGTTACGAGGAGTTTTCGTGGAGTTCAGAGCCTCTCAGGTGCGTTACATGGGGTCCGAGGGGATTTAAAAGGGATTTTGGAGGCATTTCAAGACGTTTCAGAGTATTTTCGGGGGATTCAGAGGCGTTACGGTAGCGTTACGGAGAAGTTCTCTGGGGTTTCAAAGCCTCTCAGGTGCGTTACATGGGGTCGCCGTGGGGTTCAAGGGGGATTTTTGAGGCATTTCAGGAAGTTTCAGAGCAGACTCTGAGATACTCTAAATCGCCCCTTAAACCTCATGCACCCTTTAAAGTCTCCTGAGATCCCTTGAATTGCCCCTAAAGCCCCTTGGAACGCCCCTGAAACCCACTTAATACTATTGAAATACCCCAGAATTCTCCGTAATCCAATGAAAATACCAAAAAATCTTGACAGAACACCCTTGTAAGGCTCCTCAAACCCCCCGAAACAACCCCTTAAAATGCCCCTGAAGCCCCTTGGAACCCCCTTTTTGGGCTCTCTGGGAACATTCTGGAAACCCCCTTAGCCCCACCTCATCTGCCCAGGAGCAAGATCTGTTCTCGCAAGCTAGATTTTCTAATTAAAGCCCAAACTTAATTTATGCATAAATTTCCCTCTTTTTATGCCTTTTTTAATTTATGCACATTTTTAATTTATGCAGTCCCAGCCATGTGCATAAAAAGAGGTTCCAGTGTACCTCACAAGTTATAAAACAGTCAGCTTGCATTAAATGTGCTATTTTACAGTCAATGATGCAAATTATCACCTCACGAATGCTCAATCAATTTATCAATTGTATTTTTATCGCTTGCGATTGAGCTGTAGGGTAGGTAATCAAACTTTGAACCAAATTTCGGCTTTCTGAAGCAGTGCAAATTTTAAGTGATTTTTTCTCCCACATGGAAATAATTTACTACGGCAAAATCGTATGTACATGAAAGCCACGGGTATAAGCTTTCTGTTAAATGGTAAAAAGTTTGTATTTGCACCGAATTTCATTGAAATATTCGATTTTTCATCAACAATGATTTTAATCTTAATTTGAACCATCGTAATCATAATTTGAACCAATTTTAATCTTAATTTGAACTACTGGCGGCAGCAGCTCGAGCAACTCACAAAACAGCCAATTCCATGCTAAACAATTAAAAATCACATGAATCTGCTAATTCGCATACCTATTTTTCATTAGGCAGTGGAATCTCACCTTAGAATGTTCGAAATTCTTTAGGAATTTGGAAACTAAATTTGGAATTCTTCATCCCCCAAGAGTAAACAAAGCAACCACTAGCGCAATCTACAGGCCAACACTAGAAGCTCACCCCCGTTTACTAGTTCAAATTTAGATTACAAATGGTTCAACTTAAGATAACATTCTCCAAGTAAGAATCACTTAAATTTGATAATTTTATGACAAATAATGCGGAATATTATTCGGTTGGTCGATTCTACGATAAATAAGCTTTCATTTGACGTATTCACTTATTGCGTGTGATGCAGTGCATGAGCTGTACGGGTGCACCGAAAATGGGCTTTCTCTGGGGGGAAAAAGGTGAAATCACAGTGATTTTTCAAATGCCTGTTTTCCATGACAAAAACGCTTTTTTCAATGCTTTTAAAGTCCATGTTACCAGGTTATATTACGGAAAGCTGTTTAACATCTTTTTCGGGACAATATTTGCCTAAAAAGTACGTCGTTTTAATGAATTTCGAAATGGTTCAAATTAAGATTACAATTTGACTAGTTCAAAGTTTGATTTCTTACCCTACACTGCTCAGCGATGACTAGAGGCAAATAGGTGGCAAAACGAACATGATGTTACTCACAAACGATTTTGCACACATCTGTCAGTGCCGCCACATGCTCACCCGAATAGCCGAACAACACCGAATGAGTTGGTTTTAGAAGCTACGACACGAACGCTCGACACGCACACAGAAGCAGCATTCGCATGTACCGACACCACCCCAATAACGTTTCCAGCCTACGATGCTTCGCAATAAGCTGATCGAAAAGCATCGAATGCGATGAAAAGACATGCTTGGCTGGAACGCAACAGCTCAACGGCGAAAAGGAGCAGTCAACAATGCTGATCAGCGTCGAGTTTGTTCGTGTGCTCTTCGTACGGGAGGTTGGTTTGATAAAGCGAGGACGGATGAAAACGTATTCGTTGTCGAAAGCGAATCGCATCATTTCGCGAATGTTTTCACCAAATAGCAAGCTTGGTTACAGTCATGCAACATCTAACTCTGGTTTGTTTGTTCAGATTATGTTCCAAATGTGTTGCGAAAAACTTGCGCGTCTTTTCAGTTTGACAGTTCTCTAACTTGTGACAATGAAGGTGCAATAAAATAACAAGTAACTTCAGTAGCTTCTATGGTGTGTTGAGCAGCAATTCTCTCACAAAGCATTTGGTATAGTATATAAGGTGAGCATTAGCGGAGCCAGCTTTTCTTTTTTCTTACTCACTCTCCTAAACATGCAGGAAAATGAGCGAGATGAAAGAGGAGGCAAGCTGCCCCCTCTTCCATCTTCTATCCATTCGGTGAGTAAGAAAACCGAAAATGCTGGCTCCACCAATGAAGGTGAGTTGTTAATACTTGTGTCCATGGTTCGAGTCTGTACAAAATCTTTTTTCCATTTTTTTTTATCATTCCCTCTTATTCAAGTTGCATAACGATTCAGAATCTGCGCTTTTGGGTTTCAAAGAAGAAGCAATTGTGTTCTATAGTCTATAATATGGACAATGAGTAAATTGCACTAAGGTTGCTGTTCCTGGCTTTGAAACAAGTCGTGTTGCTTGGGGTGGTATAGCCTACCCAGCCAACCACATATCGTAAATCATTGTGTGGAAAAAAATCGTATATTTTCACATATTGAATCAGAATTGTATAACAATATGTATATTTGTTGACAATAATTGCGTAAAATCGCATTTCATGTCAAATTAAATTTCAATTGCGATTTTGTTTCAAATACTCGTCTCCGATCATAAAAGGTGCGAGATACTATCGGTAGGATCGCACAGAATCGGATAGAATCGTGAAAAAAAAAACATACATACTTAGTGTCAAGCTGCATGTTCGCTAGCATCGTATATATGATTTCTTTGAAACGTGGAAATCGTCGCTTCACATCGTATATGAATCTGCTAAATCGAGCTTGCTACCTAAAGGTATGATGAAAATCGGTGAAACCGTATACAACTATAACAATGTTGTATATTGATCGTTTGCGTCATACTTGCATCGTATACGAAGTGAACGAAATCGTAGAAATCGTATATTCATTTTTACAGTCGCATATGATTGTTACTGCACTTTTAATAGTCGTATCTAAATCTCGGAAATCGTTAATGTATTTGTATGATGGAGAAAAAGAAAACATAGTATTCATCTCAAATTTGTATCTTTGTTGTTGTTGACACATTCCAACCATGGTAGCAATAAAATCATCCAAATATATAGGTTTTTATATTATTTATATACAGCAGATGACTTACAATAAGTGATGCATAGATTCCAACAACGACGTCAATTCCGGGCCTCTTGCACGGCACTACTTTTGGTGCCACTCAATCCACAATAACAACGCTCCCACCACAAGTGTCGCACCGTATCATGCCAATTTTTATTCGTTTCATGCCATTCACTTTCAACTCTCTATTTCCAACTTGGCAATATGGCCAATAGAGATAACGCGCAGTTCTCAATCAAAGGAACTAAGTTCGATTTCCACTGAACACCAATTGGTTTTTTTATTTGAAAATCTTGAGTCGTATATTGGTACACTCAATCGTAGTAAGATCATGCATAATCGTATATTTAGACGGATAAAATCGGCGAAATCGTAGAAATTTTTCGAGAAATCGTTAATCATGTTGAATGGAATCGAAGTAATCGTATATATGTTTCGATATGGCCTCCACTTTAGTGTGTATATGCCAGTTTCGTGCAATGAATACGATTTCTTTGGTGCTATTTCAGTTGCAATTTGGATATAGCAACCAGCGTTGCCAGACAAGGACAAGCTCCATGTTTCCTTCAAGAGGATTGCTGGAGTACGATAAAAGTAGCACCATCAGGAACTTGGTTAAAATCCTAAGGAACGATTTGCTCCACGTGTTGAGCGGTTTTGTAGGGTATAAACGTGGCAAAACGTTGAACGATACAGAAGCGGAAACAGTAGATTCGATTCTCTCTGGAGAAAAAAACGTAAATAGAATAACAGAACGCGAGGAAATGGAACTGCTGTGCTAATGAGTTCGTGGGAAGTTATCAAGCCGCCTTCATCAACAGCCGTTTGACAACGGATCAGATCGTCACCGTTCGACAAATACTTCAGAAATACTGTGAATACCAGTCCCCAACGCATCACATTTTCGTTGGTTTCAAGGTGGCATACGATAGTATCGAGCGCTATAGAAAATCATCGACAAAAATTGCTTTCCTTCACAACTACGTTTCGGTTTAACTATTCAGTACACTCCGATTTCGCCGAGGATTCCGACAAGGTGACGGACGCGCCTGCCTACTTTGCTACATCGCTCTGAAAAGTGTAATGCGACGAATGTAAAGAAGACGCATTCTACCGTGACGTTACAACGTTTTGACGCCTTTTTTGGTCAGATTTTTCACTATAACCCGTAAATTCGAACGTAATCCCTCAAATATTTTTGCATATTCGGATTTCTTGTAAAATTTCCAATAATTATGATCTGTTGAACAGTTAGTATTTATTGGAAAAGTATGTTTAAAATGGGAATTAGTAGCATGACGTTACAACGTTGTAACGTCATGCAACCCATTCCCAGTTTTAACATACTTTTCTGATGAAAACCAACTGTTCAACAGATCATACTTAGATGAAATTTTACAAGGAATCCGAATATGCAATAATATTTGAGGGTTTTTGATCGAATTTACAAGTTATAGGGAAAATTCTGACCAAAAAGGCGTCAAAACGTTGTAACGTCACGGTAGAATGTGTCAGAATTATTCATAAATTCATGAATAAATAAAATAAAAAAACATGTATTGTGACGAGCCGGGCTGAACAGCTAGAGTACGATTTTTACTAAATCCAGTCAATTTATTTGCTTTGCGGATCATATGGATATTATCGAATACTTGAGCATGATCTATGTTTCGTGTCCGTATCTGTAGCCACTCGGAGTATTAGAGTGCGTGATAAGAACGATCTGCGGCGATCTGCAGGAGAACGATGCGTGGCGAAAAAGAAAGAACTACGATACTCTACACGGTGAACTAAACATCCTGAAGTTAACAAAATGTGAACGGATACGGTGGGCGGTAGAGCATGGTACAAGAATGCCAGACAGCAACCCTGCAAAGTTGGAGTTTGCTCATCATCCGGCAGGCAGAAGGAGGCGTGGATTGTAGAGTGCACGATGAACGAACTAGGAGAAGCGTGATAAGGTGAGCATTTGGCATTAACGATGTTGGAATTTGATGTTGAACCAAATAAATGAAATAAATTTACGAATGTGAGCAAGTTCTAAACCTGGAGCTCAGATTTTCAGCGGATCATGTTCACAACACTCGGTAAAAAAAGCAAACATCACCACATCAAATTTTTTAATTTCTCTTCAATGAACCGACCAACCACCCAGCAAATGAGAGCAACCACCACACCAACAACGCAACGTCGTCATTCGCCACCGTCACCACGTGCGCGGTTGACGGCCGGTAACATCGATTCAACGAAATGTGAAATTGTACGTTCATGTAGGAATTTAAATTAAATTTATATCATTTCCTATGGCGGCGAGGCCCGTTCGTGTCTTTCAGTTGCGCTTTCACGGTTTTTCATATTCTCCCCATTTTTTCCCCTGCAATTTGCACTCACTAAGCATAAAAAATATCAACAGGGAAAAGGCTCCCGGAGGAAAAAAACGAATGGCGTGTGCGAGTTGCAATATCGGTAGGTATGGGAGAGGGAGGGCAACAAAAAATGAAAAGCATGAAAAGAATTTCGTGGTGGCGCTTGCAGGTATCCCCAAGCCCACCCAGGTAAAAACGGGCACGCATCAACGAACGGGGGCGGCGGGCGAGGGAAAGCGGAAAAAAGCAACTGCATGATCCCAATAAAACTTCAAGCTGTCACAAGGCGAAGAAAACACGATTTCAGAGACCCGATTAGCACGCGGACTGCGCTGCGGGTTAAAGGAGGAAATTGATTGCTTCGTCGACGGTTGAAGTTTTTCCACGGTCTTTTTTTCTGTGGGGTATCGACGACGGCAGGATATGGAAAGGACGTGGAAGGAGCACTCAATATTGGCGCTTAAGGTAAAAGCGGATGTGTGTGTGGGTGTGTGAGTCGTAAGTCTCTCACTTTACCGGTTGGCTGGTGGTGTTATGAAGTTGTTGGGTACCATTTAATGTTTGAAGGCCTATAATTGTGATTGATAGCCATCTGAATGAGTGATTTATAATGGCTTGTACTGCAAATTTATCAAATAGCTACCCTACACTGACCAGTATACTGCTGTAGTGGGTCATGGAATAATTGTAGTGTAATGAAATATTAGCGTAGCCCATATGGTACAGCTTTTGTTCGCCAGTTCTCTAAGTCAGTGGGTTGGTGTCAGGTTCTGCGAGCCAACCGTAAAACCACAGAAAGTGAAAAGTCAACAAAACATGGTTTCTTCAGCTTCTCAAGTCTTTCAATTCCGTGACGAATAACAAATCATCATCGGGTAAGGCGACTCAATCAGCCAGAGATTATTCAAACGGCAATAGTCTAAAGCCGTTTGCCGCAAGATCTGCATCTGTGAACTTGCTACACCATGGATATCGCTTTCTTAAATTTTTATGACTATCGGACCTATCGAAGAAGAAAAATTGGAACGAAATAGCAACGGATGCAGGTGACCATCTGTGGTACATAGCTTTGTTTCGACGACAACGAGTGAAATTTGCCAGCTGACAGATTATATCTCACGATGCGGGAAAGGATTAACAGTAAAAAATGAATCATTCACCTACTGGTACATAAAAAGTGGCTTTTGTTAGATTGAATTAAAACATTTCCAAAGGTAGGGTTAAAAATATAATTTGGACATGCAAATAGTTATCTTGAGAAGTGGTTGCGATGGGAATCTCGAACGGGTTGCATACTTCGAAGGAAAAAGTGAAGAATGAAGCGTGTTTGAGGCAGTTGCGATGGCGATCTTGATCAGGTTGCATTGTTCGGCGAAAAAAAAAAAAAAATTATGACGCATATTTGTGCCAGTTGTGATGAAAATCTCGGTCGCGTTGCATTGTTCAAAGTAAAAATTGAAAAGTGACACGTGTTTGGGGCAGGCACACATTGTTCTTCCTCGTGAAGTGATAAAAATGCATGCACACTTGGTAGCAAACAGTATTGCAGAAAATTTAAGGAGTCAAGGAGTGGTTGCGGTCATCCGACGACATGAAACTAGGTGAGATCATTCCGAGTTTTTTTCTTTACATATGTGGATCCCACGGTTTCGAGGAATAAAGGTTGTCGAACTAACATTCCTTCCCCTTTCCCAATGACCGTAAGGACGTGACCGGCGCCGTTATTGGCTTTAAAATATTGAACACTCGAATTGTGCACATTGAGAGTGTGTAGCTAGTAGCTTTCTTTGCTTGCTTTGCTTGCTTTGCTTGCTTTGCTTGCTTTGCTTGCTTTGCTTGCTTTGCTTGCTTTGCTTGCTTTGCTTGCTTTGCTTGCTTTGCTTGCTTTGCTTGCTTTGCTTGCTTTGCTTGCTTTGCTTGCTTTGCTTGCTTTGCTTGCTTTGCTTGCTTTGCTTGCTTTGCTTGCTTTGCTTGCTTTGCTTGCTTTGCTTGCTTTGCTTGCTTTGCTTGCTTTGCTTGCTTTGCTTGCTTTGCTTGCTTTGCTTGCTTTGCTTGCTTTGCTTGCTTTGCTTGCTTTGCTTGCTTTGCTTGCTTTGCTTGCTTTGCTTGCTTTGCTTGCTTTGCTTGCTTTGCTTGCTTTGCTTGCTTTGCTTGCTTTGCTTGCTTTGCTTGCTTTGCTTGCTTTGCTTGCTTTGCTTGCTTTGCTTGCTTTGCTTGCTTTGCTTGCTTTGCTTGCTTTGCTTGCTTTGCTTGCTTTGCTTGCTTTGCTTGCTTTGCTTGCTTTGCTTGCTTTGCTTGCTTTGCTTGCTTTGCTTGCTTTGCTTGCTTTGCTTGCTTTGCTTGCTTTGCTTGCTTTGCTTGCTTTGCTTGCTTTGCTTGCTTTGCTTGCTTTGCTTGCTTTGCTTGCTTTGCTTGCTTTGCTTGCTTTGCTTGCTTTGCTTGCTTTGCTTGCTTTGCTTGCTTTGCTTGCTTTGCTTGCTTTGCTTGCTTTGCTTGCTTTGCTTGCTTTGCTTGCTTTGCTTGCTTTGCTTGCTTTGCTTGCTTTGCTTGCTTTGCTTGCTTTGCTTGCTTTGCTTGCTTTGCTTGCTTTGCTTGCTTTGCTTGCTTTGCTTGCTTTGCTTGCTTTGCTTGCTTTGCTTGATTTGCTTGCTTTGCTTTGCAAGTAGTTATCTCCAGAAGTTTATCCATAAATCCTCCAGGAATTTCTTCAGAAATTCCTCCAGCGATTCCTTTAGAAAATCTCCCAACGATTTGTGAAGAAATTCTGCCATGAATGCCTTCAGAGATTTTTCTTAAAAAATTCGTCAGGAATTCAGGAATTTTCCTTCAAAAATTATAAGTTTCCTTTAGAGCTTTATCCAGATTTTTTCCCAAGAATTACTCCAGAAACTAGTTTAGGAACTTTTTTATATAACTTCCCTAGGATTCCTTCCAACATTGCTCCATGGATGCCTTCAATGCTCCTGCAATTCCTTCCCGAAAGTCTTTTACAGACTTCCATTGACAGATCGTTTCATGATTTTCACCTAGAACTTTTTTTCGGAATTTTCGATAGAGGATTCTTCAGTTTTTTTTTTTCCAAAAACTACCTAATAAAGCTTCCACGAGTTTTCTTGAAAACTTTTCATAGATCTGTTCAAGAATCCGTACGAGAAATCTTCCAAAAAGTCATCCACAGTTTTTTCGGAATTTTTTTTTCAGCGATTCTTTGAGAAAATCGAAGGATCCTCCAGAAATTTATCCAAGGATTCTGTATCAAATCTTCCACAGACTTCTTTGAACAAATTTTTTCAGATATTTCTACAGAAATTCTTTCAAAGACTCTTTTGAAAATTTCTTTGGAGATACCTCCAAAAATTCACTATGAGATTCCTCTGTACATTTGTCCAAGGATTTCAAGTCCAAGTAAATATTCTATTGGTTTCTTCCAAAATTATTCTACGGATTCCATCAGAAATTACTTCAACTATTCGGCCATAAAATCTACCAAGGTTTCTTAAAGAACCTCCTCTGTCAATTTTTATTTTCAAAAATTATTCCAGGGATTTTTTAAGATATTCCCTCATGAATTCCTTCAAACATTCCTCAGGTTGATTTCCATGGCTTCCTTTTGAAACTCCAGCAAAAACTTAAGAAACTCTTCTAGGGAATCGTTTGGAAAATCTTTCAGGAATTGCTTTTTCTTTTGAACTG
Organism: Aedes albopictus; assembly: GCF_035046485.1. Classification (NCBI taxonomy): domain Eukaryota; kingdom Metazoa; phylum Arthropoda; class Insecta; order Diptera; family Culicidae; genus Aedes; species Aedes albopictus. The sequence goes on along the minus strand of NC_085137.1, from coordinate 94,048,844 downwards.
GGATTTTTAATAGAAATTCTTTCAAAAATGTTTAAGCTATTCCCTCAGTGGTTTACCCAGGGAATTTCCCAGAAATTCCTTCAGGAATTTGTTCTTGGCATGCCATCAGGAAGTCAACTAGAGATTTGTTCAAAAAATATTCTCCCACATGCATAATACCGGAAACTTCTGCAGCCAATCTAGCAGGCATTCCTCAAGAGATTCCAACAGGAGTCTACACATGTTTCTTGGGATGTCTTCGGATATTCCTTTAGAAATTCATACAAAAGTACCTTCTAAAATTTCTACTGGGACACTACCGAAGATTTCTTTAGAAACTACTGCTGGGTTTCCTTCTAAAATTCCTCTGATCAGACACATTTATCTCCAGAGACTTTTTAAGGAAGTAATTTCTTCAAAGGATCATCGATGGAGTTTTTTTTTTAGAAATTCATCTAGAATTTTCTATACAAACCCTTTTTATGGATTCGTTCCTCGATTGATTTGAAATTTCTTTCCTAGTTTATCCCACAAAATTTTTGAGAAATGCTTTCAGTGATATCTGCAGAAATTCCTACAAGCATACTCATTTAGAAATTGCTTTGACGGTTCCATTAGCAATATCTCTGAAATGTTTTTCCTGCAGAATTTGTTCAGATATTTATCCAGGATTTTTCTCTAACAAATCCCTGGAGGATTACCTAAAAAACATCTGGAGGCACCTTCGGTAACTTTTACAAGTAATTTTTGATTTTTTTTTTTTGAGAAATCTTTGGACCAAAATTCCTGAAGCAATCACTTCAACAATTTCTGAATAAATGTCCACGATAATACCAAGGCGAATTTATGCAGAAGCTCCTTATATACCCTCTTAGTTCTCAGAAAAAAAACACGAGAGATTAATGGTGGATCTCTACAAGTGCCTTCAAGGGAAAAATACTTGAGGAACTTCTGGTGGTATTCCAGAGTGAAAAATCCGTAGAGGAGTTTCTGGAGGCATCTCTTAAAAAATTCTGTAGAAATTGCAGACAAAGATACTGGTGAAAATCTTGAAAGAGTCCCTCAATACATTTCTGATGGATCCCTGGGATAGTTTTTTGAGGAATCCTTGTAAGAACTTCTAGAGACATCTGTGGAGGAAATCTCAGATAAAATTTGATACAATTTCTAAAGGGTCTTGTACACATAAGTCTCTAAACAATTACCTGGATAAATTTCTTAAGGAACTCCCACCAAAAAAATCTAAAAAACTTGGATGAACTCCTCAGAGAACCACTGAAAAATAAAAACAATTGATTCTAAATGACATTTTGAATTAGGGAAACCTACGTATTTTCGGCAGTTTTGTTCTTTTCGTCATGGGGGGTTTTTTGAAACCTGTTGGTCTCAGAGTTAGCCTCAAATCCTTCCCAACCAAACTGAGTTATATGCCCAAATTTCAGGAAATTTGACCCATAAAAACCCCCCATGACGAAGAGAACAAACCTGCCGATGATACCCTTCGTCACCCTATTTCAAAACTGGTGGAACTGGAGCACCCTCGGCAGGTTGCCATAGAAAAATGTCTTGAAAAAATCCATTATGACCAATTACTTTCTGCAGGAATTAAAAAAAAGAGTGCAAAAAAAACCTCATGGTCTAATTAATCCCAAATCAATGCCTGTAGGTACATCTGGGGTGGAAGCTCAGGTAAAATATTATCTCCTGGGCGCCCATTAAAAACACCACCCCCGGCGAAGACTGGCGCTCGAGCCTAGCTATTTAGCACTGTAGTTGGAGGAAATGCCAATGCAGAACCCGTAGCTTCCGGGAAGGTAAGCCCAGCTCCCTGGGTTAGTGGGTTGGTGTCAGGCCCTGCGAGCCAGCCGTAAAAAAGACTAGCACCGGAAAATCAACAAGAGAAGAATGCGAACCGATACCAATGGCGACGACTACAGCGACGAAAAGGGACTTGCGATTGGAAGCTCGGTACGTGGAACTGCAGATCTCTCAACTTCATCGGGAGCACCCGCATACTCGCCGATATACTGAAGGACCGCGGGTTCGGAATCGTAGCGCTGCAGGAGGTGTGTTGGACAGGATCTATGGTGCGAACGTTTAGAGGTAATCATACCATCTACCAGAGTTGCGGCAACACACGTGAGCTGGGAACAGCTTTTATAGTGATGGGCGACATGCAGAGGCGCGTGATCGGTTGGTGGCCGATCGACGAAAGAATGTGCAGGTTGAGGATCAAGGGCCGATTCTTCAACTTCAGCATAATAAACGTGCACAGCCCACACTCCGGAAGTACTGATGATGACAAGGACGCATTTTACGCGCAGCTCGAACGCGAGTACGACCGCTGCCCAAACCACGACGTCAAGATCATCATAGGGGATCTAAACGCTCAGGTAGGCCAGGAGGAGGAATTCAGACCGACGATTGGAAAGTTCAGCGCCCACCAGCTGACGAACGAAAATGGCCTACGCCTCATCGATTTCGCCGCCTCCAAGAACATGGCCATTCGTAGCACCTTCTTCCAGCACAGCCTCCCGTATCGTTACACCTGGAGATCACCACAACAAACGGAATCGCAAATCGACCACGTTCTGATTGATGGACGGCACTTCTCCGACATTATCGACGTCAGGACCTATCGTGGCGCTAATATCGACTCCGATCACTACCTGGTGATGGTTAAACTGCGCCCAAAACTCTCCGTTATAAACAACGTACATTACCGGCGGCCGCCCCGGTACGATCTAGAGCGACTGAAGCAACCGGATGTCGCCACCGCATACGCGCAGAATCTCGAGGCAGCGTTGCCGGACGAGGGTGTGCTCGATGTGGCCCCTCTAGAGGACTGCTGGAGTACAGTGAAAGCAGCCATCAACAACGCAGCCGAGAGCACTATCGGGTAAGTAGAACGGAGTCGACGAAACGATTGGTTCGACGAGGAGTGCAGAGCGGTTCTGGAGGAGAAGGATGCAGCGCGGGCGGTAATGCTGCAGCATGGAACCCGACAGAATGTGGAGCGATACAGACAGAAGCGGAAGCAGCAGACCCGTCTCTTCCGGGAGAAAAAGCGCCGCCTGGAAGAAGCGGAGTGCGAGGAAATGGAACTGCTGTGCCGTTCACAGGAAATACGCAAGTTCTACCAGAAGCTCAACGCATCCCGCAAAGGCTACGTGCCGCAAGCCGAAATCTGCAGGGATAAGGACGGGAGCCTCCTGACGGACAAACGTGAGGTGATCGAAAGGTGGAAGCAGCACTTCGACGAGCACCTGAATGGTGAAGAGAATGTAGATACGGAGGACCAAGGCAGCGGAGGAAATGACTATGTTGGTGCAGCAGAGGACGGGAACGAACCAACTCCCACGCTGAGGGAAGTTAAGGATGTCATCCACCAGCTCGAAAACAACAAAGCGGCTGGTAAGGACGGTATCGCAGCGGAACTCATCAAGATGGGCCCGGAAAAGTTGGCCACCTGTCTGCACCAGTTAGTAGTCAAGATCTGGGAAACCGAACAGCTACCGGAGGAGTGGAAGGAAGGGATAATCTGTCCCATCCACAAGAAAGGCGACAAGTTAATGTGTGAGAACTTTCGAGCGATCACCGTTTTGAATGCCGCCTACAAAGTGCTATCCCAGATCATCTTCCGTCGTCTTTCACCTAAAGTAAATGAGTTCGTGGGAAGTTACCAAGCCGGTTTCATCGACGGCCGGTCGACAACGGACCAGATCTTCACCGTACGGCAAATCCTCCAGAAATGCCGTGAATACCAGGTCCCAACGCATCACCTGTTCATCGACTTCAAAGCGGCATACGACAGTATCGACCGCACAGAGCTATGGAAAATTATGGACGAGAACAGCTTTCCCGGGAAGCTGACTAGACTGATAAGAGCAACGATGGACGGTGTGCAGAACAGCGTAAGGATTTCGGGTGAGCTATCCAGTTCATTTGAATCTCGACGGGGACTACGACAAGGTGATGGACTTTCCTGCCTACTATTCAACATCGCCCTGGAAGGTGTTATGCGACGAGCCGGGCTCAACAGCCGAGGTACGATCTTCACGAAATCCAGCCAATTTGTCTGTTTTGCGGATGACATGGATATTATAGCCAGAACATTTGGAACGGTGGCAGAACAGTACACCCGCCTGAAACGTGAAGCAGCAAAGGTCGGACTGGTGGTGAATGCGGCTAAGACAAAGTACATGCTGGTAGGTGGGACTGAGCGAGACAGGACAAGCCTTGGCAGCAATGTTACGATAGACGGGGATACTTTCGAGGTGGTAGAAGAATTCGTCTACCTCGGTTCCTTGCTAACGGCTGACAATAACGTGAGCCGTGAAATACGAAGGCGCATCATCAGTGGAAGTCGTGCCTACTATGGGCTCCAGAAGAAACTGCGGTCAAAAAAGATTCACCCCCGCACCAAATGTACCATGTACAAGACGTTAATAAGACCGGTGATTCTCTACGGACACGAGACATGGACGATGCTCGAGGAGGACCTGCAAGCACTCGGAGTTTTCGAGCGACGGGTGCTAAGAACGATCTTCGGCGGTGTGCAGGAGAACGGTGTGTGGCGGAGAAGGATGAACCACGAGCTCGCTGCACTTTACGGCGAACACAGTATCCAGAAAGTGGCCAAAGCTGAAAGGATACGGTGGGCAGGGCATGTTGCAAGAATGCCGGACAACAACCCTGCAAAGTTGGTGTTTGCTAACCATCCGGTTGGTACAAGAAGGCGTGGAGCGCAGAGAGCACGATGGGTGGACCAGGTGGAGCGTGATCTGGCGAGTGTTGGGCGTGACCGAGGATGGAGAGCTGCAGCTGCAAATCGAGTATTATGGCGGCAAATTGTTGATTCAGTATTATCATGAATTTGATGTGAACTAAATAAATGAAAAAATGAGGTACATCTGGAGAAACTATTGGAAAAACTGGAGGAACTTCCAAAAATATCTGTAGACACTTTTTTTAAGGAGTTTCCAACTAAATGCCTTAGAAAATCCCTGAATAGCTGGAGTTATACTTGGGGGAATTTCTTGAGAGGTTAAAGCAATAATTTCTTGAAAAGTTTCTGCAAATTTTCTATTTTTTTTAGAGTAAAAAGAGGAAGTTCATAAACATCTCCGAATCATTGTGATTTTTTTTCCTGGAATCGCATTTTTAGAGATACGTTTGGAGGAATTTCTGAGAAAACTCTTAAGGAAATTCCTAGAAGAACTTTTTGCGATTTTTTTACAGAATTCTCGGAGAAAATTTAAAAGAAAAAAACTCCTGCAGTAAAAATGTTGACAATGTTTGTGGACGAATTCCTCCAGAAATGTTTGAATAAATACATAAAGGAATGCAAGCATGAACTTGTGTAGCAGTTATTAAAGAATTTTTTTATGGAGTCCCTTGAGAAATCACAGAAGGAATTTCGGAAGAAATTTCTAAGGGAACCCGTAGATCAGTTTTAAGATTAGTATTTTGATAAATTTCTTTAGAAACTCCTGACTTGACCATGGTAAATTCTCTGGGAAATTTCCGATAGAACCATATCGCATGGAAAGGAATGCATTTTTTTTTTCAGGAATACTAGGAATTTCAAGAAGATTTTTTGATAGAATTCATTCTCAGAATTCCTTTGAAAATATACTCTATGTAAACATATCGAAATTTTGTTTGATAATTTTTAAGAGAATTCAAGGGTTTTTTTCAGAAATTTCGCCAGGGATTTATTCTTCTATATAGGCAATCTTTAAGAACTTCGTATAGGTGTTTCTTGAAGCCTACACAGCTAGTCACGTTCGGTAATTTTTACCGAAATCTCAACAGCTGAGCGATCGGTAATGGTTTTTACCGAAATCCTGTAAAAATTACCAAATTTCGGTAAAATGTTATCGTTTATCTGTCAAAATTTAACGAAGTTCGGTAAACGTAACCGAATTTTTCGGTAAAAAACTTAACGGTTGAGATTTCGGTAAAAAAATTACCGAAGTCGGTGATTTTTTCCAAGTGTGTACATTCAGGATTTACTTCAGAGATTCCGTTGGTGTCCTAGATTTTTTCAGAGATTCATCAAGAAAATCCTGCAAAAAATCTTCAAGAGATTCTTATATTGTTACTTTAAACCCGCACTTGCCATACTCTGTTTTCACGGTGTACCAGCCTCTTGCGGGCTCGCTGAAACGAGTAGAAAAAGCGAGCCTGCGACACGTTGGGGCGCCGCGAAAGCCGAGTTTGGGAAGCGCTGCTTTAAACGATTCCTAAAGGAATTTTTTTAAAGATTTCTACAGAATTTTTAGGATCTCCTCTAGGTATTGTAGAAATTTGTCCTTGCTTTTCTCCAAAGATGCTTCATGGGAATTCTCCCTAAATTATTATGGAAATGAATTCGGAAAAATTGTCGTGGAATGTTTCCTAGGAATGTGTAGGTACATGAATTCTTGAAAGTTTTTTCTAGGATTCTTTACAGAAGTTATCTACGTGTTCCTTTGGATATTCTTCGAAAGATTCTTTCGGAAATATGTCCACTTATTGCTACATAAATATTTACAGTAAATCCTTCAGGAATTAAATCATTGGTCCAGTAACCCTCAAACCAGGTTTGAAGTTTCTTTAGGTTTTTGTTTATGAGGGATAATTTTGGAACTTCCACCACGAATTCCTTCTAAAACTTCTTCAGGAATTCCCTCAAAGCTATTTTCAGAGGCTCCTCTATTAATTTCCAGAAGTCATACAGAAAATGCACAAAATCTTGTGGAGCCTCGTAGCCGTGCGGTTAGGGTTACCAAGCTTCTTCCCAAGTAACACACTTGTTACGGAAGAGTTACGGCGGCGCAGGTATTTGTTACGCAGAATTCACTTTGACTTACTTCTAGCAAGTTAGTATTTATTTGTTAGAATCAAGTCTTAATGTCTTCTGCGTAAGAAAAACCTGCGCCGCCGTGACTCTTCTGTGACAAGTGTGTTACTTGGGTTATCGCACCATGCTATGGGGTGAGGGTTCGATACCCGCTCTGGCCGATGAAACTTTTCGCGAAAATAGTTTCTTCTTCATATTCACCGGTGCATGATCCGTGTGTCCGTTGTCTAGTGTTAAGTTTAGTTCAGAATGTACAGCCGCAATGAAGGGACTATTGGGTAGATTCCTGCACGAATCTTAGGCAGGAACCTCCGAAGGAAGTCCTGCAGAGATCTCTAGGAAATTTCGTGCCAGGATCTGGATTAATTCCTGTAAGAATCTGTGGAAAAGTCTGCTCGAATTACATTTTTAAGGAATTAATGGAGGAATACCTGGATGAACTCCAGGTGGAACCCTCCGGAGAGATTCCAATGAGAATTTCTTGAAAAATTTACAGCAGAAACTCCAAAATGATGTACGATATTCATCAATTTGTGCAGGGAATCATTAGCACATGTACACATTTTTTAAGTAATGTTTGAATTATTTTTCAAGAATTCATGAAGTAATTTGTAAAAGAACCCCAGGATGAATTTCTGTGGAGATTCCTTAAGGCATTTGTGACGAATCCGGTAAGCTGGTTCCCAAAAAAATGAGAAATTTCTTGAAATAATTTTAAAATATCTGGAAAAAAATCATTGACAATTTTTTAAAGAAATTTTCAGAGAAATACATGGATCGAAATACATTCAGAGGTCGCTGGGACTCTGAAGGTGATCGTGGGGAAAACTCAAAATAAATGCATTGAAATGCACACAATCTAAAGTTTTTTGTTCTGCTTTCTTAAGACCCTTTTCTTCTGCTATATGTTTTTTGAAATTGTGAATCCACAACTTTCAATCTACAATCTTGAATACCAATCCGACAGAAAAATGAAGAAACGTCTTCGCCGGCGGCACTCACCTCGACCTGTTTAGCTCCATTTTCCACCTCGATCGAAAAGGCAGGTCTTCGAGTCACGGCTCCCGGCTGTTCTCTTCTGCCCTGCAGGCAGGGTACACTCAGGCAAATAAACCTAAGATTATCATAAGGTCTAACTTATAAAATGGCCTTTAAACAATTCATAACGGCTAGAACGATTTTCATAAGGTCCGTCTATGACGCAAATTCGACTCACAGTTTGGCTTTTATACACATTTAGCAACACGATATTCTCAAGCGTCGATAGCCGCGTGGGTTGGGCACGAGCTCAGTGATCTCGACGTTCATGGATCGATTCCAGTCTGCATCATTTTGTGATTTTTCTGCTCTTTTCATAAGTTTATCTTATGTAATTAGGTCATAATAAGCATGTTCAATTTTCATAAGGTATTCTTATGGCATCCATACTTTAAAGTTATGGCTAAATTTCATAAGGTATTTTGATGAATTCCGGTAGTTTACTTCGCTGAGTGTACTCCAATATCGAGCTCTCGTGTCACACTCTAATCCGTTTTCCATCTCCTCCAGGCCAGCCAAAGCTGTGTGGTAAGTGGAACAAAAAACAAATTGGATTTCTGCTGCTGGAGTAGGTAGTGATAGCGAGTGATTCGAATCCGTCGTCGTCTTCTTGCGGATACGTTGTTTCGATTCTCGGGGCAGCACCTGTGTGCGGTGTAGGTATGTTGATGCTCTGCTTCGCAGCAGAAACAGAGCAAAATTTGATGAAAACTGGAGCCTCAGCTGGCGATATTCGGGTTAGCATTATTCCGTAGTGCCGTGCCCGTCTATTTCGATTGCGTTCTTGTTAAGCAATGTTTTCCGCCGCATCGGTACCTAGATGTTTTCTGATGAATTTGTCTTGTGTTTTCTTGTTGCAGTTAAGCTGTATGAGAAAATTGAACAGAACAAAAAAATCTATCAAGGATTTCGGCATGGTGTTCATTTAACAGATTCTTGCTTGTTCGGGCAACTGTTTCAAGTTGTCAATAGCCTTTTTTGCCTGCGTCTTCCTCAGCCTTCGGTATATTGAAGTTTTTCGTATTTGCCAATGTTAAGCAATGTTCGTGTTCACTTAACTTTAGTCCCCTGTGTACGAATGCATAAATATCTGTGCGTATCTGTTTTGTGCTATTTTTTAAAGCTTTTTATCATTCGCTTTAAATAATTACTGCCCAACTGTTACTACTATAAGCATATTTAATTTGAATATTTTTGTTTAAACCAATTTCCTTAACGCCATAAATCTTCATGCCTCAATACGCAATTCCCTTTTAAGCATCCAACCGGTGCCTAACTTCCCTCCAGTCTAGGGTGATGATCCCCAAAATATGAAAACGATGGAATAAGCCGCCCACAGTTGGCATTTTGGCAACATCAGTGCTCATCAGCGAAGTGGCCGCGAAGTTTCAACTTTGCATTTTGATGAAAAACTATGCCGCAAACACAGATGCCACAGACTGCGGAAAAGTTTTCAACTCTTCTCTGCTTATTCTTTCTTGCTTTCTTGTTCCTCTGTTTCACAGGAATTTATAACAAAAAAAAAAAAAACTTTCAGCACGTCTGTTCTGTCTGGGTTCCGTGCACTTTGTTTCAACGCGAGAAATCATTCACGGAGCAGCCAGACCCGACGAATTGTTTATCAAACAAAAACACACGCCAACACGCCGTGGAACACAGAGGAGTTTTCAGAGCCGAATTGTTGAAAGAATTATCAGCTACCACTAAGGCCTTTATACACAGTTAGAATGGAACGAGTGCTCTGATCTGGCTCTGCTCTGGCTCTGCTCTGGCTCTGCTCTGGCTCTGCTCTGGCGCTGCTCTGGCTCTGCTCTGGCTCTGCTCTGGCTCTGCTCTGGCTCTGCTCTGGCTCTGCTCTGGCTCTGCTCTGGCTCTGCTCTGGCGCTGCTCTGGCTCTGCTCTGGCTCTGCTCTGGCTCTGCTCTGGCTCTGCTCTGGCTCTGCTCTGGCTCTGCTCTGGCTCTGCTCTGGCTCTGCTCTGGCTCTGCTCTGGCTCTGCTCTGGCTCTGCTCTGGCTCTGCTCTGGCTCTGCTCTGGCTCTGCTCTGGCTCTGCTCTGGCTCTGCTCTGGCTCTGCTCTGGCTCTGCTCTGGCTCTGCTCTGGCTCTGCTCTGGCTCTGCTCTGGCTCTGCTCTGGCTCTGCTCTGGCTCTGCTCTGGCTCTGCTCTGGCTCTGCTCTGGCTCTGCTCTGGCTCTGCTCTGGCTCTGCTCTGGCTCTGCTCTGGCTCTGCTCTGGCTCTGCTCTGGCTCTGCTCTGGCTCTGCTCTGGCTCTGCTCTGGCTCTGCTCTGGCTCTGCTCTGGCTCTGCTCTGGCTCTGCTCTGGCTCTGCTCTGGCTCTGCTCTGGCTCTGCTCTGGCTCTGCTCTGGCTCTGCTCTGGCTCTGCTCTGGCTCTGCTCTGGCTCTGCTCTGGCTCTGCTCTGGCTCTGCTCTGGCTCTGCTCTGGCTCTGCTCTGGCTCTGCTCTGGCTCTGCTCTGGCTCTGCTCTGGCTCTGCTCTGGCTCTGCTCTGGCTCTGCTCTGGCTCTGCTCTGGCTCTGCTCTGGCTCTGCTCTGGCTCTGCTCTGGCTCTGCTCTGGCTCTGCTCTGGCTCTGCTCTGGCTCTGCTCTGGCTCTGCTCTGGCTCTGCTCTGGCTCTGCTCTGGCTCTGCTCTGGCTCTGCTCTGGCTCTGCTCTGGCTCTGCTCTGGCTCTGCTCTGGCTCTGCTCTGGCTCTGCTCTGGCTCTGCTCTGGCTCTGCTCTGGCTCTGCTCTGGCTCTGCTCTGGCTCTGCTCTGGCTCTGCTCTGGCTCTGCTCTGGCTCTGCTCTGGCTCTGCTCTGGCTCTGCTCTGGCTCTGCTCTGGCTCTGCTCTGGCTCTGCTCTGGCTCTGCTCTGGCTCTGCTCTGGCTCTGCTCTGGCTCTGCTCTGGCTCTGCTCTGGCTCTGCTCTGGCTCTGCTCTGGCTCTGCTCTGGCTCTGCTCTGGCTCTGCTCTGGCTCTGCTCTGGCTCTGCTCTGGCTCTGCTCTGGCTCTGCTCTGGCTCTGCTCTGGCTCTGCTCTGGCTCTGCTCTGGCTCTGCTCTGGCTCTGCTCTGGCTCTGCTCTGGCTCTGCTCTGGCTCTGCTCTGGCTCTGCTCTGGCTCTGCTCTGGCTCTGCTCTGGCTCTGCTCTGGCTCTGCTCTGGCTCTGCTCTGGCTCTGCTCTGGCTCTGCTCTGGCTCTGCTCTGGCTCTGCTCTGGCTCTGCTCTGGCTCTGCTCTGGCTCTGCTCTGGCTCTGCTCTGGCTCTGCTCTGGCTCTGCTCTGGCTCTGCTCTGGCTCTGCTCTGGCTCTGCTCTGGCTCTGCTCTGGCTCTGCTCTGGCTCTGCTCTGGCTCTGCTCTGGCTCTGCTCTGGCTCTGCTCTGGCTCTGCTCTGGCTCTGCTCTGGCTCTGCTCTGGCTCTGCTCTGGCTCTGCTCTGGCTCTGCTCTGGCTCTGCTCTGGCTCTGCTCTGGCTCTGCTCTGGCTCTGCTCTGGCTCTGCTCTGGCTCTGCTCTGGCTCTGCTCTGGCTCTGCTCTGGCTCTGCTCTGGCTCTGCTCTGGCTCTGCTCTGGCTCTGTTCTGGCTCTGCTCTGGCTCTGCTCTGGCTCTGCTCTGGCTCTGCTCTGGCTCTGCTCTGGCTCTGCTCTGGCTCTGCTCTGGCTCTGCTCTGGCTCTGCTCTGGCTCTGCTCTGGCTCTGCTCTGGCTCTGCTCTGGCTCTGGCTCTGCTCTGCTCTTCTTACTAAGCGATCATCATAAATAGAACCCGACAATGAAATGTTTTCAAAAACATTTTTTCTAGCTACCCCTCTGTGTAACCCTACCCCAGCTCAACAACCACAAGAATGCGAACGCAAAGAAGTAAAAAGGCTCCAACTGAACATACAAACGCCCAACAACAAAGACTTGAGGCGAACTTTTTGGCGTACGGCATTTTGATGCCCGCTTTCGGGACCCGTAGAAGGAGGTCAAATATTTTGCGATACCTACCACGATAAACGTTTCCGGAGAGTTCTGATGGATTTGGCAGAAGAAGGGTCACATTGACACTTCGCTTTTGGCACCACCATCACAATCCATTGGATGTGTGTCGCATGGTCGAAGGGTTTCCTGCCGCACATCCAACTGGGTAATCTGACCGACGACGCTCAATATGGTTTTTGTCAATGATATGACGACGGGGATGACCTTCTCTGAGTGCTACTACGGGATAACGCGATTGATTGAAGGGAAGACCGGGAAAAACTTCTCACGCTGCTGGCTGATGGGGCGGGTGTGAGGGTGATAAAGGGCACACAAAAGTACCACTTGCGATGATGAATCGAGAATTTGTGTGCCACCACGAACTTGGACTGGGCAAGGCAAAAGTGTTGCGAAGTGTTTTGTTTGTACGCCTAATAATCCTTAGACGAGCTGACGAGAGCGGGAGGAGGAACTTTGCCGAGACCGCGGGCAATTTTGGCTAGTTGTATCGATTGTGCTGATTTATTTGTGCGGGGCTTTGTTTTTTGGAAGATTAATGAACGAGGGAATTAAGTTATGGATTGTTTCTCGCGCTGCGGCTTGTGGCGAGGGTTGAGATGACCGTTGATGGTTGAATGGTTGTGGGTTGTTTTCGGATGAGAAGAGTGATTGCTTTGAGGGAAATCTCGTAATCGGATTTAGGAATCATCTGGTACTGGAAGGGATTGTCAAGATAATAGGTGTCAAATTTATTGAACTTACTGTGTTTTGTCTAAGGATCATCAGCTTTGGTTGATATGGTACAGTCATAAACACCGTCGACCAAATCTGTTTATCTCGGGACCCTCTACCTCCATCATAGAATTTTGTTCAAACGCCATTTTGAGTATTTGGAAGAGGTAGGTATAGACTTTGACCACACCCACCACTGCCCACAAGAAGTCTACGTATTTAATAGATGACCCCTTAGGTCTTGGTGCTACCAACAATATGGTATCATTACAATAATCACCAGTTTATGGATTCAAGTGAAGGAAGATAATCCAATTAGCAATCTTACCATCAAATACATCACTATAACTTAATCGCTTATAATTGCGTAACCATATCTTTGATTGATTCCGTTATAAATCGTGTGCTCCCCAGCTGCTCGTTTGTAAGGCAGCTTCTTATTCATATCTTCTAGATTCTATCTGTCATCACTTATCTTCAATCGTCGCCTATCGTTTATCGTTCATCTCCTACCATTCCAGCCTTGAAATTGTCTAGTGTCTAGTGTCTAGCATTGTAGTGTTCTACCCATTGAACATTTTTACAATCATATACATTATTTGCTAACTCGCATAAGATGCTTAAAGCTGCTATATGCGTGCCCTGCTAACATAAATCCTTTGACTAGCACTAGATATTCAAGAATATTCCACGATTTTCATTTTTTTCTTCGGTAGAGGAAACCCGGAAGAAATCAAAAGAGAGCGAAAAAAAATACCAGTTTTACACAGCTGCCAGTTACCGGTGACTGCAATTCCAACTGAATGTTACAAGTTGTTTAACATGTTCACTCAAGCTTTTTTCGTGCACTTTGATTTTTGTTTCTCGTTCAAATCTTTTCAAGCGCTACGCGGAAAAAATCCATTCTTCTCATCATGAACAAAAAATCATGTGCTTATGATGTCTGGCAAGTCATAATATCATAGCTATGATTCATAATATCATGAACGAGTTGACCAGAATCATGAATAGAAACAATTATTTTCATAAATTATATTCATGGTACGGAGGGTAAAGCAAAGTGGGAATCGCGCTGATATTCGCTAATTCTTACGATTTTTTTTTTCGATTTATTCTTCGTTCGACGACTAGAGACTCAGCAAAAGGTGTGAACCAGTGAACATTCGATATGGTTTGGAGGACATCCTTAGCCCATTGGATGCAGCTAGGGTAGTAGCAACTACGACATGTGCGATTATCTATAGTCATGCACATTGTACATGCTTTTGCTCCTAAAAATCCCTGAATAAATGGTGTATTGCTTGAAGGATCTTCTGGAGAAATTCACGCAATGTTTTCAGAACAAGTTTCTATAGAATTTTCTGATATTTTACAGGAAACGGCAGCCAATTAAACGCCCCATAATAAATTCAAAAGTTTCCATAAATAATTCGAAAATTGCCAATAAATAAATAGGGGTGGAAGCAATAATAAACTATAAAAGTTCCATAAACAAATCAAAAAGCGCATAAATAAATCAAAACTTCCCATAAATAATTGATTTTCGAGCAATAAAAAATGCCAGAATTTCCACAAACAAATCAACAATTGCAATAAAAAACTATATTTTTTCCAACAAAAAATTTCGAACAAACTACATCACAGAACTATTATGCTAGAAAGACTGAAACTATGTGTGCAATTTAGCAGACAATCGCATGCTGTCCGAACTCGCTAACGCTCGTCGGACTTTAAAAAGGGATAACATCTCTGTTCGCATTCTACCGGGCAAATTCTTGGATCTGTGGATTGCCTAGATCCGAATCGACGCAGTTACGGCGCGTCGGATTTCGGAAACTTCGGCGGCCTTCTGCCGCCTCAGTTCCTCAATCCTCTATGCGGCTTCGCCGCATGGCTCGGCCGAAACATTTACTTTACACATTGTTTCATATATATTGCTAAATTTTCAATTGCTTTTTTGATGTTTTTCAATTGGGAATTTTTTAATTATTTATGGAAAAATCAGATTTATTTATGGAAAATTTAAACTTTTCTGGTGGAAAAAATGTAGTTATTTATTGAAATTTTTGAAATATTTGTGGAAATTCAGACATTTTTTATTGATCGAAAATCAATTATTTATGGGAAATTTTGATTTATTTATGCACTTTTTTATTTGTTTATGGAAATTTTATAGTTTATTATTGCTCCCACCCTTACTTCTTTATTGGCAATTTCTGATTTTGGTATGGAAAGTGATGAATTTTCTATGAGTCGTTTATATTTTAGCCACAGGAAACTCACTTCTGTGGAACTTCTGTGCAAACTCGTGGGCCAGTTACTAGAAGAATCTTTTCAGAAATTTCTCGATAAATTCCTGAAGAAGTGCCATATAACATGGGACAACTATGCATAGAACGACAGTAAGCTTCTCTCGAAACGCTTTAAAACACCGTATGGTCTCATTTTCAAGTCAACTTGCCCCCTTTATATCCTTTCAGGACGCACGTCTGTTCGACCCTAAAACTACACCGCGCTCACGCTGAATACAACATGCGAGGTTTTTTGATTACATACCTTACCGATCAGAATAAGGCCTGGGTAGCCTCTGCTGTACATACCCAGTCAACCAGTGATCGTATAAAACGTTGAATAAGATGCTAAAGTGGAGGCGATATACTTACATTCTACAAGCGCCTAAATGGAGGCATGCACGCATATGGCCTTCACTTTATCATCTTATGCAACTTCTTGTACGATTACTGGTTGTCTGGAATAGTAGCCGTATCCATTCCACTCCGTCCATGGCTGTTTGTCTCCAGTTCCACACTCCGCAGATCGTCCTCCACTTGGTCGACCAACCTAGCTCGCTGCGCACCACGTCTTTTTGTACCGGTCGGATAGTTCTCGAGAACACATCCTGATGACGTGACCCGTCCACCGTAACCTCCCGATTTTCGCGGTTTGGACGATGGTTGGTTCTCTCAGCAGCTGATGCAGCTCGTGGTTCAATCGCCTTCTCCAAGTCCCTTCTTCCATCTGCACTTCGCCCTAGATGGTACGCAGCACCTTCCGTTCGAAAACTCCAAGGGCGCGTTGGTCCTCTGTACGTACAGTCCATGCTTCGTGCCCATTGAGGACTACCGGTCTAATCAGCGTTTTGTAGACAGTTAACTTCGTGTGACGGCGAACTTTGTTTGATTGTAGAGTTCCGCGGAGTCTCCAGTTAGCCTACCAGTGGTTAAAGCTATGTATTGCCATTCCGGAGACGGCGGGATCGATTCCCGTTCCAGTCGGGAAATTTTTCTCGACTCCCTGGGCATAGTGTATCATTGTACTTGCCTCACAATATCAAATTCATGCAATGGCAGGCAAAGAAAGACCTTCAATTAATAACTGTGGAAGTGCTCAAAGAACACTAAGTTGAAGCGAAGCAGACCAAGTCCCAGTGGGGACGAAGAGCTATTAATAAGAAGAAGAAGATCTGCAGAGCCCAAAGTAAGCACGATTTTTTGCCACAATGCGTCTCTGCATTTCTCTGCTGTTGTCGTTGTCGGCGGTCACCAGTGAGCCGAAGTACACGAATTCTTCAACCGCCTCGATTTCATCACCGTCGATTGAAATTCGGGGTGACGAGCGCGGTGATTCCTCCCTGGAGCCCTTTGCCATCATGTATTTTGTCTTCGACACATCAATGACCAATCCGATTGGCCTGGCCACACTCTTTAGTCAGATGTACGTTTCCGCCATCGTCTGAAATTTACGAGCAATAATATCGATATAATCAGCGAAACCAAGCAGCTGATCGGACTTCGTGAAAATCGCTCCACTCGTGTTCATCCCCGCCCTCCAAATTACACCCTCTAAATCAATGTTGAACAGCAAGCACGAAAGACCATCACCTTGCCGTAGCCCTATGCGAGATTCGAAGGGACTCGAGAGTGTCCCTGATACTCGAACTACGCACATCACTCGATCCATCGTCGCCTTGATCAATCGTATCACCTTATCCGGGAATCCGTTTTCGTGCATAATCTGCCATGGCTGCATTCGATCGATTGTATCATACGCCGATTTGAAATTGATGAACAAGGGATGTGTGGGCACGTTGTATTCGTAGCATTTCTGCAACAACTGGTTTTTTGGTGTTTTTTCATTCTTCAACCACTTAACCTAATTTACTGGGGTTTTCAGCCCATTTAGTCTGCTTGTGTTCTGCTCTTCTAAGTCCCATGTTCTGTTTTCAGCTCCTACCTTTTTACATTACATCCCCTGTGCTATACACTAGCTTCTAGTTTCATCATTGATTTTCTACGCCTAAGCGTTAAAGGCAAATCACATGGTGCAGTCATCCAAGACGCAGCCTTCATCAGGCTCCAAGTCTGAGTGGTTTTAGACAACCTTTTTTTTCGCATTGTTGCCTCCCAAGTTGAGTATACATTCTTACTTCTTTGTAGAATAAAAGACCTGCCTCAGAAGTGAAAGCCAAACATTCCATCCGACGCAACGAATTTGCAACACAGTTTTCCGAAAGCGAATTCCTCCGAAAATATTCAAAATGTATGCGTCCACTTGATAAGCTAGTTGTCGGATTATATCAGCTCAGCTACAGGGACCCATCCGCATTGTATATGCAATACAGAAACAGAACCAGAACGTCGTGCAAACGGAGCTGAGAAAAATCATTCGGACAACTGCCCGGGGGTGCTTTTAATAATTGAAAGCTCAAGGAATGCTGCAGACACATGATGTTTGGGGTTGGGTGTTCAGCTCTCAACACCTCTGCGCACTGGCTGCTGCTGCTGCTGCTGCTGCTACTGCTCAGACTGCCAAGCTGGCACGGCACAGTCCATATGTTCCACCGAGTATCGCTGGCAATATGATAAAATTTCATATTTCCGCCATTTGCCCCTCACCATCCGTCCCTGGCAGTCCCTGGTCAACTATGAAAGAAATTCCTCGGGGATAAATAATGCATGCACAACAACTGCATTCCAAATTTCGAATTCCCTAAATCTGCAAATGCATAATGTAAGAATAACATCCTTTTGCTGCCTTCGGAATGAAACGTTGAGGGAGCTGGTGTAAAATGCGTAGATGATGAGAATTCTGGCGTCAGTTTTTAATAAACTATTTCAAAAATCTACGTTTGGGGTCAAACAAGAAATAGAATGCTTTGTTTTTGCTAATTCGATTTATTCTTCACACAATTCATCTGAAGGCGTGCTCGTGTTTTTACTAGCAAGCAACTGTAACATATTCACGTTTTACCATGTTACAGTATGGCACACTCTACCCCGCTCCTCCACACCGACAGAGTTCTTTGGAACGGTCGAATAAAAATTTTCCTCCGACAAAGATCATGCGACGATGGGGAAAAACTAAAAACAACAAAAGACAGCGAACCAAACCATCAGCACTGTTCGTCGGTTTGTTCCTTTCGTACGTTCGTTTAGGGGGGGAAGGACCGCGAGCGGTGGTCCTCGGCCTCTAGAGCTAGAACCAGGATTTTTCATATTCAAAAATTCAACATAATAAATTTTGAATGTCTCGGTTCATTGCGGAACCCGGCGGATATGCTAAGCGGGACAGTAGCACGATAGGATGGTCGACCGACTAGTCTAGCATAATCAGAAGTTTTATCCCCGCCAGGAGAAAACAGGGCGAATGTTACGGCCGTTTCACGTTCAATGTGTCCTAGTTGCATGTTCTTTTGCTTTGCCTGTTCTTTGATGTACAGGACTTGTTCGATGGCCATCTATAAACAATGTTTGAATATGCAAAATATATTTTTTAAACACGCATCCAACCGTTCATTAGCCATAAACACTGCACGAAAAATAATTTAATGATATTTTTTATAAAGAAGGATTTATATTTTTCATTAGACACGCTGTAATTACTTTTATAACGAAGCCCTTAATAGCTATAACATTTCCTTATACAATATATATAAAAATGAGTTTGAGGTTCCTTTGAGGCAACAAAACTCAAGAACGGATGAACCGATCAGCATGACCCTTACACGTTTCGATTCGTATTCATGGTGGCTGTGTTTATATGTATAAAAAGTTACGAACATCAACTCAAAAAGTTGGAAAATTGATAAAGTACTGATTTTTATGAGATGGGAAGAAAATCAACATGATCGAAATCAAACCAATCTAGAGTGCGGTGCTTGAATGAGCTTAAAAGCTGTCAAACCACCACAAGATTGGCAAGACAGAGTTTGCCGGGACAGCTAGTACAATATATAAGTTTTGTGTTATGGTCAGAAAAGTATAAGTTTCAACTAATACATTTTCTAAGGATTTGTTTTGAATGTTTTGCCCATCTCAAACAGACCGGCGCCATAGTTTTTTTTTCAATCAAAGCCATAGTGGCACGTGTTGCGGCAATAACGAAATAAAAAATTATGTTGTAAACCTCGGAAACATCGCTTCCAGATCCCGGTAGGTACCTATTATGACTGCTTTTTATTAATCAATTAATCAACTAAGCATTTCTTTTTAACCCAGCAGATCACATCTTCGTGTCCAATCTCCCAACCAGAAATCCGACATCAAATTCCTTCGCTGCTCTTCAACACTCCGGCTACCAGGGGCGGTGCTACCCGTTTATTCACGGCCGGAACGGAGATACTGGCTGGTTCCACCGCTTTTTAACATTACGGTTTACTGAGGGCACTTCCACCCGCTTGTTTGCTGCAGGAACGTAGATTCCGGCAGGCGCCGCTGCTCCAGGATGTTCCGATTTGCAAAAGGCTGCGTTACCCACTGGCGGAACGGTGATTCCCGTTGGCTTCGCTACTTATCAACATTCCGGCTAATTGATGGCATTATCACGCGGTTATCTGCTGCCGGAGCGGAGATTCCGGCTGGTTCCGCTGCTTCTCGACGTTCTGGCTGGCAAAAGGCGGCATCACCCGCTGCCGGAACAGCGACCCCGGCGGGCATAATGGTCGTGTCTTTACCGATGTTTTGAGTTCATCAATATCTGTTTGTATGTGCTGTAGTTGTATTTATATTTATTGATTTTAATAAATAAATTAATCAATTATGTAAACAAAGCTTTTCAAAAATTGTGGAAAAAAGTAAAACATGAAAATTTACAATCAAAATATTCGGTAATAGATTTTATTAGGTTTGACGCATACATACTAACAAACAATTCTAATAACAATTATTACCAATAGCAAATGACATTCATTAGTTTAAACTTATACTTTTTATTCATCTTATGTTATGCTCCATAAAGCCTGTATCCGCAATAATCGGGACACAGAAGTACGTCATTAGCTCTGTAATGAATCGGTAAAATTGACCAAATAATTGACTGAGAACTCTTTGTTGTATGTTTATTATTTGTGCCAAATTTCATAAAAATCGATACATTACTTTTAACTGTGGATGAAAAACAAACAGACGTGGTTTTAAGCATTTTGTACAATCATGACCAATTTTCATTCGCATACTAGATGGTTCTTTTACGCTACAGTTCAAAGTTCTGTGATGATAATTATGAAATTTCGTTAGCAGTTATGATACTTAGACATTTTCTTGCAAAATTTCATCAACTTTGACCAATCGGTTTGAAAGCTACTGGTGTTGATAGGGGTGAGTGTTAGAGAAAATTTTTCTTGTTTTTCATGTGCGATTTTTGCCTATTCATAACTTTTGAATTTCTCTGCCAATTTTCATGAAATTTTCACGGAAGCTAGTTTATTATGTGTATATTGTGCCTGCAAAATTTGATGATTATTGGTATAGTACTTTCAATAGTACAATCGAAACAATAAAGGGTGCTGACTAATTGCTGTCTGAGAGGCTAAAATCACGTTCTGTCAAAAAACATGTTTCGACTATAAAATTGTTGATAGTGCATCGATTTTTTTGAAATTTTGCCCATGCAACAAATGTAGATTGAGAGATTTGTGTTCAAAATTCCAACCATTTCCTTTGCCAAATGGAAAAGTTACAGCGCTGACAAGCAAAACTTGGGGCTGTACAAAATTCAATGGCGCACATTTTACTCTTTCGTTGCTACAACAAAAAGTACTGCACCGATTTACATGAAATTTTGTAGGTGAAATGAACACATCTTAAGATGTTGTTAGACAAAATTTGAGCAATTTTAATGTATCTATTGCAGAGTTACAGCTGTGTTTCTGTGTCCCAAATATTGCGGATACAGGCTTTATTACACACTCAAATAAGCTGTAGGAAAACGAAATGGCAAAAATACCGTCAGGGCACCATTCACCGTGGATCTAAGAGGATTCGGGGCAAAAAAGGGCTGTCATTTGACACCAGTCTTATAAACATTGTTGGTGCCGCTTTTAAATGCCTTCATTATAGGTTAAAATTAAGGCAATATCCACAGAAGTGGAAAATTTTTCACAATATTTGGTGAATAGTACAATTAGTAAAGGGTAGTAGGGTGGCCTAATTCCGTGGTAGGTCACCATTCACCGTGGTAGTAGGGACCCATTCACCGTGTATGAGAAATTTTATTCTACTTTGTTTAAAAATGATCAAAACAACCCAGCCAAGGGAATTTTCTTCGTTTAAATTCATTTCAAGTAATAACTTGCAAGATTTTGTTAGAAAAACGAATGTTCAAATTTTCGATTTTTTCTAGATATATGGGACAATATGGGGCACGGTGAATGGAGACCATTGATTTTTAGGGTACCCATTTACCGTGCCTTTTTGTTTCAATTAAAAAGTACGAGTAATCGTACTTTCTTGTTAAACTTACTTCGGTAATGCAAAATACATACCTGATATGTGAATTTAATTGGTTCTTGGTGGAATAAAAACGTTACCACATTTAGTTTATCGTTTAAATCACCTTAGCGCAGTTTTAGATTTTTCACTATGAATGCAGTGAACGAGCAGAAACCCGCTTCATGTAAACACACTTTAGTGTCAAAATGATACTTTTAAATGTTTTTAATGAGCGTTTTGACATGGTAACAATACATTAATGTTGTATTGGTGAAATTGAAGGGAAATTGTCATATCATTCAATCATAATATGGAAATAATGAAAAAATATTCGAAGGCACACGGTGAATGGAGCCCCCACGGTGAATGGCGCCTTGACGGTATATAACATTTTCTAATAAATTTGTTATGGATTTTTTTTACGTGTGTGGTGCATAATTCTTTAAGTATCACACCAACGAACCTGACCTCAAAATGGCTGACGATTCTCAGGTCATTTTGACAGATGTAACATGAGTATGAAAAGGACGGCAACAAGATCGATAAAGTAGAATATTTGATCCGTCTTTTTCGTGCATGTGTGTTGTCTGTCACAATAACCTGAGAAGAGTGAAATATTTTCATGGCTAGCTTTGTTGGTGCAATCAAGAATCGATCGGACAAAAGTCGATTATCATAAAAATGGCCAGCACATAACAGGATCATAACAAAATTATGACAACTGTTGTTAGAAATGGCCCAGGTAACAAATAAGCAATTGAAATGGCATTAATTCGGCACTACATGCGCCTTTACAGCAGGTCATTAAATGCTCATTTGCAGTATATGCACCATAAGTGCTAATTAAATGCAGGTTTTGGCCCAATATACGGTTGGTTAAATGCTTAAACATCCTATCCTCCAGATTGTCAAACATAAAAACAAAAATATTTTCCCCTGCCCATTTTATGGCATGTTTTTGCCTTTCTCGTACACTAAGTGTACTGGAAAGGCTATATGTTCACTCCAAAAACGACTTTTTGATATAAGGCCCGGAGGCTCAAGTCACATATACCAATCAACTCAGCTCGACGATTTGAGGTGATGTCTCTGTGTGTGTATGTGTGTGTGTGTGTGTGTGTGTGTGTGTGTGTGTGTGTGTGTGTGTGTGTGTGTGTGTGTGTGTGTGTGTGTGTGTGTGTGTGTGTGTGTGTGTGTGTGTGTGTGTGTGTGTGTGTGTGTGTGTATGTGTGTGTGTGTGTGTGTGTGTGTGTGTGTGTGTGTGTATGTGTGTGTACAAAAAAACTCACATCACTTTTTGGCAGTAAACCTCAACCGATTTTAATGACCGATGGTTCATTCGACGCGGAATCTGGTCCCATTGTTTCCTATTGAAAATGGTTCGGATCGGTCCAGCCGTTCCGGAGTTATGGCCATTCAGGTGTTCCGGACCAGTACCCTTGGAAGGGGCCATGCATAAAAATGTAACAAACACATACATGCGACACATCAAACTGCGGTATTTTCGATAACCTGATGGACAGTAAGCAAGAAAACAGTCAGAGACCATATCTGAACCGGTTGTGTTCCGGAACCGGTTCCGGATGTCCCGCCGGAAGTGGCCAAATAAAAAAGTGAACCAAATTCATGCATGCGACACATCAAACCGCGGCATTTTCGATAACCTAATGAACAGTTAGCAAGAAAACAGGCTCAGACCATATCTGAACCGGTATTGTTCCGGAACCCGTTTCAGGTGTCCCGCCGGAAGTGGCCAAATATAAAAGTGAACCAAATCCATGCATGCGACACATCAAATTGCGGCAATTTCGATAACCTGATGGGCAGTTAGCAAGAAAACAGTAGTGCTTCGGAACCGGTTCCGGGTGTTCCACCGGAAGTGGCCGTATATAAAAGTCGACAAAACTTTTGCATACGGCACATCAAATCACGGCTTTTTCGACAACTTGATGACCGGTTATTGAGGAAGTAGGCTAAGACCACATTATGGACTGTCAGTAGCGCCGAAACTAGTTCCGGGTTTTCCTCCGAAAGCGGCTAAATATAAAATTGAACCAAACCCATGGCTTTTTTGATAACCTAATAAACTTTAGCAAGCAAATAGGCTCAGACTATTTGAGAGACTATCGGTAGTGATCCACAACCGGATCCGGGCCGGAAGTGACACCAAACCCATGCATGCGATAGCTCAAATCACGGCTTTTTAAGTAACATGTTGAACAGTTGCAAGAAAATGGACGCAACCATATCAGTGTGTTACGGAACCGATTACGGGTATCCCAACAGAAATGGTCAAATGTAAAAGAGAACCAATACATGCGACATATCAATGACTTATTCAGTAACAAGATAAACGGTTAATCAACAAATAATCTCAGACCATATTTGGGAGAACCGGTAGTGTTTCAGATCTGGTGACAAGACGAGTAACGCTTCGGAAGTGGTAAAATATAGAATGGAACTAAACCATAGCGGCGTTTTTGATGATCTGATGAACGGTCAACAAGAAAGTAGTCTCAGGCCACATCTAGAGCTTGTAATAATATTTCGGAATCGGTCGCGGGTGTTCCATCGAAAGTGATTTAATACATGTGAATCAAAATCACGCATGCGATACATAAAATCGCGGCTTTTTCAAAAATTTGCCGAACGTTAAGCAAGAAAATAGCCTCAGATCACATGAAGTTTCGGCTTTTCAGGTAACCCGATGAACAGTTGACAAAAACATAGTCTCAGACCATAATTGAGACAACCGCAATCGGTTGCAGGTGTCCCGCCGAAAGTGGTCAAACGCAAAATTTAACAAAACCCATGCAAGCTGCACTTCAAATAGCGGAATTATAAAGGTGAACAAAATACAGAGGATACTCAAAATAACTGGGACAGGTAAAGTTTTCAGTTTTCAAAAAATGTTCAACTCGCTGTAACTTTTCGAAAAGGCATCAAATATTCAAATTTTTACTGTAAGTTCATTAACTAGTTGTGTATCAGTGGTCAAAATTTGGAAAAGATCGGGCTATTCTATACGAAGTTATAAAGGTTCTAGAAAAGGTATAATTATTCGATAGCCAACTTTGAGCTGTTATATCTCTGGATTCAATGAACCGAATGCAATGAAATTTTGATCATTTATGACTTATATAATGAGCTATTAATAACATTTGACTTAACTTAAAATTCTTTACACGAAAGAAAATTATAACGATTGGATATTTTTTCTTATATAACACCAATTTATCCAAAACTTCATCATCGTTTCAAAATACGAGATAGTAATTATAGTTCATTTAAATTCCCTCTAATTGACTTGAATATATTTATGTTTCAAAGGAAAGCAACCAAATAGATGGCATTAAATACAAAAAGTATTGGGATGCATATGAAAAATAGATGAACTTACTAAAAAAACATAGAATAAATTAAAGCGCTATAACTTTTTTTTCTTATTAATAATTTCAAACTAAGTCAACTGTTTCAAAGTTCATTATATAAGTCATAAATGAACAAAATTTCATTGCATTCGGTTCATTGAATCCGGAGATATAACAGCTCAAAGTTGTCTATCGGATAATTATAGCTTTTTCCAGAATCTTTATAACTTCGTGTGGGCCATTCTACATGAAGTAATAAAGATTCTGGAAAAAGCGATCTTTTCCAAATTTGAAAAACTGATACACAACTAATTTATGAACTTACAGTAAAAATTTAAGAATATTTAATGACCTTTTCGAAAAGTTACAGCGAGTTGAACATTTTTTTGAAATTACCTGTCCCAGTTATTTGGAGTATCCCCTGTAAATGTCAAAGCGATAAATCAAATTTTGGCTTTTTTGATAGCATGTAAACGTTGGGTAAGATTATAAGATTATATATGCAAGAGAACAAAATCGTGAACAAAGCGATCTCTTCAAATCACATCATTTCAGATTCCTGCGGTGTAAATGTATAGTAGGATGGATCAACGTTTTATGAAAAAAAAAATAATTTAATCGCATCAACACCTTATACAGTTTTTCAATCTCCAATCTCCTTATGCTTCTAAAATTACTGCTCACAATTTGAGTGTGGTTGGTTGAGTCCTCACTTTTCTTATTGCGATTGAAATTTGAATGGAAATGAAATTCAAGAATTTTAATGCATTTTTCTTGAAGGAATGTCAAA
The DNA here is from genome assembly GCF_035046485.1 of Aedes albopictus. Lineage (NCBI taxonomy): Eukaryota > Metazoa > Arthropoda > Insecta > Diptera > Culicidae > Aedes > Aedes albopictus. The sequence continues at coordinate 94,023,425 of NC_085137.1, read as the reverse complement.
TTTTACATGAATCATGTTACCAATGATCATAAAATATAGCCTAAAGTGTGCTGAAATAAACATTGGCGAAGATCACAAAGTGATCTGTGATTGGAATAAAGTTAACCTTCTTCATGCATTAACTGACGCTCACCCCGCTACCGTAGTGGATGGAATGGGGTCATAATGACCTCAATACACGACTAGGGTTGAGGTGGTCAAGCAGTCAACTGAGAGGTCTGATATTTTTCAGCTCTGTTTTGCTGTTGAACATTACATCAGAATATGTATCATCAATAAGTTTCGAAAATCGATGATGGCTTTGTTAAAATTGCTGCTTTTCTATATGAAGTGTTTTCAGAATTCAGGAACATTTTGTTTAACGTAGACGAAAAGTTCATGAGTACATATTCGACGAGAAAGGCAATATCACCACTAGGTGGATTAATCTGGGTTTTTTTTTATTCTTAACCACTTAACCTATTTTACAGCGGCAAAAGGTTATTGCAACCATTAAAAATTACAAATGCTCCATAGCAAATCAAAAAGCGCTCCATAAAGAATGAACATATGTTCCATGAAAATGTGCAATGTTACCTACAAAAAATTGAAAACGCTCCATACTTTATAAAAAAAAAAGTATCGGTAAAACATAAAATTTTCTCATTAAAAGTGAAATTTCGCACCTATAAATAATACTGAAATGCTCCAGAATAAAATACAAATGCTCCATAGAAAAATGCAAAAGCTCCAGAAAAATAAAATTGTACCCACATAAAATTGGATATTGCTCCATAAAAAATTAAATTGCGCCATAAAAAATTGAAATTGCACCATAGAAAATAGACAAATGTTCCATAAGTATTATCAAACTGCATCACGTAAAATACAATTTGCCCCAAAAAAAATTTAAAATTCTCTATAACTGTAAACATTTGCATCACTAATGCAGGGCAATTTAAAGCAATTCAGCCTTGTCGAATTAAATAAAGAGAATATGCTATCTATGGAGGATTTTCAATTTTTCATGGAGCAATTTATATTTTCTATGGTGCAGTTTGGTAATACTTATGGAGCATCTGTCTATTTTCTACGGGGCAATTTCAATTTTTTATGGTGCAATTTGATTTTTCTTTGGAGCAATATTCAATTTTCTAGGGGTACAATTTAATTTTTTTACGGAGAATTTGCATTTTTCTATGGAGCATTTGTATTTTATTATGGAGCGTTTCAGTATTATTTATTGATGCAAAATTTCACTTTTAATGAGAAAATTTTATGTTTTACCGGAACATTTTTTATAAAATAAGGAACGTTTTCGATTATGTATGTTCATTGTTTATGGAGCGCTGTTTGATTTTCTATGGAGCGTTTCTGCAATTAATAGGCTGCCATTTTACAGCTCTGTTGTCCACTAGGGCACTGCGTGAGCGATTCCAATTGGCGGCTGCACTTACACTTTGTGTATTCTTATTCTACTATATCGAACTGGTTTGCCTTTGTGCTGCTTTCACTTTTCTACCCTGTCCTTGGTAGAATTATGAGCACGATGATGAAATGATGTGTGGTTGTTGTTCCTTTTTCAGTCCGATTGGGGGTCGTCCATTATGGGTTGCCGTTCGCCGATATCCAATTATCCGGTTCCGTTTGAGCTATGAGAGCTCAGAAGCTCCGGCCCGTGGCATAGTGGTCACACGTTCTCTTCATAAGTGAATGGTCATGTGTCTGATCCCAGCCCCGGCACTTGCAATTTTTCGTCAACTTCTCTTCCCCCCGAGAGTGACTGGCACTGACCCTCTTCTGAGCTAATGGCGGCTCCAATGGACCCGGATAATTTAATATCGGCGAACGGTAACTCAAATAGACCCTCAATCGGACTGGATAAGGAACAAGAGCCACACATCAACATTATCGTGCTCATCGTTCTACCATGGATAGTAAAAGTGAAAGCAGCAAATAGACGACTAATTCGATATAGTAGACTTAGCTCAGTATACTTTCAGGCGCTGTAGAAAGTGTAACTGAGTCGTTCACGTAGTACTCAAGTGGACAATAGAGCTGTAAATTAGGTCAAGCGGTAAGAAAAAAAAAATTTGTTATAATTTTAGTAACAAAAATATAATAAAACTTGTTAATTATAATTATGATCAAATTAGTGATGCCCAAATCCATGCTAAAAAGCTATGTTACATTGAAAGACTTTAGTATTGAGCTATCAGAGAATAAATAAAAAAAATAAAATAAAAAATATATAATCAAACAGATGCATAACAAAATTGGTTATATTATGCATTATAATATTATTGCCTCTAACATCATTGTAAAAAAACTTTTAACAAATTTGTTCTGAAATGCATAACAGAACTTGTTATAATTTTGTTATGATTTCGTTTGTTTATTCTAACAAAATTTGAGATATTCTTGTTAGGATTATATCTCAATTTGTTACATACATAATAATTTTACATATCATGTAAAAGTAATAAAATATCATGTAAATTTTTATTATATGTCATGTAATTCAGCATGACTCTGAGTGTTTACATGACATATAACATAAATTTACATGATATATTATGTAAACCATCATAAAATTAAGTTTACATGACTAAAATGAAGTTTACATGACGTGTAAATCTCATTATTTTTATCTGTGTTGGTCTAATCGAGAAAATAACTTTTTTTTTGTAATAATCTGATCAAAATTAAAACAAAATTTAAATGTAAGCAGCTTTGCCCAATAATTGAAAATTAAGAAAATCCAGTGATCCGAATTCACAAGCATCCTATGGATTGATGAACTTTTTGCTGCAAAATAAGTTGATATGCAGATATGCAGACATGCAGTCTTTACTCGGTTTTGAGTAAATTCAACGCTGAATTTGTGGAAGATTTTCAAAATAGCAGCTCCTAGTAATGAACAATGTTTGAAATTGCTCAGGGAAGCTTATCTTATATTTTCAAACAATGTGTGACGGTTTTTTTTATCCAAAAAGTGTTCTAAGATTCATATTGAGCTTTATGATTTTGATTGAAATATCCGTGAAAAAAAAACGCGTATAAATTAAAACAAGACTTTCTTATCAAGTAAAAAAAAAACATGTTCCTTTCATAAGTTGGGCAAAAATCAATCATGAATTTTCGCCGCTGAAGTTTCTAGATCTCAAATGTTTACATACAAGATGTAGGATTCTCAAACATGGTGGCCTCACCTGTTTTACATGAACATCAAAAATTCTGTGAAATTCAGTCGAACTCGAAACAGATATTTTTCAATATTCCTTGAAACAAAAAATCTTGAAATATCAGGTAGTTTTAATGATTCAGTTGACATTCTGAACTTGTATTTCAAAACTATAGATTTTTCTCCAAGTATTTAAAAAATCGCCCTCTTATTTAGTATTTTCGTCCCCCAATTTTTGGTTTTAAAATGTTCGCCCCCTTCGACCTGATTTTCGCCCCCTGGGTGGCGATTTTAATCACCGACCTAGAATGAGGTACTGATTGAAGAAGCGTAAAATTTACCCAGCACTAAAAAAAGAGAAGAGCTAACTACGAACATATAATGTTCAAAAGTACTGACAATGCAAAGCTTCACTTTTTCTTTTCACTTCTCCACCTCAGTCTTTCCAAAGATCTGGAGGGTTTTTCCATCAATGGAAACATTTTGAAGCGTCAATCCATTCTCCTTTACTCCTAGCTATGTAAAATTTCCACCAGCTCTGTCTCGTCGAATCCACCAAAAAATCATAAATTATCATATTTTTATTTTATATGCAAATACTGAAATTCTCGTCAGTATCGCACCGACTGCTCTCGTTCCAAATTCATATCCGCTTCTCTGTATCATAGCGCGCAACAACCACGCGCCGTTTTCGACACGAAGCAGATCCCGACACGGAGCGAGTGCTTGATCCACTTGAGAAAATTTCACCCATTACACGCTCCGATAATGATGGGTAATTTGTTGAGCCTCAACGGAAAACCCACTGTCGACCGCAACGTTTGCCAAAAATTGACGCCACTTCAAACAAGTTGGAGCTGCTGGCTGGCGCTGGCTGTTCGGACTCGGCTGGGATTGATGAAGTTTCCGTGGTCGGTCGGTGCGATGGCGATACTGATGCCAACGATGATGATGGTTATGACGACAGTGACGCGATGCGACACGGTGAATCATATAACCAAGCCACCAGAGATTTATGACTTCCCGGAAAATGATGACCCAGACAAGGGAAGTGATTCGATCGATGCCGATGGAGGGTTTGGTAGTAACATTGAAACGAGGGAGAACGAATTGTGGAGTTAGGAACGTGAAGAAATGTAGCAGTTACGATTGAGTACATGCTTCAGGGAAAAGTTTCCTTTCCATTATGACCTATACAGACTACTTTGAATTCTGATAAAATATACTGCTTTTAAAATCCAAAGTGTAGGGAATGAGAGTGGGTAAATATTGAGGATAAAATATAATTGATGCATATAAATTTAGAGTGTGCTGGAGCAGCCCTGTGAGCGAAACGAAAGTATAATTATGAAAGGGGCTTACACGGATTCTTGAATTGGGACAGAAAATGTGGAAAGAGAAGGAAAGGAACAAAACAGAAAAGTGAGTCAGTCTTATAACGAACTTTGTGGAAAGATGTTTGGCGATACGAACGCTCTGAGTTTGTAGGGCAAAAGTAACACCAAGCCAAATGAAGAGATCACCAGTGCCGAAGTGGGATCGCGGCTTCCGCGAAACACGACAATGGCGCAGCAGGGTAAGCAAGAACCTCGCATTCTAAAGATTTAAAAGATTGTGGTGTCGTTTTGGTTTGATACAAAGATTTGAACATGGTAAAAACAATCGTTATTTGATACTGTTAGTGGTCGCGACTCGGGTCGCGATCATCAGGGTAACTGGCGTATGTTGGCCGTCAATTACTTGAACAGTTCGTAGAAAAAAAAAGTTGAACTATATGGATTTGACTTGAGTTGTTTTATCATTAGGGTCACTGACGTACGATGGCCATCAATTGCTTGAGCAGTTCGTAAAGAATTGGTAATTTAAATACTTGAATTTAACTGGGTTCGTTTTCTGATAACCAAGTTAATAACCCTTAAAGCTACCTGTACAATGATAGTTCTCTAAAAAAACTTGAAAATAGACGAGTAAAATTTTAAAAAAATTGAACCCCGAAGCGACAATGCAAATCTATAATGTTCATTTTATTTAGATATTTACATAACAATCGTAAAGGGTTAAAAAAAAAAAAATTCCTCCGAGACGATACTGCACAATTCCCCCGAGAGGGTAAGCATAATTCCCCCGAGAGGGTACGCACAATTCCCCCGAGAGGGTACGCACAATTCCCCCGAGAGGGTAAGCACAATTCCCCCGAGAGGGTAAGCACAATTCCCCCGAGAGGGTACGCACAATTCCCCCGAGAGGGTAGCGAGCAATTCCCCCGAGAGGGTACGTACAATTCCCCCGAGAGGGTACGCACAATTCCCCCGAGAGGGTAGCGAGCAATTCCCCCGAGAGGGTACGCACAATTCCCCCGAGAGGGTAGCGAGCAATTCCCCCGAGAGGGTACGCACAATTCCCCCGAGAGGGTAGCGAGCAATTCCCCCGAGAGGGTACGCACAATTCCCCCGAGAGGGTAGCGAGCAATTCCCCCGAGAGGGTACGCACAATTCCCCCGAGAGGGTGCGCACAATTCCCCCGAGAGGGTACGCACAATTCCCCCGAGAGGGTAGCGAGCAATTCCCCCGAGAGGGTACGCACAATTCCCCCTAGAGGATACGCACAATTCCCCCGAGAGGATAGCTAGCAGTTCCCCCGAGAGGGTACGCACAATTCCCCCGAGAGGGTAGCGAGCAATTCCCCCGAGAGGGTAACGCACAATTCCCCCGAGAGGGTAGCGATCAATTCCCCCGAGAGGGTAAGCACAATTCCTCCGAGAGGGTAGCGAGCAATTCCCCCGAGAGGGTCAGCACAATTACCCCGAGAGGGTAGCGAGCAATTCCCCCGAGAGGGTCAGCACAATTCCTCCGCGAGACGGTAAGCACACTTCTTCCGAGAGGGTAATTAGCCATTTATTCGAGAGGGAACGCACATTTGCCCCGAGAGGATAGCGACTAATTCTCCCGAGGGATAGTGATCAATTATCCCAAGAAAGTAACGAATTAGAAAAACAGGTTTAAAATTGTGATAACAGTATAGTTATGCCATGCTCATCAAGCATTGGTCACATTTCAGAGTGACTAAAAAATTATATTATCGTCGCATCACCAAATCGAAGTCGTCGCTTGAAGCACATGCGAAGTTGCAGCTGCGAAGTAAATTTCAGTAATTTCAGTAAAAATCAATTTTCGCACGTTCGGTCACTTCGGATTTCGACCAAAAGCATAATTATTTTAGAGAACCATTATTTTGCTGTTCGAGTAGTGGTGTATGAAATGAAAAAAATTGAAATGAATTTTAGCATTCAAAAAAACAAAAGGTCTAACTCCCAATATTAGAAGAAATGAATCAAATGACAGAAATTTGAAAGCAGGGTTATTTAGTGCATGATTATGTGCAACTGTGTGATACTGTATGATTTAGTATTTTAAATTAGTAAAATAATATGTATCGAGTTCTTTTATAAACGCTCATAAGACGGTTTGAATCTTTCCTTGAAAATATTTGGTAGTGTCTTGGGTACTGTGGCAATAACAACGAGTGTATGCACCATCCTTTGTTAACAGTGGACTAATATTTTAGTTGTACATACATGGACCTCTTAGATGAGCAAATCCCTTTTGGTTTCGGAAGCATTAATTTTTCATAGGTTAATTATTGTCTATCCGGTTGGAATCAAGACCGACATTCAATCAAAAATTGCAATTTTCTTGGTCCACAAGTGTCGCAACTGTTTCGCATCAAGTGCGCTGTGTGGCTGACAACAACGGGAAGGATGCGCACTACTTTTGACATGATTAAAAAACGTCGCGAGTTAGGTCGCGTCGCGACTTGATTGTGCGAAGTCCGGTTTGGTGGCGGCCCGACAATACTGTGGTCAACAGTTTGGTATTTCACCTTACCATCGGTTCGACACAGCAGCGGCGTCGGTGAAAAAGATCAAAAAAAATGAGAGTGCACACCACGTTCCATCCGTTCCAGTAAACGCCTTGACAGTAGAGAAAACGTAAATCAAAACAAAACAAACATCGAAGTACCTATGTCGTCCGGAACACAAAAAAAGTCGTGAAGTGATTTTTGCATGATATAAGTAGTTAAATGTTCAGAAAATGCAATAGGTCACTGCATGAAATTCTCTCCTTCTCTTTCACTCTTAAAGAAATTTTGAAAACAACAAGGCCAAGAAACGTCAAAACCCCATACAAAATCAAAACAGTGCAGTGCCCTATATTAAATTAATCATAGTGTGGATTCAAAAAAGTAAATGTAGTGTGCAAATAGTGAAGGCGACAAAGTTTGTGGTAAACAGAAATAATTTACTAGATATCTTCACTTCATTTGCGACGTATGAATAGGAATGTGGGTGGAAACATCAAGAGAAATTTAGGTCAGAACCATATGGAAGGCGTCACGAGTAATACGACCAATAGAGATCATCGAAACGTAAGTGCTCTATATTTTTCTATCAAAAGTTATAACATTGCTTGATGTTTGAGAATGCGTTTCAGTTCTTTAGTTCTGACTCTAGAATTAGTCCTGTTTTGTAATTATAGTCCAGTTTCGTGATCGAAAGGAATCTTTCTTAACCGATTCCTTACAGAAACTTTCTACAGTGACAGAAATTTGAGTTTTTTTTTTCGCAAATAGGTACGTACTGCAATCGGAGAATATGGTTTTTTTTGAGCGACTCAGGCATGGAATTTCTCGTGCATCAAGATATTCCGCAAAATTTCTTTTGGAACTGCAGACATTATGGTTCTAGATTTTCACTAGATTTTGGCTTGGTTCATGGTTGTGCTGTATACATATTAGGTTTTCCCTATTAGACTCAGCGATATATAACGGGTGTCGTCGAAGCAGAGGGCAGAGACGGTATGAGTTTTGAACTTATTTTCTTTGTTTGAAGAAGGAGGATCAAGGAAAGGAAATGTGTGGTTGCAGTTGAGTCGTTCAGCAAAACAGTTTTTTGGCGGCGTGACGGTGAATGGTCATATTGGTTTTGTAATAATGAATTGTTTGTGGAATACGGAATTGTTATTTCGTGGTAGCATTACCAGGACAGGCTTAAGGGCAGTGTTAGGCTGTGGTGAACTGAATAATTTTGGCTTTGGTTAAGTTGGCGATGTTGTTCTACATCATCAGTTTATCTCTGGCATCATTGTTTCAATGTGATATTATATTTATACATCTCTTTGAAGATTCAGAGCAGCAAGGTATCTGTGAAATGTCATGAAACTATCGGCTACACAACAATAATCGGTTGAAAATGAATATGTGTCACTCCAACCACATTTGCATTTTCAAAAATCCATAATGAAAAACTTTTCTGTAATCACTGCACGAGAAACACATCTTCATTTATGTGTATGATGGGGCTTATAAATATTCACCAAGTGATAATCACAAAGTAGTGTGTTCAAACAGTTTGACAAAGGTTGAACCAAGAGTCAAAATCCTAAGGTGCTGGCAATAATTTAAATCGGGTTTGCTCAGTAAGATTAATACAATATCTTTGATGTTATAAAGGTGCTAGTTAAGGTGCCTTCAAATTAAATCGTGGACACGTATTCTATTTAGCTGATGTAACCATTCTCTGAAGCATACATTGAAAATCTATATTGAGATGTCAATCTATGAGATAAGACAAAGTTAGCGTCAGATATAATTTACACAGTATTTGTAGTTATATCTGAGGGTCATGGTTTGGTTATTTGATTATTAACAATAGACCTTCACTGCCCCCACTCGCATAACAGTCCCATTTGCAAAAAGTAGGAATTGAGAAAACGGCATTTGAAGTTTAAAAACTTGTTTCCATATAAAACTTTGAAAAATCACCAAAATTTGGAAAATATTTCGATCATCCCGAAACTTTCACAGATTGCTTTGCACATGAATATATAACTGTAAAAAATATTACAATCACA